>NC_135784.1:266139427-266739427 GCF_051106095.1 Pogona vitticeps
CAAAAAATATATTAACAACAAATAAACTAAAATTTGTATTCTGAACTAAAGCTAATTGAGAAGCTCCATAAGGGTGTTATGATTAAATGCATAACTACAGTACTGTAATATTAAGGCACTACAGTGCTATAATATTGAGACAGGAATGGTGAATACATGTAAATCAATAATTTATAAAAGAAAATGATAAAGGACAGAGAAGATACTGCTATTTACTACGGACAAGGTCGTAAGTGTCTGTTTCTCAGAATGTCTAAGGCAACAGCATTAACCATTTACTCACCTACATGAAATAATCCTTCTTGATTTATGGTTTTTATTTTTAACATTCTGATTACAGGAAGGAAAAACCAGGAGAACATATGGAGAATGAGAACAGGAAGGACAGTGATTTAAAAATACAAACTTCAGGAGAATTTTTTTTAAAAAAAAGAAAGTCACCATCAAGAAAGGAGGAACTGAGATCTGATTAAAAGATGTGCTGCATGATTCAGTTGATTAGTAATTTTAAACTAAGGTCCCCAGTTAGAATGTAGGATTTGATTTGAAAATCCTGGCTATTTTGCAAGAAATATACAGCAGTATAGAATAGAACTCCTGCCATTTTGCAAGGTTTTTTCAAAAGTGTTTTCCTATCCAGAAGGGGCTTTTAATTTTGAATTTCTTTCACTTATCTTAAGTAAAATCATCATATTAAACACAACTAACTATGCAGCATGCAAAGACATCAGGTTCACTATCTAATTCTCTATTGTTTGGGATAACCCGTGTGACTGATCCAGGATGCATTGTCTCTATTCTCATTTATTGATATGCTTCCTTACTTACATGAAACTCAGTGCTACACCTGTCATTTCCTACCCAGAGAGTAAATAGATGTGGATTTGCTTAGCTTCAGATAGTTTGTATTGTGTGCCTTCAAACAGTGCCATACAACCAAAGGGCAGATGTATTACATTGCAACCAGATACCTCATACAAGCTGGACTCAATCCACAAGGCTTTCCCTCTGGCCCACCAAGGCCCGCTCTTCCTCCCAGAAGAAGCTTCGTACACCCCTTCTGTTTTCCTTGAGACAGACAATTATTGAATGGAAGTAGCTTCTTCCAAGGCAGTGTTTCTCAATCTTGGGTAACCAGGTATTTTTTGGACTGCAACTCCCAGAAGCTTTCACCACTAGATGCACTTCCTGTGGATTCTGGGAATTGCAGTCCAAGAATACCTTGGTTATCCAAAGTTGGGAACCACTGCTATAAAGCACGTCTGCCACTTTGAAAGGGAAAGCAACCTGAATTGTTTACTGACCTGAAGATGGAAATGGGATAGGCCTATTAGAATGCAGAATTTCCCAATCCAAGTGATTCATAAGTTACAAACTTGAAAGGATTTTGAGAGTCCATTGTTATAACTCAGATAAAACAGTCATTTTCCATGTTATTAAAACATTTGGGCTTAAATATCTGAGTTGAATTAATTGTTGAATGACAAACTAACAATATAAATCCCACTGATTCAAATGGTCTGTTTCAGTTGGGATTACTAGCTGGAACCAAGTTGGTAACAATTCATACTGAGAATGGCTTGAAACTCTTACACTAGTAATGAGGAACCTGAGATTTTATTACTAGTATAAAAGTGATCAGCCATATCTATGCAAGTATCTTTGTGCATGTAAAATGGAAAGCCAATCAGTATGCATGCAACCCAAAATACACCCTGCATACCCTCAATATTAAATCACAGGGGATGAAGCTGACATAGCGCTATACCAAATGTTGGCTTGACCGGTCAGCTTTAAACCCAGACAGCTACTGTGCTTGTGGCCTGAGCAGTAAATCACAACACGGTGTAGACCCAATGGTGACACTGTATCATCAGCAATGCCATAAGCAACACTCAATCATGCTTTTTAACAATCAGTCATAACTGACTGTTGGAAATGGCATAATTTAAAATCATGTTTAAATCTTCAGGTAATACAAACTATTTGGTTGTATCAACATACCACTTACCAAGCATGGTAGGATAGATATCCACAAGGGACACCACATTGGATACTTTTTGCAGTTTAATGTTTGGTCCCATTATAAGAAGAGGAACATGGGAACTTGCTTCATACATGCTCATTTTATAAAATTGCCTGTGTTCCATAGCAAGTTCACCATGATCTGCAGTGAATACGATTAAAGAGCTTTTGAGTAGTCCTGTTTCATTAAGAGCAGAAATTATCTCTCCTGCAGCAAAAGACAAGGAAAGATTGATACCGGGTTCAGTTCAAAATATTAAAATGTGCATTCAACACCTGTATATATAAGAACAGTTGGGTTTTTTTTTTAAACCCACTAAGAAATACGGCAACACCACAGAGAAAGCACTGGATCAAGTCAGTGAGGTTCTCATTCATACAAATGGCATTTCTGAAAAAAACCTAATAATGGGAAATCAGAAGGAGCATGTTACTTTCTTCTTGACAATTCTGGACACATTTCTTCCACAGCTACTATCACCAAGTACACTGTGGTTTCTGTACCTTCAGAAATCTCTGTCTAAAACTTTATATTTTGCATAGTAATTCTGTGACAGAATACTTACAGCACTCCACTTTTAAGGGCTTAGTTTTACAACTTCCTTGAAATTTTCTATCAACACTTCAGTAATCTGAAACCTAGTGAAGTCCTAGGAGGCCTTGTATGTTCATCAATGGGGCCAAAGTCTCTTTCTCATTCAAGAATATACATGAGCCCAGAAGCATGATAATAATTTCTATGTATAACAGAATATGGTAGTCCCTTCTATATCACTGACATTGCTAACATATGTAAAATGCTGCATATAGACTAACCCCTGACTTTTTGCGAGCACTAATTGATTAATTATCTGCCAGCAAGTCATTTTCAACTTACAGTGACTTTTTCCCAGAGCTTTTTCGGCATAAGGTATAGCAGTCCCCCTTTCTGTGACCATATGGCTCAACAAAAACTACCCAGATGGCAGGGAACCTAACCCCCTCAGCCACCTATGCTGCAGATGATCTCATCTGGCCCCTTTCTAAGGAGGCACAATGGGCATTCAGATTCCAGACCCTGAAGTCAAATGATCAATACTAGCTAACTTGTACCCCCAAAACAGGTTTTCAAACATGTTGGACTGTAATACTCACAAGTCCTTTTCCAGCATTTTATGTCACACAGGTCCAGTTCAGATATTTAAGGCCACAGCATGTCCTTTGCATGGTGAAGGCTAATGCCCACTTTTGAATGATGACCTGTGCAGCACAGATGAAAATAGGCTTACAGTCCAAATAGACTGTAAAATCACATTACTCCTTGGTTTCATTTTGTAGGCTGCGCATGTGCCAAAGATCTATCTGGTCCTGTCCTCTAACATGCAAAGGACATTACCATAGTTCCGGGAATACCTATGCACTAGCCCCCTGTATAAAAGACAGGCATCTAAACTGGGGCGGGGAAGCACTAATACTTTACATGTTGTTAAACTACAATTCCTTGACCATTAGCTTTGCTGGCTGGGGCTGAGATAAAGTGCCATGGAACAACATCTGGGGGGACACAGAGTACCTGCACATGGTCTCATAAATAAATTTCAAAGAAATTCCTAGCATGAAATCTTTGAACTACTTTCTGGAAAAATAGTTTTCTACAATTCGCCATTCTAGAACTTAAAAAAATGTATGGTTAAGGATTGCGGCCATAACCAGAATCTGGATGATAACTTTAACTATAATATTATTAGGAAACAGATTACAATCTAAATCTATTTAAGGGAATAAGCTAGAATAGATTCACTGCCTGAAATTTGCCATCTCCCCTTATCGGGAGAAAGGTGGCCTATAAAACAAACATTCTGTTGCTTAGAGTAGTAAGTTCTAACTGCAGTAGGACCTGGGGAGTCAACTCCTCCATAAATTCCCCTAATTCAATGGGTTAATTCTAGTTGCAACTTACTATGCTGAGCAACAGGAACTGCAGCTACTGAAACAATGGGAACTTGATACATCATCACTTATATAAATTCAATTGATTCATTAGGACTACTCAATCTGGGAATAATGATTAGATTTAGGACACTGATTTTAATAAGAGTTATTATGATTATCACCTACCTAACATGGCATCAGTCTCAGCACACATGGCATAATAATGTGCTCGTATATCTCGTATTTCTTTCTCCGTAAATGGCCCAGTACAGTTCTTGGTATAAGAGGAATAATAATCTATTGGGTGCATCTCTGAAAATGGAAACCATTTTGGAATCTTGATGGCATTGTACGTCACCTAGTAAAAAGGTGGAACTGTTTTATTTTATATTGCAAGTGATGTTATATTTTATATCTACAGTTTGTCAGCAGCTTTCAAGTATCTTGTTGAGGCACACATCCTGAATGAATACGAAAAAATCTGGCAAGCTTTAAAAATACCTCTGTGCTAAAATGGGACAAAGACTAGCTTAAGGGCCCCTTCCAAAAAACTACTAGTTTAGTGAAACATTTTTCTCAAAACGTTGTTATTATAGCACCATCAATATGCATGGCACTATATAAAACAGGCACAGGAGGGCTTTCAATCTATAATTTGACATGGATAAGACAAAAGAAGGAAATGGAAGCAGGCAAAGGTTATAAGTGTTCTGTTTACCTACCTGTCCTTAACGTTCATTACAGAATGGCATGAGGATTGGGGGGGGGGGGTTGCACCAAAAGCTTTGTGAAAAAGAAGAGTTTTTGAATGTTGATAGAATGGAACATCAGTCAAGGTAGAGTCACATATTGTACCACAATGTTACATTCCCTTTAAGAAATTACTTCAGGCTCTGCCTGTTGCATGTTACTGTTTTCCCTAAAAGCACCAATTATTCTGAGAGTTGGGACCAAGCTAGTGTTGCTTGTATGAAAGTTCTGTTGAGTTGTAGGGGATCATCAAAGCCTTTCAATGCAGCAACCTCCACTTTGGCAGCCAGTAGCCTCTTCTGAGGACAGTAATCCCTCTATAAGCATGCAGCTCTAGCCATTTAAATGGGCCTCTAAAAATGCAGCCTCTTCCTACAAAACTGAAACTTGATCCTTCCTTGCTATTAAAGCTTATGTGTTTCAGAACAGTGCCACATATCTTGGAAGATGGTTTCTGCTGATATGCAGCCAGTCAGACCATCTGCTTAGCAACACAGTCTACTACGAGCGCATCACACTGATGCATGGCTCTGTTGATCTGCATTCACCAGATCAACAGAGGGCTGAGTTCAATGTTATGCTCTGTTCCAACCTTGAAAGCCTGCCACAATCTTAAGCAAACGTTCAGCACAAGCTTTCATGAATTCTTCAGCCATGCCCACCGTCTTGTGGAGAGTAGAGAAAAATGATAATGAATGTCTCCACATTTTCATGGCAGAAGTCTGCCAAGTATAGCTCAGAGGTGGTTTCAACCAGTTTGTGTGTGTGTGTGTGTGTGTGTGTGTGTGTGTGTTTAAATGCTTCACCCTTGTCACCATGTGGTTAGAATTTTCCACTCAGCCTGCAGGACAGGAGGACTCTGAATGTACTCCTCCCTCCAGGACTCATATTGCCTGTTTTGGAAATCAACTTTCCTTTCTGGCTAGAAAGGACTTCCTCCCCACTGCCCACATTAAGAATTCCACAGGCATGCCAACAAATATGAGGTACATCCTTATTCTTCCCAGTTTCAAAATATCCAAAGACCGAATTGAGAAAAACAAGTACTCCAGCATCTGCAGGAGAGCTCTTGGGGAGCTGAGTTCATGACATTTATTTTTAAAGCTGATCAATATTTCACTAGAGCAGTACAGAACACCAACGTGCATTACAGCTGGGGAAAGGGAGATGTTTAAAAAAAAAACGTAAATTGCTGAAATTCCCATATATTATAGTGAGTTGGATTAACACTAAGGAAGATGCGAGCTGTGTCCACTGAAGAGTTTTTTTTAAAAAAGAAACTGCTGTTTTACCTTTTTAAAGCCTGTAGAATTGCAAAGCTTCGCAGCTATTTAAGCTGTGGGAGCCATGGCAACAAGCTAAGATAGTGTTTTGACTGCAGTAAAACAGCATCTGGGAATAATTCAAATGGAGCACAGATAAAAAAGAAGAGTATTTGACACCTCCCTCACATAAATAGTACAGTACTGGGTTTCTGTACAAGAAAATACTTGCATTTCCCTACCCCACCCCTTTGAGTAGGAAGCGTAAATAACTTCACATAAAACAAGGAAAGCACAGTAAGATCTGAGGGGGCTGCATGCAGTCCCCCAAGGCTGCTTTTGTGGGCTGCAAATGCCCTATCTTTCCACCTGGACTTTGAAAACTGAGCATGTGATAACTGTGGTGTCTTGGCCTATTTTCCCTACTTTTTAAAAAAGAAAAAGAAGCCTCTTGCAGTCAAAGTAGCACACATATGCCTATGATACTTTATTTTGTATATTCAGCAACTACTGCATTTTCTTAATTTTTTAAAAATCAAAACAATAGGTCCAGAAGGAGAGCTCTTGCAGGAAAGCAGATTTCTAAGGATTTTTAGACAAAAACATGGCTAACAGCACAGTTTGGATGTGAATCCTAGGATGTGAATCATGCTCTGTGACCAAACAGGGCAGAATTTTGCCCAGTTTGGATAACATCCTGAGTTACAGAGAGATGCGAGTTAGGCTACATAATAAACACAGTTCTTTCCAAACAATATCTACATACCTTTTGCAGCCAGTATGGAGATGTCAGAAATGTAGATGACCCATAATTTTCTCCTGAGGAAGGTGAAGGATACGGGTGAGGTAAATTTAATCCCAAGTAAAGAACAAAAGGTTGTGTTAAGTTTGTTGCCTTCTTTCTTATCCAAGCTGCTGCTTCATTGGTGGTTTCCCAGTCTTTTTGCATGACTTTCACAGATGTCTTATTACCTATGAGTGCTGCCACAGGCCTGCCTTCCTGCTGTAGCAAAAAATCTACATTTCTGGTCCAAGCCTCCATACGGTTACTGAAAATGAGAATATTTAAAAGTTAAAACAAAGGAAAACAAGAGAGAAAAAACAAGAGCAGTGCATGCCATTTCGATGCACATATAATCACAGACAGACTATAAGAATGTTCAACATTCAGAAGTCTTTACCTACTGCTTTTCATCCATCAGTGTTTTGGATATTTTTTCTCTGGATATTTATACTTATATTCTTAGAATAATCTTAGAACTGCAGAACTGGAAGGGACCCTACAGAACAGTGGGCCCCAACCTTTTTGACACCAGGGACCTGTTTAGTTGAAGACCATTCTCCCAAGGACCTGTGTGTGTGTGGTGTGCATCTGTACATGTGTGCGTGCGTGGGGATGTGTGCGTGCATGCGGAAGGTAGGCAAGCATCCATGTGTGCACGCATGGGGGTGTGCATGCATCTGTGTGTGCATGGGGGGGCTTATGCACATGCATGAGGAGGGTGGGCATCTGTGAAGGGGCAAGTGGGTGTCTGTGTGTTTGTGCTGGTGCATGTATGCATGCAGGAGGCAGGCAGGCATCTGCATGGGGGATTATGCGTGCATCTGTGCATGTGCGCATACAAGCGGTGTGTGTGTGCATGCATGCGGGAGGCAGGCGGGTATCTGTGCGTGCAGGGGGCAAGCGTGTATGTGTGCGGGAGTGCGTGTTCTTTTGGCCTTCGAAAATATGTCTCAGCGGCCCAGTCCTTCCAAGGTCACAGACCAATACCAGTCCGCAGAATGGGAGTTGGGGACCCCTGCTATAGATCATTAAGCCCAACTTCTCCCATCAAAAAAATTATCAAATCTATATTGAGTATACAAGTAAGATTAAATCATGACTTGTCTAAATTTAAAAGTAAAATAACAAAGTAAATGAAACATTATTTCATTGTTTCTTTTTAATTTAGATTTTGGTCTCTTTGGACTTCAAAGTTCCTTACATTTAGTTATAGTTTCCTTATAGTTAGCATTAATTACTTTACACAATGAAATGTATAAAGTAATTAATGTACTGCAAAATGCAGTAATAAATTAATCATGCTCTTACTGTAATAATAATCCCAAACAATATTTTTAAGTTATAGAAAGATACAATCTTCCACCATGTACACAAAAAATGACAGTTGCTTATATTAAACTTGAGTTCATTAATTTGACAAAGATACATGGAGGACAGAACAACGGAAACTCTATCATTTTCTCCCTATAATAATACAAATGAATCACACTTCTTGGAAACACTTCTGTTTAAGAGCCTACAAGAAGACACACTGTGAAGGGAAAAGCTAGAATGTTCCTAACATTATAAATAATGGTAGCTCTTATAAGGTTTTGAACTGTTGTTGAGAATCTAAATCCTTTCTAAAAGTTTAATTGCTTTATAAGCGATTATACAGTTTCCCAGACAATGAGTGCTAAGAAAAGTGACAAGGATTCCAGTCAAACAGATTATATCAAGAGGATTCCAGAGAGATTAATCATCTGAGAAATTCTCAGATGTTTTGGATTTCAATTCCCATAATCCCTGCCTATCAGCATATAGATGCTTTATAGTTAGAGATGGGGTATTCGTATAGGAATACGAATATCCCCACACAGGTGGAGCCGGACTGTCCACTCATGATTTCACCGCTGATGCAAGCTTGTCAGGCCTTCCTCTTGTGCCATTGTCCACAATTGATTACCCAGTCCTGGCAGAAGGTGGGATGACAAGCCTCTCTGCTATGTCGGAGAGTGGCTAATCCATTGCGGAGAACAGTGCAATAGGAAGCCTCTATGAAGTCGGCGGCAGTGGCAAAATCATGAGTGGACAGTCCGGCCTCACCCTCGTTATTTCCACATATGCGGGGATATTTGTATTCATATACGAATACCTCCCTCTCTATTTATAATGCTTTACCTGTAACCAGGAGTTTCATTAGAGAACTTTAGGATGCTGTAATTGTGATGGGGGGAGAGTTAATTAGAGTATATTAAAAGTTGATTTCCTTAACTGTTGCAGTTAAGCATTTGAGGACTATCCTGGCACTCAAGATCTTGGAAAGGTCTTAAAGAAACATGTGATACCCAGAGGTTTTTTATTTTTGGCCTTTGTTTTGTTTTTGTTAACTAAATTATTAACTAAATTGTTAACTCATGATCTGATATGGAAGCTGTCTATTATCTATATGGTTGAGTAGTATGAAGACCAGGAAGTCTGTGAGCCAACAATAGTAAATAATGCATAAAAGCCTCATGCCAGCACCATTAAAGCATTCTGACAATAAGTATTAGAAACAGCTAGAAAATTGTTGTTATGTGTAATCAAATTGTTTCCAAGTTATGGCAACCCTGATATAGTTTTTAGGTACGTAAGACACAGTCAAGGAGTCACTTACCACTGTCACCCCCAGGGAATTTGCATATTTGACTGGAGATTTGAACCCAGGTCTTCTGAGTCCCAGTCCAACATACTATCCCCAAACCATACTTGTTTTCAAGGAAACAAATAATTTAAAAGAAATTCAATTTACCTGTAAGGAAGTTAGAATAAATCCCTGTGTGTTGGGAAACCTGATGTCTAGGCAATTTGTGAAACAAGTTTGCTTTCAATTTTTTTTAAAAAACAGTGCAGTGTTAAGTCCAGTAGTGTCAGAGGGTTAAATCCAGCAGTGGCAGATTTCCAATAATTACTGTATACATTTCCTGCTTTGATCCTGAGGTCACCTGAATCACCTGCAATGAAACTAATTGTGGCAAGTTGCAGGGGAATCACATAAGCCCTGAGATTGGCAGGAACCCTTTAATTATTGGCAATTCCCTCCTGATAGTAAAGTCATTATCTTTATGCAGGCTTAATTTACTCAGCAGAATTTTGGCCATGGAAATAGTGTACTCGAGAAATAGTTTTAAAGATGATTTTAGCTAATAGTGATAAGAAAAGATGATTTTCACATTGCTCACCTTAGTGAATGATGTCCTGAAGTATAATCTAGTTTTCCATATTTTTTAGTGTAATAGCCTTGCTTTTCCATCAGGTCCATCCATGTTGTGTAATTTGGCTCTAAGCCCTTGAAGTTATTCCATGATTCTGTTAGGTGAGTGAAAAGGCCACTCCACATGGCTTTAAAAAGCATATTGAAATACATTAATCATAAAATCACACTAAAATAATTAGTTTGTATAACTCTTCTCTTTAATATATGTAATTTCCAGAATCCTGTTGGTGATTTCTACATATGCAAGTTAAATGTTAAAACCCAATGTGGTGAACTGGTGTTACCTTACAATGCATGATAAACACAACTGCTCAACAGGCATGTACCTAGTAATCTGACCAGTACCTTGTTAAAAAGGTAAAGGTCCCCCTTGACAAATAGTCCAGTTGCGTCTGACTCTAAGGCGCAGTGCACATCCCCAATTCCAAGCCGTAGAGCCAGTGTTTGTCCATAGACAGTTTCCGTGGTCACGTGGCCAGCGTGACTAGACACGGAACACTGTTACCTTCCCACCGTGGTGGTACCTATTTATCTACTTGCATTTGCATGCTTTCGAACTGCTAGGTTAGCAGGAGCCAAGGGAAGGGAAGCCACAAAATCTGGAGGAAATATGTGTCATTCAACAAGAGACCCTTCAGAACACCTCTCCTTGCTTGTTTTGCATTTCAGAAATACTTGGGCTCTGAGAAAAGTTGCTTCCTGCTTCCCAGTTTTCTTCAAAACAGACAATATGCCATGGTGAGTTAATCAATTTTGCTTACACATACATCAACAAAATTCTAGCCACTGTATCTAGAAGGCAGTCCATGAGACAAGAATAACATCCATAAAGATATTCAAGGGTTCACTGATACCTTCTTGCCAGAGTATTTTTCCTGGTATAATATAATGCCTCCAGGACACCAGAGTAGACCCAACAGCATGGAAAATGTCAACTCTCCCTTCCCGCACCAATAATAGTTACCACTTCTGTTTTATTTATTTCTACCTTGCTTTCCAGGAAGGGCCACACAAAGCAATTTGTAATGATTTCCCAACTGAAAAATACTATTCTTCTGGCCTCAGAATCATCTCAGAGCCACACAAACCCTTCCAAATAAGATGAGAACTACTAAATCTGACTCTTTACATGGGTAGAACCTAGCTATGAGATTCTCCTAAAGTTCCCCAAATGTCAACTTTCATTTAAGTTACACCTACTTGAAACATACGTTAACAATGCTATTTCTATCCTAGGCCAAATAGTTCCATGAAGACATTAAAGAAAAAAAATGTAGGGTTTTCCAAATAAAGTCTTTTCATCAGTTAGAATTCAGATAGACTCTACTTATCATTGCAGTATGATCTTACCTGCTCGAGAAGGACAACATATTGGAGAATTTGTATAGGCATTAAGAAAAAGACTGCCATGTCTCTTCATGAGACTTATAAAAGGCAAGGCCACTGTTTCATTTTCTGGATTAAATGTCAGCCTTCCATCCTGCATGCAGGGGGGAAAGGTTACTTTGGGGATAACTTGAGAGAATAGTCTATGCAATATTACAAATTAGATCATAAATCTGTTGCCTAAATACCAATTTCAGACATTCTGGATGCAAGATAGTGCTATTGGTTTTAATATTTCTATTTTTGTTTTCTATTTTATGAGTTGTAACACACCCAGAGTAGTGCTGTGACACTAATGGGAGTGGGATACAAAGTGAACAAACAAACAAATAAGATACCATGTATTTTTGAGGGAAATGTATTTTCTGGAAAACTGGACTTTATAGCTGGGACATTTCTTTCTGGTAATAGACCCCACTACATTTTTTATATTTACTGCAATGCTTTGCTACATAAGTCTTTTCAGAACTAAACCCTGTAGTTGCAATATAAATGATGTCTTACTACCAAACTGTATTAAGTTCAGAATGCCCTTAAAAACATATAAAGAATCACAAGCTGAGAGGAATGGCTTGACTGAGAGAGGCAAGGGAGGACATGAACCTTAGCTTCACATATAAGAAAACTAGATTATTCCCTGCCTTTTGTCCAGAGTTTGGAACAGTTACTGTCTGCACTACAGCACCATCACTTCTCGAACCAGCATGGCCCGGACATATTATTATGGGATTAAGAGAACAATAATCCAAAAATATTTTTTTTCCAAGCTCTGCTTTTGTCCTCTACACAGAGTAGGGACAGGATGGGAGAGCGCTGTGATTCCTGCCACTGTTCAGAAAGAATATAAGTCATGATCCATAGGGTCCCTTCCAGCCCTACAGTTCTAAAATGGTTCTAAGAATGGCACTATAATGTAACTGAGATCATCCCAGTTCCAGAGGCTCATTTCCATGAGGCATCATAACCAGTTACATGTTGATCTTAAATATGGAAACGGGAAGACTGATGAATTTTAATTTTTCCATAGACTGTTCCAGGTTGTTTAGGAAAGGTTTTGCAGACTTGTGGGTTTATAATGAATAATGCAAACAAGGAAAAGACTCTGAGATATAGGGGCAGACACACATGGGCCACTAATATATTTCAGTAGAAGGCATCAGCATTTGAATGCAGCCCTGCAAGTAGCAACCTGACCTATTTTTCAGCCAAGGTCATTTGTGGAATAACCATCACATTTCCAAGAGCTACTGCCTGTTCTGTCATTCTTGCAAAAACACCAAACAAATTACTTCACACTGTCATCTTATACAAAAACACCCACCCCAGAGATACCATTAAAATACAAGACATCTAAGATACATGTTTAGCTGTGTTTGTGGGACCCCTAGTGCTCAGTCTTAACAAGTTAATTTGTGAAATGTACCCATACCCACCCATGCCACCCTAACTGGGCAAACTTGCCATCGAACTGTATGCATGTTTATTTTTTTTTGGGGGGGGGAATCCCACTATCAGTGAAATCCCATTGAATTTCAATGGAATTTCTTCAAAATAAACATGCATACGGTTGGATGGCATAGTGGTATCAAGGCCTGATCAACTATTTCCACCCTCAGAAAAAGGTCTGTCTCCACACCAGGTTTTCTGGCATCCAAGAAGCACATTCACGTAGAAAGAGAAGGGAAGGACTCAGGTGGTTCTGCACGATGGGGAAATGAAGGGCGGCTGAAAGCTGAGCTGCCCCACATCGTCCCAGAGGAACTGACAGCGAGTTGCAGAGCGGTGTGGATTTAAAGACAGAAATACAGTACTTACAAACGAATCGCACATCACCATGACAACGTTAGATTTGCCACAGCCCTCGTGAGGGCAGAGCAAAGGAGGGCTCGCCCTCCCTGCAGCAAAACCCGGGAGGAGCAGGAGAGCCCAAGCAACGACTTTTAGGCACTTTCCAGCGGCGGCGAGATTTCTGCCCATTTCTTCCTTAAGGTCAGTTCTTCAAGGGCTCCTTCGGCTACACAAGAGGAGGCAGCGCCGCGTGGCTCATAGCCGGCCGGTGACTTCGCTTCCCTGCCCGCCCGCCGGCCCAAGTGCAGGACCTCAAGCCCGGGAAGCGACGTGAAGAAGTCCGCAGGGAACTGGAGCCAACCAAACAGAACTACCGCTCCCATCGTCCTTCTCGGAACAGAAGGGGCGGACACGACAGAGAGAGGTTCCCGCCTTTCCCCCTTTCAAAAAAAAAAAAGTTTACTGCCGCCAAGGATCAGGAGGAAGGGAAGGGATGTCGGTTTCCCTCATGACGGTGGTGGCGGCGGCGGGGGAGTTAGGAAGGGAGAGAAACGTGAGGTGGCGAACTACAATTCCCATGATGCAGCGTGGGAGGATAATATATAGAGGCAGAAGGCGAGGAAAGAGAAGTCCTTGCCCGTCGGAGATCGTTAATGGAGAAATTTCGGCGGCCTTGTGGGGGAGCGGGCAGACACACTCGGGCCTGGGCTCAAATCCTGGCTCAGTGACCTCGAAGGCGTCGTTGCGATGGCTGCAAGTCGGAAGCGACTTGACTCTACACGTACACACCGCGACTTGCAAAAAAAAAATCGAGTCACTGGTTTGCCCATCTCCCCCAAAGAAAAACGCAAAAAATAATCATATGATTTTTCCCCTCAGGTTCTTGTCACATGCAAATAAATTAAGATAGAAATCCAGCTGTCAACCTGAATTATCCCTTTTCGCCCCATAAAAGTGGGAAAAAATCCCACACACAGTCACTCTCGTCCAGCGTTAGGGCCATAAGCAGCGGAGGTAAGGAAACCGCCTCTGAACTGGGCAGCCGTACGCGTGTTTACTCAGGAGGAGGTCCGCCGAGTAAGTGTACTAGCCGGCTGCAATCTCGGCCTTAAAGTATCGCGCATCCACACCGGTACGCGTAAAATCGTTCCGAAACAACGCCGCTGCGGGAAAGCTCAAATAAACTACGCTTCCCATCAGCCCCCGGGGCAAAGGGCAACCCGACGGACAGCTGCATGGCGTAGCCTCTTGCGCCAGCGGGGAGGAGTTTTCGAAAACGAAACCGCCCGCGCGCCTGCGCGTGTTTCTCCAGGTTGGGGCAATGGTTGTGGGCGGCTGTCGGTGGTAGTTGTGGCGAGGAGTGGTGACAGCTGGCCGGTGAGTGACTGTGTGGCGGCCTGAGGTGGGGTGGGGGCGAAGGCCTGCCTGGAAAGGCTTGGAGGATGAGACTTTTGCCGTTGTGCCTGTCTGTCTGTCTAGGAGCGCAGCGAGTGTCGTGCTTAAGCTGGACTCCGGTTTTCCATTTCATTCCGAGAACCGGAGGGGAAGGACGGAGTTAGGGTGGCTCCGGAGTTTGCGGGTGGTTGATCCTGCCTCGATTTATTTAAGGATCCTGCTCGCCTGGTGCTTCAGTGGAATGAAGCCCCACTGATAACTACGATCTCCTGCGGTGTCCCAACTTTCTGCCTGGCCATTGCCGGTCTTCGGCTAATCCTCGTTGACGTGGAAGGGCGTTTAGCCGTAATCTTTGTTCCCTACCCCTTTATCCCGTTTTCTTTTCCATGTTTTCCCCCCCATAGCCTATTTTAGATTGCACGTTCTATGCTGACCAAGACTTGCCTTTAGTCATCATCAAGAGCAGTATTTAACTGGTGTTCAGATGTAACAGTGTCTTAGTGTGGTGTACAGTAAAGGACTGCTTAGAAGCTCATTAAAAACCCATTCAAGTGCAAATCATTGAATAATAATCAAATAATCAGTGCCAACAGTAGTGTAAAACCTGAGGCAGTACAATTGGTGATGAGTTGGGTCTTTTCCAGATGTCTGAAGGGTTCAGCTGTTGTCAGCGTTTGGTCTGGATATTGTAAATCTGTGTGGCACCTAAAGGTTTCTAAAGGTAAAGGAAAGGTAAATGCCGATGACAATTGTATAATCTTGGAGATGACAATATTAGCCACAATAACAGCATAGTGCAGTGGTCCTCAACCTTGGGTAATTGATATGTTCTTAGATTGCAATTTCCAGAAGCCTTCACCACCAGCTGTGCTGGATGGGTTTTATGGGAGCTGCAGTCTGAGAACACCTGGATCATCTGAGGTTGGGAGCTACTGGCATCAATTAGAATATAAAGATAAAGTAAAGGTTTCCCTTGACAATTTGTCCAGTCATGTCTGACTCTAAGCGGCAGTGCTCATCTCCGTTTCCAACCCATAGAGCTAGCATTTGTCCGCAGACAATCCTCCATGGTCATGTGGCCAGCGTGACTAGACATGGAACACTGTTTACCTTCCCACCGAGGTGGTACCTATTTATCGACTCGCATTTTGCATGCTTTTGAACCATTAGGTTGGCGGGAGCTGGGACAAGCAATGGGGCCTCAGTCTGTCGCGTGGATTCAATCTTACGACTGCAGATCTTCTGACCTTGCAACACAGAGGCTTCAGTGGTTTAACCCGCAGCGCCACGACATCCCTTTTCAATTAGAATATAGGCGGCATCAATTAAGATACTAACTCTGCCACAGTGACCTTACTAAGGGGGTTTATTCAAGTCACTCATTCCCCAGTCCCATCTGCAACAGGGAGGTTATAAGGCTCACTTGACCAACTGGTTTTAAGGATGGCCACAAGGTATTGCATGTGGAGTACTTTGAATATTTATTTATTTGTTTGTTTGATTTATACCCCGCCCATCTGGCCTAAAAGGCCACTCTAGGCAGCTATATTCTAAAAAGCTTCCCAGAATCTACATTTTTAAAAAACCGTTCTTGAGCTTTTGTGCATGCACACAGGTAATGATAGAAGTACTATTGAGTCATAGAGCCAACTCTACTATAAAACAATAAGGCAGTCGGTGCTCCTTCCCTATGCTTGTTGCTCTTGAGTTGCTTGGCTGTTTCATCTCTCATCTACTTAGTTGTTCTAGTATCTCATGGATGGCATCACTACGCAAAGCCCTGGCTTGGGCAATCAGGCAGAGAACTACCTAACTCAGGCCACACTTTATAGCAGCTATTGCTTTCTTAGTTTGCATGGTGTATGAACTGCAGTGGGCAAGGACGTAGTGCATAGGCATGGCTACTTGTGTCGCATGTACTTTTCAGCTAGTCTGCTCTTCTCAGGTGCAGTGGAAATTCCTGTCCTGTTGCTACAGCTGAAATAGGACTGAGCTACTGAGATGGTAATAAAGGAAGCCATGTCCTTGGGTTTGCAAGAGCCAAGCAGGGCTGTTAACGATACAGAATATTGTTGCTGATGGCATATAAAAACAGCAGAAGCCTTCTGTTGATCCTGAGAGGTTAGAGTCAGCACTGTGTACATGCAGACGAGGATGATTTTTAAGAAGTTTTCCTCTGCTTGTATTTACAGTTCTAATTTTGAAGGGTCACGGTGAGTCAAGAGCCCTAGTTTGAACAACATGGCACCATGTCAGTTCCTAGTTAGTTCAGCTGTTCCTGTAAGTGGAAGAGGCTAAGCATGAAACAAAATAGGATAGTGCACAAGATAGTGCACTACACATACCCTGTTTGCCCAAAAATAAGACCTAACCTGAAAATAAGCCCTACTATGATTTTTCAGGATGCTCGTAATATGAGCCCTACCCCCAAAATAAGCCCTAGTTAAGTGAAACCCCGCCCTCCACCATTGTGCAGCAAAAGGAAGAAGATGACATGACTTTATGTGAATAAATGTAGATTGTTGTACATGAAAAAATAAAACATCCCCTGAAAATAAACCCTAATCGTTTTTTGGAGCAAAAATGAATATAAGACCCTGTATTAGTTTTGGGAAAACACTGCACCTCATTTACGGTAAGCCAGGATTCTGAAGATTCTGACTGCTAGCTATATGCAAACATTATCAATGTATCTGTCAGGCTTTTTAAAAAAAACCAATTGGGTTCCAGAAAAGAGAGTTCAGTGTGAGTTGTAAGAATGATTCGAAAATACTCCACAGTTCTTAGTATATGGCAATAATGTTCTTCTCTTAACATCTGCAGTAATTATGTCAAACAAGGAAGTGAAAGCTGCATTGAAAGGTGCCAGAGATGCAATAAGAAATAAAGAATACAAAGAAGCACTGAAACACTGCAAGGTAAATACCACTGAAATATACAGCTAAGCTTTCTTCACATGAAATGTTATGATCTATTCACAGTAATCCTGTTTGATGCTCTTTAAGGGATTGGTTTCACTGTACCTCAGAATTGCATGGTGTTATCTTTCTATCTAGCTTGTACTCCTTAATCTTGTGGTAAGTTAAAGGCCAAAGTGGTGCTGGGCAACAGTAGTCAGATCTTCTTTTCTTTCCCATTAGATAAAAAGAGAAACAAAGTATGTTGCTTATATATCACCCCAATGTGCTTAAAGCACTCTCTGGGTGGTTTACAATTCAATTATGCAGGCTACAAATTGGCACCCCACCCCATCCCAGTGAGCTAGGTACTCAGTGTACTGACCATGGAAGGACGGAAGGCTGAGTCAACCTTGAGCCTGCTACCTGAGCTTGTTGGGATTAAACTCAAGTCTTCAGCTTAACCACTGTGCCATGAGACTCTTGACTTGGCATTTCTTTCATCATACATACATATATGGTTGCCTTGTACTAAGTCAGTGTTCTCTGAGTGGAAGTGAGATGGTGTGGACATCTTCTTTCTGTGAGTGGGGAGATCCATAATACCACTGCCACCCTGTGTCATGGTGGTTGCTACTATGCTCAAAAACTGGCAGCCACTGAATTTCTTGGCATCTTTACTTACACTAAGCAGCAGTTTCAGAATGGATACAGTAGAGTGTTCTTTTCTTCTGAGAAGGAAGGAGGTAAATTTCTATGCTTTTGCCAGCACCACATTTTGAGAGCATGCTTCTATTTGTGATGATGTGGCCTGGCAAAGATGGCATGGGGTCAGATGTCAGTGTGCTTGTGTAGCCTACCTATGCTTGGGGTCTTTCTTCTGCTCCAGTCCTCCTATTTGATATCCTTTAAGCTAGAACTGTTGCGGGTTGAATGTGGGAGTTGAGCCTGCAAAGCATGTGCTCTGCCACCGAGGTATGCTCTTCCTTAGTTGTTAGATGTTTTCCCGAATCTTTGTGACAAGACAGCAGAAAAATCAGAATGAAGCATTTCATCAAGTTATAACTTGCATTTTCTTAGCTATGAAATGATATATTAAATTTACAAGTGTATTGCAAAGTGCTTTTTGTGTGTATCTTTGTAGGCAGTGTTGAAACAAGAAAAAAATAACTACAATGCCTGGGTATTTATTGGTCTGGCAGCTGCTGAGCTGGAACAACCTGAGCAGGCCCAAGGTGCCTATCGAAAGGCTGCTGAACTTGAACCAGGGCAGTTGCTGGCATGGCAGGTAGGTATGCTGTCAATCTTATTGTCTGTGTTGGAAGAAATGAGGTTCTTTATGCTTGCAAGAAGGAAAGGAATAAACAACAGTCACAATAGGTCATTGCTGGGGCTTCCTACTCTATTCTGATGGCATATAACTTTCTTTTCTCTCTGTCTTGCTAATAACCTATTAGTACACCTCTTCATTTTGCTGTTTTGAACAGTGCAGCTACTAGCAGCATTTGGAAAAATGACATTTTGGGCGACACTGGGTAGATTCTGGGAATATAATCCTCAAAAGTAACATTTTCTGAGCTCTGGCTGCTGAGTTGGAAATGTTTCTCCTTGCTCTCAGTTGGAATAGACACTGATCTCCTAAAAGGAGTTAAGGTGTTCTAGGAGTTGTGGGAACTTTAGAGAAACCAAGACAAAGGAAAGCAATGGAGAACAGTGAAGCATTCAGAACTAGAAGAAAATTCAGTAAGCTGAATATTAGGGTGAGATTTGGTGGGTTCACTGGATTGTTACTAAATTGGAATAATATTAGTTGTATTTAACATCCATGTAATCTCTGGATGCTGGGGGTCAAGACTGCTGTAGAATGAGACTTTACCCCTCCCCCTCCAGCAGTCCTGAGGAGACATTGCTGTTTCCTGCTGATTTTAATTGTCGGGGGGGGGGGGGGGAGAGCAATTTTGCTCGCATTGATTTTGCTCTACATTGGTGAGCAACGTTAAAGTCTCTCCTCTCCATGACTACAGTGATCTGGGAGTTCTTTCCCAAGTGCTAATCACACTTACGATGAGGTGGGCATTGCGAGAGCAAGCATGTGAGTGTTGATTGGGTATGCTGTGGAGTGAACCTGGAGGCCACAAATGTTGCTTCAAAAGTACCTTGCTTCACTTTCTTCTAGGGTTTAGCAAATTTGTATGAAAAAACAAACCATGCTGGTGCCAGAGAGGATTTGGTTAATGTTTACGAGAAACTCCTGGAACTCTATGAAAGGTAGGAAATCTCATCGAAGATTTTATATTATTTTGAAGCAATGGAATAAGAGTTGGTTAAAGGTGTTTTTCATGCTACTGACCAAAATAGATTTGTTACCAAAACATTGTCTGCATTGTTTTTGTAGTGTTAATAATTATATTTCTGCAAAACTATAAAACTGTTCGTTACCTATAAAAATAAATCTTTGCAACTTGCTTATCTACCATGCTGACTACACTTTCAAGAATTCATTTATTTATACCAAACAGTAAAATCTATTGTGTGAAATTGCACTTGTGTAATCATCACTTTATCTGTAAAGCATTTTGTATGTATGCATCAATCTCACTTTTTTTCCTGAACTGTTTGACCTGTGTAAAGAGTACCATCAGAAATCCAAGAGTGGAAGGGAAGTAACTGTAGGTTCCTCTCAGCAGGATGCAGCTCTCTTCCCTTTTTCTGGAAATGAATGAGGAAAACAACTTGAGGGTGTTGGAGTTGATTTGGGAGAACCAGATTGTAGTTTTCACTAAGGCAGTATTAGGTGAACTCATTTCTCTCAGCCTTATATATTTCACAGGATTGCTGTGAGAATGAAGGAGGTCCGTGTACACGCTCGTGACTTCATTGGAGAGAGTAATTAGTAAAACACATACATATATATTAATGGTAAGCAGGTAGACCTAGGGCAGTCAGTGGATCAAGCCCTTCTCCATCTCCAAATTGATTAGAAACACTGAGCTGTCACTAGATCAGACAGAAGGGAAGACAGCAGATGGGAAAGCCAAAAGATGATGGGATGAAGGAAGTAGCCCTGGAATTAAGTGTGAAGAATCGGGAAACTAAAGAAGGAAAGCTGAGCAAGGAACTATTTGGGGTGGTAAGATCAAGGAGTTGAAAGTGGTCAGTATCTCAAGTGGGGACAGTAGAGGAATGCAGAAAGCAGGGTTCAGTCTTCATAGTTTAAAGATAAGGTAGAGGGTAAGTGCGTAAGAACAGATCTTTGAAGAAATCTCATTTTGTTTGGTATGAGAATGGTAATTGAAATTGATATTGCATGGTAGTCGAAGCCTTGGTTTTTTAAATGTATTAATAGACATTATTTTGCCTTCTTTCTAGCACTGATAAACAGAAATGGTGTGATGTATGCAGAAAGCTTGTGGAGGTGGATCAGCAAGAAAAGAAATACTTTCAGGTTGCTTCTCATCACTACTGTGTTGATATATGTCTTTAATGGCCAAAATCCTGATGTGTTGCACATTCATATAACAGCAACTGTGCAAGCAACAAACATCAGTTTACTTTGTTCTGTTGTACATGCTATAGTCCTCTAGTTGTGTAATGAGTTGCACAGCCAATTGTGTAATTGGGTGAGTAAATGGCAGCCGTAAAACTGTGTAAACCATGTAGTTATGTGTGCAGTATTTCACAATAAGATTTTGGCCTTTATGTTTTATGTTGCAATTGGATTCTTTAACAAAAGCACGTTTTTATACATACATTTTTTTGTAACCTTATGTTGGCAAACTTGTCCTGTTTTGCCATCTCAAAATGTTCTCTGCTGTCTATTATTTTTAGTGGAAATGACTTTGTTTAGATTGGTAAAGCCTCTTTTAGCTGTCCACCTCAGTGTTCTGTAGGTGTGTTACAGCCAAAGGTGTTAAATGACAGTCTGGTTTTAAGTTGCTAACTTCTGAAAAGGAGTTTTAAAAAATTAATTGCTACAAATCAGGTATTAAAAAACATGAACAACAGAGAAAAGAATAGAATACAGTGGGCAGACATTATCACTGTATGGCTGTGACACAGAAACTGATTGACTGAAGGACACAACCAATAATAATGTATTGAAAAGTTGTGGGAGATGCCATCCACTTTCTACAGTAAAACAGTTTGTATAAGTGTATGGCTCAATGGACAGCAGTAAATAATACTGCAGAGTCAACAAAGAATACTGATTCCTTACTTTTTCTGACATCTCAGTTAAGCCAAAAGATAGTCACCTTGATTGCTGCAATTGGAAAATGTCTTCCAATTCACTGGCAGTCAAAGATCAAAATGTCCCTCTGATTTGGGAAGCCACTGAAGCTTGACTGGCTTCTTTGACAGGCGGCTCGAATGTGGCACAAGCTGATAAAAGTGAGACGAGAAGAAGGCGCAGACAGTGCTGAACTTCATCAGCTATGGAAGAGATTGATCCAGCTACTGGAAGAATGGTCTCCTCTCCAGGATAATGAAACACAGCAGCTGGTAAGGGACTGCTCCCTTCAGTTCACATACCCAATTTAAAACCTTTGACATTTACACAAACTATGACACAATCATTTTACCTTGTTTTCCAAGCAACCTTGAAGGATAGTTCTAAGCCTCCATCTTACAGATGAGAAATAAGGCCACTGTGGGTCGGAAAACTACTTTTTTGACCGAGTGATGGTGATCTGTTTTGAACAGGCAAATGTCTGGCAGAGAAATAGTTTATCAGCTCCTTCTCTTTGTTTCTATTGTCAAGCATCCAACCACAGGAAGTACTTCTCCTTTTGGGGAAAAAAACTACAGAAAGAATCACATGGCTACAACTTGGCTGTAATTCTAATAATATAGTTTTGCTAATAATATAGCAGAATTGACTGTTCCTCTCCAAAGACCATTCTGACCTTTGTTAAAAGCATGGATTCTCTTGCGTCACTGTGTGGTATTCATATCCCCCTTTTAGCTCCTTAAGGCGTACGAGGAGGCACTGAATTCCTCAGACCCAGTTCCAAGTGAAGATCACCAGAAGCTTTTCAGAGAATTCATTCAATGTCTATCAAAAGTAAGGATTGCCTTTAACTGTATTGTATAATGAAAAGTAGCCTTCTTTAATGTTAACAACAATCTGCATTCTTAATTTTTTTTCTCCCTTCAAAATAAGTTTCCTCATGAGTATTCAGGATTGAGGAAGGCCTGTGAGAATATGATCATTTTGTATCCTGCTGTGAGTTATCCTCTGGAAGTTCTTTGCTTACACTTCATTCAGTCAGGTAATGTACATAGCTTTTAAAGTTAATATTGCTATTAGTTTTGAATTTTCCCACCCTCTTTTTCTTGAATGCTGCATTGGCTGCATTTCTTAAAATGATGAGCAAGGCAAAACTAGAGACTGAAATCCTGTTTCTTAGCATAGTAAATTGCATTAGATTAAGCTCATTGAATTGTCGGGGTTTGGTGAATCAGCTGCTCTGCAAGTTCTGTTGATTAAAATGGGCTCCCTTAATTGTTACTTTCATAATTAGAGTAGGTCCAACTGAATAATGGAATTAATGGGGGAGTTGGCTCACCAAATCTCCACATTCTGTGGGTATACTCTGGTGGGACTACAGTAAGCAACAGGATTTCAGCCAGGATGACTTTCAAAATGAAACCCAGGGGGGAAAATGTGACAAAATTGCTTGTGATACATGTTTTTGTGATATTTTTTCTAAAATGATGCCAAATAAAATTCCTCTGTGTATACTTAGGCAGTATGGCTGAAGAGGCCCTCAGTTGTTCTCAGAAGCTTCTGGATATTGACCCAAGAAGTGGTCCAGCTCTTATTGTTTTAGGGATTCAGTTCCTTCAGGAAAAAAAATACAATGAAGCTGAAAAAAACCTCACAGAAGGTAAGCAATAGGGGAAGAGAACAACTGAAGATACATTCCAGTGTTTGAAATGGGGTGGTATGCAGTCTCACTGTTTTTCAGGTGGACCTGTATCAAGAGTGGGCAACCTCAGCAGTCCCAAGGGCTAAATGTTTGCCTCCACGACTCATCATTGGTCGCATCAGGCCCCAAAGTAGCAGTTGATATGGCAAAAAGAAAATCAGGGGTGGTGGGTGGGGAGCAGGGGACTGAAAAAAATAAACTAGAAGTTGCAAGGCAGACAATTCCAGTTTAAACTTGGCAAGAGGGAGGCTTGGGAACCCTTCTCCATGCTCTTGAAGAAGAAAAGCAATTCATGAAGATCTTCAAGATTGCTGAGACATAAAAGTTTTCTCCTTTCTTTCCTCTTTCAAGGCATGTGGGTTCTGGGTCACTTTGGGTGCTCACAGAAATAACATTGGGGCCATACTTTGTCCATCCCTGTCCTTTAACCATCATGCTCCTTTTTGAACACACTTCATCAAGTTTTGGCATAACCACGTCACTTCTCTCTCTTCCACTTTCGGTACCAATGCATTTTATAAGCCCTCAGTTTTGAAGCTTCATATACAACCCTAAAGACTTTACCTTAGAGCATTTACATTATTAAAATCACTATAAATTATGAACAGACAGTTTCTGATGAATAAGACATTTTAATGTTTGCTGTTGGTCAAATTTAAATCTATTGGTGATAAAAATGAAATCATCTACTGCTCAGTTGCCCTGTGTTTTTGTTATTGGATTAGGTTGTACACCCAGTGTTATGAACAGAAAAAAAATTAAAGTTGGTCCTACATAAGAATTGAATAGGTTATTTTGGTGAAGTCATTCTATGCACATAGCTTGAAAAAAAAAGCAACCCCCCCAAAACTTTTTAACGTTCAAATAGCAGCACGTTTACTTTTCTGTATGTGTTTTAAGATGTGTTAAATCAATCTTCATGTTAGGTTTGCAGCAGACCAGCCAGTGTCCAACAGCTTGGTGTTACTTGGGAAAAGTGCAAGTGGAAATACATAAGTACAGAGAAGCTGTTCAGTCTTGCAATCAAGGTAATTGTAGAACTGTGCAAACTGTAACTTAGAAAAAGTTCAATCTGCTTTCGAATAAAATGTAGCTAAGGGAGGAAGCAGCAGTGGAATTGATTAATAATAATAATAATAATAATAATAATAATAATAATAATAATAATAATAATAATAATAATAATAATACAGTGAATTGAACAATGAAATAACCATATACATATGGAAGAATTCTGAAAACTCTGGCAAGCAAAACCACATTTAGCAATTAAAAGCTAATATAATAAAAAGGATTTCAAGGGCCTTACAAAAAGCCTAGGCTCTTTGATCTCATGGACTTGTGAGAAATGTCTCCACAAACTTGAAAAAATGTCTGAAAAGGCCAATGTTATAGGCAGTTGTTAGATCTCAAGGTTTTATTTATATAATGTCTGGTGAATATTATTTAGCAGACTTCTGAAAGTCTAGAAGGGAGCATGTTAATGGGAGCCTGTTATAAGTTATGAGCAAGTAAATGTGAATTGCTTTTGTTTGGTTTTATGTACAGAAAGACATTTCCTTGTATTATAAAGACAAAGCAAAAGCAAAGTGTGCTGCTTATGTAGTACCTCATAGCCCTTAAAACATTCTCTAGATGGTTTATAGTTTAATTGTGCAGGCTACACATTGCCCCCTGCTTCTGCAGCAAGCTGGGTACTTAATTTACCATCCTTGGAAGGATGGCAGGCTGATTAAATCTTGAGCCAGGCAAATGGGTTTGAATCTGAGTTGTGAGCAGAACTTTGGATGTAGTACAGCAGTTTAACCACTCCACCATGAAGATAGTACATTAAAACATTGGCTAAAATCATGATAGCGATGCTATGTAAGACTGATGGTGTCATCAGGTGCCATAGTTTTTCAATAGTACACAGAGTGGGGGGTCCTGAAACTCTAATGGGATCCCTTCATGGGGAAGCTGTGGGGGACTACGGGATTGAGGGAAGTCTTTAATTTTCGAAAATCATTGCCTCAAATAAAATCATCCATGGGAGCCTAGGACATTGGGAGAAATAATGTTTTTTATTATTATTTCCAAAAACTGCTGCAGCTGATGTCATCATCCTTTTGTAGCGTAAGTTACAGATCATGATTTCAGCCATTGTTTCCCAAGGCCCTGAATTATTTTAAAGTCCTATGTCTGAAGGCGTCTTATTAAACTAGCAGTGTTATATTGTGAACCTCAGTTTACTTGTTATGTTGTTAAATGTGACAGTGAATTGAAGACAAACAGAACATTAATTCCTTCTTTGTTGATAGCCTTGAAGATGTTAGCACAACCCAATGAACCTGGTTCCAATCAACAACAAAAAGACAATGCCTGTCATCTAAAAGCAGCAGCCTTGATTAAAATACCCGGTGCTGATTCTGCAGATGAAGCTCTAAGATGCCTTGATCAGGTATGTGATTAGTTTTAAAACAGCTCTGGTAAATGAAATCTGTTTAACATTAGCAACTTTAGGTGGTAACTTTTACAGAAGGAGGAGCTTGGGTTGTCCAGTGCCTTCGGTTTTATTTGTGTAACAGATATGCCTTCCCATGGACAGAGCTGCCTCTGCCATAGGTGGATGAGAGCAGAGATGTCAGGTGTCTGTCTTCTACTTTCCAGTTTCACATTATTCACCTAGGCACCTTTCTTGGTGATCAAGCCTAGAATTCCTGGTGAGAAAGCCTAGACTGGGAAGCCTCCCATTATTCACAGTGTCTACCAGGCACAAATCAATTTGAAATAATAGCTCCCAGCTCCAGCTGTCTAGTTGGCTGTCTCTTTGGATTCCCAATGGAATCTTTTGGCTTCCAACCATTGCAGAAAAGAATGGGTTTCACCTTCATAGGTCAGGATCAGAAAGCTTCACTTTTTGTGCGTACTAATAGCATATGCAGTCATGTCTTGTATCATTTTCCAATAGCCCCTCCCTTCCTTTAACTCCTACGTTACCTACAGATGTTCATAAACATACACATTGCTTCGAGATAGCATTTCATCAATTTGAAATTTTTTTAAGATATGGCAAGCAACACACAAATTCATGACATAGCCACGTGCCTTCTTCACCATCTTCTTTTTACAGTGGAGTCTCGACTTACGTGCGGCTCCACTTACGAACTTTTCGACATACAGACTTCTCCGGCCGCAAAGTTTCACTTCGACTTGCGGCCAGAGAATCAACCTACGGACCAGAAGGGGGAGGCGGGGAAAGTGCCAAATTCAAATTCGGCCCTTTCCCCACCTCCCCCTTCCAGTCCATAGGCTGCGGCTTTCGGCTTTCCGGCTTCCAAAGTTGCAAGCCAAAAGCCGCTCTGCGCCTGCTGTCAGCTTTCGGTGCTTAGAAAGCTGGAGCCACGGCCTCTTGCCTCCTCTCCCAATGGGGATGGGAGGCAGGGGACAAAAGGCAGAGGGCAGCGGGTGGCGCTTTGGAAGCCCCGGATTTTTTTTCTTTGGCTGGAACGAATTAAATGGTTTTCAGTGCATTCCTATGCAAAATGAACCCTCGACCTACAGAATTTTCAACCTGCGGCCACAGTTCCAATACGGATTAATTCCACAAGTCAAGGGTCCACTGTAAATGCACACCTGTTTTTTTCTTTTTGACCCTGTTGCACATTTATTAGAGTTGAAGCATACATTGGGGTAGAAGACAGTTTATAGGTCACATTTGTTATGTAAACTTCTGTGAAAGTTAATGTAGGGAGAATGTTATTGCTTGATATTCTCTTCTACTCAGAGGGTATTGGAAATCAAACCTTGTGTTAACAAGTACAAGCATTGTGGCATTCCACAGGAGGTTTGGTGTGATAATAAGCATTTACTATGTGTTGAAATGTCAAATATGTATTTGATTTCCAGATTTTAGATAAGAACAGTGATCCAAAACTTATAGCTCTTAAAGGACAAGCCTATCTGAATAAAGGACTTATTGATGAAGCTTCAAAGGTTGGTATGCATTTTATACATATAATAGAGGCTTTTGTAAAAAAGACAGAATTTTTCTTTTCTGAACTTACCATTTTATTTTAGATTGCACAGGAGCTTAAGGCGATGCATCCCAACCTGGCAGAAGCCCACTATCTTGAAGGTTTAATTCAGTATAAGCAAAAAAACTATCAACATGCAGAAAGAAGGTAAATTACTTATTCTTTTGCATACAGCCTGAAAAGGGACCTTTTTAAAAACACCTCCCACTATCCTTCAGCCAATAAATATGTTTTGTGTACCATTTTTATTTCACCTGCAGAACTTTATTTTTTGCATATTTGACTTGCATGAACTTAAACGATGTCTAATTTTTGCAAAGATGAGAAGAACAAGTCATTTAGTAGCAGGGAGACTCTTAGGAATCGTAACCTTCAAACATAATTTTCGCAAGCTTTGTATTTAGGATCCATGTATTGGGGAAAAAAATTAAATATATATATATTTCCCCCTTAGTTTCCATGAAGCTATTGCAAAAGAAGCTGAAGTAGCTGACTTCCATTTCTGCTTGGGTCTCACTTACTGGTTTATGAGTGAAGAGACAAGAAGAGATAAATCAAAAGCTCTTACACAGTTTCTGAAGGTAAATAATGGGAAGAGAATTGGCTTAGTACTAAATGTACTAAACGGCTTGGGCCCTGGATACTTGAAGGACCGCCTCCTTCCATATGAGCCTACCCGGCAGTTAAGATCTAGCCAGGGGGTCCTTTTGAAAGAGCCATCCCTCAAAGAGGTAAGAGGGATGGCTTGTTGACAAAGGGCCTTCTCGGCAGCTGCCCCCAGATTATGGAACACCCTCCCAACTGAAATTCGTCTGGCGCCAACGTTGATGACATTTCGGCGCCAGGTCAAAACCTTCCTGTTCCAGAAGGCTTTTAATTGAAATAACAACTGTGGGTCCTGATGACGGCAATTTTAATTGTATTTTAATTGTATTTTAATCATTTTATTGAATTGAATTTTAATTATTGTAAGCTGCCCAGAGACCTCTGGGTAGAGTGGGTGACATATAAATAAATAAATAAATAAATAAATAAATAAATAAATAAATGTAATGTAATGTAATGTAATGTAATGTAATTATAATAATTATTTCCTTTCTCCCGGGGCTTTGACTGCTGGCTAGCAGCAGTCAGTAATTAAATAAGTTAGCCTTCACAACCCAGACGGAAGGAAATACGTGGTCGGGGGCCAGATGTTTCTCCTGATTTCCATCCTTGTTCCTATGAGAGCACTCACTTTGAGTGGAAGTTGAGAATTTGAGACAGCATGTTGTTACTTTGAGAAGAGAATATAAGTATAAGGAATATGGGTGATACAGTCGCTATATATGTGGTGGCTTCTATGGCATCCATTTGGAAGCATTAATGATTTGGTTGGCTGGTTCTTAAAGATTGCCTGAAGCTCCTCTTTGTGTGGATAAAGTTTTTGGGTGAAGGGAGCCACTACCAGGCTAATCTTGCTTCATTTTTTTGATTGGGTAACTTCCCTGGTATATGGCAGGAAGGCTGTAGACGTAATATATCTTGACTTCAGTAAAACCTTTGACAAAGTGCCCCATGATATTCTGATTAGTGAGCTGACGAGGATAGAACAACTGTTTGGTGGATATACAGTTGGTTACAGAACCATACTCAGAGAGTGCTTATCAATGCTACTTCTCAAACTGGGAGGAGGTAACAAGTGGGGTATCACGAGGCTCAGTCCTGGACTCGGTCAAAATTTTTATTAATGATTTGGATGTGGAGGTGCAGGTAAAGCTTACCAAATTTGCAGATGACACAAAATTGGGTGGAATAACTAATACCTTGGAAAAGATAAAAATACAAAAAGAACAATAAACCCTATTGCTAGATATAAACAGTGAACCTACCTTTAAATATAACTACACAAATTAAAACCTGTTTTAGCATCTTGGGGCAGTAGACGACAGCTTTATATAATTCTTTCTTAGTTTCCTAAAAATCAAGAGGAACAGTGCCTGGCAGATCTCTCTAGAAAGCATATTCCAGAGGGAAGAGGCCATCACAGAGAACTCTCTGTTCCTTGTGTTGGCTTTTTTGCCTCCCTGGATGTCACAATTTTTAAAATTAAGGACTGCAAGGAGCAGAGATAGAACACACAGCTATTTTGTGGGAGAGATGCTCCACCAAATATTGAGGTCCCAAACCATTAAGAGCTTTATAGGTTATGACCAGCACCTTAAATTGAGCACAGAAACTAATAGGGAGCTAATTAAGGCAGGACAAGACTGGGATATGCGTCCCTGTCTGCTGGTACCCTGTAATTAGTCTGGCTGCGGAAGTTTCCATCCTGACTTCAAGTGCAGCCCTATGTGGAGAGCATTACAGTAGTCTGTTTTAGAGATTACCAATGCATGAATCACTATTATTAGGCATTCCTTATTTAGTAGGGGTGCAGCTGGGCAATCCACCAAGTTGATAGAAGGCACTCTTGGCCACAGCAGATATTCATGCCTCTGTAGAGAGAGCTGGGTCCAAGAGTTCCCCAGGCTATGATCATGATCCTTCATGGGAAGTGTAACCACATCGAGGCCAGGTAAATATTGTTCTAACTGGTCTGACAATCCTGCCAACAGTAGGATCTCTGTCATGTCTGGATTCAGTTTGCCCTTGTCCAGTCCATTATCTACACCAAACAGCACTCAAGGACTTGCACAACATCATCTGCTGGTGAAGCGAATGAGAGATAGAACTGTGTGCCATCTGCAAGTTGATGAGAACGAACTCCAGATCTCTGAATGATGTTTTCCAGTGGCTTCATTTAGATATTAAAAAGCATTGAGGAAATGGCCGATCCCTGCAGATCCCTGCAGAGCTCCATAACGGAGATCCAAAGGGGTGGTCAACACCACCTCATGCTGTGCCATCTGGGATTGGCCATCAAGGAGGGTTGAACCACTGAAGAATGGAGTCCCCAAGTCCCAAACTCAGTAACTGTCCCAGAAGGATACTATGGTCAATGGCATCAAAGACCACTGAAGAATCCAGGAGGACCAGTAAGGTTATACTCCCACTGTCTGCCTCCCTCAGGAGATTGTCTTGCAGGGCGACCAATGCCATTTCATTCCATGGTGCAATCTGAACCCCGATTGAAATGGATCTAGGCTATCCATTTCTTCCAAAAATGGTTGCAGCTGGTCAGCCGCCACCCTCTCCAGCAGCTTGCTCAGAAATGGAATGTTTGCAATGGGCCTATAGTTACTGAGGTCATCTGTTGCTAAATTAGGTTACCTTATAATGGTCTCCTTTGGATGGGAAGGTAAATGATTCTCCCTTAGAAACACATGAATGATGCAAGTAGGCCATTTCATGGTCATTTTCTTCCCTGATTTTAAGAGCCAGCTTATTTGCCAAGTCAGGGGTTTTCAGTTTTTGTTAACAGAATCATTGCACGTTTCAAAATGATGTTTTATTCATTTGAAAACAATGGAGTAAAATGTTTTTATTTTTACTTTTCAGGCAGCAAAACTTGACACCTACCTTGGAAGTGCTTTCCGTTACTTGGGGCAATACTATAAGGATATCGCTGGAGATAAGAACAGAGCTCTTGGCTGTTATAAAAAGGCTTTTGAAAAAGATAAAACAGATGGGGAAGCTGGAGCAGCTGTAGTAGACTTGAGCACTGAGCTTGGGGACTTGGTACTGTGTCTCATTTTGAGCATTCAATATATACTGTTGTAATCAGAATAGCTGTAGTGTCTTTCACAAGAATGCAGAGGTTTCAAAAAAAGTCTTCATTTTGTTGAAACTACTGTTTTTACCTTTCTATTTGTTCCTATGGCTTCTGACCAATGGTGTCCCCTATAACATTAATTAAGTCATCATTCCTGCAATTGGTTTCTTCCACCCATTTACTCCTCCAGTTAGTTTTTGTAGATCTACTCCAGGTGTGTGTTCAGGTCTATATCAAATAGTAGCTGCAGCCAAATGACCTAAACTATGCCAGCAGAGTTCGTCACATTTTTGACAGGGTCTGGATACCCGAGAACCATTTCTGCCATTGTACCTGACCCTGAAAAGAGTATATGTTCTTTTCCATGGCATTTCAATTTTCAGCCAGCAGAGGGAGTCTTTAGATGGAATTGTTTGAATTGATGGAAACCACACAAGCAGTGCATACAGTAATAAGATTTGCAAATACAGTGGTGCCTCACACAACGATGTTAATTGGTTCCAAAAAAATCAACGTTGTGTGAAACATCGTTCTGTGAAACACCATTTCCCATAGGAATGCATTGAAAACCGGTTAATCCGTTCCAGTTGGAACGGATTGCCATCGCTGAGTGAAAATCCCCATAGGAAATATCGCTGTATGAAACAATGTTTCCTTCATTGCAATGTATTGAAGCCGACTCAATACATTTCAATGGCTTTGCGAAGTCCGTTTTCGCTCCTGTAAAAGTGTCTTACAATGTTTGGAAGCTGTTTTAAATGATTGCAATGGTTAGTCCACCTCCTGAAACCTATGCAAACTGATTTTGGTGTTGTTCTGACACTTCGTTAATTTATGATGATTTTTTGTTTTTTCCATTGGAAACCATTAGACAGACCATCCAATGGTTTCCAATGGAGAAAATTCAAAAAATCATCATAAATTAACGAAGTGTCAGAACAACACCAAAATCAGTTTGCATAGGTTTCAGGAGGTGGACTAACCATTGCAATCATTTAAAACAGCTTCCAAACATTGTAAGACACTTTTACACGAGCGAAAAGGGAGATCGGGAAGAACTTTAAAAGGCAAACGGAGATCAAAGAGCCCTTTCCCGATCTCCCTTTTCGCTCCTGTAAAAGTGTCTTACAATGTTTGGAAGCTGTTTTAAATGATTGCAATGGTTAGTCCACCTCCTGAAACCTATGCAAACTGATTTTGGTGTTGTTCTGACACTTTGTTAATTTATGATGATTTTTTGTTTTTTCCATTGGAAACCATTAGACAGACCATCCAATGGTTTCCAATGGAGAAAATTCAAAAAATCATCATAAATTAACGAAGTGTCAGAACAACACCAAAATCAGTTTGCATAGGTTTCAGGAGGTGGACTAACCATTGCAATCATTTAAAACAGCTTCCAAACATTGTAAGACACTTTTACACGAGCGAAAAGGGAGATCGTTGTGTGAAAATCCCCCATAGGAAACATCGCTGTGTGAGGCAGCAAATTTAACAGAAAAAGGCATCGTTGTGTGAATTCATCGTTGTGTGAGGCACTCGTTGTGCGAGGCACCACTGTACAGTGGTGCCTCACTTAGCGATTGCTCCGTTGAGCGATGAAATTGCTTAGCGATGGAGTTTTGGCCATTGCCAGAGCGATTGCTTAGTGATGGCCCCTATGGGGAAAAATCCTTTGCGATGATTGCGGGGAAGCGATCATCGCAAAGCCCCCATTTCCGGCCAGGTGATCGGCGGTTCCTAAATGGCTGCTGGAAAAACAGAATGGCCACCCGCTGTTTTGCCTCACTTTAGAGGCACTGAAAATGGCCGCCCCTATGGAGGATCTTCGCATAAGGTCAGTTTTGAAGCCCATAGGAACACATTAAACACGTTTTAATGCATTTCTATGGGCTTTTTTATTCCGTTTAGCGCTGAAATCGCTTAGCAACATTTTTCCTGGAACGGATTAACATCGCTAATCGAGGCACCACTGTACTGTATACATATTCTTTTATGAGGCATCTGCCTGACCTTGGCTGTAGCAGCAATGAGTGCAAGTATTGGTGTGTTAAAACCTTGCTGCAATGTGGGAAGAAGCAAAGAATGATGAGGCTACCCCTGCCCTGCCCCCAAATCAGTACCCTCTTACTTTGTTTCTTTTAAAAAAACAAAAAATCGCTGTTTGGGGCATTTCCAGGCTGGATGTGGCCCATGGATTGGGTCTGGAGGGCTACCTTTGGCCTCCAAGGCCACTGAAACAGTCCACCCCAAATGAAAGCCAAGTAATTCAGTTGCTGTGGCTTCTGCTAATGTATGCATCAGTAAGGAGGTACATCGACCGCTACTTACCACGAAGTATGAAGATAGGGAAGGTTTAGTGAAAGGCTAGGCATAACCTTAGAACGTATGTTTAGCTTCAAGGCTCAATGCTAGAATATTTAAGGTGAATTGCAGTTCTTTTGAATGTAAGCTGTGAGTTCTCTTATCTGAACAGTGTGAAACCACAGCTAAACCAATTTATTGATAGGCAGGACTTTTCTGTGTCCTCAGTATGGCTTCCAAGCCGACTAGAACATCTTCCACTCTAAGAAATCTCAAAGATCAACAGCATCTAGTGATAACTTATTTATTTAAAAATGTTCCATTTTCTTTCATTCTGTTCCACTGGTTAAAAATTTGTTCCACTGGTTAAAAATTTGGCCCCCACCCTCCTGAGCTTCCAGAAGCACATTATAACCTGGCTTCTTACCCAGGCCTTCCCAAGCACCACCCTTTTGTAAAATTATGCTGGCCCATTGTCTGCCATCCTAGGTCCCAGACTGGTGATTTTAGGGGGAGGGGAGAGTTTTGTTTGTCTTTCTTAATATGTTTTATATTTAAATATTTTAGCTGTATGTTTTATAATATTTTGTAAGCCACCCAGAGTAGTGGCATGCTCACTAAAGGGGCAGGGTAGAAATATACATGCATACGTACATACCTACATACATACATACACAGAGACATACACAGACATGCATGCGTGCATGCATACATACATACATACATACATACATACATACATACATACATACATACATACATACATACATACATACATACATACATACATACATACATACATACATACATACATAAAATTCTGATATGCAGTGCTGCCTATTTGTGTTGTGTGGTTATGTGTGTGCATAATAAACTTGCTGTGACATTTTCCGGCTTCATTAGGACACTGCCCTTGCTATCTTGACGGAGGTGACGGAACGCGCAAGTGCTGGGCGAGCAAAATGGGCCTGGCTTCGTCGTGGGCTTTATTACCTGAGAGCCGGACAGCATTCCCAAGCTGTGGCAGAGTAAGACCACCAATGATATGGGGGCTTAATTGTTGTTTGCAAATGCAGGTTAAATACATGATCTGATAGTATCTGTGTAGGTTTTTACAAAGGCAAATCTTGTTGTTTGCTGATGAATTGAATTAGGTGTTTTTCTATTTTTCATTTTGCTTATGTGAAACATCTGGGGTGTGGTCCTTTCTTCTTCAGATGGGTAGCCATGGTTGTTCCCGTATGTTGTCAAACTACTGCTCCCATTGGCATTAGCCGGTGTAGCTATTTGGAGATGTGGCCCTAAAACATCTGGAGTATTGCAGTCGCCCACACCCATGTTTGCTTGTAGAATAGCCTGGGCTCTGTGATAGCTCTAATCTGGGGCACACAAGCTTCCAGAGGTGTGGGAGCTACACACGCCTCTCAGACCTCATAAGGCTGTCCCTCATGGTGCATGTGCACGTGCACACACACACATAGACACTCAGTCACTTCCATTTCTTAAAAAAAAACATGCTCCTGGTCTAAAACATAGCAATTGGCAAAAATGTGGCAGAATTAATGTATGCCCCCAGATAGAAGCGGCCTTTTTAAAGTGATGAAGTAAAGATGAAGTAGGGTACAGGAACTGCTTAGAACTCTGTCAGCCCAGAATGCACAGATGTCAGGGCTGTCTCTCCACACTAAGCATTGGTTGCTCAACCTTACAGAGGACTTACTGACAAGTCCCATTAAAAGGAATGCACAGTTTGTCCCCCTTCCTTTTATCCTTTGGCCAGGAGCTAAAGACCCACCTGTGTTTTCAGGCAGACTTTTAACAGTCATGATTGACTCCCTCAATGCCTTCTAAGAGTCAGGTAGTTGTTAAAGGTTACTTGCTTTTAATTATTCAATTGTCCTTAAACTGGCATACTGTATAAAGAACCTTTAGCCATTCCCTTTTTGTATGTTTGTTTAAAATAGTTTACTAATCAGTAACCCCAATATTAATCTGATTTGTTTGGTTTCACCATTACGAAAGTCAGACTGTTGCTTTCTCCTTCGCCACAAGTTCTCTCTCTGCTGTTCTTCAAAATAAACTTAGTATGGACTATTTTTATGGACATTTTTATTGGAGACTGCAGTTACTTTTCAGAGAAAGCAATCTGATATGTTTTATAGAGAAAGCTTTTAAAAGAAACTTGTCATAACCAACCATGAATTTTAATTCTATTTTAATTCACAAAATTGCCTGTGCTTTCTCCATGTGCCCAGTTTGCAGGCGGCTCTGCGAGCCGATCCAAAGGACCCTCACTGTTGGGAGTCCCTCGGAGAGGCGTATCTGAGTAGAGGGGGACACACGACAGCGCTGAAGTCTTTCCGAAAGGCCAGAGAACTGAACCCCAAGTCTATATACAGTATTTATAAAGCAGCAGCAATTGAACAGATGCTAGGGAAATATAAAGAGGCTATTGCAGAATATCAGCACATCTTGAAGACAACAAAAGATTATGTTCCTGCTCTGAAAGGTATTCAGGCGTTTTTGTTAGGGCCAGCAACTTTACTGCTCTGATTACTTCAGGGCAATTCTGTCCTTGATATGTAGTAAAACAGTGAGTTAAAAACTTTTCCCAATACAACTATATGTTCCTGCATATGCGGGGGATTCATACATAGGTAGCAAAAGTATTTTCTTTTGTCAACAACATGAAAAACATGTAGCCCTAGAGGAAAGTCTGGTTGCTTTTCTGTTTGTTTGTTTTGGGGGTTTTTTTTGGCTTCTCCTGCATCTTGAGTGGAAAGGAAGTTTATAAAGATATTCCCAAATAATGGACATTATATGGCAGTAATACACATTCGTAGATGATGTTTAGATCTATGTGGACATTATATGGAAATAATATGCATCCGTAGATATTTAGATCTATTAATATTCCTTTCATTCATAGGTTTTCAGCTCAGCTTATTGTTGCGTTTTTTATAATATACATTAAGGATATTAAACTTTATATTAAAATATCCATATAGCAGAAGAATGATTTCTCACCATTTGCTGCTGCATGAGGCCTATGGGCTTAACTTATGTTGTAGCTGCCTTATCACATGTTAACACATTGGTTTCTGTTCAGGTCTGGGAGAATGTTATCTTATGATGGCAAAAACTGCTCTTGTTGACTACCTGGATGGGAAGGCTCTGGACTACATAGAACAATCCCTTGGTTTTTTAGCACGGTTAGTAATTATATATGTTCTCCATTAAGATCCTTTAAGGATGGGTCACTTTGATCCCTCAAAGTCACACTTGGTTGCTAATTCTACATAGGACAGCACCTAAAATACGTACAAGTATTCTATGGCATTGCCAGTTGAACTGTTGTATACAATGCCCAGGGTCATATTCAAAAGCAAAGCAAAAAGCGTGCTGCTTATATACCGCCCCATAGCACTTCAAGCACTCTCTGGGCGGCTTACAAGTTAATTGCGCAGGCTACACATTGCCCCCCCCCAGCGAGCTGGGTGCTCATTTTACCGACCTCGGAAGGATAGAAGGCTGAGTCTACCTTGATCCGGCTACCTGAGATTGAACCCCGGGTCGTGAGCACAGTGTTAGCTGTAGTACAGCAGTTTAACCACTGCGCCACGAGGCTCTTCAGTCAAATATTCAGTCAAATAGCTTGTACAGAAGTTGTGGTACAGCCATCTTGACTTTTTACGGAGTTTGCACAAGGAAGTATGCATGTTTCCTTGCACAAGTATAAGTTGGGTATGTGTAATGGGGATCTTTGGTTGTATAAAATCAGTGCTTGCACAAGTGGAAGATCCGGCTTTCCTCTGCTGGTGGAGCTTTACACTCTAATGATGTGGAACAGAATTCCAGGTAATCTCACCAGGTTTCAGCCTTTTAGCATATATTGTGGATTCTTTTAATAAACCAAGACCAGTTGGGAAAAACATTCCAATCATCTTTACATTTTGGCCTAGTCAGTGCAGTCTACTAGAACAGAGAATGTTCCACACTGGATTTTGTGTGTGTGAATCATACAATAATTGAAAGGGGGCTATATGGCCATCGAGTCCAGCACATGATTATCATGTTTTCGGTGAGCCCTCCTGCCAACTTTCAACATGTCAGAATTCTCACTGGAGCCATGAATCACCCCCAGCTCCCTAAATACAATGGGTTTTGAATTCAAATGTGTGAGTGTTAAAGAAATTGCCTTAATTCGATAAATGAAAGTAAACTTTAAACAAGTGACATAATAGCAACAAACCTTTCTGCAAGTACTGTCAGGACCATGGGTGCAAGCCCTCTTCCCTTTGTTTCAGTGTTGAGGAACAAAGTCACCATGCACATCTTCCTTGTCCAGGGACAAGCCCCCAACTTTGAGTAGGCGATGGCAAGTGATTTGCCCAGTGGAGAATTTGTAGTGTTTGGGGATGAAGAAGATGAGCTATAACCGAGGAAGACCCAAATGCACTAAGTTTCATTGAAATCAGTATTTTTTTCTGCCAGGTATTTAGAATTCACTGTTGACATTATTAAAGCCTATAAAAGAAATGAAATCTTACCACTTTTCATTTGTGAGCTGATAGCTTAGATGTGCTTATGCATGTAAAGAAATGCTTTTTAAAATATCATTTGGGAATATTTACTTTTATATTTCTTCTGAAAGGGTTTGATCCAGAGCAGTGTACAGTGGAGTTCGTTCAATCAAGAAGACAAGGGCAGTGTCTTTGTGATTTCTCTGTACATTTGAAAAAGCAGGGCTGGATGGCAGGGGATATTTCAGTACAGTTTGAGGGGTGACAGAGGAGGATTTGTTGAAGATCTGCTCCTGGCCACTTCTTCTGAAGTGAAGGCATCCCACCATTCATGGAATGGCCAATCTAGACCCACCCCTACCTTCCATAGGTGAGCTTCACTCTCTGTTAAGTTCTTTTCTTTATTTCAGAGCAGCAAAGCATCGTCCCGAAGTGTCTTGCCTTTGGAAGTTGCTTGGAGATGCTTGTACCTGTGTTTGTTTTATTTCACCATCCAAAGTGAATGTGAAAGTTCCTGGGTTCCTTATTGGTCAGAATGTGGACAAATGTACACTAAAGAAAAGTGAACTGCTGAGCCTTGGAGGAAGGTAATGGCCAAGGAATAAGCTATGTAATGTTCCAGAGCAATTCAAGTCTTGGCTGGTAGCCCTCACTTGAATTGCTTTGCTGGCATGAAAGGAGAGCTATCAGTGTGAAAGCTGAGAGGGAGTGGAAGGTAACAGATGGTATCTGGACAACTTCTAGCTTTTTGCAGGGAATAAATTCTTCAAATGTTGCTTCCTTCTCCCGTAGGACATCCGTTGAGGTAGAATATTACATTCCTCTGCTTTGAGGAAGATTCAGGAATCAATCTGGCCTTGCAGATGATAGTAACAGCTACTACACTTTTTCTCTGGAAATCCCAGCTTGTGATTGTGTAGGATTGGATAAAATGAACAGTTGTAAGAGTCCTTAGAGATGGAGAGGGGGCTAGAACCAGTTGGAAGAGGACGCTGGGGCTGCTATTTGCCCACTCATTCAAATGCAGCCCACAAACACATCTTACAGTTCAGAACTGAAGCCTTGCCAATTTTCCCTGTACAAGGGCTACATGGGATTAATTACTGAACTGTGCTAACAGTAATGGCTCTTAAAAGTGAAGGCCATGGAACATTCTGTTTCTCTCTCAACAGTTTATTTTTACTTGCCTTCAAATATCATTTTTATAAATCAGACAGCCTTTGGAAGGATCCTTCAGTTAATGTGTTTATTTTATTTTCCAACCATAGAAACGATTCTTTTCATATGATGATTCATATTTCTGTAGGTGTTATGGCAGAGGATTAAAACTGATGTCCTCACCAAATACGTGGTGTGATCTTGGCATAAATTACTATAATCAAGCCCAGCACCTGACAGCAATGGGCAGTAGTGAGAATGAGAGCAGTGAATTGTTAGAGAAATCTGTACAGGTATATATATTTTAAAATCCTCATTGTTTTAATGCAATTTATAATAATAAATCTTTTGCTTCTAGCATTTTGAAGCTGTGGCTGTTATAAAAGACTTTCTAGCAATCTTTTCTTGACAATAGGGGTCACTTTGTAATCAGTGGCAGTGTTCTTATATGGTGCAATTAAAAATGGGCCCAAGCATTGAGGCTTTACTCTAACATGAGTTAAATAGCATTTTTTGTACATTAACATTGTGTTGCATATATGCATTTTAGAGGTTCTACAATGTTTCTGTATAATTTTTACCCGCTTGTTTGTTTGGTTTGTTGGCTGTAGTAAATTCAAATTTTTATTGGCTGAAATCCTGTTGCATAGTGTAATCAGTGAAATGTAAAGTAGACCCATTTAATCATTGGAACTTCGAGAAGAATTGACTCATCAGATCCCCAGTGATTCAGTGGGCCTACTCTATTTGTGACTTACTGTGCTAACTGACAGGATTTCAGCCACTGCAGTGGTTTTCCTTTAGCCTTTTGTTTCTGTCTAAAAGAAAACCATTACAGTGGCTGAAATCCTGTCAATTCTGAAGGAAATCAACCCTGAGTGCTCACTGGAAGGACAGATCCTGAAGCTGAGGCTCCAATACTTTGGCCATCTCGTGAGAAGAGTCCCTGGAAAAGACCCTGATGTTGGGAAAGTGTGATGGCAAGAGGAGAAGGGGACATAGAGAACAAGATGATTGGACATGAATTTGACCAAACCCCGGGAGGCAGTGGAAAACACGAGGGCCTGGTGTGCTCTGGTCCATGGGGTCACAAGGAGTCGGACACGACTTAACAACTAAACAGCAATGGTTTTCTAGAATAACACACAAATGAGTTATGCTATGTCAAATTATAGTGCTGCACTCTCTCAATTTCTTCCAGTGTCTTAAAAAAGCTGTGAGACTGGATAGCAAAAACCATCTTTATTGGAATGCCCTTGGTGTGGTGGCCTGTTGCAAAGGTATATTTTGAAGGAAACTTTTAAAGTGTTGTCCGTCTGTTTCAGAGTTTTACTGGCTATTGCAGACATTGTTATAACCAGATCTGTCTCTTTCAGGTGTTCGAAACTATGCGCTTGCACAGCATGCATTCATTAGATCTATTCAGGCAGACCAAATTGTAAGTACCCTAGATAGCTGCAAATGTTTTGAAGATGATGTCAGGAATATTTAATTTAATAATTTCATTTATTTTTGTCTAGAACATCATTGCCTGGACCAATTTGGGAGTCTTATATTTAACAACTGGAAATATAGAGGTAAATAAGTATCTGTGTATATGTATTTATACTACTTTATTCTGGTTTAAATGTAAGAAGATAAATAAATTAAAAAGAAATTGTACAAGATGTCACCTTCCCATTTTGAGCGAGCTATTAGGCCATTTAAATGCCAAATAAATAGTATTTGAATGCCATTTGAGATACAGTGGTGCCCTGCTTGACGCTTACCCCGCATGACGTTGAAATCGCTTTACAATGAGTTTTTTGCAATCGCTATTGCAATCGCAAAATGATGGTTCCAGTGGGTTTTTTTCGCTTGACGTCGATTAGGAGCCTGCTTCGTGAACCGGTTGTTCGCTAAACAACGATTTTTCCAGCTCCTACCAAATGGCTTCCCTTTGTAATATGGCTTCCCTCCCTTCGCAAAATGGCTGTTTTCCAGACCCCTGCTTTGGAAGACAGCGATTTTAAACAGCTGATCGGTGGTTCTCTATGGGCAATCTTCGCTGGACGATGAGGTATTTCCCCATTGGAACGCATTGACCGGTTTTCAGTGCATTCCAATGGTTTTTTCCCCCCGCTTGATGATGATTTCGCTTAACAGCGATTTTCCTAGAACGGATTATCATCGTCAAGCGGGACACCACTGTATATTTATTGGAGATGAAGAACAGGGATGTGTAGAGTGAAAAGTTTTGTATTTCTATTATTTCATTTTTCTCTGCAGCTTCCTCTTTTGTTTTCTTATCTTTTTCCCCCACATGTCAGTCCTTTCACTTAGTATGCAAGAGAAAGCTCTTTTTTTTTTTGTTCCAAGCTTTCCTGTTTATGTTTCCTGTTAGTGGTCCAAATTGAACCCAAAAGAATCCTTAAAAACTGCTCTAAAAATCTGAATTGCAAGGCAGAAGATAATCAGTCTATTCCAAAAGCAAGCAATGGTAGATGAGAAAAAAAAGTTGTCATCAGACTTTCACAAAAAATATCTCACTCATCCAGCAATTCAAAAAGCAGTAAAGCACTCAAAAATTAGAAAAGAAGAAACAGTAATATGAGTTCAGTACCACCTACCCAGCACAACAGAGAATTAATATTAAATTATGCTTAAGTTTCTTTTGTTAATTACTGTTTCTTATACAGAGAATAGAATAGATTTTTTTAAAAACGTGGTATTTGTTTCTGCCCCCTATTTGAGGTCTTTTACGTTCTGTTAGGTTTTTTCTTTTTCTTTTTGAAAGATTTCATTTTTTACTTCTTTGGTAAAGTTCACAGGATTCAGACCCCAGTGCCCAAAACGTTCTTAGTCTGTCCGAAGAAAGGAGGAAGTTTTACTTGTGGCTTAAATAGCTGCAAAAAATATAATCCTAGGTGTCATTCCCCAGTTTAATTGTTCTGTGTTTGTTTTGTGTTTATATATTCACATAGCAAGCACATGAAGCCTTCAAAGTAGCCCAGTCCCTGGAACCCTCTCATCTAACATGTTGGATCGGGCAGGTAAGATCTCAATTTAGGCCCTTCTAATCCTCTGTTTGTGTAAACAGTCCTAAGGGTGTTAAGATTTGGGCAGCAGAACATTGAATGGTATTTAGTTCCAGCTGAAACTGAAATTGATAGATATCCTGTGAATCGCTTACAGCATTTGCACCCACATTTACCATGTAGTGGTTGTCTGAAAAAAAGCAGTCTTTTTCATTCAGCAGTTTCCAGGATTTTTTCCCCTTCTACTTTTCTTAAATGATGAAATCTTTGAAAGTAATTGAATTTAATGGTATCTCCATCCTAGGATGTCTCCAATTATTGTTCAGACAAAAAACTAGTACTATCACTTTGTTAACTGTGGTACAAGAACAAGAGATTTGTGCCACTGTAGCTAGGACAGTGTTTTACATCCAGGCAACCAGAGCAGAAAAAGTGTCCTCAGCAACCTTTAAAACAAGAATGGCTTCTTGTTTTAAAGTATGCCTTTTGCAGGATGATACTACGATTTAGCTGCCAGTTTTGCCAGTTCTATGTCTCCATCAGTTTCAAGTTCTCAACTCCATGAGATTTCTTTCTCATAAACTGGAGTAGCTTAGTCTGCAAGATGGAGGTTTGTATTTCTGTGGACAACTTTTTTACTAGGTTGAAATTATTCTTTGTCATTCCTTGGATTTAGCAGCTGATGATGTCCACATTTGATGTGGAAGGAAATAGATAGTGCCTGTTGTGTCAAGTTAGGGATTTTTGTCCCGTCTTCCTTTGGCAGGCTCTCATTGCTGAAGCAGTTGGAAGCTATGAAACCATGGACCTCTTCAGGCACACCACTGAACTCAGCATGCATGTAAGTGCTTGTTTCCATGTTAGGTTATAAATCAGTAAAGGGGAAACTAAGGGAAGCCCAGAGGCAACTGATAGATCCATTACATTTCTTCTGTTTCTGTTGCACTTCCACTGGATTTATTATATGGAGCTTCTGAAATGTGTAGACTCCCTTTATTCCAGGCAAACTGTTGTGCATTCAGTATTTCTGGGGATTTGTCTGAGTATATCAAGTTGCTAGTGCCTGGGTTGGAATAATAATAAGAGCAGAAAAAGAGAGCTGTTCATTCAGGTATACTTTGCAGGTTCATATGTTTAAGAAACTGTAAAACATTTGTCTGTCTAGCCGAGTGGTTGTTAACGCCAGTTGTGTTTTTACTGCATTCAGACTGAAGGAGCAAAAGGCTATGCCCATTGGGTGTGCTCAACCCTGCAAGATAAAACCAATAGAAACACTGATTTGTATAGATACAATATTCTTCAGATGAATGCTGTTCCCGCCGCACAAGTTGCTCTGACTAAATATACAGGTAACGTTACTTTGCATCTAAATAGTACACCTACATCATAGTTCCGGGTCGTTGTTTTTATATATTTAAACCTCATTTAAGCCAGTTAGCCACTCAAAATGAGACAAAGTTACCGAATTATGAATTCCATAAAGTATGGTGCTTAAGTTCCATTAGAGGTGTGGATAGTATGAAAGAAACAGAAAAACCTCTAAAAGGAGAATTCAAGGCAAGTGGTAAAATATAGTCATTGAGGAGGTTCAGAATAGAAAAAAGGAAATACTACTTCAGACAACATATAATTAACGCATGCAATCCAGTGCCTAAGGTTGTGTGACTTTTTGGAAGATAAACTGATCCTATAAAAGTGTTATAGAAAGCATCTCTTCTCTCAGCAGGTAGGTTGGTGGGGAGGCAGTCAGGGGTAAAGCTGTTGCAGACATGCTATTCTTGAAAATCTCTCAAGACATCAGTTGACCAAAGCTGGAAACATTATTGTATGTGAGATGAATCCTTGACCTTCCAGTAGGACTGTTTTTTGGCTTAAAACAGCAATGGCCATTTTTTTCACTAAATGTGTGGGAAGGCCAATCCTGCATGAGCACCTGCTTTGAGCGTAGAAGGTCCTTCATTCAGATCCCTGACATCTCCAGATAAGGCTGGTGAAAATATTTGCATTAAACTCTGGAGAGCCGCTGACAGGGTCTGCAATACTGGGCTGGATGAACTATCTTGATGTAAAGCAGCTTCCTGTGTTCCTTAAAATATGAGATAACACCAACCATTGGTAAGAGGGTGAGGTAAACAGGAAAGTTCAAAAGGCTCCTCTTTAATATGCTCATGATCAAATGGCTCCAAAACAGGACATTGGAAGAGTATTAATTCTTGTACCTCATAACCAGAGATATAGGTTCCCCTGAGAAATAACCAGTTAATATGAATACAGATGGGTGTGAACTGCCAGTTTGGCAGTTCGTGCTGGTTTGGACAATGGCCCAACAGTTGTTCTGTGGTTCAACCTCTCTGGCAGGGACCCATTCAGAGATAGTGTGCTGGCTTCCCTGCCCCGATTCCTTTGGGCGCTGCCTCTTGAGTGGGCGCCCGCCAGACGGGGGTGGGGCACCAAAATGTGGAACACTTGTTGGGTCATTGTCCGAACTGGCAAGCCACTGAACTAGTGGTTTGTGCACATCTCTAATTATGGAATATAGTTTCCAGCACTAGAGGCATGTCTTTAGTACCTAAAACTCAGTTTCTTTAATTTCCTCAATTTTCCCCTTTTAATTTTGTGTATGTGTCATTTGATTTTGCAGAAAGAATCCAAAATGATGCATGTGCCTTCACAATGCTTGGCTATTTGAATGAATATCTTCAGCTGAAAAAGCAAGCAGCAGATGCATACCAGAGGTAAACTGTGTTGAACAATGTATTTTTTTTTCAAAAATGCCAAACACCCTCAGTGCACAATTTGACCTGGCATAGTACCACCTCTGCTAGCAAGCCAGGGTATCTTAAATATTTTTTGTTGGTCAGACCTGATGGAAAAGCATAAGCAATATATGCTGCTGAATTTCATGAGTCATTAAGCTGTAATAAGTAGCACAAAATAATAAAGAGCAACCCGTAATTGGTGGCAGTTACAGAAAGAACGGGTTTAGGCATTAGAACGTGCAACCGAAGAAAGCTGGAGTAGGAAGGCAATATGAACCATGCTCTGTTGCTTCTATTTGGGGAAAATAACTTGCCTAAGCTAGACATTTTTTATTTCTGTCAGATAGCTCTTGTTTTGTTTAGTACTCTGTCTTGAAAGCTCAAGGAAGATATTATGCTAAATAAGCAGAAAGAGCATAAAATAACTTCCCAGGTAATATCTTAATTCTACTCATGTGCACCAAATGTCAGGCCCAAACATGGAAATCTTATTATCTTCAGTAAAGGCCAAGTTTTTGATGAAATTTCAAAATAGAGTTTTTTCCCACTGAAAACACACAAAAAAGCAGTTAAATGGTCCTTTTCTCCTTCAACCTGAGAGTTGGCTTTAATCATTATTTAAAAGGTCAGGTTCTGTATCTTAAATCTTGAATGAAAGAGTGTCATTGAGGTAGCAGTATAAAGATTAGATTTCACACTTCTTGCAGACTCATTACTAACTGTAAAATCCCTAGAAAATCATTTTCCATCGTTTTCAGGGCAGTTTTGTTGCTGAAGAATTCTGAAGATAAAGAAAAATACAATGTAGCAATGAGAAATTATGGCAGATCACTGTGGTAAGTGCCTATTTTAAGATAAATATAATACCAATATCCTGTAAGATCAAGATTTGTAATTCTGCAAAATGTTCATAATGGATTGGTCTCTCACTGTAATGGAAAATTGAATTGCTGTATCATTTTTTACAATATGATAAAATTTTAGTACCTGTTACATTGAGCTGGTACTGCACAGTGGTTAGAAAGTCATAAAGGTTCAAAATTATAAAGTTAACTAGGAGATTTTGGACAAGTCACTATGTATCCTCATTTTGCAGTGTAAATGGAAGAAAAAAAAACAGGTATGCTTCTTGGAGGTGCTTGGTGGAAACGAAGAATATATATGTAGTGAATAAATAAATATATCTTGGGATGGATCCAGAGATGTTTTGTACTTTCAGACAAGCACTTTTGGTTACACAAGGCATCTCCCAAATTCCTCCAGTTTCTGTTGCAGCGTCTTCCCGTGACCCATCCCAAACCAATCCAGAGGAAGCTCTGCCCCTCAGAAACCTGTGAGGGCACTCGGGGGGGGGGGGGAGAGGAGACAGGAAAGGCACATTGCACAAGCGAAGTCTATCTCTATTTTGTTTGGATCCAACCTGTTATAAATACTACAGTATGAAAAAACAACTGTTATTTAAATTATTACATTTTGCTGTAGTTTTCAAAATTGTGCAGTGGAGTGTCAAAATCTAAACCTCAAACGATTAGACTTGTGTTAGGCAATTGTTCTGTTGAAACAATTCTACTGTATTAATTCTCTAATTGATTCCAAACATTTATTGCCAAAATACAGAATGCTGTTTTAGGTATGTCTAAGGGCTTAGGAATGTACAATCCAGGTTTTGAATTTTAACTATGCTGTGATGCAGGCTTCTTTTAGCTTATCCTTTCCCTTTCAAAAGCAGTCCACTTCTGTGTGACTTCAGGAAAGAGAATACAGTGGTGCCTCGCTTAGCGATTGCTTCGTTTAATGATGTATTCGCTTTGCAATGGGTTTCTTTGAGGAATTTTCCCCATCGTTTAACGATGTTCTCTATGGGGGAATTTCACTTAACGATGTCCGTTTTTGCTCATTTAAAAGTGTCTTAAAATGTTTGAAACCTGTTTTAAATGCTTGGATTCGGTAGTGCACCTTCTGAAACATGTGCAAACTTAATTTGGTTTTGTTCTGAGTCTTCGTTAATTTTTGGTGATTTTTTGTTTTCCCCATTTAAATCCATTGAACGGACAGTGGGGGTTCTTGATGGTACTGTATAAGTCAAACAGTTAAAAAGATCTTGAGTGGAAAACATTCTCTGAGTTGACCATGTTCGTGTTTCATCTCATACACAACTTTAATGTTCAAGCATGCAAGTTCTAACATGCTCATAAACTTTGCTCCCAGATCTCCTTATATTCATACAATTCCATCTGAAACTATATATACATTTTATTTTATTCTGCAATTTCTGATGAAGAATTGCAGATGAGCTGAATTACAGTCAGGTATGGACGTTTTCATAGTGGTAAAAAGGGTGGGCATAGATTTACTACTTAACAGTTTTATGGAGGTGGGTGTAAATCAGTTATTTCACAGGTATGTTATATAGGTTAGACCTGAAAATTATATGAATTGCTTTACATTTGGTTGTTGTGGGTTTTTTGGGCTCTTTGGCCGTGTTCTGGAGGTTGTTCTTCCTAACGTTTCGGCAGTCTCTCTGGCCATCATCTTCAGAGGACAGGAGTAGCACTCTGTGCTCTGGTGCAGTTTGTTTGGGAGTTGAGTATTTATAGCTGTGGGATCAGCTTTTGTCCTTTTCAGGAGATGGGTGATTATGGTGATCTGTGTGTTTTTGTTGTGGGTGTAGTGTTGTGATAAGGAGGAGAGATTATTTGTCACTGTGATTGATGGGTGGTGTTAGCTGATCTTTTGTGTGTAGTGATCACCGGTCCTTGTGGCTGGGTAGAGTTCGTTGACCTTTTGCACGCTGTATTTTTGAGAGCTGGAAGCCAAGTTTTGTTGAGCTTCACACTTTCCTCTTTTTTCTTGAAGCTCTGCTGGTGTTTGTGGATTTCAATGGCTTCCCTGTGCAGTCTAACGTAATGATTGCTGGTGTTGTCCAGTATTTCAATATTTTGAAATAGAATTTCATGTCCAGCTTGTTTTAGGGCATGTTTAGCTACTGCTGATTTTTCCGTTTGCTTTAGTCTGCAGTGTCTCTCATGTTCTTTGATTCTGGTGTGAATGCTGCGTTTTATGGTTCCAGTATATACCTGTCCACAACTGCAAGGTATCTGGTATACCACTGGTTCTTAATCTTGGGTTACTCAGGAGTTTTGGACTGCAACTCCCAGAAGCCTTCACCACCAACTGTGCTGGCTGGGGTTTCTGGGAGTTGCAGTTCAAAAACATCCGAGTAACAAAGGTTAAGAACCACTGTGGTATACTCCTGCAGTGGTGATGGGGTCCCTTCTCTCCTTTGCTGATTGTAACATTTGTTGTTTTTTTTGTGGTGGGCTTGAATACTGTGTGTAGGTTGTGTTTTTTCAAAAGTTTCCCCATGCGGTCCATGACCTCTTTGATGTATGGCAGAAATACTTTATTTGTGGGTGGCTGTTTTTCTTCTTCAGTTTGGTGTTGTTTTCTTGGTTTGATGGCTCTTGTGATTTCATTTTTGGAGTAGCCATTTGCCTGTAGGGCCCAATTCAGATGGTTGAGTTTGGTGCTGGGAAATTGAGCTTCACAGTTCCACTACCAGTGTTTTGATTATGCCTCTTTTTCCTGTGGATGGTGGTTGGAGTTTTTGTATAGGTACTGGTCTGTGTGTGGGGGTTTTCTGTAGACCTTGTGTCCCAATAGGAGGTCAGTTTTGCGTATGACCATGACATCTAAGAAAAGAAAAGGGACATAGTGGCGCTGTGGGCTAAACCGCAGAAGCCTGTGCTGCAGGGTCAGAAGACCAGCAGTCGTAAGATCGAATCCACGCGACGGAGTGAGCTCCCATCGCTTTGTCCCAGCTCCTCGCCAACCTAACGGTTCGAAAGCATGTATATGCGATTAGATAAATAGGTACCATCTCGGTGGGAAGGTAAAACAGTGTTCCCTAGTCACACTGGCCACGTGACAACGGAAACTGTCTTCAGACAAGTGCTGGCTCTACGGCTTGAAAAACAGGATGAGCACCGCCCCCTGGAATCGGACACGACTGGACTAAAAATGTCAAGGGGAACCTTTACCTTTACCGTATGACATCTAAGAACGGGAGTTGGCCCTCTATTTCTTTTTCCATGGCGAATTATATATTTGGGTGGATGCTGTTGAGATGGTTTAGAAATTCTTCCAATTTTTCTTCACCGTGGTTCCAAATTGCGAAGGTGTCATCCACATATCAGAACCAGACTGTAGGTGCGAAGGGTGCCGAAGCCAGGGCCTGTTTTTCGAAATGCTCCATGTAGAAGTTTGCTATAACCGGGCTGAGGCTGTTTTACATTTTCTAATTTGGTTTTGTTCTTTCTCCTTCCTATAAGTACTCTTGGCCATTATGATGATGCCATTGAAGCTTTCTTGTCAACTGGTCTCTCAGAATTTGATGATATCATAGGAATTGCTCTGGCTTATTTCAAGAGAGGATACTTTCAAGAAAGTCAAAAGTGTAAGTATGAATATGAGCATAAATTTAAATTATCACTGGGTTAGAATCGCTTGTGATTCATTGAAGTGTGTTAAGACCACAATGGTGTTTCCCAAAAAAGAATGGTTAGAGGCTGACTTCATTAAATATTCCTGCAACACGTGTGACATAAACCAGAGAAATTGCTATTAACAATATGAGTTATTACTGTAACTAAATGTGGGTTATCATTTTTTCTTTCATATACCAGAACTGCAGCTTGACTCCACAGTTGTTTACTCAGCTTTTGGAGGAAACTGAACAAGAGTCAGTGTGTTTTTCTGACCTTTATATCCAGTGAGAAATGTAGTCACTACATTTCCATGCACCTTCCACCAGGGACAATAGTATCTTGCCTCTGAGCGCACACATGCAGAGCCTGAAGTCCATACTTCTGGCCCAGTTGTGAAGGGGTTGCACTTGCATTCTGAAGTCAGTACAGTGGTGATTGTGTGCAACCTCTTCACATCCAGTTACACTTCTCTGGAGTGTCATTATACTTTTTATTTGATCTCACTCTGACAAATCTCTAGAGGTGAGGAAGATATGTCCAGGAGGCTGCACTCGTCAACATTTTTTATGTTTTTGGAGTTTTCCAAGGTGCATCGAAACCTGCCACATTTTCTCTCTCCAAGCTATAGAGCAGTGATGGCGAACCTTTTTCATCCTGAGTGCCCAAACTGGAAAAAAAAACAAAAAAACCCCACAACCCAGCAGGTGGTGGCAGAAGCGGATGTGGCGGTGCCGGAATGGGGAATCCCAGGTACGGAGGCGCCCCCAACCCCACTCCGGATTCGCCTCCAGTCATGGCCAATCCCGCCGCTACCTATACCTCGACTAGCCTGCTGCCGCCAGCTGCCAGCTGCTCCAGATCCTGGCCTGCCACCTGTCAGGGCGCTAGCATTGTGGCTGCAGCCTCCTTCTCAGGTTTGGCTGCTTGGGGTAGTGATCAATTCTTATGGCTTGCGTGTCCACAGAGGGGCTCTGTGTGCGAGCTGTGGCACACTTGCCATAGGTTCACCATTGCTGCTCTAGAGTCATTTGTTCTTGCTCATGGAGGAAGAAACACTCACCTTGGGGAATAGGGTGAGTGTTATTGATGGATCCTTGCCATCCAAGAACCATTTTCAACCTGTTGTTCCTGCAGCCAGCTTCACAGCTGTGATATGCTGCCATCTGCCAAAAAGCAAATCTTGCCATTTCCAGTAATGCTCCATACATTTACAGTTCTTTAAACTCTGACCAAAAAAAGCCACAAATTAATGTTTAGAATTTTTATTCAAGCAAACCTCTACCATTGCTAAGGCTTTTTTGCACCATGCAACTACAGTGCACTTACAAAGTGAATGTTTATCAATATATTGTTTGATTTCTATCCTGTCTTTATCCAGGAAACTGGGATATTTGAATTTACCTTTTTAAATAATTAATTATGTTAGTACACCCATCTTATGGCAACCCTCCAAGGATTTGCTAGGTAAAATTACTGAGAAATACTTTACTAGTCCTTCCTGCTGCCAGTGTTTTGGCTAAAGCCATGCAGACAACTAAGCACATCAGCAGCACACACTTCTGGGTGATTTTTGCTGACTTCTCTCCTGGAGGCCACAGTGGTGATTCAGACCCCTGGCCCTTGGCTCTACAGCCAGGCACTCCAATGCACTGAGCTGTAACAGCTGATACTAGTTTTTAATCTACAGAGAACTAACAAGCTAGAAACTGGCAGCATACAGTGATCACTCATGTTAAATTATCCGTGTTTTGGTGCGCTAAAAAGTTCCTAATGTAGGTAAATGAGCCAAATACTGATAGTCTATTACAGAAATTACAAATGATGTATTACCCTGAATGAAGGTGAGGTAGCATTGATAAGTGATGTTTTCCTCATAATCCATGGGCCGGAAGGGACAGTTGCTCCTGTCTCAAGTAAATAAATGAGGTAGCCTTTTTAATGGTCTGTGACACATGCATATGTTCCACAAAAGAGGAGAGCTTTCTTTTCTATACCACTCACCAGTATATGGAGCAGTATACTAGGCCTGTTTTGATAGGTCTGCCAGAGGGATAATGGTGGAGATCGGTGGGGGGAATTAGCATTTGTGAGATAAGGAATGGAAGGAGGAAGGCAAGCCTGGCCAGTGGGAAGTTGCTTCTCCAAGTAAAGCTGAAGTGCTGATGAAAATAGGGAGTCACCAGGCAAAAATAAGAAGTAAAAGGCGGGGTGGGGGAACAGAGCCCAAGTCCTCATAATTGTCTAGTTTTAGAGTTAGGGGAGTCTAAAGGGCTTCATTTTTCAGTTAGTCACAAATCATTGGACAAATACTATGGATGTAAGCTACTCTGAGGTATTCCGGCCACTGGTTACAATTTTTAAAATGGGATGAAAGCCTGTAGTTATTCTCTCCTTGACAGTAATGATCACCCACCCACAACCAAAAACTATTAATAAGTACAGATTTGAAAGAAAATTATATGAAAATATTATATAGATGGTATATGACACCAGAGAAATTGGCAAAGGTGAAGAAAAATGAGAAAGATAAATGTTGGAGATTTAAGATAATAAAAGGAACACTATATCATATGTGGTGGGGTTGTAAATTTAATAGGAAATTTTGGAAAGAAATAGAAAAAATGATCACCATAGATTTAAAAATAAAAATAGAGATGAGACCTGAAACTTATTTGTTCAATATGATAAAGTTAAACTGGAGACAAGAGACAAAAATTTGTTTATACACATTAGGCACAGCCAGAATTCAAGTGGCAAAACAATGGAAAGACAAGGAGGAACCTTTGGTGGAGGACTGTTTAATAACATTACAGGAACTAATATTAATGGACAAACTAACAGACTCATTGAAAGGAAAGAGTAGAACAGAGCACGAATCTCAATGGGGAAAAGTCAAGAATTATCTCAGACAGAAATGGAAGAAAGATTCCAAACCTGTACCAAGTGACCTAGGCTTACAGGTAAATTAGAAGCAGAGCTGCTCTCAACAGAAGTAAAAAGAAAGTAAAGCAGATTGTTAATATGTATATAAAATAAGAATTAAGAAAGGTATTATTAAGATTGCGAAGAAAATAAATGTCTGGTGGAAAATAAGGAAGTAAAAATGTTAAAGACTTATTGTTTTGCGAAAGAGATAATAGAAAGTTAATTTGGTTATGTGCTCTGTGACGCTCGGCCCCACGTCACTCTTGTCACTCATGTCCAGATCTCATTTGCATGAGCCTATGGGAGGAATGGAGGGGCGGAGTCAGCGAATAGAAGAAGGTGTGGCAGAGTGAGAGTGGCAGTTAGAGAGAATGGAATATAGCAGTTGGAAATAAGAGGGACAGTTGGAAATAAGATCAAGAGAGATAGAGAGATAAGAAGAGAGATAAGAAGAGAGATAGAGATAAGCTGGTATAGAGAAACAGATACATAGATAGAGCAGATGGTGGCAAAAGATATGTGATCTTGATTTGATTGTATGCAATGAATAAATAACATCTGTGATTCCAATATAATTTAATACACTTCAATAAATCAGTTCTGTTGTCAGCAAGTGTCTGAATAAAGTCTTTTACGTTTTGGATAACAGAAATTCACTGGTGGCAGTGAGAAAGAGAAGTAGCTTCTCAATTGATATCTGCTGGTGAGCTGGCGGCGTGAGCCTTTGTTTGGTGAAGGAAGGGTCACGTGGCAAACGTCACAATTGCTAATATTGTGATAATTTTTTATATTTTTTATAATTTTTATAATTTCTTTTTTTAAATGCAATAAAGATTAAAATGTAAAAAAGATCCCTTAGCTGTAAACAAATCCTTTACATCTAGAATTTTCGTTTTTTATTACTAGCTTATGAGAAAGCTCTCTCTGCTGCTGAAAACGAGCAAGACAAAGCATCTGTTCTGACAGCCCTGGCAATATTGGAATACAAGCAGAATCGACTGGATGCCGCCAAAACCCTCTTATTTAAATGGTAGGTATTAGATGCTTGCATGTATCCAAGACAATAATCATCACTGTTCCTAAAACTGAACTTGGGTGCCAACAGGATTGCATGCAAAACAGAGAAAGAGGAGGGAAATAGCCACTAGGCTCAAGGGAATGGCTGGCCCCAAATTTGGGACTTTTCTTTTCTTTTGTAATTTTTTAAAAAAATGGCCACCAGAGAGGATGAGGGGCCATGTTCAGCTTAGATAATCACCTGTTTTTAAAAATGTGGAGCAGAGAGTCCTTGTAGCCTTCCAAGGCCCAGAAACGGGTAGTTGTGGATTTTCGACCTTTGGAGATTTCCTCCCTGATCTGTTGGAAAGTGTCTGCGGTGTCACTGACGACATACATTGGCCTTCTTGAATCCTTTAAAAACAGGACTTTGCTGCATGAGCTTTCATTTAGTTTGCAGCCCATGTGATACTTAGCCCTTTAAAAGAAAGAATGGAAAACTGTTTCTCACCTGGAGCCCTATTCCGCCCTATCAGGATACTTTCTTTTTCACTTTGAGTTATTTTTCTTGGAGGAAGAGGTGCTGCCGCCGTGTGTGAACATCATTTCACTCTCAAATTGTCAGAAACAATCAACATTTTTACAAGGGGGAGAACCTTCAGAGGATAGTACTGATCATTTTCTTTGCAGAGGGAGCCCTGGGAAGTGGCAGGAAGAAAGGCTTTGATGGGTACAGCAAAATATCATGAATTGAAGCACGTGCAGAAATTTTGCTGTGCTTACCTAATAGTATCATTTCTCAAACTCCATGAACAAATAAAGGACTCTGATCAATTGTTCTCTGTGATTTATAATCTCATATATACAGTAGTTGTGCATGTTAGTCATGGCCACAGTATTTCTATTTTAACCACCTATTAGAACAATGGCATCATCCTACACTGTATTAGTCATTCTTATATTTGCTATAGACATTAATGTTAAATTTCTTTAAGATGGCTTTTAAAGTATTGCCATAAATGTGTGGATCAATACTGCAAAAGTGAAGTTTTATATCCCATCTGGATTATGATACTGCACTCTATGTGGGGCTGCTTTTAAAATCTGTTAGAAAGCTTTAGATGGCTTAAAACGCTGCATCAAGGCTGCAAAGTGGGGTTAGTTACAGGGAGTGTATAACTTCCCTGTTACAACGGCTTCACTGGTTGCCAGTATGTTTCTGTAACTAATCCAAACTGCTGGTTATGACCTATACCAGTGGTTCCCAACCTTGGTTCCCCAGATGTTTCTGGCCATCAACTCCCAGAAATCCTGAGCAGCACAGCTAGTGGTGAAGGCTTCCAGGAATTTTAGTCTAAGAACATCTGGAGTCCCAAGGTTGGGAACCACTGGCCTAATATGCTCAGGTGCAGGTTATCAGAAGGACTGTCTCTCCCCATATGAGCCTTCTTGCTTCTACAGTCTTCATCCTTTCAATTGATCATACATACCCTATGGCAGTGATGGTGAACCTTTTTGAGCCCGAGTGCCCAAATTGCAACACAAAATCAACTTACAGTGGTGCCCCGCTTCACAACGACCCCATTAGACGACGAAATCGCTTTACGATTAGTTTTTTGTGATCGCTATAGCGATCGCAAAACGGTGATTTAATGGGGTTTTTTTGTTTGACAACGATCGGTTCCCTGCTTCAGGAATCGATTTTTCACTTCACGATGATCATAAACAGCTGATGGTCGGGTTTTCAAAATGGCCACCCGCTGTTTTCCAGACCTATTTCCGGAAGACAGCGGTCGAAAATGGCTTCCCCTATGGAGGATCTTCGCTTTACGATGAGATATTTCGCTCACTGGAATGCATTGAACGGTTTTCAATGCATTTCAATGGGGTTTTTACTTTCGCTTGATGACGATATGGCTTAACAGTGATTTTAACGGAACGGATTATCGTCGTCAAGCGGAGCACCGCTGTATTTATTTCAAACTGCCAACGCTGCAATTAAAACCCGAATACTGAGGTTTTAGTTCAGAAAAAAACAACTGCTCCTGCACTACAAGGGTTAAATGCTTGCTTGTTTGTTTTTCCTATGGGCGGTATTAACAAAGAAATACTTACCGATCCTCCAATATCCTATTGGGCTAGACCAGTAATGGTCGCCATTGCACCCCTCCGCTGGACCAGTGCACCAGCAGAAGGGAATACCAAAATATGGGATCAGAGGATGGGTAAGTATTTTTCGATGGTGACTTATCGCTTGTGTTCCCACAGAGAGGGCTCTGTGTGCCAGCTGATCACAAACATATTTGAACTTGCTTATGAGTTTAAATGAAGGTTGCAGATAAAATGTGAAATGTCATAGAAATCCTTCCCCTACTTGACCATTCATCTACTTTTTTATAGCAGAACAAGGCAAACTGCAGTCCTCCAGGTGTTACTGAACTACAAATCCCAGTATTCCTATTAGTTCCCTGCACTCAGAGGAGTTGCAGTCCAAAACCAATTATTTTTATAGTTTTCGACACTGTTTAGGTGTAAAGGTAGCTCTTCAGCTATTTCCAGAATATTCTCTAATTAAGGAGATCCTGTCAAATGAAACTTCTGTCTTTTTTTAAAAAAGGAAACAAAATCTCAGATCTCTTGATGGCGAACATTTTGGAACTACTGTTGTTATAGATATCTTAATCATTGGGGAAGACAAATCTTGGGCCACCTTAATGACTAGCAAGCTTTATTTGACGTAAGATTTCAGGAACTTTATCCACTGATCCAGCATCATCTGAAGAAGGAGATTAAAGTCCACAAAACCTTGTGTCACAAAAGCTGAGTCTTTCATTGTTCAGTAAATTAACATGGCTATCCACCCCCCAAAATTATGAATATATTTCTCAATATGATCTCTGTGCCATATGATCCACATCATCTCAGTATATGAACATGAGACCCATTTGATCTCAGAATGGAGGAGAGGGATCTTAGGGAGGCCATTTGTCAGGGAAGATATAGACCACATTTGACTCTTATCTTGCTAAATTATAGGTCTTGAATTCATTTGCAGTTATTAACTTATGCTTCCCAGCATCATGTTTGACTGCTGAACTGCATTTCTAGTGTGGACAATCTGTGGCATTTTAAGCACACAAACTGAGTCCCGAAGTATTGAAATTCTAACTGGGGTGTGAAAATAAATTGCAGCCTAACACTCATGACAGAGGTATCTGTTCAATCTATTGGAATTCTCATCAGGATCAGAAAATGCCGCACCATTTTTCTCTCTCCTTGCATATGAAGACCAAGAGACTCTTTCCCATTGTCAATGATAATGAGATGAGCTTCATGGAGCCTAGACTACATCTACTGCCCAAAGCAAATCGTACATTCTTGCAACATTCTGGACCACTCTGCTGATAAGATTCAGCACTGATTAGATTTAGCAAGTACAGCTTTAGTCCCTTTGAGACATGAAGCTAAACATATAAAACTGACTTACACAAAGCTTATTGGTCATTTTGTCTTGACGCTGGCTGCTTCAACTGGCAGCAGCTTCTGAAAGCCCATAAATGAACATCTTCACACTTTGGGATAGTCAGTTTAAAAGACTTATGGTAGGATTGTGGGATGTGCTATATGTCTCCATTCAAGATCTTCACACAGATCATATGCATTACTCTGTACACTCTATGTATTATTTGATTTTTATATCGCCCATCTGGCTACCTAGCCTTCTCTGAATGGTTCACAACAAAATAGACAACAATAACACACTCAGTAATAAACACACAAACATAATAACAATGTAGAAAATCAAATAAACATATAAATCAATTAAACTCAAAAGGAAGACAACATAAAAACAATTAATAAAAGCAAGACAGCAGAATTGATAACTTAAGAGCTGTAGCATTGTTTTGTTTTGCTTTCTTGCAATGTGTTGTGTTGTTCTGGAGCATTTTGCAGTGCTTTAGAAGCACCAATAGTTTTTCAGTGGTAGATGGCATTTAGACTTTCCAACACCAGGCCAAGTGAACAGGAGTGCCTTCCTCTTATACTTTTGAATTATCTTGTGTCGAGTAACCATTTATCTGTTTCACTTACAGCTCTATATTACAGGAACCTAATACAGAAAGTCTGCAAGCTTTGTGTACTTTAGGGCTGATAGCGCAAGATGCTACACTTGCAACAGCAGCCCTTAAAGAATTATTAAAGCATTTAGAAAGGAAGGATGATCTTTATAAGAGGTGTCTCCTGACATCTGCTGTCTATGCATTACAAGGCAGAAGCCAGACTGTCCAGAGACAAGTTTCTAAAGCTGTTCACAGGTATGTAATCTGCTTTTCTGAAACCAATTATGGTATATTTTTATCACATCCTTCTTCCAGACAGGGATTTTGGGGGGGCATTATACTCATCTGAGACAGACTGAGTTGAAAATGTTTCATTTTCCAAGTCTTTCCTATGGTCTTCTGTTTCTGTTACTAGGCATTTCTTGAGATTATTTTAATGCTTTTCATCCGATAAAGCTGGAATGTGTAAAATGACAATTTGCCATTTTACCAATTGTAGTCCATTAAGTCAATTAAGTAGTATACGTCTTACACAAAACAAAATGACACTGAGACCTTAAATTTCATGCTGTTGTTCTTGATGGTGGTCCTTTTAGAAGCAATCATCTTGTGTTACCAGAGCTCAGTATATATCAGTAACGGGTTCAAAGCTCAGGGCTGAAAGCATTAGACTTAAGCATGCCCACCACCTCCCCAGCACACCAGCTTGGAAACTAGATTAGATATTAAGTGTTCATATTCCAGTGGTGTCATCAGAAGCGCAGTAGACCTCAGGTTGCTTTAGACTAAAAAAATTGCTTTCTAATTTTTTTTCAAAAATAATATTTTCATTTAAGTCAAGAAGTATTTTGCCAACATTTTAATTGTTTAAAAAATTTAAAACAATTGATGTTTTCTTTGCAGACTGTTAAAAAATTTTTAGCTTGCTTCAGATAGTAGGATAATTAAGTCTCATATACCGTACATAAGCAAGGAAGATATACTTCCAAAAGATTTGGAGTACAGTCCACTAGTATGATTTCCAGTCCAAGCCACAGTGATTTTTCTTTTACCCATCTGCCACTGATCCATTCTGACATCTGTCATTATAATTTAGACATCTAAATCACCTAACCATTTTGGGGGAAGCCACATTTAGGTGGGGAAGTGTTGGCTTAGTTACTTAGAAGGTGCATTTTATCATTTCAACGCATGTTGATGGGTTTTCTGGCAGAAAACTGCAGTTTTATTATTGCTATGATCTCTTTCCTAGCAACCCAAATAACCCTGTCCTGTGGTCTCTTCTGTCTCGACTGGTACCCAAGTATACACCAAAGAATGCAAAGGTAAATATAGTAGAGTGAAATGTTACAGGCATTCACTTACATACTAAAGAATTGGTTTACTAAAATGATTTCCCAAGGGATAATCATGTTAGTCTGTTGCAGTAAAAACAGCAAGGAATCCTGCGGCACTGTAAAGACCAATGGATTAATTTTGCTGTAGGCTTTCATGAACTGGAGCACATTTCATCAGATGTATGCAGTTATTATCCAGCATTTCAGTTATGTGGATATGTACATATGTGTGTAAATGCATACACATGGATATAGTACACATGGTTGTGGTAGGTGGGGAAGGCAGAAATTATACGCAGTGGTTTCAGGGGAAAATTAAATTCAGACAATACTGTATTAATATCCCTTTGACTTTGCCCTCTACAGCCCTGGGATTTGATTTAATTCTAACTGAAAATTAAAAATAATTCAGAATTTAAAATTAAAAAGTCAGATTTTTTGACAATTTAAATTTTAAATTCTTTTAATTTAAATCATGATTTAAATCAATTTGATTTTTAAAAATCATTGATTTTTATCCACTCTAATCCTTGTCCTGCATCCGATATTACTATATATATATGAGAAATTCTGAAGTTGAATAATACCATTCATATGAAGTGGGCAATAGTCCACACAATCGTATGGTTTAATAAATTGTTTAATTTTTTTATGGTGCCACCTGATTTGTTTGTGTTTTTACTGAAATTCGTTTTCAAAATGATGAGTTAGCAAGGGAAGACCAAGGTCTGTCTCCAGATGGTAGAGACTGGTTTCCTTCCTAAAGAAAAAAGATTCTTGGGCACCTTGTTGATGCAGACTCCCAGATAATCACTTCAGGCACTTATAGGAGGATCCACGCTCTTAGATTCTATGGGATGGGTTTTTTCCTAGAAATTGGGTAGGGAACACTGATGTACATTTGACAAGAGATTACATTGAGAGTTAATTGTCCAAATGATTAACTGCTGATGCTAACTTACTCTGAAAATGAATTTTAATAAAAAATAATAATGTTCCTTAAAAAGCGGGATACAGTCCACAAAAGCTTATTCCAGATAGAAATATATTATGTTTAAGGTGCCAGAAACCTCTTGGTTGTTTTTGCTGTAATAAACTAACATGGCTATCCTCATACAGCAATGGTTTCTGCCTTTCATATCTTGCATCCCGCCAATTACTCTTGTCAAATAATTGATTTAAAAATACATGATAAAAAGAAAAGGCCTAAAGCATCACTAAACATTACACATTCTCCTTCCTCTAAGACAGTGGTCCCCAACCTTGGGCCTCCAGATGTTCTTGGACTACAACTCCCAGAACCCTTCAGCACCACCTCTGCTGGCCAGGATTTCTGGGAGTTGAAGTCCAATAACATCTGGAGGCCCAAGGTTGGGGACCACTGCTCTAAGACACTCAGAGCACTTCCTTGCTCTCATGTACATTCTGATAGAACTTTGAGTAGCTGTGAAACCCTAGAAATGGATTTCTATAAGAAATGAAGCAAATTGATAGTATGTGTGTATGTGTGTGGAATGGGCAAAATAAAAAGATCCACAATCACTTTAAGGCAGGGGTGGGCAATTAATTTCTATAGGTGGGGCACATGAAAAATCTGAACTGTGTTCGGGGGCCGAACCAACTTTACTTACAAATAAAATGAAACACTGATGTTATGATTGTTTTTATTTTAAACTTATTAATCTTCACAAATACTAAAGAGGTTTTTTTGCGGTATGTTAAAGATAAGCAACTGATCAAATTTAGACAAAAAGCTGTAAATGGTTTTGATGTTCAAAACTGTCTGCGGGCCTGCACTTTGCCCAGGTCTGGTTTAAGGGCTGGGACATGCTTTGACCCTTTGTAAAGTACTGCTGTGTGGCAGTCCTTGGTGCTGGAGCTTGCTTGTACCTTAACTGGACTTCCTAACCTTTGCAGAGCCCCTTTGTCTGAGATTCAGGACCACCTTGTTTGAAGAAGATGTTATAATGGTGGGCTCTCCCCACTGCAACAAACACATTATTTGATATACTAGTCTCCGAGTGCTTGGGCCACCAGTTGTAGTAGCTTTCTCAGTCTCTGTGCTTCTTCCCTTTATGTGGCTTTCCAGATATTGGACTGTCACTCCCATCATTCCTCACCATTGACTATGTTGCCTAGAAGTGTTGGAGTTTGAAGTCCTGGAACACTAGGAGAGCCACATGTTCCTCATCTTTCCTCTGTGAAACATTTGTGAGTTGCTTCATCTTGCCAGCCAAAATGTCTCAAGGAAGAAGGTGAAGAGAACAACTGACAGTTGATAGTTTCCATCATTCTAGGAAGTCAGCACATTTCAGTGTGCAAAACCATTTGATATTTTCAGAAGTATTGATCCAAAGGGCAATATAAGCATTCTGACTTATTGATTTAACAGGTTTATAATACACGGTCAATGTCATAACTCTGTCAATATTTTCTCCTGCAGGGTGGGGCTGTGGCAGGGACTGTTGCCCATATTCTTGATTTAAATCATGGAAAGGTGAGTATACGCTGTGCAAAAACAAAATTTTTATGGTAAATTTAGGGTAGATATCTTTTTTTAGAGTGGAAGAATAAAGGAGAGTATTATTTATGTTTAGAAAGCCTTGCTAAATACTGCTGTGAATCAGTTGGCTTATGGATGTCACACAGTGGAAGATGACAAGAACAATGCCTTGAAGAATATTCAAAAGGCTGTCCATCTTTTTCCAGGTGAGTTCTGCTCTTTGACTAATGACTTACACCATCAGTATTAAGCAGGATTCAGAGACTTTTCTGAAATTTGCTGAGTAGTGTGATATAGTTTTTCTGGAGCAATCTGAAGCCCTAAATGGTTTGGGACCTCGATACACGGCAGATCGCCTTCTCCCACACAGGTCTACTCGAATCACCTGACAAAGCCAGCAGGGACAGCTGGGGGACCTTATGCCGAGAGAGGCCCGGAAGGAAAGAACCAAGAAACTGGGCCTTCTCGGAAGTAACCCCTCAGTTGTGGAATACTCTACCAACAGAAATCTGCCTGGCTCCCTCGTTGAGTGTTTTTAAAAGCTATTTAAAAACTTGACTCTTTAGGCAGGCCTTCCCTCCAGTCAATTAATTGCTTTGTGTTTTCAATTATCCCATCTTGATAATGTATATATCCATCAGTTAGTTGGTTTTATTATTAGATATTATTAAGTATGTTATTCTATTATATTTTATCATTTATGTAAGCCGCCCCGAGTAGACTTTGTCTAGAGGGGCGGGGTATAAGTCTAAATAAATAAAAAAAATTAAAATTCATTGAGTGTTTAATATAACAGTTTTTTATCAGTAAAATTAGTTTCTCAGTTGCCTCAGTGCTTTTGATAATCATTAGCAGTATAACATTTCATAACAAATTCCTCATTGGAAATTACTGGCAAAATCAAGTGAATGAAAATACTCAGTTTTCCCTGCTTATGAAATGAGAGTTGTATAAGAGACACTTCCCAAGATACTTTCTGTGTATATTTGTTTCCAACTTTTTAAACATATCTTTTGTGTGTGGCTTCAGCCCACTTTTCCTGAAGTTGTAGTGTTTGTTCTTTTCTAAACTTAACTCGGCTCTAGGCAAGGACACTGAGACTTGGGGCTGACTTTGAAGCAGCTGCAGTTTCACTGGCAAACCAGCTCAAGACAGAGAGGCAGAGAACGGGCAAGGTGCAGAGAAAGTCTGGGAAAGAGTCTTAACATGCTCTTCAAGTTTGTGAAGAGACCCTTCTAATTGACAGTCTATAAAGAGTACTTATATGTAAGAGTTTCTTCCTATTGTGAATGTGGAGAGGTGTTATGGACAAAATGTGTCTCATCCCCCTGTATCTGTTTGACTGAAAAGGAGGGATGTCAGATGAAAAGAGGTACCTCCCTCACTTGTGAGACTGTGGTTTTAACAGTTTTAACAGGGTGTAACACTGATGGCAAAAAGTGAGGAGGAATTAAAGAATCTCTTAATGAGGGTGAAAGAGGAGAGTGCAAAAATGGTCTGAAGCTCAACATCAAACAAACTAAGATCATGGCCACTGGCCACATCACCTCCTGGCAAATAGGAGGGGAAGATATAGAGGCAGTGACAGATTTTACTTTCTTGGGCTCCATGATCACTGCAGATGGTGACAGCAGCCATGAAATTAAAAAAAAAAAACACCTGCTTCTTGGGATGAAAGCGACAACATCTTAAAAACCAGAGACATCACCTTGCTGACAAAGGTCCACATAGTCAAAGCTATGGTTTTTCCAGTAGCGATGTATGGAAGTGAGAGCTGGACCATAAAGAAGGCTGACCGCTGAAGAATTGGTGCTTTTGAATTGTGATGCTGGAGGAGACTCTGGAGAGTCCCCTGGCCTGCAAGGAGAACAAACCTATCAATTCTAAAGGAAATCAACCCTGAGTGCTCACTGGAAGGATAGATCCTGAAGCTGAGGCTCCAATACAGTGGGGTCTCTACTTAAGAACGTCCCTACTTAAGAACAATCCAACTTAAGAACAGCTCCATTTGCTAAATATTGCTTCTACTTGAGAACAGAAATCCAAGATAAGAACAGGAAAAAAAACCTTTCCTGCTCTTTTTTTAACCTTAGGTCATCTTAGGTTAAAAAAAAATCTCCCCCTAGTGGTAGAGTACGTATTAACCAGCTTTGCATTAGTTCCTATGGGAACTAATGCTTCAATGTACGAACGCACCTCTACATAACAAAAAAACAGCCAGAACGGATTAATTGGTTTTCAGTCCATTCCTATGGGAAATTTTGCTTCAACTTAAGAACGTTTCAACTTAAGAACAGCTTTGCATTAGTTCCTATGGGAACTAATGCCTCAACGTATGAACGCACCTCTACATAACAAAAAAACAGCCAGAACGGATTAATTGGTTTTCAGTCCATTCCTATGGGAAATTTTGCTTCAACTTAAGAACGTTTCAACTTAAGAACACCATTCCAAAACGGATTAAGTTCTTAAGTAGAGGTTCCACTGTAGTTTCTATGGACGGAAAAGAGCAGATACGGATTAAATGGTTTTCAATGCATTCCTATGGGAAATGCAGATTCAACATAAGAACGTTTCAACTTGAGAACCACCTTCCAATACGGATTAAGTTCTTAAGTAGAGACCCCACTGTACTTTGGCCATTTCATGAGAAGAGAAGACTCCGTGGAAAAGACCCTGATGTTGGAAAAATGTGAAGGCAAGAGGAGAAGGGGACGAGAGAGGGCGAGATGGTTGGACAGTGTCATCGAAGCGACCAACATGACTTTGACCCAACTCCGGGAGGCAGTGGAAAACAGGAGGGCCTGGTGTGCTCTGGTCAATGGGGTCACGAAGAGTTGGACACGACTAAACAGCAACAACACAGAGCAAGATTTGTTTGCATCCAGATGTAAGAAAGTATATATAGCTGTATGTGTTTGGACTCCTGGTTTTTAATGGCCTTAATTTGGCATGGAAGGAGACCGAGAGCACAGCTTCTGACCTGAGGGTGAGGCTAGAAGAGGAAGAGAGCTATGCTGTAGACTGATATCTCCAGCTTTTACCAGATGCTTTCAACTTTTGTGGTTAAAATATGAAATGAAAATGGAATTCTGAGAGCAGAGTTCATGTCTGGTTCTGTGGTAATGCATTTTTTATATTGCTTCTGAGTTGCTGTTACTGGATATGAAAAGAGAATGCTTATGATCAGCTCTTAAAGAAAAACCCAGGTCTTGCTGCTATGAAATTTCTTCTGTGTGCTTATGGATCCCTTTGCAAACAGAATGAAATAAACCAATTTTCACTAAGCTTTTAAGCTCTGCATGCAACCAGATCTGAAGCACTGCAGAGATTTTTGTATTCACAGGTAACTGTTTTTGCAATACTGTGCTTCCTATTCAGGAATTGTTACCTTATGTAAGTTTCTAAATGGCTTGGGCACACAAACATTCAAGGGAAGTTATCTGTTTTATTTCTTGGCCTTTACACTACTGGGTACATCCAGTTATTTAGCAATTCAGCTGGCATACCTTGAAACTGACAGCTAAGTCTTATGTGTTTCAGATGATCCTGCTGCTTGGTCTGTGCTCCTGGCTGCCTGTCATGCTGAAAACACCATTGTTTGTCTGTATAATACAGAGCCCAAGAAGACAAATTTGGAAAAAATGATTGTCACCACAGTCTCAACTAAAAGTAAGGTATTTTTTGTTGGTTTTGCTTTGCTTTGTTTTTTTGTTTTTTGTTTTTTGTTTTATTTTGATTTAGTTACAGGTAACTGATTTGAATAGGAAAACCTAAGAATTTTCCCTCTAAAATAATAAGGTAAATGTACTTCCTATACTTTCTTCTGAAATAATAAAGTAGTGTCAAAACAGGTACAGTGGACCCTCTACTTATGGAATTAATCCGTATTGGAATGGTGGCTGCAAGTCGAAAAGTCTGTAGGTTGAATCTCTACAATGCATTGAAAACGAATTAATCCCATAACTGACAGTTTTTATTCTATTTTTGTTCCATTTTGGTTTTTTTCTGGTCTGTAAGTCGATTCTCCGGCTGCAAGTCGAATCTAAATTTTGCGGCCAGAGAAGTCTGTAACTCGAAAAGTCTGTAAGTCGAGCCATCTGTAAGTCGAGGGTCCACTGTATTCTATCCCATAAGGGCAATTCAGAAACTTGAAGAAGGCTTGAACACAATGTAGATGTGTTCTAGTTTTGATCCACCATCACCAACTGATATAATACAGCCACAGCTTCCAGTTGATTGGTAAGCAGGCAATAAAGTCTGGTGCACACAGGTAGTGTTGCAGAATGAGCTGTACCACCTTCAGGTTGAAGATATGGCTCAAGTTTTTTATATGTATATATTATAATATCCGTGAAAATGACAAACTAACTCAAGGAAGAGCAAACCCAGGTTAGAACCTTTGTCTTGTGAGCTAATTTTTTTACTTGCAGGATGCTTCTAACATGGAGGAAAATTCATAACTGGCACCCACCACCCCCAACCCCGAAGTGGTGCATTCCATTCTCCACATAGATAGATAAAGCTTCCTAGGGAACCAGTTTGTGGTTACTTAATTTCATGATCACCATCTAAAGGGTATACACCATATTTTCTGTATAATTGTGAATAATTGTAGCAATCTTGTTTTTATTGATCACAAAGGACATTGTTGCATAGTAGTAATGGTCTTGCATGTGGTCAGTCATTATAAGAGCTTGGAAATGTTACTTATTTGGACTATGCTCCCACAGTTTCCTAACCAGCGTGTCCATGGCTAGGGGATTCTGGGAGTTGACAATCAAGAGGAACTTTTTGGAAATGAGTCCGGCTTTATCTTTTTCCTTCTCTGCATTGTTTGATGGAGAAGGAGGCAAAAGTGACTTCAAGAATGAAAGAAGGCTGCTAGAGCTGGGTAGCTTGTGAGTGGACATTATGGGGGAATAAGGATTTATTATTGCCCCATTCCCCAAAGAGTTGATACTTCCAGCAAAGAGCTTAACTATAGAATATTTGAAACACATTCAAATACCAAAACAATGATTGCCTTTAGTGTCAGAATTATTTTGCTCTGTTTTTTAATTCATGATTACATTTCTCTTTAGCTGTTAAGGTTTAAAATTTATATGTGAACAAGCTGCAGAGTTTTTAGGAATAATACATATTTCATGTTTTCTAGCTAAAGAAAAGGATCTTTCAGCTTCTCACTCCCAGGCTCTTGAAGAGTGGTCTCTTTTCCAAGCCATTACTGGTTTAAATGAGACAGGTAGCACATCAGAAGCTGAGGCTCTCTGTACAAAGGTATGGTCATTGTCAGCAGAAACTGCTGCAAATTTGAGTTGAATGCGAAGATTTATATATTGGAGGCTATGCAACTGTGCGGGCTGAACCATTTAAAAAATATTGCAGTCCATTTGCTGTTTATCTCCTTGATCCAATAGGATATGGCAGTGGCTTGCACCACCACTTTAATGGTACAAGCTCACTGTTAGAAATATTTAGTAGCATCCTGGGAAGAGGCTGTGTAAATGTTCCTTTGCCTTATAATGTTATCACAGATTTGCGCAGCACTCCTAAGAGTCATAGGAGTTAGTCTTATTACTTCTGCTGTGAATCGTATCTAAATGACTTAATATAGATGGGCCATGTTTAAAAAAATATATTAAAAGTTAGTTTTTTCCCATAATATTCATTTTCTTTTCATTGTTACCTATTTGTAATTTCTTTTAACTAGGGGAGGAGGAGACTGTCCCAAAGCAACCATAGTTCTAGAAATCTGCAGACGGGTTTGCTAGGAAGGCTTCATCAGCTATATATGGCCCTGATGATTTTTCATCTCTTTTCTAGAAAAAAAGTAAATGATGCCTTTCCCCCTCCCCCAGCCCAGTGATTCTTAACCCTGGGTAACTCAGGTGTTCTTGGACTAGAGTTCCCAGAAGACTTCACCACCAGCTGTGCTGCCCAGGGTTTCTGGGAGTAGCAGTCCAAGAATACCTGGGTTACCTAAGACTGGGAACTACTGCCCTAGTGAGTTAAGCACTTTGTATGATAAATAAGAGCAGGAGAGCTGGATGAAACAAGGCCAATAAGATTCAGTAGTTATTTAGTGGATATTTCTCACATGTTCTAGTTGTCTCCATCAGTGGAATTATCAGGTCCTTACAGACAATGGAAGACAGAAACTAATCTTATTGGGGCAATACTGCTGCTTTACGAAAATATATTGGAATGTATTTGTTAAATATTACGGTGACCTAATTTTGATAAATAAATGTATTGAATGAGGGGCTGATGAAGCAATGACACCCTGTTAAGCCCTGCCTCCTGGGCTTTTTCTGTGTGTGAACGTCTGGATCCTTCAAGTTGCTCACAGTTGCATTGTTCACATGAAGGTCCTACTTTCTTTGAAATAATGTCAAGGGTTTTTTTTCTCATGATCAGCTAATTTTATTTTTTAAATAATGTATTTTTGCTTCTAGGGGTTAAAAACTTTTCCTGAGCAACCAACTTTGTACTTGCTTCTAAGACAAGTTCAGTGTAAACCACTTCTGCAGTCTCACAAGGAGCTTCCTGATGCCATCTTGGAAGAACTCCGAAAGGCAGTGATGTCCAATTCCACTTCAGTTACAGCGTGGCATGTAAGTGGGGACCAGTTTTGGATCTCTTCATTATATCTGATCACTCTTTAGCACAATAGCAGCTAAGAATGCTACATGCAGCCAGTAAGTTCAGTGCATATAGTAGGTTTGACAGAAGAGGAGTTAAACAGCCCTTGCTGTGCTCAGTATAAGGAGACTTTGCTGAATGGGGTAGGTACAAGGAGCAGTGGGAGAAGGGCAGTCTTTAAGAACTGGGTTAAAGCCCTTCAGTAAGTGAAAGAGATTTCAGGAATCTGACCTTTCAGTGGTACCCTACTCAACAAAGTGACTTAATCCGGTATGGTTTTTGTGGGTTTGCAGGCACTTCCATGGGGACGAGAGAGCAAGAAAGTTTAAGCCTGTCAAGCTTGCTATACAGACCTAAATCTGGATCTTGACACAGTGTGCCCAAGATTGAGCACAGCAGGTTAATGGCTGAGCGGGATTGTTCAAGCTAGGTTATTCAAATAGGTATGACTACCTATAGGTGCAGAGTGAGATTGTACCTTTTGTAAGCTGCCCCGAGTAGACGCTGTCTAGGGGGGCGGGGTATAAATCAAATGAATGAATAAATACATAAATACCTTCTGGTATGCTTTCCCCCTCTCTTTCACTCAGTCAGGCATAGAAATGCTGAACGCATTTTTGCATTTCAAGCAGATTTTACAATCAGGGCATTTAGCTGTCTTAGTTGCCTTCAGCACCACATGACACTGAAGTCAATAGAAGTTGACATGGCAATCTGTGGGATGAAGGGATGCAGTCAATAAATATAACTCTTTTCAGTACATTGGGATTTGGTAGCATCTCCAGCTGCTGTTTAGCATCAGATTGGTCCTTGCATAATCTTTCTGATGCCATTCTTCTGCACTTAAATGTATTTGGTACTTTGCCCAGAGAATACAGTGTTCTCCATTTCATTACTGTAAGTAAACATTTTATCACCATGACAGAGAACTGAAAGAACAAAGAGGAGCTGAACTCTGTGTCATTGTTGCAGTGTTTCTAGATAGGCTGTTGTAACACACACATGCTTTGTTGGGGTGGTCTTTAAAATGTAAAATTACCAGTTTCTGCCACCACATGAACACTTGTCTTTCCTTCCACTGCACATTTCCTGGTATCAAAGCAGGCTTGTTTGAGAAAAACAATAAACATAATGAAGGAATGCATTCGGTTGTGGCTCATTAATCTTGTTTAGCACACTGTTATTATGTAAAAGAACCAGGGTAAAAAAATGATTTTATAAATCTGGGCACATCTAGGATATCTGACATAACTTGTGCTCTCTAGTTTTGCTTTTGGCAAGAAACAGGTTTCAGCTACTGTTCCTCCTTACAAAATCATGAGTCATTGCAGGCTTCTCATATAAACAGTTGGGCAGGAGAAACATCTGCACCCAGACCCCATGAGCCCTGGACAAGCGTTGCAGCAGGGAGTGAATCTGTTCTGATTTCCAGACTTTCCAGTTCCATTCCTTTTCCTTTTTTTCCAATCCGTTGCCTCCTGCTCACCATCCTTGTAACATTCTGTGGCCACCGAGCCTACCCAGCACTCTTTTGGATGTGTTGGAGTCCCTTTGCCTCACCCTTGGGGTTCTCTAAGCCTTTTGATACTTCTCTCTTGCCACTGTCGATGGAGCCATTTTCCTTACATAAGCATTTTTCTTTTCCCAGTTGGAGGCTTGAAAAGCATCATACTCAGAGGGTTTTAGAAAGCAGTATACAGTGGTGCCTCGCATAACGAGCGCACCGTACAACGACGAAATCGCATAGTGATCCCTTTTTTGGGATCGCTAATGCGATCGCTCAATGACGTTTAGATAGGGCGAAACTCGCTTTGCGAAGATCAGCAAGCGTTTCGCTTACCGATCTTCGCAAAACGAAGCCCCGACAATCAGCTGTTTGGCGGACAAAATGGCCGCCGGAAGCCCCAAAATGGCCGCGCGCAGCATTTTCGCGCCCTCCCCTCGCTTAACGAGGGCGCGAAAATGGCTGCCGGCCATAGGAAACTTCGCTGAACGGTGAGTAAAGGAGCCTTTTGGAACACATTAAATGATGTTTAATGCGTTCCAATGGCTTTCCCTGTCCCGTTCAGCAATGTTTCGCTATATACGAGGCACCACTGTATTGATGTGTGCAAAGTATGGTCCACAAGCTGCATGTAGCTCTCTGATCCCCAAGGCAACATTTTAGGGGAAAATAAAAAATGGCCAGTTGTATCTCAGAAGCTTGGGGGAGTGACTTGACATTAAATTGCTATATCAGGCATGAATTAAAACCCAGAATAGTTTATAAATGGCCAATTGTATCCAACTGAAGAGTTCTAGGGGTGCAACTAGTTGTATTCACATTTCATTTTTCCCCCAAGATGACAGCTGTAGAGAAGGATAGTGGTTCATCAGAGTTGCAGCTCACTGAGGTCTTGGGGAGGCAAAAATGGTTCCCAGACTTAGCAAAGGTGCTTATTCCTGCTGTAAATTATCTCCAGTATCAGACTACAGCACATCTCTGAATATCACTTGTGGTGTAACATGGGGATTCTATTGCTGTTATGTCCAGCTGGTGGACTTTTCATTGGCATTTTAGGTGGTCTCTGTCAGAATTCTCATCTAGATAGATTGGATGGACAAGGTATAGTTATTCAGATATCCAGTTGCAACTTGCAGCATTTACCATCATGGTCAGGTCCTCTTGATCCCTTCCTGAATGGGTGTGCATCACTCCAGTTGACCGACCCTGCACACAAATTCTCATTGAATGCAACAGCGGTAGCACTTTGCATGCTCGCAGATTATAATGACAGCTCCTACCACAATTATTTGTGGGTGACAGTCATTTCACTAGTCCAATTTGGCTAGCACCAGTGACCACTAGAGCTAGCATAGTTCTGATATGGCTTGTAGGTGTTAGTCCATGCTGACTAACCAGATGCCCATGGAGACCCTCTATCTGGTAAGGTATTTCATGTAGCATCCTGAGAATCCTTCCTTATCCATAATGTACAAAACAATGGAAAAACTGTCTAACATCTTGGGTATTTTGTTCTTTTGAAACCAGATTAGGTTGCATATTGAAGCCATATGTCAATTTATTGATCTCCTTGAGCTATGTGTTTTGTTTCACCCAAACTTAATGCACTCTTCATGACATGTGTGACTTTCCAGTTCATTGTGCTAGAGAACTGTAGGATGGCTTTTTTCAGTCTCCTTTACTTGATTTGGAGTTAACATCTCAGCTTATAAGCTTTCTTTTAATATATAATCATGAGACTAGGAATTAAGTGTGCTGTAAGAGACTAAGTGGACTTGTCCACGAAAGCTCACATTAAAATATAATAGTCTTTAAGGTGCCACATGTTTTTGTCCTTTTGTTTTGTTTCTTTGGATTTTGCCTGATATAAGAGCAAACTGCGAGCCTGAATAATGGACTTGATTCCTCTCTCTCCAGTGGTTGGCGCAAGTATACCAGTCACAGGGAATGATGGTTGCAGCAGAGATGTGCTACCGAAAAAGTCTGCAGCTGGCATCCCAGCAGGGCAACTGGAGTGGGAAGCTCTCTAGTCTACTAAGACTTGCTAAGCTTGCCCTAGAAATCTGCATGGTGAGAGAGCTAAATTATTTGATGATAAAACAAGCAGATTTTTTTAAAATTTAAATTGTGGGATTTGATGATTTTAAGTTTTACTCTTGTAAACTGCCCAGAATCACATTTAAATAAATACGTAAATATTGAGTTTCAAATGTAAAAAGGTGTTTCATTTTATGCTTATGAAAAAATTCAAATAAATTGTGTGGCCAAGAGGTTTTCTCCATACGAATTGTATGTTGAATAACAGACAGAAATTAGATTCCATCATGAGCATGTTACAAATGTATTTGCACTGGTGAGTTACAAATTCTCTCAGAGTTTGATTTCCCTTGATGGTGAAGGATATGTTACAAGCCATGTTTCATACGGTCAGCTTGTACGGGTGAGGTGACACCTTTCCCCACCACTGTTCCAGCCAGAGTTGCCGTGCTTAATGGTCATTCTCATGAAAGGTCTGGATCTTTCGTCATGCCAGCTGTCCCAGTGTTAGTAACTGATACAGTACAGTGGTGCCTTGCATTACGATTGCTCCACATTACAATGAAACCACATTACAACGACGTTTTTGCGGTCGCTTTTGCGATCGCAAAACAATGATCTAAATGGGCTTGTTTCGCTTTGCGATGATTGGTTCCCTGCTTCGGGAACTGATTCTTTGCAAAACGACAATTTTTCTACAACTGATCAGCGGTTTCAAAATGGCCGCTGGGTAAATAAAATGGCTCCCTGCTGTTTTCTGGGACGGATTCCTCACAAGACAGCCACCGAAAATGGCCGCCCTATGGAGGATCTTCGCTGGATGGTGAGTTTCCAGCCCATTGGAACGCATTGAAGGGGTTTCAGTGGGCTTTTTATTTTTGCATTACGATGTTTTCGTTCTACAGCGATTTCACTGGAATGAATTAACATCGTAATGTGAGGCACCACTGTATTCTAGAATAGCCAGACCTAATATATTGTGCTGGAAGTTAGAGCACTATTGCATAAGTAGATTCAAAAATACTTTATCAAACATTTTAATTAGTTTAATTGATGCTGTGTAAGTTTACAAATGGAAACTTTTCAGACATTTATTTCATTATATAATCATTCTAAGTCCTTTTCTTTGTCAGTTGTGATATGGAGATCGGTGTTCATTTTTACTACTGATTTTCTTTAAAGGCTAATATTTCAAATGATCACTGGCCATCTCTAGTTCAAGAAGCCACAACAGAAGCCTTGAAAATTTCTTTTTGCCCTCTGGGTGTTCTGTTTCAAGCACTTCTACAGTATACTCGCAAAATGGGATCAAGGTATGAACTGATTAATAGTTGCACAATAGGCACCTATGCACTGAGTCAGTATTGTAGTTATCATGTGATAATACTTAAGATGCCTTAAAGTTTCATTCACATGTCTAGATGACAAGCTTTATAGCAGTGGTGGGGAACTTGTGGTTTTCCAGATGTTACTCAGTCGCAACCCCTACTAACCCTAAGCCCAACATAGCCAGTGATAAGTGATGGTTAGAATAGCAATCCAGCAACAGCTGGAGTCCTGATTTACAAGTAGAGCCTTCCTGGATTTTACTGTTGTATTAAGCTGTAGTGTGTGTGTGTGTGGGGGGGGGAAATGCAGTAATAAAGAATAAAGTAATAAAGAAATGGATAATACTTGATTGGAGGCACCCCTTCCCCCAGTGGAAGCATCATTTGGTGATGCTTCCACTGGAACACCTGTGATTGCCAGAGAGTTTATCTTAAAAGGAAAAATTCACTTTCCTTTTTGGTGTAGAATGACTACAGGAAAAGTAAACAAAAAATTCTGTCTGCTTACACAATTCCCTTTACTTACATTTAAATTATTGCTTGAATTCCTGTCAAGAATTCTAACACAGTGAGGTCCAAGACCTTCTCCAACCTAGAATTGCCACAAATTTAGCCAATAGGAGGTTGGTGACATCCGTCCTCTCCTCCTAAATGTCCTAATACTTCCATGTCTTTCAACAATGAACATAGTTCCACAGCTAGGTTTGTTTCTGCCTGAGAAAGTAGATTTTCTGCCACATTGTAGCAAATCGTTCAAATTTATGTGCAGAAAAAACTGCTTTCTGGCTTAAATTCCATTGTTAGTCTCACTTTGAACAGACCTGGTAAATTAATTGGAATTAAATCAATGATTACGTAGGTTTTATTGATTCCGTGAGTGGCTCTAGTTAGGACTTAAATTGGATTGAGGCCGTTAAGGGTGCAATTTGCATCTTCAAAATGATTAGACTTGTCCATGGTTCCTATGTACTAATTTTCTCATACATTGTATACCATCAAATTAGTGTTACACGTTCCTTGTTTTCTTCATAGAGAGACTCGTCGCATGCTTGAAAGAGTGGTGTATCAATCTGGCTACCCAACAACCATTACGTCTGTTGCCCGATGGTATCTCTTAAGACATCTATATGCCAAAGATGACTATGAATTAATAGATGTAAGTAGCATTCTGTAAATGCCTTTCTTATTCTTTATTTATTTCATCAGGTAAAGTAATTTTTAGATTGTTTTTTTCTCCAAATGAAGCTTTCCTCTGTGCACCATTGTTTGGGAAATTCAGATGTGCTACTTCTTGAAGGAAGGCCACTCACCCCCGTGATAGCAGTCAGAATATGATTAGTTTATTTTTCAGTATTTGTACATACTTAGTTCAAACTGCATAGTGCAAAAAATGGTCTGAAGATCAACATTAAAAAAAAAAAAACTAAGATCATGGCCACTGGTCCCATCACCTCCTGAGAAATAGAAGGAGAAGATATGGAAGCAGTGACAGATTTTACTTTCTTGGGCTCCATGATCACTGCAGATGGAAACAGCAGCCACGAAATTAAAAGACGCCTGCTTCTTAGGAAAGCAATGACAAACCTTGACAGCATCCTAAAAAGCAGAGACATCACCTTGCCAACAAAAGTCCGCATATTCAAAGCTATGGTTTTCCCTGTAGTGATGTATGGAAGTGAGAGCTGGGCCATAAAGAAAGCTGACCGCTGAAGAATTGATGCTTTTGAATTGTGGTGCTGGAGGAGGCTCTTGAGAGTCTCCTGGACTGCAAGGAGAACAAACCTATCAATTCTAAAGGAAATCAACCCTGAGTGCTCACTGGAAGGACAGATCCTGAAGCTGAGGCTCCAATACTTTGGCCATCTCATGAGAAGAGAAGACTCCTTGGAAAAGACCTTGATGTTAGGAAAGTGTGAAGGCAAGAGGAGAAGGGGATGACCGAGGATGAGATGGTTGGACAGTGTCATCAAAGCTACCAGAATGAATTTGACCCAACTCCAGAAGGCAGTGGAAGATAGGAGGGCCTGTCGTGCTCTGGTCCATGGGGTCACGAAGAGTTGGACACAACTAAATGACTAGACGACGAGTTCAAACTGCAGAAGCTGCAGCAGCAATCTGACAATGAGTGCTGGTCACATATGATTGGGCATATGACTAGTATCTTTGCCAGTTGGTGCTCTGTGCATCCATAAATACAGTAGTTGATAGGATACTAGCCTTTATCTCTACACTGCTTACTTTTTGATATACGTTTATTTTTTCAGTTATCCAAGTTCTTAATTCAGCATGCTTATATGCCATGCTGTTGATTTTGGTATTATATTTACAGTGGTGCCCCGCATAGCGAGGTTAATCCGTTCCGGATTAACCTTCGCTATGGGAAAACATTGTAAAACGGATCCAAAAAACCCATTGGAACTCATTAAACAAAGTTTAATGCGTTCCAAATGGGCCCAAAACTCACCGTTCTCTGATGTTTTCCCTTGTTCCGGCAGCCATCTTGGGTGTACCGGCAGCCATTTTGAGTGTCCCGGTGGCCATTTTGGGTGTACTGGTGCCCATTTTTTGTGTTCTGGTGGCCATCTTGGATGTACCGGCGGCCAGTTTTTTGTGTTCTGGCGGCCATCTTGAGCGTCCCGGCGGCCATCTTGGGTGTACCCGCACACATTTTTTGTTCCGGCGGCCATTTTGGAACCGCTGAACAGCTGTTCCCCCATCGTAATGCGAGCATGCCCTCGCATTAGCGATGGGGAAATCCGCATCGCAATGCGGAATCATCGTTCAACGGTGCACTCGTTATACGAGGCACCACTGTATTTTTATTTATTTTTGTTCAAATAGTTGCATTATGTTCTAAGATTAGAGCATAATATCCCAGATGGCTTCCATGGTAGAATGGGTTAAACAATTGAAAGAACAGAGTATAGTTTCGAATATTTTAAATACATTTTATCCTTCCACAATGAGAAAAACATATTAAGAATTTATAGTAGCAATCATAAATGTTTAACAGTGTTGGTGTGTGTGAAAAAGGAAGTAAAGATTGATGGTCAGCTTTTTAAGGAAAATAAAAGATCTAGATTAAGTTACCAGTTTGTAAAACTACTCCCACCAAAATAATGTTCCAGTCCTATTCTCCAGTGAGCCACTGGAGTCTCAGATTACACTCTTGCTAGAGCAATACATGCCTTTGGTGGAAACAGGGGGAAATTCCCTCCCTGACACTTATCACCAGTGCTAGGCTGGAAGAGCTATGAGATGCCCATTTGTTTATACAGTTGAGAGACAGCTGTGATAAAATATATACATGTTTAAAACCCATCTCAGTGGAGTCAATATACGCCAGGAGTTCTTAGTTCATTTGAATGTTCACCAACATACCAGCTGTAATCCTGCTTTGCTTCTTAGCCTTAAGAGGCTGGAGCAGGTAAGAGGGGCATCGCTTATACTGTCTTATGATCTATCAGTTATGCCATCAAGAGGAATGAATAAGAATTAGAACAAGTAAAGTGTGAGAAACACTGACGCTTTCAGAAAAGGGACTATTTTGCCCCATCTCCCTTTGATCGGTAGAATCACTACTACACTTTGAAGGCACAACTAACTAAATATTAGATAAGTAAATCTTAAGGTAAGTACAAAACTAAGTGGCTTCTTATTCTGAAGGTTGGTTAATGCCTTGTGATTTGTCAAAAAGTAAATATCTTTAATTCCCCTGTGGCTAAAATTGATTGATTGATTTTGAGTATTTATTATATACCACCTAAATTAGTGCTAGGCAGTTTACAGTAAAGGAAAATTATTCCATAAACCACAAACCAGCTTTAACAAACTAAGAAAGGTAAACCAGAATTAAAATTAAGTACAACCTAAGTGATGGCGGGAGCTGATGATTCATATATAGACCTAACTCCGGCGATGATGTCCTTGAAAGGTTCTTTGAAAACAATAGTCTTTAACATCCTCTTGAAGGATGGGAGGGAGGGGGCCTGGTATACTTCTAACAGGAGCCCATTCTGTAGGGATGGGGCCATATGACCAAAAAGCCTCACTTTCTGGTAGAGGTCTTGTTTGCCTCTCTTGGTGTGATAGCCTACTAGAGTGAAGTTGGTGAGGACTGGGTGGTAGGGACCAAGTTTCTGCAGGAAGGACACTTTGACAAGTAACAGGGTTTCAAGCGCTTAATGAAATTATTTAAGCATTCATCATAACATGCTGTTCTCTTTCCTTGCCCCCACCCTGCCATTCTCCCTCAGGCTCTTGTAGCGAATGCCAAAGCTAATGGAGATGTTCGAGCACTGGAACTAGACAAGAAGCTTGCAGCTGCCGCCTCCTAGCCTGAGCTTCAGAGGGAAGACGGACAGAAGACCTCTTTCCAGTGGCCCACAGCAGCAGCATCCAGATAGCAACTCTTCCTTAAGTTCAAGCCTCCTCTCCTGTTAGTGCTAAGAAAACATATTTTAAAAGGAATTTGTTATTAAACTGCCCATTTAAAATTGAAATTCAGTTTGTCTCGATTTGTGCTCATTTTAAGTTACTTCTCATCTACAGTGGGGTCTCGACCTATAGAATTAATCCGTATTGGAACGGAGTCTGTAGGTCGAAAATGCATTCCCCATAGGGAATGCATTGAAAACCTATTAATCCGTATCTGGCCCAAGAAACCCACACACACAAACACACACACGCCAGAAGCCACTGGTAATGGTGCGGCTAAAAAATATTGTAAATAAATATTGTAAATAAAAAATTAAAAATATTTTTTTAAAAAATCACCTTCCCTTTTTAAAGTCTTCAAGGGGTCCCCCGCCGCCACCATCGCTGCTGTTGGAGGACTCCGAGGGCTTCGGCGCGGCTGCCGGAGGCCTCTTGGAGGTCCCCCGCCGCCGCTGATAGTGCTTCAGAGCCACTATCGGCAGTGGGAGGGGCATCCAAGAGGCCTCCCATGGTGGCGGGGAAGGCCTTTGGAGGTCCACCGCCGGGAGCCGCGCCGCGCCTGGCTATCCCAGCCATGGTTGGACTCCCAGGAGTCCGAGCATGGTTTGGGTTGCCCGGCACGGCGCGGCTTCAATCGGTGGCAGCGACAGGGTAGGGGGTGCCCGGATGCCTTCCATTGCTTCTCCGCCTCGAAGGCATCCAGGTGTCCCCCACCCCGCCGCCGGTAGCCGCGCCGCGCCGGGCAAACCCAGCCATGCTTGGGACTCCCAGGAGTCCGAGCATGGCTTGGGTTGCCCAGCGCAGCACGGCTTCCAGCGGCGGCAGCGGGGGGGGCCTCCGGATGCCTTCCAGGCAGAGAAGCAATGGAAGGCATCCGGCGACCCCCACCCTGCCGCCGCCGCCGCTGAGAGCCTTCGGAGCTCTCAAAGTGCTTCCTCCAATGTCGGGGGGGGGAAGCTCTTTGAGAGCTTGGAAGGCAAACAGGCAGGGAGAAAAAGGCTGGAAATTCGAATTTCCCACCCTTTCTCCCTGCCTTCTTGCCTTCCGAGCTCTCAAATGGCTTCCTCCGATGTCGGGCGAAAATCTCAGAAGGCAAAAAGGCAGAGAAGCAATGGAAGGCATCCGGAGACTCGCACCCACCCTGCTGCCGCCGCTGGGAGCCGCGCCGTGCCGGGCAACCCAAGCCATGCTTGGACTCCTGGGAATCCAAGCATGGCTCGGGTTGCCCAGCACGGCGCAGCTCCCAGCAGCGGCGGGGGACTTCCATATGCCTTCCAGGCAGAGAAGCAATGGAAGGCATCAGGAGACCCCCACCCCCACCCTGCTGCCGCCGCCAAAGCAGCAGCAGGGGGGACCTCCGAGATGCCTCCCATGGCAGCAGAGAAGCCCTGCAAGGCATCAGGAGGCATGATCTACTGCCTATGGACTGGAAGGGGGAGGCGGGGAAAGCACCAAATTTGAATTGGGCATTTTCCCTGCCTCCCCCTTCTGGTCCATAGGTCGATTCTCCGGCTGCAAGTCGAAGTAAAATTTTGCGGCTGGAGAAGTCCATAGCTCGAAAAATACATAAGTGGAGCCGTTCGTAATTCGAGACTCCCCTGTAATAAATTTCAGTCTATGCCTGTGGAACTAGAAAGACCAGGAATAATGCTTAGTTGAAAAAGTTTCTGTCATTGAAACACAGTCTTAATAATATATTTATGTATTAAACAAAAATGAGACATTGTTAACCTTGTATCACATAAAAGGTTCCATGTAAGACTCAATGTGTGTCAAATAGTTAAAAAAACAAACACCATTTTTGGTGTGCTATATGTGCTCTGCAATTCCAGTGTTAATTTTTTAATTTTAAAACACACTGCAGCCTTAGCCCTATTCAGGCATGCTTTGAAACATGTGAAGATGACACTTGTTAAAAGAAGATGATCAGTCCTACCTCTCTCTTTCACCTTGAGAATCACAGAAATGTGTTCGTCTAAAGAGGAACAGGCTGCTTTACTCAGCTTCACAACCTCCCCAAGTTAGTATTCTGGATCATGAGGAAAGACTCGCTGAGTCCAGCGACCGCTGCTTCTTCATGTTTATGTGACTGAAGAAAACATGGAGGAGGCAAGATGAGGACATTCTCAATGGGCATGGACTCTGCCCATTTTAAAGCATAACTGAATAGGGTCTTCAGAGGCTGCTGCTGAAGAGGATCACCAGTATGAAAGGAAAGAAAACTCTTAAATTGTTTTTCATGGCATTTCTTTGCTTGAAATACAGTATTTTGTCTGAAGAGAAAGTAGTATTGTAGGGTACTGAGGTTCTGTCTACAACAAGAGTGAATAATAGCTGGGGTGACGTGAGGTGGGTGTGCAGCAGAAATATGGAGGAGAGAGGAGGATTTAAGACATGACTCCTTTCTATGCTAACTATCTGCCTTTATACCAAAACACTGTTCAAGACTGCATTACGAACAGGTTATAAATAAAATGAGATTTCAAGTTCTCCATAAGTCTTCATCAGTTAAGAATGGTATGAAACCTGGTATTTATACTGAGTTTTACATCATCTTCACCTAACAAAGAATTCTGGAGAACTTAAAAGCTCATTTTATTTGTAACTTCTGGTGAGCCAGTAAAGTTGTTGCCCAAATTCAAACTGTTTCTATGAATGGATCCCATAGCCATTTTTTGTATTTCATATTGAAGTCTCAGAGGTTGCATTCTGTAAAATTGTTGAGAAAGACTGAAAAAGGAGCCTCTGAACCAAGCTTTTGTTTGACTCTTTTTTCCTCTGAGTAATTTAATTCTTGTCTTAAATACATCAAGATCCTAATTGGTTTAGGTTTTTATTGAATGTGGTCTTTTATCATTAATATTGGTGGGTTTGCCACTGATTTCCCATAAATCATTATATTTGTTGCTTTATATGCTATTAGTCTTAGAACTGGATTATAATTACAGTAAATCTAAATATCTAGGCTTTCTCAGTGCCTGAAAGTCTGGCCAGTACCTTTAGGAGAAAAGTTCTTGGCTTCAAAAATTTATAATCCAGCTCACTAAGTCTTATATCAGTTGCAAAAGCCCTTTGTGTATTAAAATGATGGGTGCTGTGATGTTTTGCCTGAAGTTTTCAGTTCTGCTTACTGTAAAATGTACTTTAAAGCTAACATCATTATACTTAATGATTTGGGTAACTGAACCTAAAAACCACTTTCTCTGTTTATGTGCTGCCTACTCCCTAATCATTTCTGACCAAGGCCTTCTTTTTGTTGCTGTTGTATATCATTCTTGTCACCCCTACAGAGGGAGATAAAATATAGTATAGATCACTGACAGTCACGCTAGTTAGTTAAATTCAGGGTTAAGATCCATATTTTCTTCCCTATGCAGGAGAGCTCCAGCTTGTTGGAAGTTGTAATCAGTTCTAGTTCAGGGGTACGTGGTGTTTTCAGTCTGGAGGCGGGCATCCAGGATTACCTGGCTGGGTGTCACACATGCATGTACACAGATGTATATTGTTCTCCTGTACATGCTCATATAAAAATCTACTCTCTCCCTCCACATACATTTTAGCACAGAGAAGTCTGTGATGTGGGGGCAGAGGTGAAAGCCTCTCATATCCTCCCGTGATCTCCACTGCTACTAGCAGCAGTAAGAGAAGAATTTGGAAACCAAGAACACAATCCTGCCTCCCAGCCCTGCAGCCCAGCTAAACAGCTGGACTGTGGAGAAAGATGGGTGGGGTCATTGGAGGCTGGTGGCTCCAATGTCAATAGGATGGTGAATCCATTTATGGTTTTAGTTCAGATTTTTCAAGAGGCATTACAAAATTGATTCACCACTTCACTGACATGGGAGCCACTCACCTCCACTTATCCCATACTGTATATCGTATACCATTAGCTGGTTCACTGGATGGGAACTCTGTTCCTTGGAATCCCAATCTCTGTGCTGCAGGATGTACCGTATATTTCCATCTATAAGACTACTTTTTCCTAAAATCATTACCCTAAAAATTAAGGGGCGTCTTTTACACAGAAGTAAGCTGAGATAGCTGAATAGAGAACAAAATGGCACACACCTTGCCTCTCTAAACAGTCTTGCTTCAGCCACGAGGCTGAGCTTCCTACAGTCAGGAGACCGCTCCCGCCAATCATGAGCCTTATGAAACTGACATCAGCTGATCCTGAACAAACCAATTGGAACACACCTCCTTGGAGGTGGAGCCTGTAGGCTCAGATGCAATAAGGACTTGTATTGTCCAAGTGTTCTGAGCCCAGAGGCTGAATCCTCAAAGATAAGTTTTCTTAATTTTGGAGTTAGAAAATTGGGGTGGCGTCTTATAAATAGGGACGTGCTATAAATGGAAAAATACAGTAGATGTTATTTGTAAATGTGTAACTGCAGCTCTTGGTTACTCAATGCTTCAAGAGAAGGGTGATCTCCAAGGTGCAAATGGTGCGAGGAAGAAGAGTGTGAGGAAGAGGAGAAGTATTCTCATTGATTTAAACTAGGATAGTGACTCACATGGAAACAAACTGTTCTCTGGAATGCACAAGTTTTGAAACAGCTGCTTGACAGTATTTTCCCTAATACAGAATTATAACTCCAATTCATCCACTGGTAAATGTCTGAAAAATTGTTAGAAATTGTATGAATCTCACCATTGCTCCCATAGAATGATACAAAATGTGGCTCTGAGGTTCTTATAGGAAAGTAGAAGCTCCATGTCCTGTACTAATTTATATTAATTTTGATTGTCACTTCTAACTAATGATAATGTATGTTTATGTCTGCGTCAGTTCAAGGAGAGTTCGGTACATTAGCCCATCCCTAGTGCATACAGTTATCTCACCATATTAAAAAGTTTATGGTGACTGATTGAAATAGGAACCACACAGCTTGACTGCATGGTGGAATGGCACAGTCCTTGCTTCCTGGGTAGAACACCCAGCATATTATTTATTTTATTTATTTATTTGATTTATACCCCGCCCATCTGGTCTAAAAGACCACTCTAGGCGGCTTCCAATATAGTAAAAACAGTGAAATAATATAAAAAACACACACAATTACACAAATCATATAGTAATAAACAGAATACAACAATAGAATAGAAAATACATAAGGAGAGAATAAAGAAAAGTCAGATATTAACTGGAGGGAAGGCCTGAATGTATAGCCATGTTTTTAATTGACTTTTAAAAGTGTCCAAAGTGGGGGCCGCTCGGATCTCAGGAGGGAGATTGTTCCAGAGGCGAGGAGCCACCGCCGAGAAGGCCCGGTTTCGTGTCCTTTCTTTCCGGGCCTCCCTCGTTGTTAGGCTCCTCAGCCTCACCTCCTGGCTCATGCGGGTGATGCAAGCATAAGCTTACACTGCTCTTAAACAGGATTCCAGCCACTGTGTGTGATTTGAAATTTAAAATGGGCCCATCTGCTGCTACCAGTGATGTCATTCCCACTGTGCAGGCAGAGGTATGCAACAGGGTATTGGCTGCTATGTCAAAACATGAGAATATGTGAAAAACAGATGATGGAACAGCATTCAATGGCCCAGTGGTTCTTTCCTTTGTTTGTTTGTCAGACATCTAGCATATTTCCAGACTTTATGTAACAATCTTGATGTCTTGTTTACCTTTGCCTTTTTCTGGCCACAACTTTTGTGCCAAAATTAAAGCAGCAGGGAGGGGAATGAAACTATAGCTATACCACTGTACATACAATCCCCATTCTGCTTGTAATACTATTTGGAGTTAGCCTTTTAAAAAATCTGGTGGAGATATTTTGTTTAAGGAAATATATGTTGTTATGTTCTCCCTAGTAGCTGATGATGGTTTCCATGATGATGGAAATGGTTTAGTAGAGGGCTCAACAGACTTGTGGGATCTACTTTGTGTTCTGTTCAAGATTCACTAACTGGGGCCTGATACAGATTTAGAATTAAAACATTCTGGACTCATTTTAAACAAATGGCTAAGTACAGTTCCCATGCCATCTTGACTAAACGGCTTGGACCCTGGATACCTGAAGGACCGCCTCCTTACATATGAACCTACCCAGCAGTTAAGATCTAGCCAGGGGGCCCTTTTGAAAGAGCTGTTCCTTAAGGAGGTAAGAGGGACGGCTTGCAGACAAAGGGCCTTTTCGGCAGCGGCCCCAAGATTATGGAATGCTCTCCCAACTGAGATTCATCTGGCGCCGATGCTGATGACATTTCGGTGCCAGGTCAAAACCTTCCTGTTCCAGAAGGCTTTTAATTGAAATAATATTAGCTGTGGGTCCGATGCAATTTTTATATATATATTTTAATTGTATTTTAATTGTTCTTAATTTTTATTGTATTTTAAATGTTGTAAGTCGCCCAGGGACCTTTGGGTAGTGTGGGCGGCATATAAATAAATAAATAAATAAAATCCAATCCTGGCTGCCTCATACTCTATCTCAGGAGTATAATTCAGGGTGGGGGGCATTGTGCTGTGTCTGTTGTTAAAGGCATGGTTTGAAATCCTTGGTGATCTGTTAATTGCAAAGAGGTCTCCGAGTAGGTCCAGAACTATTTTCTACTCACTCATGATGTAATAAACAAATTCATGGGTTGATCATTTTAGGATGTAACAGTGGATATAGTGTTAGTAACCCAATGCCAAAGTAAATTAATCAACTTCTTGTACAAGTAATGTTGGCAACCTTGATTTTATTTTCCAAAATATAAATTATAATATGCATTATTTAGGTTATTTATATCTGCTAGAGACTGTTGCCCTGCAAATATACAGTATGCTACTAATGTTCTAAGAAAACATGGGGAAACAAAGTTGTTGGCATAGGACTGTGAAGCTCATTTCCTCCCAAGTTCTTGAACATTTCATCCAGATAGAATGGCTACAAGTGCTAAAAAGACCATTAGTCTTCCTGAAGTTCATTTATCTTTCGTCGTATTTTCTTCATGTCCTGCTTGAACTTCTCTTCCTCAAGTTTCAGCTTTGTTGTCTGTATCTGTTTAAGTGCATTCAGAGAATCCCGAATGGATTGGAAACCTGGGGAAAAAATCATGCAAAAGACAAAGTTGACAAACACTACTCAATATTTCTATTTTGTTTCAAGTTTGTTAATCCTTCCGCTATATACTACTGTACTTGTATGGTTTGAGATATACTGAAATAGTTCTGTCTTATTCCATGAAGACACAGTTTTTAAAATGGAGTTTTCTGGGAGATGTTTCATCTACAGAAATCTTTTTCTCATGCTCAACATTTCTGTCATTGTGAAAATCTTTCTCTGTGGGATCATCATAAAAATTATAAAATATTTATTTGCAATCTACCACAGAGGTAAGTAATACTGAAATCTCCACAATGGCTATAATTTCTGACTTTTTAGCTGTGATTGTTTTACACATTTTGAGGTATTTTGTGGCTTTTCTTAACTGGGAGCGCATTTGTCTGGCTTTTAGTTCTTGAAGAGATCACTGGCACAATGATCTGGTGCACATACTGCAGGAAATCTCTTGTGACCAGGAGTCCTTTGGCACTGTAAACAGGAACAAGTTTTATTAAGCATAAACATTTGTGGATTGTAACCTTTCCCTCCAGTCCACAAAGATTAAGATGAGTAAAACATGTTTGCTCCATTAAAGCTCTTTTGGGAGTTTTTTTTTTTCTGCAATAGATTAACATAGCTACTCCCTGGGAAATTTCTTGCAATTCTCCAGGATATCTTGTCATAAAGGAGTGATATGTGAACCTAGCTTTCTGCAGCAATGACATGTGCAGGCCAGATAAGTATGTGAAAACTATGTGATAAATGTGTCCTTATGGACAGCTAGTTCAAGTTGTATGAAGCAAGACCTTGGAGAAGTTGCTTTTTTGGACCATGAATTGAAAAATAAGTGAATGACACCAGCAGTACGACGAAGTAACTATTAAATGGCAGGTGAGATATCAGAAAGTAACCTTACAGCAGATATTTAAACACCCTCCTTGACTGATCATGTTTCAACTGAAAAGGCAAGGCAACTAATACCAAATTCTTTACCAAGCATCCTTTACCAAAACACAGAAAGACTATGAACAGCACACAACAGCATGAGCTTCTCTCTTCCTGATCAGATTTGTTAAGTATATCTAGAGGATGACAATGTTAGCTTTCTTCTTTAAAGTAATTTTTAAAAGCATCCTCTCACCTGATCTATATTCATTCTGGATTTCCTCCAGTTCATTCCATATCAGTTTTTCAAATCTAGTTATCCGTACATGGAGTTTATTCTGATCATTTTTCACTTGGCTCAGCTCTGTGTTAAATACCTCTGCTTTATCTGTGCTTTCGATCCTTTTGGAGATGAGATAAAAACCATCTTCCATTCTCTTTTCTACTGTTTCCTTTTGAAAGACACATGAAAAATTAGTGGAATTGCCAAAATAATGAGTGTATAGAGTTTCTTATAGAAGTGGCTTTCAAGTATGTATTGCAAATTATTTGCTACATAAACACAATACAACATTTTAAAAATCCTAACGAAATTCCATAGTTTTACACTGAAGCAAGATTTTTTTTACTTCTGTAGTGCCATGATTATGCTTCATGAGAGAAATAAAAGCATGTCAATTGAATAGAAATTCTAACTTTCAGTTAGCAGTCACAAGTTTGAGTTGAGAACCTGTCTGATGTAATGGCTGGATAGAATTTAACTAGGAGCCATGAGAAAGCTGCTATCAATGAAACCCGCTGGATAATGTTTGGATCAGTCATCATCTTTCAGCATAACCAACCTCACAGGGCTGCTGTGTGGATAAAACTGGCAAACCGTTTGAACAAAAGGAAGAGTATTTAAGTTAATAATGCCAAGGGATATCCTAGATAGGAAACAAAGGGCATTGTGACCCCTCAAGGACAGATTTATTTCACTGTGAGCCGAAATACATCTTTTAGTCTTTAATTTATTTATTTATTTATTTATTGGACTTATATACCGCCCCATAGCGCTACAAGCACTCTCCGGGCGGTTTACAATTTTAATTATAAAGGCTACACATTTAAGGTGTCACAGGTCTTTGTTTTTGTTTGTATCTTGGTTATGTTTCTGTTGCACATGCTCAGACAGACTAACGCTCTGTGACTAATGCCTAGTGGGGATTAGTAAAGAACTGACCTTTACATCACAGTAGCCACGCAAGGGCATCTCTTTACTGCCTAACAAATGTCATATTCATTAATGGTAACTGCCTTCAAAGAGCAAATTAGCAAACAAAAATGCGAGCTCTTGTAATGGCATGGCTTATGGCATTAGCCCAAGAAATTTTCAGGTTGATTTGAATATACCCTTCAGGGCAATTGCAAGGGATGTTCTAGATCTACATTCCATATGTGTCCTAACCAGGGCAGATCCACTGAAACCAAGAAAATTTGTAACGATCAAATGTACTTCATTTAGGTGGTATCAAGCCCACTGTCATCATTTTTGTATGGTGTTGTAGATACTGTAGTTCAGTACTCCTACTGGAAGCAAAATTATGAAGGGCCATGGATTTTTCACCCTCTGTTTCTAATTATGGCAATAAGTATAGACATAATGACCTTTCAAAATCGGCTCCTTAGCCTATTGCAGCAAGCATTTATATAGTCTCTTGACCGTGGTGGTTATATGAGAAAGCCAAGAGTGAACTTGCTGGGAAGGAAATATGCTGCAGATTAAACAAAAATATTTCAAAGATGGTGCAAAAAGTTTTTAAGCAATAGTATTTGTGGACTATTCAGCATTACTGCCAAACAACACGTTTACGATCGTCATCTCAGAACTCAGAAGGGACCCTATGGATCACTGAATCCAGCCCTTGTCAAAGAGGCACAGTAGAGAATCAAAATCCCAACCTCTGGCTCCACAGCCAAATCCCTAAATCACTGAGCTGTCCCAGCATGATTAAATGTGTCTGATAAAATTGGACATCAGCAAGCAAATAAGACCTTCATTAGAAAACATGACCAATTTTTTTACTAAAGCTTTGTCTGCAGAAAATCAACAAATGTATGCATTTGGCAAAAATGCTTTGGTGTATCTTTTTAAAAGAATGTACTTCCTGGAGATTTCCATGTGTTATTCAGATCATGACAAAATTTGGTAAACAAAAGAGGGAATGGGAAAAATGTTGATCCCAAGTGAAATTATTTTCTGAAGGAAAACACAATTTAAGAAAATGGGAGATGAGAGAATTGCTTTGTTCTTATTCTTATTATTGCCATACTATTTTCACCCTAGCAATGTGATCTAGATTGTGAAAAGGAGGCTGTACATCCTTATAACTAAGGGATAGCAGCAAGGTCAATTTCTACATGGTTGTGGAACTTAGCAACATTAGCAGCTAAAAATCTTCAAGTAAATAAAGAGCAATGGAGCTTTCCATGCAGACAATCAGAAGGACTGCCCCAAAGCAAAAGGAAGCGGGTATTGATTGGGAGTCTCATTCAGGAAGTGGGGGCCTTACCATTTTGAACCTTGTCCAAACTGCAGCCCTAATATAGGTGGTAGGACATATACGTTTAATTTGCATTGCAAAAAAGTGAACCATTCCATTTAATAATCAGTTTTTGGCAATACAAATTGCAAGTCCAGGTTCTAATCTTGAGGTCCATTGGGTTAAAGCATTAAATACCTATATCCTGCAAATATGTTGGAGGAGGGAAACAAAATATGTAATTCCCTCTCTGTTTATTTTCTCTTTATGTTATGTCTTTTATGGCCTAGGGCCATAAAAGACATATATGAAGTGACAGTCTCTACAGCTCCAAGAACTGTTTTGACTAAAGAATGGAGCAAAAAAGGCTTTGGATAAATGGAAGGAATAAACTGCATTCTGAGCAGCATTGGGTGTATTATGTCTATTGATGCTGCTGCATTGATACTAAATGTTTCTAGTCAGCGTGACTGCTGTAATTCATCTGCTTCCAATAAGGAGAAGCTTTCCAAAGTAAGCTCTGGGCTCTTAAAGTGGACAAAAGAAGCTGTAGGTCTGTTCTGCTAATTGGTGGGCAATCTCCCACAAAGCCTTAAGTCTCCAAACTTCAGAGGATCCTAACGTTTCATATTTTTTAGATAACAAAGGCTGATTTTCAGTTTTGATACTTCACTATATAAAACATGTCATCAAAACACAGTGCCCAATCTCAATAAATCTGGGATTTGTGATGATTTTGCTTTTCATACTCTTGCAATGAAAGTCTAAAATGATTGAAAACATCACTTCCTCCTGTGGCTTGAGTTATGACATGAACCTTTCCAGCTGGATCAAGAATTCTGTGAGAGAAGCCTTAATTCAGATACCGGTAAATATTGAGAGCCTTGATCCCGAAACAGGGATTTCCTGAAGCTGAACACTCTAGTTAAGTGCTTGCATGGAGCCAGGAGTTCTGCAACTGCCAAGAACTGAAATGGTTATTTTCAATGCAGTTCTTTGAAAAAATGCCACACTGCCATTGATGGGAGATTCATTTAAATTCAGCACATTATGACTTTACCTGGGGCTGGAGGAACGATACCCACAGCAGAAGGTGATAAAACTTTAAAAATCTATTTTCTGATGTTCCATTTAAGAGAATTAATGTTTTCGTATTGCCTCCTGAAAACTGTGTGTTGAACACAAAAGGCAGGGCTCAACAAGGTCATTCTGCTGACTCAACTACTTCCACCAGTGAAGCCAGGAGCGAAGCAACTCCCTCTCTCCTCTTCAATGGCTCACAGGATTGGCAAACCCAACAGAACAGATTGTTGAGTGGTATGGAAGGCATCACTGTTTCAGTGCCACAACACCCCCAAAGACATGCCTTGTCTTGGTTGATACTGGAAACTAACCAGAGTCAGACCTGTTTAATACTTGGATGGGAAATCACCATGGAAAAATAAAGGTCATATTGGGGCAGGGCCATAGCTCAGGGCTGGACCACATGACTCTCCTACAGAAGGTCCTAAGTCTAATTGCCAGCATCTTCTGGCAGGAATAGGAAAGACTCCTGATGGAAATACTAGAGAGTTCTTGCCAGTGAGAGTTGGCAACACTGGAATAGATGGACAAAGTTTTGATTGCATATGCAGCCCCTCCTATGTTCCTATGAGGTGTGGGAGAGAAAGCCCCATCATCCTTGCAGGTATCTACGAATATGACATATGCTTTAGGGAAATAGTTTAACTGTCAAAAAAATAATGAATCTCAGTCTCTGGTAATAAAATTTCCTTCAGGTGCTTCTGCTTCCCATTTGCATCCATTTCTTCCTTTTCTCAGTTTCTTCTACTCAATCCTTCTCTTTGCCTGAATTCTACCACCACATTCTCACTGCTCAAAGAGGCACACTATGGTTCACTAAAATACTGCCTAGATCTCAACCTGCATTGCTTCTGGCTGGAGAACCATTATGTGTTCTAATAGTACTTTCACAAGGGGAGGATTTCAGCAAGTCTAACCAGGCCCAATATTGTTCGCATGGGGCTTAACACGTATTCTTACCATTCTGTCCTTCATTGTGCCAAGAAGTTGATTTGTAAGATAGACTTGCCCTTGTTCATATCTCCTCACTTCATTTTCTGTCCATTTTCTTTGATTTTGAATTTGTTCTTTAAAGTCATTTAAAACACCACTGACCCTAATATTGAAAGAGAATGAGGCTTAATTTCTCATGGTGGTATGAATATTATACCAGTTAAAATCTGAGCCCTATTCAAACCCATGTACAGTAACTATAAAACTACTGTACTTAAACCTTTGAAATGGCTCAACTATTCTTCAGCTTTATGTAAAATTATGCGCTTTGGAGCTGATATACCTCAGTGGGTTAGAACACCTACCCCAGGAGCTCAAATCCACACTGTGCTTCCTAGTAGAGAGGCCAGCCAGCTAAGACTACTCACAGTATGTGTGACTGATGGGATTATGTATCCTGAAGGCTGTGTAGTTCCACAGCACCACCAGAAGGAAGTGGTAAATCACTTCTGATTATTTTATACCCAGGGAGGGATAGTCTCAGCTTACTTTAGAGTGCATTATTAACATTTTTACATTATCAATTAACATTTTTATATCGGTTTTGTTGTTTTGTTACCTCAGATTACCTCTGTCAAGACAACTAGTTTTATCTGTGTGGTAACATGAATCAAACAATATTTGGTAATCACCACAAAATCATTTCTACTGCAAATACCACATATTTTCAGTTTTTAATTAATGTAAGCTTGGGACTTCTTTTGAAGTCTGAATTTTCAAATCTTTCATCCACCAAGCAGGAAGAAACAACATCTGCTTACACATTCACCAGGTAATATAATATCTTCATTGGATGTAATTGGACTTCAATTGGCTTCTATCTGGCGAGAAAGCCAAAACTACAGTAATCCTAGTGTTCTGATGGAGATTGCTATGTCTATGTATGGTCTTTCCTCCCCACAAACCATTAAGGAAACTTGTACTCCAAAGGAGGCTATGTTGAGGCTTATGGAGAGTGATGGGCTGCCTCTGGCTGAATATGGTGGAAACTTCAAACCACATAGCAAGGGGTGAAGCATTAAACCATACCCCCACACACTGCCGTTTACCAGCTTCAAACACACCTTAAGATTTTGCCTGGCAAACTTTGCTATGCGGTTTTGGGACATTCATTTATTTTTCCACTGAAGACAGTACTCCTAATATGATAATCCCAAAAATGGAAAGTGATGTAAACACCTTGCACGTCTAAATGAATATAGATAGAATAAAAAGTAAAATGAAAAATATATTCTTTGATTTGCAATTAAATACAAGAAGCAAAATCTGCTTTGAAAGAGAGCAAGAGCTTTTAATTTAATTTTCCTTTTTGGCAATGCACTGCAAGGAATGTAGCAATGTATTTCTACCAAATTTTTCTCTTTCTTGTTCTGTCAGGATTCCCAAATGTACATAAAACAATGGTTCCGTTTCGCTCTCTCATGCCAACTCCCTCAGTCTCTAAAGCACTTCACCAGGCACATTAACAGAATTAAAAAGCTTTGATCACCTACTTAAGATCCAGGAGCTGCAGTTCATGATGCTGATTCCCTTCTATTGCCTTTAAATTTGAGTTTTGTTCTGAGTTGGAAGTCTCTAACTTTCCTAAAAGCTGCATTACCTAAGAATAATTCAACAGGGAATAGTTTTTTATGAGGCAGAACTCCAGCAATTACATTAAATACACATTATTGCTGCAGTGATGTGAGAAAAGCCAGAATTTCAAGCAGGCCTATTATTTCCTCAGAATTGATTTAACAGAGTAATAAGGGCTTGCCACCAGTTTGGCCAAAATAACTATTAGTACCCAGAATTCTTTGGATCTAATTTTCTGTACAGTGGGTATGCTATCAAACATCATATGTTAAGTTAAAACTGCAAAGATCAACTATGCTGTAGAATTCTTTCCTTTAACATGCTAAGTATATAGAGAGAGCTCTTCCATGTGTTTACTTCTGAATATGCACCTCAACTCTGTGTATGTGTATAAGGCAGAGTAAAGAATAAAAAAAATTAATGTTGTCTTCTTCTTCTCTACCTCTCTATCTTATGCTTTATGTCTCTTTATACCTCAGTCCGTTGGAGTGCCAGGCTGCAGCACCAGAGGCATGAGTTTGAATCCTCCCAAGACAAGGGGCCAGCCAAGATCACAAGGAACATACATGGCTTATGGCATTACATTCCCTGCCACCTGAATGACTTTGGACAAGCTTCATGATCCTGGAGCACCCCCAGAAGTAGACACTGACTGGTAAACCACTTCTGAGGACTTTATACCTAGAAAACCCTGAGAGGGTCACCATGAGTCAGAATCAACTTGAGGGCCTTCCTTTTCCCTGGTGCTTCACATGACTGTAGTATTTACTTATCATGGTTTTCACTGATTGTGGATTTAGTCAAAGAGCTGGGTCTCCAAAACATTGTTGATGACATTTTTTGAGGTGAAATAGTTTCCCTCATATTCTCTTATTATTTAAGAAATAAGAACTGTGGGAGACTGGAAAACAAAACCTTACTGTCATATTATGGAACCACAACAACATTTCGAATTTTTAGTCAGAAGAGAAGATCCACCACATACTACTTGCTGAAGAAAAATTTTCATCTGCAGAAAAACAGGTTTACTTAGAAAAGTAGATGAGACTTGAATATCTCCAAATAGTCAGTGAAATTTATTTATTTATTTATTGGATTTTTACCCCACTCCTCTAGACGATGTCTACTTGGGGCAGCTTACAAATAAAACACAGCAATATATACATATGTAAAATCATAAAAAATTTCAGTTATTTACAATTTTAATTACAATTTGAGTAATTGATTACCTAAACATTGCCAAGATGGCCTACCATGAGGAGAAAGAAAAAAAATGGGGATAGAAATCACTTAATTGACTGGAGGGAAGGCCTGTTTAAATAGCCAAATTTAGGAAAACTACCTGCAGCACTAGTGTGCAGAGAGAAGACAGTGATGTATGCATAGAAGATATTTATGGTGAACATCTGAAAGCCCAAGCCAGGAGTTCATAAAAATGAGACATTAATAAAAAAGGTATATAATAAAAAGAATATGAAATAAGTGTTTACATAACTCTCAAGAGTATTTTTTTCCAGTGGTCAGGGATGACTCCAGAATTGGTGACATCTAATACAAAATGTCATCCATGGAGGCTCACATCTGCTGAAGGCAATCTCTGGCTGCAAGCCAAAGTCTGCCATTTACCACAATGCTCCAAAACAATTCTTTTGGATGATCCAGGGAATTGTGGGAAAGTTGCTCCCCCCCATGCAGAGCAGCTAGCCTCAATGGGTCCTCAGGATACTGAGGCAGTTGGCCAAGGGTGTCAGGCATCATCTGACACATCACCTGTCAGTGAGTTACTAATCTATATATTTCAAAGCAGGCAGGTGGTGACAGATGGGGATTAACGTCAATATGCAATGGTGCAAAGCTGTCTAGAACCCCCCACCCCTTAATCTCAGATGCATGAACTCTGGCAGTAGTTAACCAGATGGTAGCGAAATAGTTTCTATCTGGCATAAGCAAGTGTATCCTTTAAACAAAAAGATGTTTCAGGACTAGCATTCATACTCAGAACAGATCTTCTAGCATGATCTACAAATATATCATGATTAGTAATTAGTTTTTAGATTCCCATAATTATTAAACTGTAATTCTTTCAGAACTTCGGCATCTTTTTTAACATTTAAGACTCCATTCTAGGCGTGTTTTTGTATTTTGCAGTTTTGTATATTCTTAATATGTTTATGTGCTCTTTTGTACAGTGCTTATTTTTAAGAGCTGGAGAAATAATAAATATTTGGATCACTTCACGGTCTTTGCACTGCAACATGGTATTGCATCATACTTCTGGTTACTATGATTTCACCCCAGCTGTGTCTCAGACATAAACACCTCAGAATGCAAAACAGGTTTCACGTTTATCATTGGTGTTTCGCTGTAGTTTCATATATAAAGTGGGATTGGAATGTTATTTGGCATCCCTCACTCACAGATTATGGTAATATTTTTCCTTCACTTCCACTCACCTTCATTTCTATATTATTTGCATAATTTTCCAAGGAAGACTGGATGGTGTGAATTTCTCTCTCTAGTTTTGAAATCTCGTGCCTGATGATATTTATATCTCCAGAGAGTTTTGCAATACTGGCATCACACCTAGAAATGTTAATTGAGGATGAAACAATAAACAGAATTAACAGTCACCGTAAATCACCCCATAATTCTCGACACCATTATTCCCCTAACAGAGTACAGTATCCATTCAAATCAGGAATAATTGATATGTCATATCCTTACCTCCTTGACTCTTACCAATTTTTAAAATCTAAGTAAAGCATCTTATGTGAGGCTTCAAACAACAATTGGTACAGAATATGGCTCATTTATTATTTACACTGATGTAAGATGCCTCCTTATTCATTGTTCATAATTTTTAAATATCGTCTTCTAATGATGTTAACCACCATTGTATACTCATTGTTTTCAATATTGTATACTCATTGTTGTAAGTCACCTTGGGTCCTTTTCAAGGAGAATAGCTGGGTAAAAAACATTTTAAATAAATAAAATATTTTTTTTCACACTCTTTCTAAAATGTGCCTGGAATGTGTTCTTTAAGCCTCTATAAATAAGCAAATGACTTAAAATCACAACTTTCTTTATTGATAGGTATCACTGCCAGTTTCTAGCAAGGGGGTACAATTCAGTCTCTAGTTTAAGTCCCCATGCAGCCGAAGTCTACATTTTGTCTGGAAAGGTTAGCTGGCAAAGACAAACAGAGCAGAACAATTAAGTCATGGTTTCTCATGATATCCTTAACCACAGCTGTCTCCCATGTTGTGGCTTCCCACAATCACTGATCACTGGCCATGCCAGCTGGGACTGATTAAGGTTGGGGCTGAACCATGTCTGGAGGGTAAGACATTCCCAATCTCTGCTCAGTACTTAGATCTGAGACCTCTCAATCTTGTTTACACAGAATCTTCCTCAACCTATCACATCAACTGATGCGTAAGCTTCTTGTTCTGCCTTGTCAAGTAGTTCCATAACAAACTCATGTAGTGTCTAGCAACCCCCCTTTTGATAAGTAAGACAAAGCCTGTCTACATTTTTTAAAAATCCACAATATGTAGCATTTTAATTTTAGCCAACTCAAGTCACGTGGGTTTTGGTTTGTTTCCTGCCTTCCTACTGAGTAGTTGAAGTGCTCCCTTTTAAAACTGGCTGTAAGATTTACAATATGCTTAAGTCACTTCCTAAGAAAACAAATCGGGGGCGGGGGAATACACACTTTGGAATTCATTATATCCGTGAAGATTCTCAGTCATCCAGATGAGGTTATCTGGAACTTGAGTCATGGCAACTGGACTTCTTTCTTATTAGGCTGAAACATTTTGCTACTTATCCAGGTAGCTTCTTAGATCCCAGGTTTTTTTTCTGCATGACCAGGTCCACAGTTGACTAGCCCTCCTTTTCTTTGTCTGGGGATAGTTCTTCCAAGAGCACCCTGAGATTTTTGTTGTTGTTTTCTTTTGCTGTTGAAGGCTATGCGTATCTTAGAGCTTGGAACACTGTGATATAAGGAAAGTCATAATGCTAGACTAAAATCAGCCTAGGAGGCTACTAGAGCTGAGGTACCTATCTATGCATCCCATTGTCCTATGATTCTTGTCCAGTAAAACATCATTGTGGCTACATATGGCACATCTCCCTACATTTTTATTTACCCTGCCACTAAAATGTTCACTCTACTTCCTTAAGTTCTGGGACAGTTCATAAGTGAATGTGGAACTTACCTTTTGCCTGCTTTCCAGTACTTGGTTCTTAAGAGCATCCTATCCAGCTTCCACTCCAAAGGAATTAATCTGTGGCCTCCTTTTTCTTACTGTCCTTTCAATGTTTCTCCTCTCTTCTCCAGGTCAAAACAACACGGAATTGCATGGCACCCTGAAGACTGATCAGTTTATTCTGGCAAAAGCTTTTGTGGACTACAGCCTGCTTTATCAGCTACATGCAGTGTCAGCTGAGGCTGGCAGATACACAATATATAAGTGTAAAGAGAAGGGAGATATTTTTCTCTTTTTTCCTTGCATCCTAGCAGTCAATTGAAGGTGGCATCCCATTTATCTGATAATAAGTGGGCTCTGGGCCACAAAAACATAGGCCAAAATAAATTGCTCAGCCTTTGAATAGCCACAAAACTGTTTGCTGTTTCTGTTGCAACTGGCTAACTTCGATACTCCTCTGCAAATTCCCTGAGACAGTCTTGAAGCCAAAGCATAACCTCTCACTTCACTTTGTCACTAAAAGCTCCTTTTCTGGAAAAGCTGTGATCTCACCTCCTATTGCTCTCTTCCAAGCACCTTATGGAGGCAGTCTGCTACAGAGACAAATGTTCGTAAGACACACACACTGTGCTCCTGTGTATTTTGGCCAACGTGCTAACCTCAGGACAGCTCTTCAAGACTGATTGCAACATATTCTCTTTCAGAACATGGCCAGTTTCCCACTGTCCCTACTGTTCAGCCAAATTTTATTTATTTATTTATTTATTATTTATTTATTTGATTTCTATCCCACCTATCTAATCAATTAAGATTACTCTAGGCGGCTTATTCCACTAATTATTCAGGTTGCAGAAGAGCTTATTCTCTGTACATGGAACAGTATGTTTCAAACAAATAAAGGCTGAAATCTTGTTGCTTAGTGTAGTAAGTTGCAACTTACCACACTAAGGATTTGGTGAGTCAACTCTTCAAGCTCCCTTGATTCAGAAAGCCTACTCTAGTTGCAATTTTCTATGCTGAGCAAGAGAATTTGTACACAGTAGTAGTTTTCTTGGATCTTTTCCAGTAGTGCTTTTCCAGCATTGACAGCTAGGCCAGCTCAACATTTCTTGAAAGGAGCACTGATAGTATGCAATATGCAAAAAGTGTTTGTATGGCGGTATAAATAATATCATTGTACTCTAGCTTTAAACAAAAAGCAATAATTCACTCTCAACTCCATCAATACTGAGCTGATTAAATACTGCTACCAAAGCCAGCCTTGTTGCCGCAATGTCAGAAGGATATGCTGAGCCAAAAGATTTGTGTGCATGTTCTCTTTCAAATACAGAGATAACAAGATTAGTCTTGCTCCAGAGAATTAATGCTAATGATCAGGATAACTGTGTGCTTATTAATTATATAGGAAAGCGTCACAGGTGTCAATGCTTATCTCTGTAGTTCATAATACTGTTTCTATATCAACCAAAGGCCACATTGCAACCTCCCCTATTGGCACTACTGAAGAAAAACTCCACATTCAACTCTGTCCCAGAGTCATGAGTATCTTTATGGCAGATGTGTAGGCAGTCTCTATACAAAAATCTAGAATAAATGTCACCCATTGTTTTGTTTACTCTGTTAAATATATGTATACTTAGCATGAAATAGACCCAACCAATGCAATTCCAGGTTTTATTCTTATTACAAACAATGGTTTTTGAAACTGGTTTGTTCCAATAAACCATAGTTAAGTTAACCTCAGTTTAAGCTTCAGATTTAACACAAAATGATGATTAATAAAACACGAAGTATGAGCCAGAGTTTCTGATCTCTTTGTCACAGCCTCCTCTCTATAGCTCTTGATGAGTCTTTGTTTGTCATGCTGTCTGAACATAGCGATTATCAAGACAGGCTTCCACTAACAGAAAATGTTGAACTCACCTAGCCACTCTCCCGCGCAGATCCCCAACTCCCTGCAGGTGTTTATGGTCCAGACTCTGCATCGCAAAATTAGTTCCTGATGTCACATCATCTCTGGTTTTTATCTGTCTCTCCAACACCTACAATTTTAAAAAGACCACACAAGACTGTAATTATATGTGCTCAGTTTATTATTACGTAAAAGAATGTAAAACAGCAGATATTATATTGGGACATTTTGATTTGGAACTTGAAAACTTACTCCTTTGCTACAAGTTAGTTTAGCAAGGTTAAACAGAGGCTTGTAAGGTATAATCAAGAATTATCTCCTTGCTTTCCAGGTTATTCTTTTTACACCCCCACTGGGCGGTGGAGTGTTTTTTGTTCTCATTTGCTCCAAATTTCTAGAGCCCAGGATCTGCTTGTGTGGACTCTAGCACTGCTTTGGTTGGTGCTGATCAGCACATTTTGTGGGTGTACGTCATTTGATGATATTTCCTTATGGATGTTTTTTTTCCCTTTTGGTTTATCTCCACTTTTCTACATCCCATGGACAGATAAAACAAGGAGGGAAGGGAACCATGAGTTAAGCAAGTGAGGAGAGGGCAAAAAAGATAGGCATATAGGTAGAGCAATCTATCTTGGGTGCAGGATGTCAGTGAGCAAATCCATGTGTGTTTAGGCAGGTGGTACTAGGATGACCCAATGTATCCCAATGCATCTAGCAACAAATATCTTCCCCATGTGTGCATACTAGTAGTTGGATGCTCTATTCTATGACCAAGGACAAACCCAGTAGACCTGGAGATAACACCACTGTACAGACAAGCCCTTTGAATAGTGCAGAAGGGAAGGAAAAAGGCAATTCCCAGAATAATGTTCCTTTGCATCCTTGGGCCTTGAATAATGACAAGGCCCATTTGAGATACCTTAAAAAATAAAGCCCACCATGGCTTCCCACTATATGAATGAGGCATTATGCACTATATACTTGCGTAGCTCCCCCTTCTTCTTTTGTAACCAAAAGGAAGAGATCAGAAGGATATACTTCTTTTAAATAAACCACAGGGGTGTCTGGATTCAGGGAATTGTGGGTCGTTTAAATGAGCCAGAATCTGACTTTTTGGTATGATTATCAGGCCAGACAAAATAAAAAAATTATGAAGACAAAAATGTGACACCTTAAAGACTAACTGCTATATTTTAATATGAGCTTTCGTGGACGTGTTCACTTCCTCATGGGAAACATTTATACATTTACACATGGCTATTTGTTCCCTGGGCAAAAGTTGTTGATAGTGCACGGGTTTACACTTGGCAATAACAGATTGATGTTCATTTCCCCTGCCAGGAAGAATTGTTCTGTAAACAATGATTGGTGGCTAAATTAATCCCAGGCTATAGACAACATGCAGGAATGTGAAGGAGGTCCGAAGGAGAGTGTGCCATCTCACGAGACAGAGGGCATAGGGGGAGGAATGGAACAAGAAAACGTCAATTCAAAGTCAGACCCAAAGGCAAACATGGCTAAGGAGGGGGAGAGAGAGGGATCCGAAAGGAAGGGGAAGGTGGAAATATGTCTGGTAGAGGAGAGCGGGAGTCGGAAGGGGGAGGAGCAAGAACTGTCAGTTTGGGAGGAGAGTATAAGTAGCCGGGTGAGCAGCGGTTTGAGGTAGAATTCGACATATGGAAGCGCAAAACAGAGCTGGAGAGGCTGAGAGAATATGAGACAATAAAAACCCAAGACTTATTAAGGGATTTCCCAAACCTGAAGTTAGGGGGATTGCTCCCGGATCCCCCACTCAAGGAATCAGGAGAGGTGAGATATGAGACCTTGAAGTGCTCAGTGATTGTATTTCCAAAGGGGAAAGGAAGAGGTCAATGGGTGATACGACCAGATTCAAGGTTCAACACTCCCGCATCTGAGGGGGATTGGGCCCGGCACCCACGCTGCGGCACCATCTGTGCAGTGAGGAGCGCACCCCTCCGGAAACCCACCAACGCGGAGAAGTTTGGCCCAGCACCCCTGTGAGTTCAACAGACATTGGGTGGGAGTTTGTATTGGACAGTTATGGCTTATTGATGGAGTTAAGAGTTTTCAATCCCATTATGAACAGTGCTGATCATGTAAATAATAAATACAAAGATGTTAGAATTAAGAAGACGTCTCCTATGATGTTTCCCGCACAAAATGAGGAGCTGTCAAAATCTGAAAGTGAACCCAATCACAAGGAACAAAGTGGTAATGAGTACTGTATCTCTAATCACTAACGGGGCTTGTAAGGTGGTATTGGTTCGTGAGAAAGGAAATATAGCTGGGAATTACAGCAGATACAACACAATTTGATAATGGTCTAAGAAACCTTGAATTATAGCATGATTGTGACTTATTCTTATGTGAAACATTTTAAAGCAAATCACTGTCCTCCAAGTCCAGACATCACAAGGAACCCTGATTTGTTTCAGAGCAAATGCCTCTATCTTCTTGGAGCCATGAAAGAAGGGGGAGGGATGCATTAGCCCAAGGCACACCATGGGTCCCTCCCATGGTATAAAGATCATTGTTCTAAACTGGACCAAAAACCATGCATCCGTACACCCTCTAAATACTACAGTGTGCCTCGCTAGACGATGATAATCTGTTCCACTGAAATAGCTGTTTAGCAAAATCATTGTCTAGTGAAAAGCATTTCCCCATTAGAATGCATTGAAACCTGTTTAATGCGTTCCAATGGGGAAGAATTGTCATTATCTAGCGAAGATCGGCCATAGGAAAGCCGCTTTGCGAACCGCTGATCAGCTGTTTAAATCGCTGTCTTGCGAAGCTTAGGTCCCCAAAACACCTGTTTTGCGAGCACAGAGGGAGCTTGTCAAAATCGTCATCTAGCGAAAATCGGTTTGCGAAGCAGGGACCAAACATTGTCCAGCGAAATTCCCCCATAGGAATCACTCTTTCGCGAATCGCTATAGTGATCACAAAAAGTCAATGTCTAGTGAAAAAACTGTCATGCGGGGTAACTGTCTAGCGAGGCACCACTGTATTTCTTAAAGGAGTAAATTACTGTAAAGGTGGAGACAGCAGATCAGAGTAGGCACGCAGACATCAAGGTCTGATTCAGTCACCCCTAGGTTTGTTTGTTCTTCCGGGGCCAAGCTTAGAAAAACTACTTTTTTGGCATGGGAAAAGTCAGCATGGCCCCTGGCAGTGTGCATATACTGGGCGCTACTGGGGCCACACCTAAAAATCTGATTTAGGAAACCACAAAATTCTACTGTTGCCCCTCCTGGCACCTGCACCACAAGTTGGCCACCTAAGGTCTAAATTCTGAAACGGGTGTCAATTCTCAAAATCCATGTGTACAGAAGCAAAGAAAACCTTGTCTCCATGCCCACCAGCTTTCTCAGGGTGATGATTATTTCATGAATATAATTCAACTAACACTGTTAAGAACTCTTTTAAGACATTTTTAATTATTATTCTCCTCCCTCATTTGAAACCCACTGCTAGGATGTTTTTGTTTTGCTAATGGTTTTGTTATTTCTGTTTAGCAAACCGTTGATTGGTTTATCCTGCTGTTTCATAAGCAGAAAAATCCATTATGGATTTATATCTCTTCTCCATTTATCTCCTTATACCGAGTCTTGCTAATGGTTCCATCAGTATAGTTAAGATGAATTCACTTATATTATCCCTCATGACTTTTGCTGCTGAGGCCCAAGTTTTCCACAGTTATTACCGTATATCATTTTCATATTCTTTTGCAAGTGAAGATTATAACAACCCCTTTTCTTCCAGGGATGATTTCATTGTTATGATGGATTTTAAAAAGACTATAGATGTCTTTGAGAGACAAATAAATGTCTTGATTCACCAGTGTCCACCTGTATGGAGAGGGAAAGAGTGCTCCCTGCCCCAGTTCACACCCTGTCTTATGCACAGAGAAAATAAAACAATGGGAAAAGAGGGTGGGGACCAGAAGCATGACACTGGAGCTGCTCTCAGAGATATATAATTTCCATTTTTTCCCAGAAAAAAAATCTTTCCTGGGGGGTTTTCTGGAAAAAATGGAAATCTTTGGAAATTTTGCATCACCAGAGAGAACCTAAAGACATGAAGTCTCAGAAGTCTTTCATTAAGTTCTTCATGTTATATAGTTTGAATACCATGTCATAGACATATTATTTATCACTGTAACAGAACATATTCCACACTCATTTTTTTTCAGTTTTTCCGGAAACAACAACAGAAAAAGCCCTGTTTTTCCCCAATTTTTCTGTGTTTTTTTTCCAGGCCTTCCCATTTCTATCCCAGAGTAAATATTCCCAAGACTTCCAATCAAAAGATGTTCCACTGCTATTTTGTCTTTCTCACCTTAATAAATTTGCCTGCTAAGAAAAAAGATGGAGGTTGTAGTGGGAGAACATGGAAGGTTACAAATGGGCTGCTTGTAAAATTCCATTATGGCAGGATAATTGCAAATTAAATAGCTTGTTTACATATTGAGGTTCAAGCTAGTTTATTCACTTGGCACAATTTTTTTAAATAGATGCTCTTCTAAGTAGTGAGACATTCCTGGTCGTCATAGCATGTGATTTCCTTTCTGCATTTGGCATGCCCTTCCGATTGTTGACTGGAAGATATACGTGGGCTTAATTTTCAAGTCTAATTGATATAGCACATATTTCTGAGAAAATCCCATTGTGAAGAAAGACACATTCCCTGTTAATCTCTCTATTTAATCCTAGGGACATAGTGCACACAGTGAGGTGGTAAAATTGTGGAGCATTCTAATGCTAGACTTCAAGTGTATGTATGCGTGTGCGATCACTCACAGGATGTTTCTGTACACAAATATTTTCCTGTGCACAGCAAACTAATGCATTGGCAATCTACCCCACTGGCAATCTAAAGTGGTATAGTCCACTACAGTTCTTCCCCACTGCATTTTCCATCTTGTGTAAAGATGCTCTGAGTTTTTAAAGGGCAAAAAGGGCCCCAGTTGTCAGGATCTGCACATTTCAAATATACAAAGATGGTGTTTTTCCCTGCCCAGCAGAATATTAAACTTTATATATATATATGTAGTATTCGGAGCACATGGTTTCTTGCACCACAGGGACAAAGGTGAGGAAATTAAAATTACATCTCTGGATTGTCTTCTGAAAATACTCATGAGCTAAACCACTGCATAACTAACAAATCCTACGTATACACTTTTTGAAGGCATTTCAAAACTCTAGCAAGTTCACCCATGAGTTACGTAAGAAGGAGCTGATTCTAACACAGATCCTTGATGTTGTCCTCAGTTTGGGATGGGGGGTGGGATAGGCATATCTGTGCCACAAGTCAGAATCTCTCCTTCGAGGATTTCCCTGGCCTAATGATGAACTGCAAATACTTTACATTCAGGATGCAAGGCAGATGCTGACAGCTAGCTGGCTAGGCCTGCTGCCTCCTGGGGAGACCAAAGCTATGCATATTTTATGAGTAACTTAATATTAAGGAAACACAAAGGGAACTGAAAAATACATTCCTACTGAATAAACTAGAGGTTTAACAAATTGTCAGCCACAAACACCAAACACAGCAACAGTACCTCTATATCATGGCTCAGTTTTTTAACAATGCTGGTAATGATCTGTATGTGGTTCTCCAGTAGTTGACGTGCAGCTGCCTCCCCGGGCTGAAAGCCTTTAGTTCCCTGAAGGTAAGAAACAATGTCATCTTTGATCCGGAAGGCCTGATCCAGAAGAACAGCGGTGGTCCTCTCCTGATTAGACAACCGGTTTTCAAGGGAATTCACCCTGCTCCCAGAAACGTTTGGAATTGCCGGCAGGAAAGACGGACTAGCAGTCCTGACCAAGAAGTAACCATGTAAGACAAGAAGACCCAGAGTTATAGGTAAGCCATGTTTTATCCTGCCCAACTGTGACTGCAAAGTAAAATAAGAGAGGCAGCTTAGAATTCAGTTGTTTTTCTTTTACACACATGCCCTATAGCACGCTGCATATTGTTGTCTGTCAACAATCCTATTTGGTTTGCAAGACCCTACAATCCAATATGGGGTGGACTGATAAATTCAGCGCTTGGGGGGGGGGGGAAACACACTTTTCAGCAGATTGTTTATGGATTTCTGATCAAAGTTGATAAGGATGTAGTGGCAAGGAAGGATGAAAATATTGTATGTGAAAAACCTAGCAGTACAGTATTCATAACCAGATATGTTATGTAATATAAGGGCTGAAATCTTCTCACTTAGCATTAAGGAAATTTACAACTTTACCTACCTGGCAAATTTCTGTGATTCCTGATGGGGGGCTGTGCACTGGCTTTTTTTGGGGTGGGACTTTTTATTTGCTGGTTAGGGAAGGACAGAGCTGCATGAATGTTCTTATGCCAAGCAAGAAGAGTTCACCCCATATACTCAAATGATTGATTGTTTGCTGATTTACTTAACTATTTACTTGCTTATTTCTATTCCGCCTTTTTCCCCTAAAGGACCCAAGGCGGCTTGCATCATTAAATGCTTAAAAACAGTAATACAAATATTTAAACAAGAATTAAAGAAGCATTATATTAAAATGTTAACTAAGATCAGTATTAAAACACATGTAAAACAACAGAGCGCAACAGCCCATTTAAAACCCCTCTCAAACCACCAGGCGTTAAGGAAAAGCCACCTGCCTAAAGAGAAAGGTCACTTCTATGGGAGCCTATCTTTCCTTAGATGATGCCAGGAAAACTGTGGCCCTAATTCCTTGCTGGGGTTTTGGGTTGATGCAACAATACAAATGGTAACATTTCCATCTATTTTAAACCAACAATTTAAGTATATTATATAAAACCAGACATGCAATCATGTTATTAAACATACACAGAAAGAAGTCAGAAGGGACTCAGAATAGTCACACTTATGGATAAAGTTATGCCCATGTATTTATTTAGAGAAACTTTGTGATTCTGCCCGACACATTTGCTGTGAACTTCAGGAAAACAAACCTTTTGAAGCAGTTTGCAGATCTTAACTCCCATGTACCAATTTTGTTGTAGTATCCATATAGATGTAAAAAGAGCAATAATTCTGGGAAAAACTGGAAGCAGCAGGAAACAAGGAAGACCGACTATGATATGCAATACCTTGATAAAAGGAAGCCAGTGCCTTTAGTTTGCAAGATGTGAGCAGGGCTGTTAAGGACAGATCCCTTGGGAGTTCAGTAATTTGTAGGGTTATACCAATTCGGAACTGATTTGATGGCACATAACAATATCCCAATGCTACCAGACCTGCTGGGTAGGCATCCTCTACATAGTTATAAACAATATCCCCACATTTCAGCCGTTTGCATCCTTAAAAAAAAAAAAAAAAAAAACAGGTCAAAAAATATCCAGAAAAAAATCTCTTACTTTTTGCCTTTGATGGATTTTTATTTAATCCCAGTCAAAATATTAAGACAAAACATGTCCCAAGTCATTTTTCTACAAACCACAATGCAGCTCTGGTTGTCAATAGGTTGGCCTCATTGGGGAGAAAGTGATATTTCTTTCAATGTAATTTTCCTTATGATCAGAAGATATAGAGATATATCCTAACTCTAGCCAGAACCCTCATTAGGTTGAAATTCTCATTTGAACCAAAACAAGTATAAATATAATACAAGTTTTAATTTTAGCAGGCCTTTGGTCCTTCAGCTGCAGTTCTTTGTCTGTTAAGCAAAGCAATGTAGAACACAGATGCTGTAATGGATCTGAAGAATGGAGATGATGATGGATGGGAATCAGTGGTTCTGTAGGAAGACTGGCAGATATTTCTGCTCATGCAACTGGTGTATAAATGGTTTGTACTGGTCCCTTACTTCCAGCTACAGTCCTCTGTTCCCAAGAGGTTTCCTGATGCATTGGAGCAGCTTTAAAGACCTGGAGCTGAATGCGGGAAAGAAATTTGGGAAAATCCATTTCACAAGCATAGCTCTGATCATTGTTGCTATCCATGTCAAGATGTTCAAATGGATGATGTATTTTCATTAGAAAGAATGCACTAATGTGAGAGAAAGACTTCAAGGATAATCACATTACATGGGGATAATTTACTGTAGGGTTATCAGCGTTGTGGCAGTTCTATGATGCTATTGAACACCTATGGCAATCCCACCATGAATTGCCAGTTAAGGCATTCTGTTGTTCTATGCCTTCACACACTGTTCTCAGGAGGCTGTGGCCATAAGGATCTTCATTAGATCTACCTGCTACTTATGTTTGAGTATAAGATTTACAGTTACAGTATTTTAAAACAACAGAGAGGTCACAGTACACAAACCCTAGAAGCCACAGAATGCAAACATAAATAAATAAATTTTACATTTTAAAGTTACAGTCTAATTTTCACATTTAATTTTAATTTAATATTACAGTCAACTTTTCACATTTTAAATCCGCACTGCAAGACCCATCAGGGCACAGAAACATAACCCCCCCACCAAGCTGCAAAAATCCCTGTACAGTATAATAAATACAGTGTACTCACCCAGAACAGGCAGTCTCTCTGTTTAAAAAAAAGGTCAAAAATCCAAAAATAAAAAATAAAAAAATAACTTTTTTAAAAAACAAAAAAACAAAAAAGTCCATATAGTACAGTACAGGCAGTGCACTGTACCAGGCAATTCCAGACTGTCTCCCTATCCACTCACTTAACCGCTGGGACGAGCGAGGTTGCAGACAAGCAACCTCTTCGCTGGCCAACAGTCAACTGAAAGTTCAAATTGCGCACTTTCCCCGCCTCCCCGCGGGTTTTTTTTAGTTCGTAAATTGAGGCTCCATTCACAACTTGAAGCAACATTTTGCGAATGGAGCCGTCCGTAACTTGAATTGTTTGCAAATTGAGACATTCATAAGTCGAGGTACCACTGTACCTGTACTGTATGTGGGTTTAAAATGTGACTCCAAAGTCTTTTTTTTCCCTTTGGGGATCTGTTTGCTGTAATAATGGTTGCTGGATGTTGATGCAGGGTGTTTAAAAAGGAGTTTAAAACGGAGTTTACTTTAGACTCAAGCCCCCCCCCCATTGTCTTATCTCTCTTTCCCTCTATGCTCTCTTTTTGTGATGAGGAGATCTGTGCTGGAATGGTTGCTGATTGTTGGTGTAAGCAGGCTGTAAAATGCAGTTTAGACTCAATTCTCTACCCCACCCCCTCTATGCTCTCTTTTTCTGATGAAGAGTTCTGTGCTGGAATAATGGTTGCTGGATTCTGTGCCTTTTAGGGTTTGTGTACTGTGGTGAGCTGAACCATAGTCACAGCTCCAAAGAAATAACAGAGCAAAGCCCCCCCCCCCAAATCATCTCCATTGAAAGAAAAAAAAGAAATCATCAAAAAGCATGAAGATGGCATGCGTATCACTGAACTGGCTGCGGGATACCAAATGGCAAACCATCACCACCATCTTAAAGATGGTGAAACACACTGATGTCTTGAAACACATTGATGTGGCAAAAGGAGTCACAATCCTAACAAAGAACAGGCCACCCCGATGGAAGAAGTGGAAAAACTTTTACTGGTCTGGATCAACGAGAAACAGCTGAAAGGGGACAGCATCAGTGAAGCCATGATCTGTGAAAAAGCTGCACCGTGATTTAATGGAAAGAAATCCCTCTGGAAGTGCAGTGCAAGAAGAATTCAAAGCCAGCAAGGAGTGGTTCCAAAAGTTCCAGAAGAGAAGTGGCATCCACTGCATTACAAGACATGGGGAGGCTGCAAGTTCTGACCATGATGCTGCAGAAGCCTTCAAGGTGGACTTTGCTGAATTCATCAAGGAAGAAGACTACCTCCCCCAGCAAGTCTTCAACTGTGATGAGACAGGGCTGTTCTGGAAGAAGATGCCCAGGAGAACCTACATCACCCAGGAGGAAGAGAAACTGCCAGGCCACAAACCCATGAAGGACAGATTGACCCTTTTGGTCTGTGCCAACGCCACCAGCGATCTAAAGATCAAGCCTCTGCTCGTGTACCACTCCCAGACTCCTCACCCATTCCAGCAAGAGAAAGTCAACAAAGCCACACAGCCTGTCATGTGGAGGGCCGACTCAAGAGCTTGGATGACAAGGCAGCTGTTTATGGAATGGCTCTATGAAGTATTTGCACCCACTGTCAAGAAATATCTTTCCAACAACCAGATTCCTGAGAGGTGCCTTCTTCTGATGAACAACACTACAGCACACCCCCATCCTTGGTGGATGACATTGACGAGGATTTCATCAGGGTCAAGTTCCTCCCCCTCAACACAACACCTCTTCTGCAGCCCATGGACCAGCAAGTGATCAGCAACTTCAAGAAGCTGTACACAAAGGCACTCTTCACCAGGTGATTCAATATCACTGAGGAGACATCCTTGACCCTGAAAGAGTTCTGGAAGACACATTTCAATGTCCTCCACAGCGTCAGACTCATTGACAAGGCCTGGCAAGATGTCACAACTAGGACCTTGAACTCAGCCTGGAAGAAACTGTGGCCAGAATGTGTCACAGACAGTGGCACTGAGGGGACTGATTCACAGGTGGCGAGGGACATTGTCTCCATGGGTGAAGGCGTGGGTAGTAACCAGACAAGTGTCTGACTAAAGTTCTTTATATAGTATGGATAAAGGAAATCCACTGGTGGCAATGAGGAAATGAGGGAACGTCCCAATTGGTATCTGCTGGTGGGATGACATAGCATAAGCCCTTTGTATGGGGAAACAAGCAGAGGCCACGTGGTAAACGTCACAGGTGTAAATTTTTGAAAATAAGGATCTAATTTCAGTGGCCTATGTACATTCCAATCATGACATGTACTGTTGTCTGATTATAAGATTCTTTGTTATTAATTCTTTGTCCTAAATTTATATAATTTTGTGATTTTTTTTACAAAGTATTTCTTTCCGGTATTTCTATCTTACAGAGTCACAGAGTGGCCAACTAAAATTAAAACACCAATACAAAGCGCAAAATGGGCAAGTAGTGCCTTTAAATTGTGGCCCAATTGAGAACAGAATGCAATGTTTTTAGCAGGTTAAAATGATGTATGAAAAGCACAGTGAAATTAGCCAGGTACTGCAGGCGTTCTGTCTTGTGAAAATGCAGACTATTGGCCCCCTCTGTATATACGTACCAGAAAGAAGATGATGCCCAGACCCTGCCGGTGAAAAGTTTAAATGGCCCGTATAAATGATAAAATAAAAATGAGGGTTACTAATTACAAGAGTACGTATATTAGAAGGTTATTTTTTAAAAATAAATAAATTCCCAGAAATCAAAAGAAACCTCTCATGAAAAGTCTCCAAGCCACCAACTATTTTTTTTCTTTTTAGAAAAGCCATTTCATCAAGTAGCAATTTATGTTAAAGTTTCAAAGAAGAATAAATCACTATGGCCTGATGGTCTAACAGCAGAATATGATAAATTATCCGTAACACTTGTGTGGCTGGGGCTTTGATTGAAAAAATTAATGCTTGTAGCCCTAATAAATTGCGGCCTTCTATAAACCCAGAACAGTCTGTCTGTCTCTGAGCATGACTTCCAACGGGCAGGACGAGTGCCAAGTCATAGTAATTCTTCGGGGGACTTGATATTAGCACTACATGGAATTGAGTATATATGACTTCACCGTTCTGAGGTTTTAGTGGCTGAAGACTGAGTACCTTGAACAATTTCATCACAATATGTCTCACTTGCCATAAAGCAAATTATTTATGATACCAATTCAATTGTGTGTGTTAGAGGTAACAGAAAGAGCTATTAAAAATGAGTTGGACCTAAGAAGTGTGTGTCAACAACATGAGCCTTCGAACTAGCACACAAGTGTTTCATTCCAAGCAGATCCTGGGGGCCAAGGGACCTTATTTCAAGCCACTGGAACCCTGTCAAGTTAATCATCTCTCTTTTGCATTGATGCCTTCCTGTCTGAGCAAGAAGGAATAAATGCTATCAAACTCCTTCAATCTTCTCTTGAAGAGAATCAGATTCTCATCATGCCAAAAAAACAAAAACAAAATAAAACAGTAACCTCTCAAAAATCTAATACTTTATTATTTTTCAAAAATGCAGCTCACATTTACCACCTGACTGTAAAAAAAAACCTCAAAAAAGTTAGCTATGTAAGCTATGTAGTAGCCTGTTGCAGCAAAAACAAGAATGTTATGGTGCCATAGAAACTAATCAACCTATCATGGCATACATTTGCATGAAAGTTTATGCCATAATGGCCAAAATCCAATTGCGTAATGTAGGCAAATTTGTTGGTTTCAATCTGTTCCTTTCCAGTCAACGAAGAGTCTTGTCATGATTCTTGGGGGCATGAGCATGCATTGGCTTGCCATAGATGCACTCAGGTGCCCACAGGAATTACAATGGAGGCTTCTTATTTACTGGTGAGGCATAGACTGAAACTTACGAACTGGCTTATATTATGCAACAGGATTTCAGTCAATAAATCTATTTGTTTTTAAATAATGCACTGCCTAGAATCCCATGCTGGCCTGGAGATTTTGAGCCCCAAGTATAGCTTTTCCAATCTCTGTCATTAAATATTGTGAGATAGTTGTTGTGGGTTTTTCGGGCTCTGACACAAGCATCAGATTCCGGCCTTGAAAGCCTTCGAGAATATATTGTGAGATACTTTTCTTCTTCTCTTTGGCTGCATTCTACTAATTACATCCCTTAAGAGGAGTGTGAAGATATCTGTTAAGAGTGAGTGCTTGCATTAATCTGTACCCTCAGTGACAAATCCTTTATACTGGTTGACCTTGTGAAGTCTCTGTTGGAGGAGAATGTAAATGGTAACCTACGGCAGGGACCTTGCATCCTAAGAAGCCATCCCCAGTTCAAAATGTTTCCCTTCTGCTCGGCTCTGCTCAGACCAGGGTGCTTTTCTCTTGTACTGTATTCACTTCTGCTTATTCAGAACATGGTATGATTAATCTTTTCCTGTACCGGAATGCTTCAAGATTGCTTTGAAAATCAGTGTAAAAGGTTTCCTTTGTGGCCAATCACATTTTAATCAGTCATGCCTAAGTTCTAAATGTCTTATTTCTCTTAAAATATGTTGCACTGCCAAAAGCATCTCAGACCCTTGAAAAGAGATTTAAAGGATGTCCTTTTGTATTGGCATGAGTTATTCTGAGATTCATTTGTCAGAAAATAATCATAATCATGAGTATACAATGGAGCTGGTTCTGACTTATTTGTCTGAAAATGATAAACACATACATTTCTGTAATGATCTTTTACGGAAATATATTACCTTTTGGAAAAGTTTACAAAAATATGTGGAATATTAATATAAAAGGCAATTGAAGAATTTCCAAATTGGATGCAATTTTTCCAAAAGTAACTGGGGCGGGGGCAGGGTGGGGAAGAGTGAGCAAGGGAACCAAAAAGATAAGGGGAAGCAGTGAAAGTACTGATTGGAAGTAGTTTTGTAAATCAGTAAAAGCTGAAATGAGAAAAAAGGCAATTAAATTCTCTGGATCTGTGAAGATACTAGAGAGGGTGCATAAATTTCAGGGCCAGCCCTGTCTGTAGGCAAAATGAGACATTGCCTGAGCCAGCAGATGCTAGTTGTCATGAAAGGCCAGCAAAGTGTTAGTAATTTAATTTCATATTTTGCTTCCAATGATGGGGAAAGGTATTTATGGGATTTTCTGCCCTGCGTGGCAAAAATACCAATAATTTGGTTGGCATTGGGTACTATGCACCCTGATTTGTGGGAGTACCATTTGCTGCTCCATGTCAGGCATCAGAATGCCTTGGGTGACCCTAATATACTGTACATAAGCTGTGTATAAATTTAGGGGAAGACCTAAGGACTTTGCAGCATAGCAAATAGACTTTCTTGGGGACTGAATGCAGACTTGTTACACTAGAGTTCATTATTTGAGCACAATGCTTTAAATAGGCCGTGTTCCTGGCAACCTCTTTACTGTAACCATGACTAAAATCACAAATTAAGTCTTGTTTGCATTATCTATCAGAGAAATTTCTATTATCAGAAAAGTGAGAGGGTGTCTGACTTACTTTTCAAGGTGTTTAACCAGTTCTGTGGTATTTTCTGCTGTCATTTTTGTTTAACGTATTACCTGGAATGGAAAACAGAAAATACTGCTAAGCATGGAGCCCTCATACACTAATTGTAGCCCACATCAGAAACCCATGCAATACATAACAGACTTCGATGAATGGCTTGCAGAAAAGCCTATGCAGATGATCAGGTATCCAGATCAGCAGTCTTTTACTTTTGGTTAGATTAAATTTAGCTACGGTGATGTCAACTCATGTAATTATGAATTATAAAGTAAGTTAAGTTTAAACCAGGTTTTAATGCCATCTTTTCACAATAATATTCTTCTTGGGTTTTGACTCTACAACATACAGTCACGTGAAAAGGAAAGTACACCCTCTTTGAATTCTATGGTTTTACCTATCAAATAAAAATCATCGGGTTCTTAGCAGGTCTGAAAATTAGGTAAATACAACCTCAGGTGTATTAACTTAGTGAGAACACTGCTTGGGGTGGTTTACAAGTTTGTGCTTTCTCTGTTTTGGGGGGCTGGCATAATAAAGGTATTACTTTAATAAGAAGGCTAGCATGCCACTAGTTATTTATTTATAAAGAGGCTTCTATGTATATGGTGTTTTACAAAAACAGATATAAGTATTTCTGGTATCAGAACTCTAGCTCTTGATATGGCATCACTATGGTACTTCTGTTGTTTAGTCGTTAAGTCGTGTCCGACTCTTTGTGACCCCATGGACCAGTGCACGCCAGGCCCTCCTGTCTTCCACTGCCTCCAGGATTTGGGTCAAATTCATGTTAGTCATTTCAATGCCACTGTCCAGCCATCTCGTCCTCTGTTGTCCCCTTCTCCTCTTGCCTTCACATTTTCCCAACATCAGGGGGTTTCCAGGGAGTCTTCTCTTCTCATCAGATGGCCAAAGTATTGAAACCTCAGCTTCAGGATCTCTCCTTCCCGTGAGCACTCAGGGTTGATTTCCTTCAGAATGGATAGGTTTGTTCTCCTTGCAGTCCAGGGAACTCTCAATAGTCTCCTCCAGCACCACAATTCAAAAGCATCAGTTCTTCGGGGGTCAGCCTTCTTTATGGTCCATCTCTCACTTCCATACATCGCTACTGGAAAAACCATAGCTTTGACTATGAGGCCCTTTGTTGGCAAGGTGATGTGTCTGCTTTTTAAGATGCTGTTGAGGTTTGTCATCGCTTTCCTTCCAAGAAGCAGGCATCTTTTAATTTTGCGGCTGCTGTCATCAACTGATCATGGAGCCCAAGAAGATAAGATCTGTCACCGCCTCAATATCTTCCCCTTCTATTTGCCAGGAGGTGATGGGACCAGTGGCCATGATCTTAGTCATCACTACTAGCAGTAGCTTAATTCAAATAATGATCTTATATAAAGAACAAAAAATAATAAAAAATAAGGGCATAATTAAGTTATTTTATACCTGTTTAATTTTTATAGGTTATAGAAAATACTTAAAATAATGAACACTGTTACAAAATTAATTAAATATCATGAGAACTGATAGCTGAACTGTCCAAAAGTCAGAAATAGTTTAACTACTCTATCTTACTTACCTCTGGAAATGAACTAAACCAAAAGCAGACATGGAGCTAGATCTCAGGCTGTTATTCAGAATTGTTATCAGGCTGTTATCTGAAAGATGCTTAGAACTCCCATCCTCGTTTCTATGGTGTTGCTGTGAGGTCATCATTCCATTTCCATGGCTTATAACAGAATAACTGGAGACCAGTTTGATTTTTTTTACTGTTGTTTTAACTGTATGTATTATTGCTTTCCTTGTTACTGTGAGCTGGTATGGAACCCTGAAAATGGAAAAGAAATGGTTATTAGCAATAATAATATTGATAGCTAATGTTACTGTACATGATCTTCTGATTGAACTGTAAGCTGTCTAATGGCTGTGATCCAAATGTAAACCCATTGGTATAAATCTCAGTGGTGAATAACCACAAGTTAAAAAGCCATGGTGTGCATTTGCTGTTGCACACTACTTCACATGACTGGTGTGTAACAAGAAATGCACATGCCAGCCTTCTAATTCATGACAATCCACCACTGAAATTAACACTGATGAACTTGACACTGGGAATTATGCCTGGCAGGCATAAGTAAAAGTATAAGTAATAGCTTATAATTAGTAAAAGGAGGATTTCAATGTGTTTTCTGCCCCAGCAGTTTGTTAATGTGTTTCTTAAGGTCATCTACCAAACCCTTCTAAGCTACTCAACCCAAAACATTAGAAGTATTTCTGAATTTTTGCCAGTGATAATCCTGCTACAGTTCTAGTTCACAATGTTTTCCTCTCACATTATCTCTTTAAATAATTCAGGAAAATTACCGACAAATTCTGTAGTGCATGTAACAAAAGCACTTCTCACTTTAGGAAAAATGTTCACCAATGCATTCTCTTTCTCCTTCAGTTGTACTATGTGAAAAAGTTGGCATATCATAGCAGTTTCTGATTGGCAATTCCAGCAATTTCCATAATATATTTATTAAACATCTGGCATATGTTGTTGTAATATGCTTTTAGTGAGTTGGCCAGCACATACATAGAACTGGGGACAGCTCATGGACTGGAGTAGATGGGAGTCCCACCCCAAGATTTCTATGCAAGCATCCCCTATCTGGTCATGAGCTGCTTATGGTTCGGGCCAAAACTACATATATTATTTCAGCAATCTACAGGAGATATCCAAATACTGGAGAAATGATTTGAAAATTCCAGTTTGTTGGGTTTACAAAGCTTGGACAAAATCAGAAAAAGACATGCCCTATTTATGCTATAATTTCATTAAAAACAATTAAACATAGAGCCAAAGAAATGTAAACATAGACAAGTGGTATAAATTCTGTACCATTATTTCCTAGCATTGGTTTACCAGGATAATGCACAAGACAGTTGTTCCCATTTCTAGGCATGATATATACAATCCTTGAGAATATAAATATAAATACAAATATAAACTAAACATTTACCTTTACCTTTATACTTTTATCTGTTGTTTTAAAGCAGCATATTTAAAACAGCCTACTAATTTTTTTCTACAATAGCCTGACTCCAAGCTAGGCAAAACCTCTCATGTAACTGAATGCAACATATATTTCAGCTCTAAACATTCATTGTTCTAGTTTGCCTGACAGGTGTTTTTAAAATGCAAAGAAAAACTAACAGTACCTGATTATGAAGTTCTTGGAGGAGCAACTCTGCTTTGTTCTAGGGACAGATCAAAAGGGGAATGCTGCACAAGATTTTTTTTTTACCCCATTTGTCATGAAGACCAGCAGATTGGTTCCACAAGACTTAGCACTCTGTCACCAAGATACTTTTGTTTACTTCTGTCTCTAGGCAACTAGAATGCTCACTTTCAAACACGGAAGTGAGCTGTGCGGCACACGTGTCACACTGAAATATGGATGTAATGTGTGTATGCATCTGTTTTTAAATTTATCTGTGCCATGTGTTTGGAATCTCTTGGGTGACTATTCAGAACTTGAGAAGAGAATGTTTTCTTTCATCCAATACCTGAATGATCTCTTGAAATCAAATACGTAGTGACACCTATCTGCTTACCTCTTTAAAAAGCAAGCTAGGAGACGAATAACAAGCAGACCATGTTAGTGTTCTGGAAGTGGCAGTTCCACTTTTGCAACAGAAGATGGAATGAGCAGGGGAGTCTGCATGTCCCTGCCCTGCCCCAAGAACGAGAGCCAGGCAGGATCAATAATCTGAAGTGATTCTCATTAACTCATTGAGACGAGCTATAGGAACAAATTGATTACATCTGGTCCATGCTGTTATTCTCACATTTAAAATGTTTTAGGCCAAGAACAGAAGATGCAAGTTCAGGGAAGGAGTGCACATGAGTGCCCACCCCCCAGTCGCTCTCCTTCTCAAACCTCTGCCTATTTAAGACTGTCAGTTTCCATGACAGGAAAATTGAAAAAATAACAATGTGCCACTCTTTATTGATATCTCTGATCTGCTGCTGGTCAGCCACCTCAATCTGCCAAAGGGCAATATGAGATCTTGGTGTCCCTCAATCACGTCAACAGCATCAAGTGATTTGGTAAAAGAGGCACACAACAGGATGCTCTAACGCAGTAGTTTGGACACTCAGATGATTTTGGACTGAATCTTTGTGATTGGGTTCGACACGTTTAGAGAGCAGTTCCCCATGTGAGGCAGAAATAAGAGATGTATTTTCTGAAAAAATATCAACATTTTTATTGTTAACAATTTCAAGTGGATTTATAACCATTTCCACCGGTTCTAACAAGTTTAAATTATTTAACGGTTCATAACTAACGGACAACGGTCCAACCTTTTTCTCCTCATAACTGTCAGACAATGGTCTCACATCCTGTTCTTCACAATTCAAAAGGGAGCGAGTCCAAACCTCTCTAGATCCTTCATCTTGCGAAGATGATTGCTTCTCATGACACCTACAGTCCCAGGAGAAGGGTGCCTCACCCGTTCGTCCTCTCAAAGAGATTGATTGAAATAGGAATCCGGTTTGGCTATTTTCCTCCACTGTCCGTATTCCTTTGGATCCCCCATTACAGTCCATTCTTCCAGTTTTGGTATACAGTGGTGCCCTGCATAGCGACGATAATCCGTTCCGAAAAAATCATCGCTATGTGGATTCGTCGCTATGCGAGGCAGAAAAGCCCATAGGAACGCATTAAAACATATTTAATGCATTCCTATGGGCAAAAAACTCACCGTTATGTAGAAATCCTCCATGCGGCTGCCATTTTCGCTGCCCGGTAAGCGAGGAAAGGGCGCAAAAACACAGCGGGCAGCCATTTTCTTTACCCGGTGGCCATTTTGGAATCACCGATCAGCTGTTAAAAAACATCGCTGTTTTACCATTAGAAACATCGCAATGCGATCGCTTTTGCGATTGCAAAAAACACATCACTATGCGGATTCATCATTAAACGAATCGCTCGTTATGCGGGGCACCACTGTATTCTTTACTTGAAATTTCTCCGGTATTGGTAGCAATTGTCCTGTTCTTAAATTAGGAAAATCCTCTAACAGTTTTTTCATCCACTTATATTCCTCTAACTCATCTTTCCTCTCCTTTTCTTTCACCTTGCCTCTCTCTTCCCTTTTCCCACCCAACTGCCCCCTTTTCTCCCTTGACTCCTCCTCCTCCCAGATTGACAGCTCTAGTCCCACCCCTTTTCCTTCCTCTATCTCTTCTACTGAGCAAACGTTTGCTTTCTCTTTGGTTCCCTTTGTTCCTTTGTCTTTCTCTTTGTGACAATCGCCCCATGTCACTCATGCCTCACAGTGATGAGCTGATTTGCATGAGCCTATGAGAGGACTGGAGAGGAGGAGTCAGCAGCTATATGAGGCTTGGCAGAAGAAGGAGGAGTCAGATAGAGATTGGGACAAGATCCAGATAGAGATAAGGGCTGGTTAGTCAGAGAGAGAGGGAACAGATATAGAGTGATAGGGCTGGTTAAGAAAATAGGTAGAGAAGGTGGTAATGATATTACAAGAGAAAAGTAAGTACTGAGAGAACTGTTAATGATTAGCTTGTGTACAATATTTATCTGAAGAACTTCTGTTATTATTAAATCTGCTTCACTTCAATAAGTAAGTTCTGTTTGTATTCAGAAGACAAGTGTTCTGACAAACATCATTTATATTGTGGATTGAGGTAATCCAATGGTGGCAGCTAGAGGAAAACAAGACATGAGCCTCTGTGAGGGCAAAACACACAGGTGCCACAAGGGTAAATGCCACAATTGGTGTCCAGTGGCGGACACCAATCCAGCAAAGCCAGAGCTTGAAAGTGATTTTTTTGAGTCGTTGGTACCTTTTTTTAGTCAGAGGTCTGTGGTGAAGAAGTAGGTGACCTGCTAGAGCTTTTGTGGAAAAGCTTAATAGCGGGGCTTCTGATCCCAGATCTGAGGGGACTAAAGATAGGGAATGACTCTAAGGGAAAATTATTTTGTTGTTATCTCAGGATTTGAACAGACCCAGTAGGCAAGCTTAAAATCCAAGGCTCTGAGAGAAGGGAGCACTGGTGGATAAAAAGTGGAAGACAGGGTCGGAGCAGATCTGAGGTGATAGGAAAATAAAAAGCAGAGGCTTGAAAACAGAATTTGTTTTGTGTCTGGAGGCAAGAAGGTTGTCTCAAACCAAGACACATTGTGCTGGCATGGTGCCAGAATAAATGTAGCCATCTTTAGCTGCAGATTGAGAGCTACATAGTACCACAGAAAAATACTGGGAAAAGAAAATAGCATTAAAAAGTGTTTTTTAAAAAGGTCTGGCTAACTCAGCAATAGAAACAAGCTCTTATCAAGGAATTACATATTTATGCCACCGAAAAGAACTAAAAAGCCAGTAACAGAGGGAATTAATCCTCAAGAGGCACATCGTTTATCTCAGGAAGTGGAGGGAAATGGAGACCCTCTAGCTCCAGTGGAACAGGAGGAGACTGATCAGGGTGCTTCAGAGAGACAAAGGGATCTAAGCTCCCAAGGATTTGAAAAATGGAAATTGGAACAGGAATTCAGGCTTAAAGAGCTACAGCTCAAAGCTGAGCAAGAGGCCAGACAAAAGGAAATAGAATTTAGGGGAAAAGCCAGAGCTGAAGAGAAAGCTAAGGAGCTAGAGCTCAAGAAACTAGAAATCAAAGCCAGGGCTGAAGAGAAAGGTCAGGAACTACAGCTCAGGGATTAAGAGATTAAGGAGAGAGAGGGGGCTGAGGCCAGACAAATGGCATCCGAGCAAGAAAAAAGACAGATGGAATTTCAAATAGAGATGGAAAGACTGGAAATTGCTGCTCAAAATAATAACAAAAATAATAACAGCGCTAGTGAGGGAGATCTCTCAAAGATTGATCTAAAGAAATTTCCCCAATATAGGAAAGGAGATTGCCCGAATCTTTCCTGATTTCATTTGAGAGAGCGTGCTGGGACTTTGAGATTAAGGATGATGAAAGGATGATAGTGTTAAGATCACAAATAAGTGGAGATTTAGCTGAGCTGTATTCTCAGATGCCTTTGGAACAGGCTAGAGATTTTGAAGCATATAGAAAAATGGTATATTCTAGATTTGGCATAAATGCAGAACACCTTAGAAAATAAATTTGTTCCCTTACCAAAAATCTGAAGAATCTTATGCTCAGGTGAGGGCTAAATTGATTCAATGTTCTGACAAATGGATGGAATGTGAGAAAATCACCCCTCTAGATCAAATGAAAAATGTGATTGGGTTAGAACAATTTTATTCTACTTTGCCTGGGGAATTGCATTATTTAATTAAAGAGAAAAATCCTAAAAATTTATTAGAAGCAGGTAAAAATGCAGATTGCATCAGTAAGATAAGAGATCTCAAGTTTTCTGAGGTAAAAATTGGTAGAAAAGTGTGGGACGACAGGAGGAGAGAGGCCCCACCCAGTACAGATGTACCTCAGAAGTACCCAAGCTACTGGAAGCCATTTTGGAGACAGACATCTCCAGCGCACAAACATCTGAAACCTAATAGTCCTGAGGGAAAAGTTAATGCCTCCTTGTTTTGAATCCAAGGGCAGTAAACTGTGTTATACGTGTGAAGAGAAAGGTCATTTTTGGGCTCAAAAGACTAGGGATTGTAATCATTTTAAGGGTGGAGATTCTAGTCCCCCTAAGAAGGTGCCACAAGGGTAAACACCACCTCCTTCTGTTTCTCCTTATCCTCTGATTTCTTTCCCTTATCCTTTGACTCTGCGTATTTGGTTATATCTGGAGAAGGAGACAGCACACTCTCTGGTATCTCTCCTTCCTTCATCTCTTTCTCACAATCTCTGACCACAAGCCTTGCTGGCCAAGAGCATTTGGGAGCCAGTAGTGCCTGGAGACCAAAGTCTAAGAATAAATACCCCAATGTCTAATTTGGTAGAACTATCCTCCTTGAGTGCCAGTTAAGAAGCTGGTGGAGAATAATATCCGGTGCTGCTGTGATCAGCTTTTAGGGACATGAGCAACATTTCAGGGTTGTTCCCTGGGATTAAGATGATCTGACTAAAGAGGATGCCCAGAGGGATGTGGCAGGGAGTAAGGAAGCCCATCCTCTACTGATTGTAACATTATCCAAATTGTGGTAGGGTCAGTGTGGTAGAATGTTTAGATAACTTTGTATCTTGTATATCAGGGATAATAGCTTTTCTCTTTCCAGGGGACATAATCTCTCTCTTTCCTAAGAGATGCAACCCCTACTTCATGATTCTAGCTATTGGCATTTCAAATTATGTCTGGAAGTGGAGAGATCAGTGAAGAGAGCTGAGCAGACCTGACCCCTGTGTAAGGCTGGTGAAATGCTGAGAGTATTTCTATATTACTGTAAGCAAGACTTACAGATTATGGGAGTTCTGAACAGCCCTAACCCTTTAACATGAGGACAGAGGAACCCTCTGGCATTGGACAGGCTCTTAGAATAATCAGTTATATAAGATAGTGAAACATCAAGGTAAAAACCAACATTCAGGGAAATGTTTATCCCTTGTTCTTACAATATTTTCTTTCCAGAAAATTTTCCTTTGTTATGCATATCTGAAGCTTATTGCTACTTGAGGGTGGACTTTTTGAAGATTAGTATACGTATTTCCTAGTTTGAGTCTAAGATAACTGGTGGAGATAAGACCTACTCTTTGCCTAACTGCACTGGTAGTTATAAAGCTTCACTGTGGTTAGATGATTCAGGGTTAAGATTTGGCAGCTGGACTGCCGAACCAATTCCTTGGATAAAGCCAAGCAGACTGAAAAATATCCTCCCTTTCCCCCATATACACACCAATCCCATCTGATCATTGTTTAATGTAAATCATCAGTAAAGTTTTTTACTAAATTCAAACCAAAAGATTGCTGTTCGGCCTTTTCTTCCAGACTGTAAAGTGTAAATGGATCTTTCTGTTTTTTTAGACAAAGGGTATAAATCTATAGATCCATTCTCTTTCTCTCTTACTTCTATCGGTGTAAAGTGACAATATCAAAAACATATTATTAAATGTCCATTTGAGAGGAGACTTTTGGACAGATGGGCATTTTTTGTGTCATGTACCGGAGAAAAGTCACTAGAGGCTTGGTTTCTGTTTGAAAGAGCTACACACTGTTCCCCTGAAGCCTTGTACTTTGAAAATAACATAATATATTTAGTCTAGAAATAAGCAGATGGGCTGCTCAAATTGGGCTTTTGTACTTTAAATCCCCAGAATACTAAAATACTTTTATTGTTTTCCTCCATGGTTTGAATGAATGAATCAATTCTCATTAAATTATAGCTGGGCTTTTCTGACCTTTCATAAAAATGCATTTCCACCTAAGTAGAATCTTTCTTTTCCAGTACAGAAGCATTTTCCTGTATGTTAATTTGAGATTGTGACATTCCACACAGCCTTTGCTAATCTTTGTTATGAGACTGGGATCAACCATTATCCTATAATCTTTTTGTCCCTTTCTAGGCAAGCTCTGTTTTATAACCAAGGGAGGAAAACCAGAAGGAAGCCTCATATAAACGCAGTACCTTTCATTTGCACGCCACATCGTCTAATCCTGACAAGTTTTGAGCTCCGTGGCGAGTTCTCTTGAGGGAAATGAAAATGACAGCTCCTTTGGCTGTCTCACTCCAAGCTTCTCCTCCATACTTAAAAGGCTCAAAATAGGAATGATTTGGTTCAGGGTGTTCTTTTATTGTAAATGAATACATAGACATTACACCTAAACGGTTTGTAACCCTTCAGCCCTATTCTGGTGCTCAGGGGTTTGCCTGAACACATGGTGACAGGTGACATGCTAGCTTTCTTCACAGAGAAAGTTATCATTTCAAGAGGACAAAGCACTTCATGGACGCTGCTTTTCCATATGGTCAGAAGCTCCTGTTTTTCAGGGTTCTGGATTGCATAGCAAGCCTCCACAAATTGTGACAACTCTTCTCTTCAGGCTGTCACTCTCTTCTCTTCACATGTTAGATTAATCCCAACCTGAGCACCTAAATAGGGTTTTATTTTTTTTCCTTACAAGTCTTCTCACACTGTTTTAAACTATACATTTCACAGTAGCATCAACCTGTGGTGAAAATGGACAAATGTGTTTTATTTTTTCCATACATTTATTTCATTTATTTGCTTATGAATGCTTCCATCCCATTTATGAAGAATTTCACATTTTAATACATTTGTAACAAAACAAACTGAACAAAATTTTCATCTATCTCTATCTGCACACACACTTTTTCTATTTCCCTTGCTGCCCCCCTGCCCCCCACCCACCTACCAGCTACAGTATGTCCCTCTTCTTGGGCATTTCAGAACAGCAACCTGTGCCTGCTCAATAACTGTGGTCTCTTAACAACAGAATGAGATGAGTCAGTTTGAGGTAAAGGTGTCAAGACAGAGGTAAAATATCCTATTTGGAGACCTGTGATTTTATGATTGTCACAATAATGACTTGATGTACATACTGTGTGTGTCTCAGCTTTGTCATTATTTTCTGTTCCATTTCCTTTGGAAGCATCTGTCCACAGCTTTGACAAGAACTGGTATAAAAAGGCCAGGGAATGGGTGGCTGTTATGGTGCAGCTCCCATCAGTCCCAGACAACATAGCCAATGATGAGGGGTGGATGGGAGCAGTAGTCCAACAACATCTGGTAGGTCACATGTTCCCCCTCTCAGGGGTATGACAAAGTGTGTGGGTAGTGAGGCTCAGTCCATCTGTTGTTATTTATTTGATTAAATTGAGAAATATGTGTAGTTAAACTGAATAAATTTTAAAAACTGTACTTAACTGGGAACCATTAGTAAAAGCAGTCATAGACAAGCCAGGCCATAGGAAACTACTGTATTTTCCCAATAAAAGCCTTGACATTCTTCTTGTGTATAAAACTTTGGATGCAATCAAGTAGTCCTCGTTGATTATCTATACAAGTAGAAAATGGAGAGAGGTTCCATTTCCCTTTCTGATCTTTCTAGATTCTTATCCTGATTTTTCTGGATCTTTGGGCAGTTTTCAGTGCTATCCAGAGAGTATGGATACAGCTTTGCTTTAGTTACAGCCATATTATGGCAGGCAGTTTGGATAGGCAGTTTTGGGAGAGTTCAGGATTATTGAATCCTATAGAACTCCACCATGTCTCTCTCCAGGCTAATGAGCATCTATATAGGGCTGTTGTACAAGATCCTTTGTGTCAAAGCATGAGAGGATACTGTAATCTTGGTATTTGAGTTTATCCTGGAGGTGACCAAGAAGAGTTCATAGTTACAATTCTATTTTGTTTGACATCTTTATCATCATCATCTTAGAACTGCAGAGCTGGAAAAAACCCTAGGGATCGTCAAGTGCATCCCCTGTCGAGGAGGCACAGAGGGAATTGAACTTCCAACCTCTGGCTCTGCAGACAGAGGCCTCATCCTCTGAGATATCCAGCAGAGTTAGGGAAGCATGTTTAACATTTTGTGTCGAATAGCGAATGAACAGATGCAAAATATATAAGCATTTATTGCTGTCTGACACATAATTATATCAAGGCTTTGTGGACCAACCTGAGCTACATAAATGGGTCTGGACTCAGTCAACTGGAATAGGTGCATTGCACTGTGAAAAACAATGCAACAACATTTCAGTAAAGGCACCATTCTCAACCGCCTTTCCCCACTTTCTTGCCAGTAGTTCCTGCTTCTTCCAATTATCTTAAGTCACTCTATTCATTTGTGGTTGTTTTCCTTGGCCCTATTTCCCCTTCTATTACTAGGGACTACCTACCTGGTTCTCCCCTTTCCTTTTTCTTGGCCTCTCTGATCCCTCTATGTCACTATGACTAGGCTACCTCCCCCTCCCTGCTTCTGTAGTTAGGAGGAGCCTTTTAAAGAAAGATTATTGCCTTTCCAAAGCACTGGAAAATATGCATCTCTATACAACAATTTGTGCTGCTTTCTCCATCCTACTATATGTCCATGTGCAGGTTTGATCACATGTTCATATTGTTTCCAGAGCTGTTACATACAACAGTGTTTCTTCTAGCTAATTTAATTGTGTCAGCAGCAGAAGAAGAGGAAAATTCAATTCGTGCACAACCCTTAGAATGACAAGCACGGAATGCCCAGCACCTGCTTGCAAAACAGAGGGAAAGGGGTCTAGAAATACAAGGATGAACTTTTTCCAAACCGCACAGACAGCCAGGTTACGTTTTCCCCATGTATAGTTCCTTCTTTTCCAGCAGAAAGCCTGGAGGCTTCCCTGACATAACCTAGCAATATTATCTCTGTCCCGGCTCTCTTGGTAGTATTCTTCTGCCCACACTGCCAAAGCATTCAGATAGTACTTGAAAGGTAGTTATAAAGAGGAGGGGCAGGATCTGTTCTTGATCATTCCAGAGTGCAGGACATGTAACAATGGGCTCAAGCTACTGGAAGCCCAATTTCCGATAAATATCAGGGAAATTTTGTTTATGCTTACCTGAACATTTTGGCTCCCTGCCAAAGGCTAGTGTGGGTTTTTTGTTTTGTCAGAACACTGCAATTTGATTCTGTTCCAGAACGTATGATTGCTGGAATCAAACCACTCCACTTTGGTTAAGCCACTCCACGATCACGGGAAATTGAAAACTTTCTCCCACTTCCCTGATGATGAAAAGAGAGAAGCAGCAAAGTGATTTTTAAAAAAAAGTTCTTGTAAAGCAACACTGATGCAATTGGTCACTTAGAAAAAAAATTAATGCTTCCTATCTCTTTCCCTCTGTCTCTCCACAGGGGAGCAGGAGAAAAGTTTAAATTCTCCATGACTGTGCAATGGCTGAAGCAAAGTATGGTGGAGGAAACAGGAAAGGACAAGGAGGGGAATTCTTGTTTCTTTTTTTTCTTTCAGTTTAAAGGGAAAAGGAGGTCAAATCTCAAGTCACTTGAGATGCAGTGTGGCCATTCCTTGCATGTGGATGCAAGGATCATCCCCAAAAGATACACTGCACCTCCATGTAACCCTATTTAGCATTATTTAGCCCAACCCAGAGCAGGGCAATTTGGCAGTCTAGTCACACCCACAAACTCTGATCCCTTTTTCCAGGAGGTTCCACTGTGTGACCAGTCACTATTTCTCATCTTAAAGTGGGATTATCATTTATGCCTCCTTCAGCTCCTTGGAGAAAAGATGGGGTACAATTATAATAATGGAAGGATATGTTCATTTGCTTTGAAATCTGCTATGAGTGGAATTTGTTTAGCCCCATGTATGCCAGTCTTCACTAGTGTATATAAAAAAATACAGTATGCTTCTTGTACTTAGTGTATCATGCTGAACAAAATATCCCCCCAGAGGCTTAGAGCTTGCAGCCGTAATGCTGAGGAACATTACTGCCAAGCTACGTTAATCCTAAAAAGATGAGAGCATCAGTTTTTTTTATTTTTTCTCTCTCCCTTTTTTCAATTATTTAGATTATATTCATGTATTAGGGGAGACTATGTGTAGCAACAAAATCACAATACAACTCACTGCAAAATAATCCCAGTGCTGCAACTATAATATTCTGTATCCTGGTGAGTCAGTTAGAGAAGTATGAGAAGTAAGAATTTTAAATATAAATGTTTTCACATGCCTACACACACACACGCGCGCGCGCACACACACACACACACACACACACACAAACACACACACACAGAGAGAGAGTAATATTTTGAGTAGCATCCATTAGTAGATGGAGAAATTATAGATGTTTCTATGAATATTTAATCCATCGTTTACCTTTGTGCTACCCCAATATTAGAGACCTCAACTGACTGACTGTTCTGTAAAACTGATTCCCTGACTATTTTATGCTGCAAATTGGTTTTAATGTTGTTATTTCTGTTTATTATTTTTACTTATGTATTCTTCTATTTTATATATATTTTCTTTGTCCAAAAATATTTGTTCTGGATTGTTGTGCAAATGTCATAAACAAACGAATGTGTTATTTATGTTATGGTTCTTTACATTATCAATGTTAAAGCTGGGGTGGATGAATTTGTTTGTTTGTTTGTTTAAAATATTTTCACCCTGCCTTCTGCTTAAAAGGACACAATATTACATACAGAAATTGAAGATGAGAGCATGAAAAGCAGCTTCTACAGCTTGTTCTCGGGAAATGGTTTATCAAATTGATATGTTTAAATCAACAGAATTAATTCAGAGGATTTGTCATTCACCTCTTGGTCACTGACAGTCATCTGGCTCCAAGCTAGTGGTGATCCTAGAAATATTTCCAACAAAGAACACAAGAGCATAATCCATGTTGCCTAAATAATGAGGCTGTTAATAGTGTGACCCTTAACAACTATCATCCCTTTGCATTATGGTGGCTGAATGAACATGGAAAGCTCCTAATATATGATATATTCAATTAATAACAGTACATTGTGGCTCTAGACACTGTCTAATTGTGGCTGGTGAGACATTTTCCTTTATTTCTCCCACAAAAACAAACAGAAGAGACTGTACTTTTTGGAAGCTTTTCATTACAGGTATTATTCACTGAAGTGGCAGTCCATCCACTCTGTCCTGCCACCCTCTAAAAGCTTGAATTCTATACCTGTGCCTTTTACCCAAATTGACAATATGCTGTGTGTGGAAAGTATGGAGTGATAATGTTGGGGTTTTTTTTATCTTACCTCCCAAATAAGATTTTGGTGGAATATGTTTCCCATGGGGAAACTCTGGATAGCATAACAGAAGCCTAGGGGGAGGAAGATGTATGAATAACACTATACAATTACTTCTTGTCTCTTTGAGAGAATAGCTTTGTCTCCTCAAGCAAGAGGCTTAAACTGCGACTCCCTTTTCTTAACAAATGCTCTTTGGGTTTTTTGGGTTTTTTTGTTTTGTTTTTGTAGAGATCTAGCTAGAACTGTTTGGGAGACATTAGTCTCCTTTGCATCATGAGTTTGATGCAATATACTGTATTTCTTTTGACTCTTACTTTGTTTATATGGTGGCTTGTTATATTTTATTCTCACCTTAAGTTGTTCAGTAGAGGACAAAGACAAGAACACAAGGGCTCCCAATCCCTACCTCAACATTGATGACCATTTGCTTCGTCATGTTGAAAAACAGGGAAATTGAAAACTCAAAGAATGAAAGGAAAGGAAAGGAAAGGAAATATCTGTGCTTGTTTTTCCTTTTCCTTTTTTCAATGCCAGAAAGTTACAGTTGAAACTGTACCCCACAAAATAAGAAAATTCAGACTATAGATCAACATTCTGTCACTTAAAACAGTGGTTCTTAACCTTGGGTTATTCAGGTGTTTTTGGACTGCAACTCCCAGAAGCCTTCACCACCAGCTGTGCTGGCTGGGGTTTCTGGGAGTTGCAGTTCAAAAACACCTGAGTAACCAAGGTTAAGAACCACTGACGTAAAACATTACTCTGTCTTGACTTCCAACCCAAGTAAAATACTACAGCATAATCCCACTAACCACTTTATACAGTATATCACTAATAGTGTGGAAGAACTAGAATGAAACACAGGATCTGAACATTTACAAAGCACAAGCTGCATAATCTTTATCACATTTATCTTTACTAGTCCAATCCAATTTATCCCTATTTGGTGAGAGGAAAGCTTGTTTAATAGGCTTTGTCTTGGGGTAGTGGAGTCTTTTTTTTCTTCTCTAGGGAATTAAAAGTGCTCAGTTCTTGTGCTTACTTGGAGTGGAAGTTAAGGTACAGTGACAGTGTGCTCATATTTTGAGTGACGAGGCATTGCTCTGTGATTGGAATCTCATTGTTTTAAGGCATAGCTCCACCTACAAGTTTCTACTTTAAGCATCTTTGGGAATCTTTCATTACATGGTATGAAATGCAGATGTTGGGAGATTGCAGTGGCAACTCCCCCCCCCCAAGTGTTGAAGCTGTTACCCCAGTTAGCTTCTACCTGTGGAGTAGAAGAGGGTTTTCTTTTGCCTTTTTGTCAGGCAGGCCCTGAATATGATGCATGTTTCCATGTGAGATTTAAAGCAACTCTTACTCCAACCAGTTTGCTTTCTGAATGTAAATCGTATTGCTTGAACCATGCCTTGACATGACGAATGCCCTTCCTGCCCTTGCCCTCCCAAATTAACAACCATCACAGATGGCAACATCAGTTGTGAGAGTCTCAGCAATGATTTAAGCCTAACATGTGAAAATGCCCAGAGCCCTTGTTCTTTCCTCTGTTCTCATGATAGATTGCCACAGACTCTTAAAATAAAACACAATGTAACTATTTTATCACTCTTCTAGCAGCTTCAAATCTAGAGTGAGAGTCTTTTTGGAACTCAATCTGAAATTGTATCAGCATTGATTTTTGCAATGCAAGTCAATTTCACTAAGGAGTATCTATTCTCTGAAAACCATTTGATATAATATGACACGTGAAATGCTAGTTTGAATGAGAGATTTGGAAATTATATACAACTTGGTTTCCACCACAAAATTGCTGTGGAAAGCATATTGCATCACTTCAGTATCCTCTGACCCTACTGGATATAAGTGTATGTTTCAGTATGAGAATAAAAATGGCTGTTTTGGAGTCTACTTAACTATTAGAGGGTCCATTTTCCTTTAATTACTAAACATGGGGGGGGGGAGTTTTTTTGGACTTTGCTATCAAAGATCAGTATATCCACTCTGGAATTTACTGCAACAACTCTCCATATAACTGAGAAATATTCATGTAAAGCTCATAATCATTTATACATTAAATTTTGGGAGGCATAGGTTCTGAGATATCCCTCCTTACTGCCGTATATGTAATGTCACGTATTATAAATAATCATTAAAGTAACCAAGAAAAACAGATAAGTGGAAAAGCTGCTTCTGTTTCATCATTTCATCTCTATGCTTCATGTTTGTCTTCTGTAACAGAAAGTAAAAATAGTTTGTAAAATGATGCACAGTATTGTAAGAACCCCTAAATCCTTTGAATAGCATCCTGTTTCAAAAAAAGTGGCCAGCCAGATGCTTTCTAGCAGCCCACAAGACAGACTTCCCCTGTGCCCGCACTGACCTCTCACCAGTTGGTGCTGAATAGGATCGTGTGTGTGAACAGTGGTTTCTGATCATTCTTATCTCCTTTTTTAAACTTCATCTTTTTAATGCAATAATCCCTCAAAGATGTAGCAGGTTGGGCTGTGAAGCACTGCATCCTTTTAAAAGCCGCAATCTTATGAACTCAGTGGGAATGTCTTTGAATTTAAAAATGCATAATATTATGCTGTACATTTCATTCATCAGTGATGCTCACTGCTGAAGATCTTGTTACAACAAAAAATTTACCATCCTTAATAAGGTGGCCCAAACAACATGCAGTAAACCTAAAATAGAACCAATTAAATGTAATGGATAATAAACAAAGAAATAAATCTTTTTGGGGGTAGATGTTTTGTGGCAGATGTTTTGGCATTTGTTCTTTCATTTCTACCAGCATACAATATGTTACATTCAAAGTTTAATACTAGGCTTATTGCATAGCCATATTTATTAAAGAGAACAAATAAAGTTCTATTTCCTTTACCTAAAGAAGCAACAGAAAAACATCTGAAGGCCTTGTGATTTTCATTTCTGGATATATATGTGAGCAATTTTTTAATTCTTGGAGATACTTAGCTTTTAGAATAAAGATTTACTACTTTCCCAGCTCATCTTTGGTTGTAGAGATTAAAATGCTGTTTAAATAAATAGCAAGATAGCTAACAGAGACATCTGTTAGGCATAACAATATAGGACATCCATCCCGTCTGTATTTACAGCAATCGAAAATATGGCAATAGTTGAATGGCTTTTGATGGTGCTCCTGGGAAGCAGAGCTGAAAGCAAATGTGGTCTGGTTTTTGTTTTGTTTTGCTTCTTTGTTGGGTTCCTCTTTTCTCTTCTTTTCTTTCTTTCTTTCTTTCTTTCTTTCTTTCTTTCTTTTTGTTCAGTGCAAGTAATGAAGGATCAGAAAAAATTCGACTGTACTATCTATCTAAAGCACACGGATTCTCTATTTTCCTAAATGAATGAAGGACACTTCTGACCGTTCTCACAGTTTCAAGAAAATAGCTACATTTGTGAAATGGGAGTTGGAGTCCTGATGTCAGAACCTCTACACTGAATTAAAATACTTCCAATCATTTCCATGACTGGAAATCCAATCATGGACTTCCAATGACACTCTATTGGAAAACATCCAAGACACTCTATTGGAAAACATCAAAGATTTTCTCCCTTTGAATCTTCTTGATCTGTGGCCATAGCTCTGCCAAGAAAGAGAGGCCAGCACTCTCAAAAACCTTTAATGTTCAAAGATTGCAATAGGGTTAGATCTGAGGCAGACATTACAAACCCTAGCCTTCAAATTGCTTTCAGTATTTGGCCCAAATTGTACAATACATGTAACATAGCAAGTTTTGAAAGAGTATGCCTGGGCTTATGCCATGTATATTTCTCCCATTGACCCAATACCAAAGCAGTTTTACATACATTTATAAGAAGCATAAACTCCAGGTCACAGATGTGATTTTTTTTCCACCAGCCTAAACTAATTTGGTCATAAAAGTTCTGGCTACTTGGTAACTTTTAACATAGAAAAAGTAATGGAATGGCAAATTTTGAAGGGCATTGTGTGTCCTGATGACCCCAGTGGCCTTGGCCGAGTTCCCACCTTCCATCTCCAAATCTACTCAACCAATAGACAATGAATAAAAATCAACAGGGTTTATTGAAACTTGGATCAGGGGGAAAGGTAGCAAACTATTATATGCAGAGTCAGTAGTCCCAGTTCTCAGCACTAGACCTACAGCCCTCTAGTTTTGTTCACCAGGAGTCTAGTTTCTAGGAAGGGCTCCATTTCCTTCACTGAATCATCCCCTCATTTTGTAAGATTAATCTACCGAGGCACTTATCCCTCCAAAGTGAGGTATGGCATGTCCATGCCAAGGGCAGGAATGAGGACATGTCTTCTTTCTTTTTTATTTGTTTTGGCCTGATATGCTGTCACAATTTAACATATCTACTTCTTCTAAAATTACAGTGATAGAAACAGGACGTTTTTAATGCTGGTTCATTAAGAACTCAATGTGTTTTGAAGTTAGTGACTCCCTTCCCCAGGAGAACACTCCAGCTATATACTTCACTGTTCCTTTGGTATTTTTTTTTCAAAGTATGCTTTCTAATGTTTTGCTCATTAAGAAAGCAGCAGAATTGTGTATGGTTGGAGCCTTCCTGGAAGAGTCATTAACTTTGAAACATACTATTAATGAGCCATCATAAAAGACATCCTATTTTTCTCCAACAGTGAATTTTTCCACTCCATGCTTTACAGTCTGAATTTCCGGGTGCTATGTTTGCCCTACTCTGTCCTGGTGTCTCTTTTCATATCGTGACTATAGACCAGGGATAAGGAACTTGTGATCTTCAAAATATTGTTGAGTTATAATTCTCATCATCACTAACAATTGATCATGCTAGGTAAGTTTGATGAAAGTTACAGTAGAATAATTTCTTTAAAGATAGCAATTCTCAATCCCATTTGATGATGATGATGATGATGATGGTGATGGTGATGGTGATGGTGATGGTGATGGTGATGATGATGATGGGTAAACCTATCTATCATGTAATACCAGTCAATGTTTTTTAATTTTGATTGACTTTGCCTGGTGTTTTTGAATAATAATACAGAAAACAGCAATATTAAGAACAGCATGCATACCATGCCAATATTTAACAGATACTTATATTTATGGTTAAAAGTTGTATCTGTTATATAATACAGTCAATGTTTTTATAATTTTGATTGACTCTGCCTGGTATTTTGGTGTTGTCAAGTCAATTCTAACTTATTATGGTGACCCTTTTTAAGGTTTTCTGGGTAAAGAATACACAAAAGTGGTTTACCATTCCATTCTTCTGGAGGCACTCTGGGGCTATGTAGCTTGCTCACGGCTACACAGGCTGGCTCTTTTTCCAGGAGGCACAGTGGGAAATCGAACTTTCAACATACCCAAATCACTGAGCTATCCAGCCAGATATCCCATTATATACCTTGGTTTATTTACATATTTTAAAATAACTCTTTAGTCCACTTGGACTCCCAAAGTGATGTTCAATAAATTCAAAATATATAAATAGAACAGAAGCAAGCATACTTTGAAAGCAATCTAAAAATAATTCTAAAAGCTAAAGCCTGACAAGATAGCACAGTTTTGATTACCTCCCAGAAGGAATGTAATGATGGAATCAGCCTGACTTCCTTTGGGAAGGAGTTCCAGAATTAATTGCTACAGAAAAAGTGTACCCAAGTGTTCTATCAGATTTAAAATATTTAAATCACAAGAACAACGTGCATTCAATTCATGATGAAAGAAAGAAATGCATCCATGTGGCACATAAATAAAAAAACAGAGCTGATTAACAGGATTGTCTAATTTTAATCTTTGATAAAGTAATAACATCAAATTCAATTTACTGTACAATTCTATAATGTCTGTTCAGAAGTACATCCCATTTAGTTCACTGACACAGATTCAATGAAATTAAGGTCTGGTTTGAAAGAAAATATTACATCTGTATTTAGAGTTTTGCATTAGTTTCTGGATCAAGTTCAAGGCACTGCTTTAATCTTTACATTATTTGCATTCCAGAGCATCTTTTTATATATATAAAAAATGTATGTAGATCATCCCTACTCTTTGAGGTTTCATTAAAAAAGAGTCAGTCATTCTTAACATGTAGAAACTGCATATTGTCAAAATTGTATTACAGTCAGGAAGCCTTGCGGCACAGTAGTTAAACTGCAATACTGCAGCCAAGACTCTGCTCACAACCCATGTTCAATCCCAGGCTCAGGTAGCTGGCTTGAGGTTGACTCAGCCTTCCATCTGAGCTTAGTGAGTACCCAGCACACTGCTGGTGGGGACAATGTCTAGCCTGAATATACTAATTAAATTGTAAACCACCCAGAGAGTGCTTTAAGCACTGTGGAGCAACATATTCTGCTTAATATTTTTTTAAAATGCTTTAAACCAGTGGTTCTTAACCTTGGGTTACTCAGGTGTTTTTGAACTGCAACTCCCAGAAACCCCAGCCAGCACAGCTGGTGGTGAAGGCTTCTGGGAGTTGCAGTCCAAAAACACCTGGTTAAGAACCACTGCTTTAAACAATCCAAAATGTCCTTATGCTATATCAGTGAAGTGAACTTATGGCAACCCTCTAATAAAGATAGGAAGGCCTTTGGAACTGGGTACCTAATAAAGATAGGAAGACCTTCTGAATTGGGGAGTTAGCCACTTAGGAAAGAAATGCAGGGTTATTATTGCCCCATTGCAGGCTGGATTTGAGGTTGAGGGTTATAGTTTGCTGAGGACCGCTCAATGTGTTCCCAGCTAAGATGAAATTTGTACCAAGTGTTCTGAACTTTAAAATTTAGCTTCTATACTAGCTCTAATATTGTTGTTGTTGTTTAGTCGTTAAGTTGTGTCCGACTCTTCGTCACCAATGGACCAGAGCACACTGTGACAAACCCAGACCTACTGGGACCTGCCACACGTTAACTAAGCTGCCACCAACCATTCCCTGTAAGAAGTCACACAGACCAGGGATGGATTTTTAACCAATAAAAGAATAAGGTTTATTTAAATATAACACACAGGGAAAATAAAATGATCAGGTGAATAAGATAAAGTAACATGGCTTATTCTCATTCATACATGCATACAGTTTGGTTCACACAGAACCCTTAACTTGAAGCACAGACCCTGAACCTATCAGTTCTGGCTAACCAACAGACACCTGAACCTATCAGGTTGGTACTCTGACACACAGTAGTACCCTGTCTGACACACAGACTCCCACACCAGCTTCTTCTTCCCAGCTGCTGCTGCTTCACATCCCAGCGTCTCCACTTCTCCATACACGCATCACATATATATACAGTACAGCCCCTCCTCCTGATGTCCCGCCTTCCACTCCCCATAGGATGGAACTTTCCCTCCAAACCCATGACAGACAGGTAACATCAGTGCTGTATGTAACACCTCCCCTCTTTATAAGTTGTTTTGTAGGGGGAAAGCTAAGGTGCTTTTTCCCAAAAAACAACCTGGATAAAACACACAACAACAGTTATACATACCATATCATACTTACTTATACTTACATTCTAAGTTAACCATAGCAATTAGACATTTAAACATTTACCATATACATTACATCAATTTACCTTTATTCATACAAACCAAGTTCAAAAAACAGGTACATTTAACTTTTTGTCATCAATATATATACATAGTCCATGTTTCTTTCGCCGTCTTCATTCTTCAGGTCTTCTTGACAAGGCGTCAGCAACACAGTTCACTGACCCTCTGACCACCTTCACTTCAAAGTCATAGTCCTGTAGGTTTAAAGCCCACCTCATAAGTTTGCTATTGTGGGTTTTCATTGTCTTTAACCATTGCAGTGGTGAATGGTCAGTGCACAGAACAAAATGTCTTCCCCAGATGTAAGGCTTGGCCTTCTGGATCGCGTAGACTATGGCCAAACACTCCTTCTCCACGGTTGCCAAATGTCTCTCACCTTTTTGAAGTTTCCTACTTAGGTAGGACACTGGATGCTGGTCACCATTCTCATCCTCCTGGCACAGAACTGCTCCTACCCCGCTGTTAGACGCATCGGTGTAGATGATGAACTCCCGGTCGAAGTCTGGAGCACGCAGCACTGGATAGTTGATTAGCGCCTGCTTCAACCTCTGGAACGCCTCCTCACAGTCGCTGGTCCACGGGATGCGGTCATCAGCCTTCTTCCTCGTCAGATCGGTCAGCGGAGCCGCAATCTCGCTAAACCTCGGGATGAACTTTCTGTAGTAGCCCACCAACCCAAGAAATGATTTGACTTTTTTCTTGGTGTTGGGTCTGGGCCAATCACGAACTGCTTCTATCTTGGCCTCCAGGGGTTTTATCACTCCTCCCCCTACCATGTGACCCAAGTATTTAATCTCTGGGCTACCCAGCTGCAGTTTGTTCTCTGTGCAGAGCCTAGGCCAAAGCACTCCCTCCCCTGGGTTAAAGTGCCTCTCCCCGGCTCTCTGGTCATCCCAAGCTTTCTTTCTGACCTTTTGAGCTTGCAGGGTCTCTGCTGCTAGCTCTAGGTTTCTCTTTAGGTCAATCCTTAAGGTGTCTATGTATGTCACAACATCTTGTGGGTCATCCTGGGTGATCTGCTCCCAATTTTGTTTGATCAAATCAAGGGGCCCTTTCACCCTTCTCCCAAATAAAAGTTCAAACGGACTGAACCCGGTACTGGCTTGTGGCACTGATCGATAAGCAAACAAAAGGGATTGCAGCTTCTGGTCCCAATTGTTTGGATTCTCTGCCAAGTAAGCCCTAATCATGCGCATTAGAGTCCCATTGAACTTCTCAGTTAACCCATTACTTTCAGGATGATAGGCAGTGGTTTCCTTGTGCTTAATTCCACAGATTTGCCATAAGCGTTTCATGAGCTTTGATGTGAACGATGCGCCCAAATCTGTGATTATTTCTGAGGCAAATCCCATCCTGGACATATACCCCACCAAGGCATCTGCCACTGTGTTAGTTTCAATGTTAGTTAAGGGTATGGCTTCAGGGTACCTCGTGGCATGGTCCACAATGGTGAGAATGAACCTGTTCCCCCTCTTTGTGGCCTTGGGCAAAGGTCCCACAATATCCACCCCTATGCATTTGAACGGAGTGTCAATCACAGGCAAAGGGCACAACTTTGCTTTGGTCCTGTCGCGGCTATTCCCCTGCCTTTGACACACATCACATTGTTTACAGAACTCCTTGATCTGCTTCCCTATGTCAGGCCAGTAAAAATTCTGTGTGATTCTCTGCTGTGTTTTGTTCACCCCTAAGTGTGCAGCAAACATGTCAGAGTGCCCCCTTTGTAAGATCATGGGGCGATACTTTTCAGGTACCACCAGCTGACTTCTGATCCCATCTCCCCCTTTTGAGATATTCCTCAGGGTCTCTCTATATAAAATCCCCTTTTTCTCCAGAAATCTCACTGGGGTTTCAGGTGTTAGCTGGGCGTCAGTCACCTGTTCAAAACACTTTTGGAGAGTGGCGTCTGCCTTTTGCTCTTGTCCAAATCTGCTGTCTGTGGTTAAGGTTTCCACCACAGCTTCTGAACTCCCCTCTGCTTCCGTCTCTGGCTCATCATTACCCCCTTGAACTGTCCCCGTGGTGGCTTGTGAACGTGTAATCACTAGCACCCGTTTCACATGTTCAGCCAGGTCATTTCCCACGAGCACGGCTGCTGGCAGAGTCGATGAAATTGCTAGCCGCCAAACTCCCCTCCAGCCTTGAAAGTTCACCGGTACCTCCGCTACTGGCAGCGAAATCACCTGTCCCTCAATCCCTGCCACCTTCATGCTCTCATTTGGGATTATATATTCCCTAGGAATAATATCTGGATGGCACAGGGTTACCTGGGAACAAGTGTCCCGCAGCCCCCGATACTGATGGTCAAGTATTCCTACGTCCACCCCTGCTGTCTCAAACAACTGAGAATCTGTTCTCACCAGCAGGCAGCGCCTGACCTCTACAAGAGGACCATTTTCCTCAGCCTGATCAGCAGATGTAGCTGTTCCAGATTGAGTAGCCATGGCAACAGGCTCCCTCAGTGACAATGAGCCTTGCTCTTTCTGGACACAGAACACAGCTTTTGGCTTGGTCCCACTCGAATCCTGAGGCACAATTCCTTTTAGCTGCTTTAATTTCTCACACTCTGAGATTAGATGGCCCTTTCCCTGACAGAAATAACATTTTCTGCTGTATTTGGAGTCTTTCTCATCTTGTTTTGGTTTTCCCTCCAAAATCTGAGGTCTTGGTTTCATGTCTGAGGGCTTCCCTTCACCATGGGCCCCTCCCCCTTGCTGGCTTTTCCCTGGTCCCTGAGAGTACTTGCTGTAGGTTTCTTTAGGTTTCCCCATAGCTTTCCCCTCACCCAAGGGCTTTCTTATTTGGGAAATAAAATCTGCGATCTCGGCTGCTTCTGCCACAGATTTTGGTTTCCTTTCCCTCACCTGGAATTTCAGTTCCCCATGCAGGACTGAATAGAACTGTTCCAGCGCTATCAAGTCTTTAAGCTGCTGGTAGGTCTCTGTCCCCTCCTGAGATAGCCATTTCTCTAGCAGCCTCACCAATTGAGCCCCCACTTGGGTAAAAGTCTGCTCTGGTTTCTTTGTGAGGGACCTGAATCTTTGCCTCAGCTGTTCCGCATTTATCCCATGTCTTGCAAACACCAGTTTTTTAAACTCTGCAAAATCTTTCATCAGTCCCTCTGGCATCTCTGCATAAACCTCAGCCAGGCTACCACTGATTAAAGATCGCATGATGGTCATCTTCTCAGTTTCCCTCACTGAGAAGTCCACAAACGCTCTTTCCACTAAGGAAAAGAACACCTCAGGGCAATCTCCCTTGTGGTACACAGGGAATTTCTTCAGGTCAGCTTTAGACAATTGGCCTCCCTCAGAATCCCTATTGTTATTATTGTTCTGATTCATCAGTTCCAATTTTCTTAATTCAAACGCCATTTTCTCTCTCTGCAATTCCATTTCAAATTGCCTTTGTTTCTCTCTTTCCCTTTCCTCCATTTCCCTCACCCTCAGTTCATGCTGTTGGGCTAGGAGTATCTTTCTGAGTTCTGGGTTCTGCTCTCCTGTGCTGTCACCCTGCACTGAGCCAAATTCATCCTCAGAACCTTGGTCAACCTGGGGGTCTTTCACTTCACCCATTTCTGCCATTTGGCTTCGAGTCAAAGGCATACTCCCCCCCAGAACAGGCTGCTTTAAAAAGTCAAGCCTCAAAATAAAACGACCACTTTTTTTTTCTTTTTGCCTCAGACCCAGCTTTCCCTATAGATTGCTGCTGTCCTTCAGCACTACTTGCAACAGTTGCGAGCTAGAGTCTACCCCCCTCTGCTGGGCCTCTCAGCAGACAAGCTAGCTCACTTCTACTTTACAGTTTTGCCTCAGCTTTTTCCCGCCAAAACAGGCTGCCTCAGAGCTCCCTAATCTAGTCCCCCAATCTGAGGTTACACGTTCTTCTACTAGTGCACCCGCCCGTGAGGTACACCTAGAAGATTACCTACGCGCTCTCAGATTGTCCCTGACTAGACCCCCCTTGCTCTGGGCACACTTGCCAAGGCTTTGCTGGACCGCTGGACAACTGGACCAGTCGTATCCCACACGCTGGACACCAATCAATGTGACAAACCCAGACCTACTGGGACCTGCCACACGTTAACTAAGCTGCCACCAACCATTCCCTGTAAGAAGTCACACAGACCAGGGATGGATTTTTAACCAATAAAAGAATAAGGTTTATTTAAATATAACACACAGGGAAAATAAAATGATCAGGTGAATAAGATAAAGTAACGTGGCTTATTCTCATTCATACATGCATACAGTTTGGTTCACACAGAACCCTTAACTTGAAGCACAGACCCTGAACCTATCAGTTCTGGCTAACCAACAGACACCTGAACCTATCAGGTTGGTACTCTGACACACAGTAGTACCCTGTCTGACACACAGACTCCCACACCAGCTTCTTCTTCCCAGCTGCTGCTTCTTCACATCCCAGCGTCTCCACTTCTCCACACACGCATCACATATATATACAGTACAGCCCCTCCTCCTGATGTCCCGCCTTCCACTCCCCATAGGATGGAACTTTCCCTCCAAACCCATGACAGACAGGTAACATCAGTGCTGTATGTAACACACACCAGGCCCTCCTGTCTTCCACTGCCTCCCTGAGTTCAGTCAAATTCAGGTTGGTAGCTTCGATGACACTGTCCAACCATCTCATCCTCTGTCATGCCCTTCTCCTCTTGCCTTCACTCTTTCCCAACATCAGGGTCTTTTCCAGGGAGTCTTCTCTTCTCATAAGATGGCCAAAGTATTGGAGCCTCAGCTTCAGGATCTGTCCTTCCAGTGAGCTCTTATATACAGAGTCTAAATGATTAGTTCTGCAATTTCTGTTAATTTCTATATATACTAGGCAATATGAAAATGTTGCACAACTCTCAAAGTGAAGTTAAAAGGCAAATAAATATATTTTACAAATCATAGTTTGTATTTTACAAGTCTCCTCTAAGAATTCTATAGGAAGTGGCAGTATAGAAAAACTAACATGCTGAGGAGGCTTACTAGAAATATTTCAGAATACATTTGAAGAGCAAACATTTTTGTTTCTTCAACTTCTTATCAATCAATCAATCAATCAAAAACCTTTATTGGCATTAAAACCAGTACAATCAAGATTATACTTTCCACTGCAATAAGATGAATATGGTCAGGTAACTTCTTATCAGTGAATCCTATAACTGAAGCACATGTTGATGTGGCCACAAGCAGGCAACATGGAGGGACTGAAGAGTGGCAGTCCTTTGTTATCTACAGACAGGTGAAAAAGGAAGTACAACCTCTTTGAATTATATGGTTTTATATCAGGACATAATAAAAATCACCTTGATTTCTCCAGTTTGGCTTTTTGTAAAATAAAACATGACATGGTGTAATTTGTAAAGTGTAGTTGTTCATCTAAGGTTGTATTTACCTAATTTTCTGACCTGCTAAGGACCAGATGATTTTTATTATGTCCTGGTACATAAAACCACAGCATTCAAAGAGCGTGTACTTTCTCTTTTACATGACTGTACTTCTAAGTACTAATGTACAAGTACAAAATAAAAACAGGCCTGGAGGAGAGAAGGAAAACGAAGGGCCAAACTAAACACAGAGTTCCTTGTAAGAAACTGCAGTTCTTTACGTTCCAAAATCGATCTGTATGTAATTCCATGAATTCTTCTGATCTCCTGTAGTATGCAGATTGGCTTGGTTTATCTGAGGATTCAAGAACCAATCCTCTGCTTAGCATTCTGGCATTCTGACTGCTCAAACAGGATGCCAGGAGAGGACTTCCTAGCTGAAACAAAGTAATTTTCATTTTCTTCTTCTAGTGGAGTGCTAAGTAAGGCATCAGATTTGACCCTCAGGGAGGCAGGATGATGTGGGAAAGGTTTAAAAAAGGAAATAAAGTCTTTGGATTGAGTAGCATGAACTGAACGTTTATTGGAAGACATTTCTTTTTAGGATGTTGGTTCAGAGGAGATGTTTCTTCCTCAGGAAAAAAGGAAGGGAAAGGAGGCAAAGGGCATCCAAGGTGCTAGTGATTTCATAGACAGAGAGTTCAGAAGCACTGGGTATAAGAGAGAATGTGTCCAGGTGCAGATCCTGGATGTTGTTCTTTAATAATGTTGACATATAATCAATGTTAATATTGATATATTTACTGGCGGCAGCAGTGCTTTGTCTTGAAGTGTTTTCTCTTTAGGTCTCTAGATGATCAGTCAGGGTTGTATCAATTAGTTCAAAGACTGTCCTCCACATATTGCAGAAGTCCTATACTTGTTGCATATGGCAAAACATCATGCACACACACTAACATCCATCCGTTTTATTGTCCTGTATATTTAAGCTTTAACTTGGCATGAGTTGCTTCAGACTACTACATTTCTCAAAAATGTTTCTATAGAAAAATAACATGGAAAGGTATTTAACTGTCCAAGAGTAAAGAACATCAAAAGTTTTAACAGTAATTTTGCAAAACACATCATAATACACAATTCAAAATGATTCCATAACAGGGATTACCACCTTTCACTTCCCATCTGTTACTCTTATTCCTTACATTAAAATAAAGCACGCAGGAATTATCTCATCTCTGGTTACGGTTTATTATGCTAATAATTTAAAACTATATGTGAACAGGGATTAGATAATGTAAGGGGGGAAATAACAGATGGGAGACAGATTGAATCTAACGCTTCTACCCCTGTTGAACAAGATGTACTCATTTTGGACCGAGATGATAGGTGGTTTGAGAGAGGGGTTAGGGAGTCCATACATGTGCATATAGAAAACCCCTAACTCAACAGGGGTGGAGGTCTTAGATACAATCTGCCTCCTATTTATTATGCGGCCCTTTCATCCCTTCCCAGAAAGATCACGACTACACCCACCAGAAAGACCACTGGTAACTATTGTTAACAACCCATGACAATAGGTGGAGAAGGACTGCAGAAGTGGGATTTCACTCACCCCCGCTCCTTTGTCCCTCTACCGAGCCTATTCAGACCAGGGGGAAATGAAATCAATGTGGAGTATATATCAGGGTCTCCTACCAACTCACTCAGATTGAAGAAGCCACTTGGATGAGCAGTGAAACATTTCAGCCTAATAAGAAAGAGGTCCAGTTGCCATGACTCAACTTCCAGATAATCTCACCTGGATCAGAGGTCATCCACCCCTGGTCCACGGCCTGATGCCAGTCCGTGGCCTGAAGAGGCCACGAAGACAGACCTCCTCTCCCCGCACGCACTCCCCTCCCCACAGCTGCTTTGCACACATGCGCATGTGCCAGCGCTGGTGTGAGCACTCCCCCACCCCTTCGCACATCCACAGGAGCACCTGCACACCTGCCCATGTGCTCCCCACCCACTCACACATGCACCCGAGTGCCCATGTGAAGGGGTGTGCGTGCGTGCGGGTGGGCGGGCATGCAGGCACCCCTGTGCATGCACGAAGGGGTGGGGGAGTGCTAGTGGGCAGGCAGTACCATACAGCTTTGCACATGCACCCGAGAGACAGTGCGCACCTGCAGGGCCCCCCCCACCTTTCTCAGGTTGGGGACCGCTGACGTGGATGACTTAGATTCTTCACAGATACCTACAGACATGTACTCAGCCCCATTTTTATTTTTTTTATTTATTTTTTTATTTATTTATTGTATTTATACCCCGCCTATCTAGTCACTTCGACCACTCTAGGCAGCTATGTAAAAGATGTTACAAGAACATATCCCAACTAACTGCATGGGGAAAAACCTATTTGAATCATTCCAGCTTGAAAAAATAGAAGACTCCCAGCAACAGAATGGGGGGGGCTGCTTTGGGAGCGGAAAGGGCTTGACCAATTTGAATCACTCTGTCATGTGATCAGTAAAAATACTTCAGATTCACCCATTTTATGAATGGAGCAAATCCTGCAGTATTTGATCATGTATTCACACACTCATTTTGTTTTCAAAACTCAAAGTGAGCAACAAAACTGAACATATTTGTACAGTTTTTTCCCAACCTGCCGCTATTTTTTTCCATTTGATTTACATGGCAAACTCTTCCAAGAAACACAGCAAGGAAATCTGTGCATTATAATGAGTTGGGATTCTATTAGCAGTTTTGTCATGTAATTTTGAATCAAGAGGCTCCTAGAGGATTTCCCAACCTTGCATCCCAAGGACTCTTTGGACTACATATCCCAGAATCCCCTCAGTGCTGTTCATGCTAACTTGGGCTTCAGGCCTACAGCATTATGGACTCAGTATGGAAGGCCACCGTTCTTGAAACGAGCTGTTACAAACTGCTATAAGAGGTAAATACTTAGGAAGTAGTCAGCAACTTTTGTGACTAGCTTGGCAACAGCAGGATCTGTCATCCTGTGAAGCAGGAATATAGAAAGTACATCCTTCCCTATGTTCTTCAACTGCAGTTCCCTTGATCTGGTAGCATTGGTCATGTTGGCTAGAGCTGATGGGATGTGCAGTTCAAACTTCTGGACAGCTGCATGTTTTCCACCACTTGCTGTCTTCATAATGGCAACAGACCTGGGAAAATGATGTTGCAGTCAAGGTGAGCTAGTGCTGGCTGACTACTGGCTGTTGCATAGTGACACCCTACCAAGTCGTTGCAAAGGAGGACATGGTGAGAAAGTGACAGGAGTAACCTTAGAGACAATTCTCTTTTCTGGGATTCTAAAACAACTTATTACTACACAGCCAGCTGTATCAGCCAGCTTGTCCACTGCCTATTTAGTTGTAATGCTTTTTGACATAGCAGCTGCCAAGCATATGTTGTCACCATGGTGCTTCTTTGGCATCTCTGTATGAATCATTCAACCATGCATATATGTAGGTTGTAAGTTATTTATTATGGAAAATAAATGTCACAAGTGAAGTCCAGGAACACAATTAATGAAGTAGGGTGGGGGATTTGAGGCAACTGAGCTTTAAAGTTTGGGGAATTGTGGGTTTGGCAAGGCAAAGATCTTGAAGAGTCAACACAGAGATTTAAATGCATACACCCTTGGGACTTATTTGTTGACAGACATGTGTCAGATTTATCTTCTCCAGTATTTATTCCCATTAATATGTAGTGGTTATATTCATACTGAATGAAGAAGGATGAGTCATTAATACAGCATGCCATGTACTTTCAGAATCTAGATTTCCCAGTGTTTAACCTGATCTGATCTTAAAGTTATGACTAAGTTTAATATTGATTAAGTAAGCAATATGTCAAGTTGGAAACAACAACAAGAATATAGCTACCATTCTGCCTTATTAAAAAGATAATAGCCAGGATCCTATTGATGTTTGCATAATGTACCATGGCTAATGATAGTTAATTGACAAGATTCACCAAGGCACGTGGTGGCACTTCGGGCTAAACTGCAGAAACCTCTGTGCTGCAGGGTCAGAGGACCAGCAGTTGTAAGATTGAATCCACGCAACGGAGTGAGCTCCTGTTGCTTTGTCCCAGCCCCTCGCCAACCTAGCAGTTAGAAAGCATGCAAATGTGAGTAGATAAATAGGTACCACCTCAGTGGGAAGGTAAAATGGTGTTCCCTAGTCACACTGGCCACATGACAACGGAAACTGTCTTCGGACAAGTGGTGGCTCTACGGCTTGAAAATGGGATGAGCACCGCCCCCTAGAGTCAGACACGACTCGACTAAAAATTGTCAAGGGGGAACCTAAGATGCACCTGAGTTGATTGTCTGGTCAAATGCCTGACTGAACAACTGAGATGAAGCCTGACACCTTCTCAGTTAGACACAGTTAGCTGTAGCAAGTTATGCAAATCTTATACAAACACCAGTAGGATTCAAGTCAATGTTTCCTAATGAGTAATACCGTAAGGGTACATTTTGTTCCATTCTGAAGCAGTCTGGGCAAAACTAACAAAACTTTATGTTAAAATAAGTCATATCACATTTAATGGGACTTATTCCCAGGTAAGTGTGCTTAGGATTGCAGTTTCTATTTACTGTGTCACATAGCACAGAGTGGAGTAAACACTGTTGAAAATAGTGGGACATACTGTATGTCTGAGTAAGAAGACATACGAGTCCACTGTAAATCTCATAAGAAGATAATAAGACCACAAAGGAGTATTATCACCTCCATCAAGATTATGTGTTACATAAAATTATGACAGTAAAGCGGTGTTAAAAGATAAATATATACCTAGAATTGTTGTAGAATCCCAGGACTGCCAATATGGATAGATTAGGCCATAGCCCTGAATGGATAATGATATGGCATTTGCCAGTGTAAGGTAAACAAGAACTTTGACTCTTAATTTATTGCTCTTGCTGTCAGCAAAATTTAAAGCCATGCAAATCTTTTCAAAATGTTCCTGCTTGAGCTTCAGTAGGAGTCCAGGAGACAGATGGCTTTTTTTACTGAACTTGGCTCACTGTCACAGAAAACTAATTACTATATATTTTCTGTATACTGAAAAAAAAGTCTTATGGGCTAAGAACTCATTTACTTCCACACTTCAGTGGTTTCTTTAGCTAAGAAATTTTAAACTCAAATGAGTGGAGTGAAATCAGGTTCTCCACCCACCAGATGCCCATTCTTAGCCAATAACCATAATTTTAAAACCAAGATATACATTCCAACCTGGATTAAATGCCATCCATGACACCTCAGGCCATATTAAACTGGAAATTGTTCTTGTAGCTCTGACAAGACATCCGTTTATTCTTGAACATACGTATATATCACAAATACAGGAGATCTGCTTCTTTGATTTACTAACACTGCCATCATATAAATGTCTACTCAGAAGTAAGTCCCATAATTTTCACCAGGCCTTGCCAGCAGCTCATGGCTTCTTAGTTACAAAATATTAGGATAGCTTGGTGAAGTACTGATGCCAGAAGACTTACTGGGGAACCCATGAGCTCACTTTAGCATCGCATTTGACATTTGCTCCTTTGAATACTTTTGAAAGCCTGTGTAAAAATTAGGTATTCTTAGGTATACATGAGAATTTTACTTACTAAATAAAGCCCTATTGTTACACCTACCTTATTTCTGTCAAAGTAAGTTTCAAGAATGAGGCATTTAGCCAGATTTCTTTCTCTCTGGAAGTGACTTGACAAGATAGTTCTTTAAATTCTGTCATATTTGTGTTCATTTGCAACCCACATGGTGAACATAAGTGTAGGCAAACAGGATAAAAACCCATTGAACTCACATTAGATTTCTGCAGAGGCGTATCATCCCAAGAACCAAACTTCAGCTTTCTGGGACTCTCTTGAACTCCCCTCGCCCACAGATAGATTAATCCATACATAGCTTGGCAAGGGAAGGCTGGACAATTTCTTTGGTAGATGTTAATGTACCTTAAATTCTGAAAGAGGCAGTTTTTAGTCTGGAATACAAATGATGTTCTGGTTTTGAAAAAGAAAAGAGACATGGGCGTCTCCACACTGTACCTTTTCCCTTGTTGTTCAGAGGTTACATTAGGTCATTCTGATATTTTTGCTGCAGGTTTAAATAGATCATCCTTGTATCCACATATAGATGCTGTTGTTGAATATCCTGGAATGCACTGCATCATCTCAGTACCACCTGTCCATACACATTTGGAATTGTTTCTTGATATCTCACTCCCAACACAGACGCATATTGCCATCCCCTTTGGTCTATTTTCTCCACCCTTCTTGCCTACCTCACTCTCAGTTCTCTTCCTTCATTTATCTTCCCACTATTCTCAAACCTTTGCATTTTTTTGCCACATTGCTTTCTAAGCTTATTTTATTTTTTGTTTTTAGTTTGTATGTTTGTGCAAAAGTGGTAAATTTAAAGTATAAAATAAAAAAGCAGAACAACAGGAACAGCTGCTACCTTATTTGCCCTCTCTCCATCTATTCTGTTTTCCCATTCTTCCTTGTTTTACCTCACTACCACTCTAAAATCTTCACCTTTTTGCCTCAATTCTTACTTATTTTTATTTTTCACTTAAAAAGCAAAACAAAAAAACAAACAAAAAACAAAAAACATCCCAAGTGTGCTGTTTAAATATTGGCCCCTAGTGCTTAAAGTATTCTCTGGGTGGTTTACAATGTAAGTATGCAGGATACACATTGCCCCTCTCCCTGCTCAGCAAGCTGTGTACTCAGTTCACTGACCTTGGAAGCATGGAAGGCTGAGTCAGCCTTGAGCCATCTACCTGAGCCAGTCAGGATCAAACTTGGGTCATGAGCGGAGGCTTGACTGCAGTACAGCAGTTTAATCCCTGCACCACAAGGCTCCTACAGAACTTGGGAACAGCTAATCTCCTGAGAAAACTTAACAAGAGTGCAAGACATGGTGGGGTAGAGTTGGATCAGCAGAATCATTTCCATAAGGAAGTGTCATCAAATGACACACAATCACAAAGGGCATGGATCACTCTTTCTTCAATGCAGTACTGGCATTTGCATGAACAGGTTGCGCACTGGAGCAAATCAGAGCCAAGCAAAACAAAAATACACCCCCCAATTGGAAAGCAAGGAGTTTTGCCTTCCTTTGAGTCTGTTGATGCACAAAGCTTTGTGCCATGATGACATTGGGATGCAGTACCAGTATCATGGGAGTAAGAAAAGTTGAAGAAATGCTCAGTGTGGGCAAGCCATAGGCTCCATTAGGACTGTAGAGGCTGGATGTTTCTCAACAGCTTTCTAGTGTGCTACTGTTGCTCCATTTGCCCTTTCTTCTGTGTTGGCACTTGAAAATTACCTTGGATAAGAAACGACCCCCAATAATGCCCTTACTTTTATTATAGAGTTCTTGTTTAGTGAGATTCACTTCACTTCATCTTTTAATGTCATCCCACATTTTTCTTTCATGCTAGCAAGTCATAATACTATGTTAGTGTTAAGCTTACAGGAAAAATACAACTTTCTCCCTTGGTCAGGAGGTCTAAAAATCTGGTATGTTTGAGTCTACCTAACTCCCCTTCTTCCATGCTACTTACCTCAATTAAGCCCTTTCGATAAGACGGGGAATATGTGTATTGCTGTGCTGGACTGCACTTCCCATAATTGGTACTATTTTCTGTGCTATCTTATACTGACAGAGGTTGCAGTGCAACAATGCCTGAAGGGCCACTCGTTCCCCATTTCTGTTTAAGATAATGTCTCAAAATGCTTCCTTTGTCTTTCACCTGGAGATTTGAATGACCATTGTTGCTGTACAGGTACCCAGTTTCACATCTGTCACATCATGGAGGGAAGAAGATCCTGTTTTCCCATCTTTTTACTGGGACTGGCATACTAAAATGCATCTCTTTGACACAGATGAATCTTGAGCCATTAACTTGGCTTTGTTTATTTTAATTAAGCAGAGAAGAGGGATTACAGGATTCTTTCAAAACAAGAACCTCATTCTCCTCTGCATAGAGCAACTCCCCCCTCCTCTTCTCATTTTCTTTATCTTCCCTTGGTTTTGAAGAAGCTATGTGGAACTCCCAGTGTCAACAACTGGCAGAAGGAAAGGTAAGACCTTGCACTAACTCATAATGTTTCCTTTCTAAATGGTCCATCCAACAATTAATTCCTATCTTGTTCTCTCCTGCCCCCGCCCCATATTCTACTCCACTGCCAATACCTGAGTTTTTACATTCAGAACAGAAGCTCTTTCTTTCCCTCTCCTTCCACCTTTGTTTTGTTTCATTCTCTGGCTTTTCCTGTTCCTCCAAACTCTGTATATAATTCCATGTTTAATAACAATGAATGATTTGATGCCATCATACCTGAGACAGTGTCCTAGTGACTGCAGTATGTTTTAGACTGTCTCCTTTAAGGATGGAAGGTGAGAGATTCAGCTTCACAAATCCACATAATGCTATTTATTTATTTATTTATTTATTGATTGATTGATTGATTGATTGATTGATTGATTGATTGATTGATTGATTGATTGATTGATTGATTTGATTTGATTTGATTTGATTTGATTTGATTTGATTTGTATCCCGCCCATCTGGTCTGGTCGACCACTCTGGGTGGCTTCCAATAAATATTTAAAATAAAACATAAAAATTACAGACAATCAGAGCACATCCAATAATAAGCAAATAAAGAAAGGAAAGGACAAGGAAAAAAAGTTAAGTATTGACTGGAGGGAAGGCCTGAACATATAACCATGTTTTTAATTGACTCTTAAAAGTGTCCAGTGTAGGGGCCGCACGAATCGCCGGAGGAAGGTTATTCCGGAGGAGCCACCGCTGAGAAGGCCCGATTTTGTGTCTTTTCCTTCCGGGCCTCCCTCGGCGTTAGGCTCCTCAGCCTCACCTCCTGGCTCATGCGGGTGATTAGGGTAGATCTAGGTGGGATCTACTGTAGGAACAGTGATCTGAACTAAATTTATTTGGCTAAGATACTTTACTTTTCACTTCGTTGTTCTAGAGCGGAGTGAGCAACTGCAGCATTCCAAATATAGCTCTAGTCAGTACAGTTAAAGGTGAAGGATTATGAGAGCTACAGTCTAAAAACAAACAAAAAACTCCGAGAGCCACAGTTGTCCACCTTTATTCTTGAGTCCGTATTTAACTGTGGAGCAAGAAAAAAATAACAACACAAGCACTATAGAATATGAATTATAGGAAATTTCATTCAATGTTTGAGGATGAGTTAGTTGGTTTTTTTACACACACGCGCGCACACACACACACACACACACGCACACAGAGAGAGAGAGAGAGAGAGAGAGAGAGAGCTATATTCACAAAATGTATCGAAGAACTATTTCTTTGGTTGAGGCTTTTCATATTTGAAAGAGTTGCTATATACAGAGACCTAGACTGTATCCTATAAATGCATAGATCTACAGTACTGTACTTGGCATGCACAAAAATTGCTATTGTGTTACGTTATCCATAAACAAGTGGTCCCTGAATACAAGGTACCTGTTTATTGATATGTACATTTCATTAGTACAATATAACAAATATTTGTTATAATAAACTTACTCACTTAGCTATTGGGAAGTTTACATTTAAGCTGTGAGGGGTAAAGGAAGTCTGAGGGGGATGGTAAATTTTGTCATCATACATGATAGACCCTATTGTTAGGCACAATAAAGTACTGTAGCTGCCTTGTGGACCAGATTTTTGGGTGGCATGAGAGATGAGAACTTGCTGGTTATTGTCAAAAGGGATCTTGTTGCTTTGGATTTTTCAATCACAGTGAGAGGAAGCGGTGTTTATGCATTTTCTGCATAAGTTAAATGTGCCGTAATAACTTCTGCACATAGACATGAGTGACTGGAGGTGACATTTTGTTGCTGTATTTCAGGCTGCAAAATGGACAAGCAGCTCATGAACCATGACAGGGACCACCTGACCTCAGAATTTCAGGAAGGGGGAGATATCCTGGTCATCATCTATCACTGATTGTGGACTAACCCTTTCATTTCGATTTTAAAAAATATCCCAGAGTTCCAATTCCTTTATACGTACCTCTTCATAAAAACTCCAAGTGGCTGGTGCCATCTCTCTCATAGAAACAAAAAAAAAACACCTCTTATAATACTGTATTTTGTGCATCCTTCATACAAAAACAAACAAAACCATTCCAAACCATTGTGTAATAAATGAAGAGAATAAAGACCACACAATTAATATACCAAAATTGCTTTTGTTAGCTGATAGTCCTCATTAAAAAAACAAACAAACCTGTGATTATAAAAGATAGGCCATGTAATCTGCTTTACAGGTCTTATCTTCTTGAGTAAGCATATCCCCCCCCCCCAATCTTTCAACTGATAAATTTCTTGTCTGGAAAAGACTGAAAAAGGACAAGGGCTACTCATTGTATACAGCCAGGGGTGAATTAACACTTGCATGTTCATCACTTAGTAACTGCAAGATAGAGCTATCGCAAACCAAGTGGAAGGGTTAACACACTCAGGTGCTAGTCGCTGAGTCAAATGGGGCCAAGCCATATAAGGTGAATCAGCCAGGTTAAGTATGCATAGGATTCCATTTCCTAAGTGGAAATGTTCTGGTAACTCACGTGGCTCTGGGCTGATTGTTTCAGCTGTGTCCACTCTGACACCACAGCAGGACATTAATCTGCCTTTCTCTAGCAGAAGTTCTCACTGCCTGATTTCTTGGGATCCCCTCAACTCCCTCATCACCCAGTTCAGCAGAGCTTCCTGGCTCTCTGTATAACATTCTCAGGGGGGCTGCACAGGTTGCTATTTCTATCAGCAGTGGGGGAAATCAGTTTCTGCCAACTCAGTGGCATATGTCTAAATCTGGATCCAGTCCATAGTGGCTTGGCCTTGCATGCAGATAAAAGGTAATTTGCCCTCAGGCGCCACTGACATCTTCAAAGGCCTTTTGTCTCTCCTCTTTGAGAGTGTTGATTCCTGGAGGAACTTGAGTGCAAGCTTCCTAGGGGAATACTGGATTTTTAATATATTTTTGCATATTGGGGAGAATATGGGGTTAGTATTTTTTCTTCAGCCCATTCCTTGGTTGCCTCACAAACTAGCAGGATAACTGGATTTACACTATCACCCCTTGAATCCCTAACTAAGGACAATTTTAATTTTAACATCTGCCTATGGGCTACTGAATCTGTGGTTTGTTAGCATAGCAAAGTTTCAATAAGGTATTTACATTATGCTAATATTGCTTCTATTTTTGACATTCTTGTTGGGAGAGGGAGATGACTGTTCAAAATAGTTAGCTAGCCATACTAACAAACAAAACATCAGCTGTTCTGAATCTGGTCAAGATGGAGGTAGCACAGCTATCACCCCTGCTTTTAATTTCCCATAAGTTAAACCAATCTGTCACTTGACAGTGTGTGAACTCTCCAAAGCATAGTTAGCTGTCCTCTTAGTTCCTATTAATAGAGATTGCTTTCAGGGACTGCTGGAAGCAATAAAGGAGGAAAGAAAGTAAAAAGAAAGAAGATCTAGAGAAGACTGTGTGGTTGCGAAGTATGCTGCTCAGGAGCTTTCAGACAAATGAGATTTACAAGTAATCGCATGCCTTTAATTTCAGAATCTATCCCAGATATTTGTAAAATCCTTTTAAAAAAACAAAAACAAATGAACAATCCCTCTCTGGCCTGAGGTCTACTAAGACAGCTGGTGAAGAAGGGAAGTACAACAGCTCAAGGCATTCATGCAGAACAGGCTGGAGATCCAGGTCGGGGCACATTTCTGGGGAATAAAAAAGATGACATTTGTGCTGCTATAAATAGGAAAATGCCTTTTTTAGTCTCAACAAAAATATAAAGTCTCTGTCTCTTCCTTGCTTCCATGAAAATACAGTATCAGAAAAAACAGATCTGCGAGTTCATGACCAAGTCTTTATTGTCACATTTATTTATTTATTTATTGCATTTATATGCCACCCATCTAGACGTAGTCTACTCTGGGCGGCTCACAACATACAAAATAAAAACAATGTATGCATCATTGTTCATAAATATGATTGCAGCTAGAGATGAGGACAAAAACATAGGATGTAATATCCGATAAGCCATGTGGGAATCATATCAGTGCACCAGCAGAGATAAGAAAGTAGGATTTGGCTATGAACAAAGTCCTGCCCTGACAAATGAACTCTCTTTTGAACATCCCTCCCCCCAATCTTATTCTCAAAACAACTGCGGACTAGGCTGACAGATGGCTGGGACTGCAGCTGCTGAACCAGCAAATGAGCTCTCCACTGTCCACTGTAGTCGGCTTCTGTTTAAGGAACTAGAAATGTAGTGCTTTGGGGTTCAAACACTGTGAGCGCTCCTGTACCTTTAAGGATTGGTAGCGCACACAAGCTGGTGGCCTCAGTGCCTGTTGATAGGTTTTAAGAGTTCCAGCACAAAGAAAGCAAAAAGATTTTATTTTTGTACAGCTCTTGACCTTGCAAAATTTAAGTGCTATCCCCAATGATATCTTTCTTTTGCTTTCAATACTAAAGCAAACTAATTAAGGGAATCTGCCACTCTTCCAATTTTTGGGTCTACTATTCCTACAGCATGAGCCAATAGTAAAGGATTGTGGGAGTTGTAGTTCAGAAATATACAAAGCCATAGATTCCCTACTATAAGGAACATAATTTAATTGTGTGCTGTTAAGTCAATTCTGACTTATGATGACACTTCTCGGAGTTATCCAGGAAGACAATACTCAGAACTGGTTTACCACTCCCTTCTTCTGGGGATGCCCTGGGACTGTGAAGCTTGCCCAAGGCCACACAGGCTGCCTATTCTCCTAGGAGGCACAGTGGTGAATCAAACTCCCAACCTCTGGCTCTGCAACCAGATGCCTAAACAACTGAGCTATCCAGCCAGGTATAACAAATATACAGTCCTTAAAATACAGAAGGCATGCAACTGTGCAGGAAGGGAGAGGGACACAACCTTCTTTGCCCACATCTTCTGGCAAAAGCCTGTCCAGTCAGTTGAAAGAGGTGCACAAGGAGTTTGGGAGGCTGCCTCCAGCTTATTTTCCAGGGTTCTCTTTTTCACTGCAGCCTCTAGACTCACAAAGAGAGTATGGCTCAATAAGAAGCTGACAACACATACGAAGATCCAGGTTTATAGAGCCTGTGTTCTAAGCACACTCCTGTGCTTAGAGTCCTGGACCCTTTGTGCACGGCAGGAGAGGAAGCTGAACACCTTCCATATGCATTGCCTCCGACGGATTTTTGGTATCACCTGGCAGGACAAAGTTCCAAACAGAGCAGTCCTAGAACGAGCTGGAATTTTCAGCATGAATACATTACTGAAACAGCGACGTCTACGTTGGCTTGGGCACGTCGTGAGAATGGCTGATGGTCGGATTCCAAAGGATCTCCTGTATGGAGAATTAGTGCAGGGAAAGCGCCCCAGAGGGAGACCACAACTGCGATACAAGGACATCTGCAAGCGAGATCTGAAGGCCTTAGGAATAGACCTCAACAGATGGGAAACCCTGACATCTGAGCATTCAGCCGGGAGGCAGGCGGTGCATCACGGCCTCTCCCAATTTGAAGAGACCCTTGCCCAGCAGGCCGAGGCAAAGAGGAAGTCACAAAAGCAGCAAAACCAGGGAGCCGGACAGGGGACAGATTGGATTTGTCTTCAGTGCGGAAGGGATTGTCACTCTCGAATTGGCCTCCTCAGCCACACTAGGCGCTGTTCCAAGTCCTCCATACAGAGCACGTTACCATAGTCTTTCGAGACTGAAGGATGCCTAACCAACTAACTAGTTTCAACAAAACCCTTAACATCTATTTCCAGAAAACTGGGCTCATATGTTGTAAAGAACAGCAACGCTATGGACAAAGGTCTTTTATTCACGAACTTTTAATCCTTCCTCCTCCCCCTTTTATCCTCACAACTAGCACACTCCACCTCATGGGTGAGTGAGGACTTCAGACTCTTACATAGCCTAACAAGTGTTTTTGTGTAGGTTGAAGTGTAACACAGCTTCCCTCAACAACATGCCCTTCAGATGTATAGAATTTCAGTGCTCATCCACCCCAGTCGACATGTCAATAGCCAAAAATTCAGTTTATTATAGACCAGAATACCTGGAGAGCAGCAGGCTAAGAAAAAATGTAGTGCTCTATATGTCTCCTGACCTATCTCAGGGCTGGACCAATCATTTTGTGGAGTGAGGCAGATGTATCAGTTAACAGGGTGATGATGTCATTAAAAGGCATTGAAAGGTACCAATTGTTTAGGTGTTACCCGTGGTTCCCCAAAAATAAGACATGGTCTTATATTAATTTTTGCTCCAAAAAACACATTAGGACTTATTTTCAGAGGATGTTTTATTTTTTTCATGTATAACAATATACATTTATTCAAATATACAGTAGTCATATCTTCTTCTGGTTGCTGCACAGTGGTGGAGGACGGGGTTTCACTTAACTGGGGCTTACTTTTGGGGTAGGGCTTAGATTACGAGCATCCTGAAAAATCATACTAGGGTCTATTTTCAGGATAGGTCTTATTTTGGGGGAAACAGGGTAATATATGTTTATTATGTCATACAGAGATTAGCAAACCTGACATGTACTCTTCATGCTTGTGGAACCTTCTGCACCAGGGTCTGTAACAACTTGCTCACACAACTTCAGCTTCCATGCTTGGTTCAGGCAGGGCACCACATCCCATGACCATTAATTACTATACTGGCCGGTGTTCCTCCTGCCTCCAGTCTAGCTCCAGCTCGCCAATGAGGGCAACCTGTGAATGGGGAACCTTTAGTGCTCCAGATGGTTTGTACTACTAATCTCTTGCTATTAATCATGTTGGCTTCTGGGAGATAAGAGTCCAAAACAGCTGGAAAAACCATCATTCCTGGCCCGTGACTTAGACAATAAGTAGAAACAAGAAGGGGGTCTTGTGGCACATTAAACAGTAATCTATTTTTGCTTGATACTAGCTAGCTTTCAGTAAATTGGGGGCCTGGATGTGGAGCCAGCGCTGGGAGTTTGATTCCTCAGAAGAGCCACCCTGTGTAGCCTGAGGCCTGGAAGCATTTCCAGAAGGGAATGGCAAACCTGAATACCTTGTAAGTATTTTGAAAACTAGGGAAAGTACAGAGTTGATTATCCGTGTCTAAGCTTTCCCCAACTGTAGGCGACTTCCAGATCTGAAGCGACACTCCACGAAAACTTTTGCTAAATAAAACCTAGTCTTCAAGGTGCCAGAAGACGCGTTGTTTTCAGTGCCAGGCACTAACACTGCTACCTCTTCCTCCGCATAAAACTTAGGCGATACGGTTGCTCAGCTTTCACGCTTCGAGCACGACTGGGCTAGTTCGAGCGGGCCGGCGTTTACTTTGAGCAACTCATGTTCCAGATCTGTCCTTCAGCTTTTCCCGGCCTGTCCTCGAACGTTCTTGACCCTAACTTTCGTCCCTCCGCCGAGGCTCAGCCCGGCACACCCTCCCGCCTGCCGGATTGTGGCGGATCCTGAGGCGCGACGCTTCCCCGCCCTCGCGCTTTCCTGGGAGGCGCCCGCGCCGAGGCGGGGGCGGGAGTCTTCCCCGCGCCACACGTGTTTGCTCCGAGTCCTGATTGGGCAGCCCGCCCTCCTTTGAGCGCCTGAGGGGCGCCTCAAGCGGCTGCCGGAGGACAAGTCCTGCTCGGCGACCGGGACGCGCCAGGCGCGTGAGACCCCCCCAAGTTCAGCGGCTCCTTTACCGCTTTGCCCCAACTCCCCACACGGCGGCGGCGGCGGTTGTTGCTCCTGCTTTCGCGCCCACTCGAGGCTGCCACCCGGCGGGTGCAGAGAGAGAGAGAGAGGCTGAGGAGCCCGCCAGCCAGCCGGCGGACCGACTGGCGCGCTGAAGCTCCCGCCTACTGCGGTGCTAGACAGCAAGCGCACGCGCCTCGCTCGGTCCGAGTGGGTTGAAGCCGCCGCGCTCCGCAGTAGCAGCAGCAGCAGCGAGGGCAGCCGCTACCGGCGGGGAGGGGGGCGTCCGAGGAGGAAGAGGAAGGGAAGGAGGCGGGGAGGAGAGAAGAGGATGGAGCCCGGCAAAGAGTCCGTGGAGGAGCCGGCGGCGGCGGCAGCCGGAGAGGGCAAAGCCGGTGACCCGGAGCCCGCGTCCTCTTTCCAGGCCCGCTTGTGGCGCAACCTGCAGCTGGGCGGCAAGAGTAAAGGCAGCGGCAAAGGGGCCGCCGAGCGCCGCAGTGCGGAGTCCTCGCCGTCCCTTCCTCGCGCCCGAGGCGGGCAGCCCCCGCCGCCTCCGCCGCCGCCGGGCAAGGGGGACTTGCTGGGCGGGAGCGCCAAGTGGAGCGGCTTTCGGCGCCGGAAGCACGTGCTGGACCGGGTCTTCTCGTCCTCGCAGCCCAACTTGTGCTGCTCCTCGGCCGAGCCCCTGGAGGCCGTCACCGTCGAAGCCGGCTCGGCGCTGCGCCGCCTGCGGGAGCACCTGCTCCACCACCACCACGGCCGGCGGCCCGACGACCACCCCCCTGCCGCCGCCGCGCCCTCGTCCTCCTCCTCGGCGTCGCCCTCCGTCTGCTCGTCGCCGCTGCCGCCGGCCCGGGCCGAGCGGGGGGGCGGGGATGCCGCCGCCAAAGCCGAGCAGAGGGAGGAGTCACAGCCGCCGCCGCCCCGGCCCGGCGCGCCCCTGTCCCACCAGAAGAGCTCCTCTCTGCCGGGCACCGCTTGCCTGGAGCAGCTGCTGCAGGAGTCGCCGACCAAGGGCAAGGCCAGAGGGAAGGCCGAGGGCACGGCCGGGAGCAGCCCGGCGGCGAGTCCTCGCGCGGCCCCGAAGGCTCTGCAGGTAGCGTCCCTTGTTGACCTGGCTGTGCTTCTCGCGTGGAGCAAATGGGGGGAAGGGGGCGGTGGGGGAGGGGGAGAAAGAGGGAGATCTGCTTTGCTCGGGAAGGTGTCCCTTCGGTCCGCGGCTTAGCTCCGCGGGCGTGGGTCTGGCCGCGCGGATCGCGCTGGCTGGCGCGTCCCGAGAGGAAAGTGTTCGAGAAGTTACAGCTGCAGCTTTGGGCGGGCAGAGCTCGGCAGGGGCGCGTTTCCCTGTAAACGCGCCGGCGAGCTAAGGCGCGATTGGAGTTTGCCTGCTGATTGCGAAGACCCCTCGGGTGGCGGTGAGAAGGCGCGGGCGCCTCCGCTTCTTGATCCCCAAGCCGCTCCCCGAGTCTCTTCCTATTATCCACACGTGGGGGTCGTCCTGCATGTTTGTATGAGGCTCAGAGTGCTAGCGGACACCTGAAGGCTAGAAACGTGCACCTTTACGCTGTGTTTCACGTTTCCGTGGAAGAGTGAAAGTTGGTTGGAGACGTTTAGATGTGTTCCTGCTTCAGTAAATGCTACATTGAGGATACTTTGTAGCTGGAGAATGCTGTTGGTGACTATCGCTCCAGCCGGTCTGTCCCAAAGAGTGACCTCTCTTGTGGAAAAGCCACAACTTCTTCAGTGCAAGAAGTTACTACGGACAAGTTGGGTTGATTTAAACAGTTAACTTGCTGCTGTTCAGTTCTGTTTTGGGGAGTCATTGGGGGCGGGAGGGAAGAGAAGATTGCATTCCTTGGAAGAGAAAGGCGAGAAAAAGTAGGTACCTGGCTTCCTTACATCAAAACATTCCCTTGGTAGCATTTTCTTGTATCCAGAAGAATGTTCTCTGGGGTTTTCGATTCTGGTGTTGTTCTTTAATTTTGGAAAGACTACTGTACTTGGGTTTTAGTTACAAGAGGTGGTTCCAACAGCTCCTGGACTTTTACTTTCTGTATAGTAGAAGGCTGTAAATGGCTCCTAGTCATATTGTGTACTTTTTATGGCTTTCAGAATTAGATGGAATATAACCCTCAATGCAAGCTGCTGTACAGTTTGCTCCTCTGTCCAAATTGTGAGTTTGCCAAAGTCATCCAGCTTGACCAAAGTGCTGCAGCTGGCCTGAAAAATGTTTGGGTGGAAGCAGCAGGCTCAGGTTCTGATATGTACTGTACATCAGAATGTAAAGCTGGTTCTTCTGTTTGATTGTTTGAAGAACAACTAAATAGTGAAAACTGTGTTCATGATAGTGAAACACCACTGTGTATACTATGCAAGTAGTGAATACATCTTATCACATTTGACATGGGACAGTAGGGAAATCAAAATTGTAAACAAGAGTTAAATATATTGGTAATGGCTGCAGCATCTCTATTAGCCAGTCAACCTCTATGTTGTTACCATGTTTCCCTGAAAATAAGACAGAGTCTTATACTAATTTTTGCTCCAAAAAGGCATTAGGGCTAATTTTCAGGATGTGTTTTATTTTTTTCATGTACAGCAATCTACATTTACTCCAATACAGTCATGTCATCCTTTTCTAGTTGCTGCACAATGGTGGAGGCTAGGGTTTCACTTAACTGAGGCTTATTTTTGGGGTAGGGTATTATGAGCATCCTGAAAAATCCTACTAGGGCTTATTTTCAGGAAAACCAGGTATTACCACATTCAAGCACATGTACACAAAGGCAGAGTCATGCCTGCATTCATAGAAAAGGAGCAGTGGCCCATGAAAAATAAGTTACAGTGGTGCCTCACTTAGCGATGTTAATCTGTTCCGGAAAAAACATCGCTAAGTGATTTAATCGCTAAGCGATATTAAAAAACCCATAGGAACGTATTAAAATCCATTTAATACGTTCCTATGGGCTAAAAACTTACCTTAAAGTGAAATTCCTCCATAGCGGTGGCCATTTTGGGTGCCTCTAAAGCGAGGCAAAACAGCGGTGGCCATTTTGTTTTTGCGGCAGCCATTATGGAACCGCCTATCAGCTGTTTAAAAAAGTTCGCTTTGCTATGATCACTTCCCCGCGATCATCGCAAAGCCAATTTTAGCCATAGCGGACATCGCTAAGCAATCACTCCAGTGATGGCCAAAAGTCCATCGCAAAGCGATTTCATCGCTCAACAGAGCAATCGTTAAGTGATGCACCACTGTATAGAGAACCAATGTTGATGAACCAATACAGAGAGCAAATGTTCAGGTGATTACTTATTTCTTGAAGGCTTCATGTTTAATTTACTTTTATTGAATTTATACCCCATCCCTCTAGACAAAGTCTACTTGGGGCGGCGTGCAAGGGTGATAAAACAAGATAAAATAACATACATAGTAAAACCTAAAAGCCAGTGTCTATATACATATCTACATTATCAAGATGGAAATAGTTAAGAAACAGCAACAGAAATTAAGTTAATTGACTGGAGGGAAGGTCTGCCTAAAGAGCCAAGTTTTTAAATCACTTTTAAAAACACCCAGCAAGGGAACCAGATGGATTTCCGTTGGGAGTGTGTTCCACAGCTGAGGGGCCACCGCCGAGAAGGCCCGGTTTCTTGTTCTTTCCTTCTGGGCCTCTCTCGGCATAAGATCCGTCAGCCATCCCTGCTGGCTTTGTCGAGTGATTTGGGTAGACCTGGGTGGGAGAAGGCGATCTGTCAGGTATTGAGGTCCCATGGCTGAGATCCAATGGTTGCTGTAGTTTTTTTGGGCTGTCTGGCTGTGTTCTTGAGGTTTTTATTCCTAATGTTTCACCAGTTTCTGTGGCTGGCATCTTCAGAGGACAGGAGTCAGAACTCTGTCCAGAGCACAGACAGAGTTCTGACTCCTGACATCTGAAGATGCCAGCCACAGAGATTGGCAAAACATTAGGACGAAAAACCTCAGGAACACAGCCAGACAGCCTGAAAAACCTACAGCAACCATCAATTACTTATTTTATTCCTGCTTTCCTTTAGATTTATCTGAGATACTGAATGCTTATAATTTTGCAGATAAATTCACCTTGTTCTCTAACACAGAGTCATAGTTCTATAAAATAATAAATTGTGGCATCAGTATTTTGATGCTGAGTTAATATACTGTACTTATTCCAGTAGCATGTAGTCAATCTATTTAAAAGGAGAATTATTTTAAAATAAGTGAACTTCTATTCACAATAAAAGAATTTATTTATACCTTTTATGTTTTATATTCTTTAGCTGACTCGTACATGTAAACTAACATGAATATTCTGTGAAGATTGTATACACTCTGGATGCAAAGCTAGCCCTAGCATTAGGTAGACTTGGGCATCCACTTCAAGTAGCAGTTGCTGGGAAGCAGGACGTAGAGGTGAGATATTTGGTGCTCTGTGATGCTATTTGGCATGGCATCCCCTAAGTAAGCCTGCTGCTTTCAGGTGCAGTAGAGAAGGCTGCCAGAATCAAGTTAAGTTATGCATGTAGAATTAGAGGCAGTGTTTTCTCATCAGTCAGCAAAGTAGTTTTGGGCTGGACCTGTTTGAAAGGGGATGTGGACTGCCTTTTTAAAATAAGAGAGCTCTTTACAGACTACCGTTTCAGTTCAGGAATTAATATATTTTAACTATGAAGGAACTGATTTAGGCTCTATGTTGGCCATAGTGCTGCAGAAATGAAGTGCAGTATAAACTAAATGTACACTAGTAACATCACAATCAGGGGATGTCCTCAGATAACCTGAACTTTAGATTACATCTTTTCTTTTAAACCTAGACAGTGCTCCAGAACTGCACTTTTTAATCCAGTAACCTTAGTGATGTCAACAGGAGTCTAATGGGGATAGTGGGAAGATTTCAGGTGGCAATTGAAAGGCTGCTTTCTGAAAGCATTATTACTTATGCTCTAATTCTCTTAGTACATTGACTTGGAAGGAAGCCCCATTGGATGAAACAGCATATGCTTGCAGGCAAGTGTTTATAAATAAGAGCATATTTTATATCACTTTATTTATGTTGTGGATCCTTAGTGAAGTTTGTGTTTTGATCCAAGTATAATATCCCACATCTCTTCAGGAGTTCTTTCTTCATTCATGATAAGCACATGGTTAATGATGAAATAATTACTGTACAAAGAATACTTTTCACATTTATTTTTCTGTGTGCATTTTATTTAGTCTTACTGGACATGTTGATAATCTAGCATTACATGTGTTGCTTTTGTTTTTGTATGGAAAAGGCAAAACATGTAATTGTAGTGACAGATAATCTCTCCCTCTTATCACAACAATACATGCACAACAAAAACATGCTGATCACCATCATCACCCTATCTCCTGAAAAGGACAAAAGCTGTTCCCACAGCTATAAATACTCAACTCCCAAACAAACTGCACCAGAGCACAGAGTGCTACTCCTGTCCTCTGAAGTTGCCAGCCACAGAGACTGGCAAAATGTCAGGAAGAGCAACCTTCAGAACACGGCCAAAGAGCCCGAAAAACCCATAACAACCATCATGCAACTGTAGGTTTATTATATGGAAAAGCTGAACTTCATTACAATGAATATAAGATATTGTTAATATAGACTGTGCAGTGGAAGGCTTAGCCTTCTACTGCACAGTCTGGAATGGAAAGGACAAGTTTGTACTCAGCATCTTTAAACTTTGATAAAGGGTAACATTCTAAACAAATGTTAAACATAGTCTGTGTTCTGGAATTGCTTTTGCTGTTCTCTTAAGCCTAATTTATTACTGCCTATGTTTTCTGTTTATGCCTATTTGGTTACAAAAATCAATATAGTAGCTGTATCTTTGCATGTCTTTTCCTGGAGCTAACTTGATAACAGAGTGCGTAAACTCTTTGCAAGCCTTTGTGTCAAAATAAAGGGAGTCGAATTTCAAGGAGCAAGCTTCTAGGCTATCTAAAATATAAACAAAAGTGAGAAACTTTAATGTTACAGTTGTTACTCAAGCATACATTTGTGGCATTTTTCTAAGCTTCTACAGAAATAAAATGGCAATCCTACAATGGTCCTGCAGTAAATCAAATGGGTTTGTCTGTTGACAAGGATTGGGGGGGGGGGAAGGGGAGCAGCTCTTTAATTGCTCAATGGTTGATCCTGCGTTTTCTTTATGCTTATCTGGTAATGGAAAAAACTGACTTCTAAAATGTGATAAAATTAACCATATGCATTGAAAATGGAACAATATACAAGAAAATACCCTGTGCTGGGAACATCCCTTTTATGAATTGGGTGGTTGGTACCATTTCTGGAATTTTCTTTTATGGTATTGAGATTATACAATTGAAACCATACATTATCTGCATCTCCCTTGAAATAATGGAACCTTTTTCCTCTTGGGAGGAGGTCTGGCTCAAGGCATTTCTCTTGGTGCAAATTATTCCCCCCTCCTATTTAAGGTGATATTATCCAACCCCAGTCAACCTCTTTTAGCAGCTGAGATAAAAATCCCATAAACATCTCTCTACACTTCTTCCTCTAGTAAACCTATAATATAAAACACATTTACTACTTGTAGGGTTGCCTTCTTGATATTGGAGCTAAAGAAGACACATACACAAGGTCAGGCAGGAGGGAGATATAACAGGTCTTTATGTATGGCTGTAGAAGCAGCCACAGAGCAGAATGTCAGATCTGGATACAGTGCATGCGTGTACGTTCACACTTGTGTTTTCTTTGGGAGGGAACTTGGATGCTTCTGTATAAGAGCAGTATTCTGCAATTACCTTGCCTGGAACACGGGCCCAAATTCAAAGATGCTGTGTTGCTGCAGCACTGGTGCAGTGCAACTTTGTGCTTGTAATGTTGGGAAGATTGGTCTCCGTATGTGTAGCAATGTTACTTAGACTGAAATGCTTCAGAAAATGATTATGAAACAATTTGTGAACGTGATGGAATCTTGCAGGATGTTCTTTAGGATCCTTGTCAATGTGGTGAAGTGTTGCATGCAAAATGTTACAGCTATAAATAGGCCTCTTCATGAACACTCCCTTCACTGCAAGTTGATGTTCTAGCTTATTTCAGATGAGCATGTGTTCTTGAAACTGACAAATTGCCACTCTACAAGTACAGACATTGAACTGTGTGTGTTCTGTATGTTTATATGTAAAAAGCATGGAATTTCCTGGGATAGTCATCATGTATAAAGAAGGAGCTGTGGCTTATGGGAGAGTATGGGAATATTTTGCAGAAAAAGAACTTCGAAAGATTGTGTGTTTTAAGTATAAGTTCATTTTGTGCACAGCACTTCATGTTGACAAGAATCCTTCAGACCATAAACCATTTATGCAACCAAGATTCTTACAGGACCTAGAATGTTTTATTTGGCCTAAGCTTTTGTAAACTATAGCCCACTTCTACTCAGGTGCATGTACTTCTCTGAAGAACTGAGCTAAGTCCACAAAAATATATGTCAGATAAAATTAGTGACCTTTAAAATATTGCAATAGTCTTATTTGTTTTTTCTTGCACAGAGCTAACTCCCTAGCAAGTTTCCTGGCAAAATATATATATACTCGCTTAGCGACTGCTTCGTTTAACGAAGAATTCACTTAATGATGTGTTTCTTGGAGGAATTTTCCGCATCGTTTAACGATGTTCCCTATGGGGGATTTTCACTTAACGATGTCCGTTTTCGCTCGTTTTTAAGTGTCTTAAAATGTTTGAAACCTGTTTTAAATGCTTGGAATCGGCAGTGCAAGTTGTGAAACATGTACAAACTTAATTTGGCTTTGTTCTGAGTCTTCGTTAATTTTTGGTGAATTTTTCCCCCCATTGAAATCCATTGAATGGACTAGGCTGATAAAATGTGGGCTAGGCAATGCTGCTATATGGTAGATTGTATCTAGTTGATGGGTCATGCGTAAGGATTGCTCACCAATATTTCCTTGCAGTCTGGGAGAGAAGTGACAGGTAGAGTTCTATCATGGACATAATGTTGTTCAGCATCCTTATAAATCCTTATAGAAGAGGATATGGAGGGGATACTCATCTAATTTGTAGGTGATGCCAAACTGGGAAGGAGTGGTTATATTTCAGAAAACAGAATATTTCAATATTTAGGATGATTTTAACAGATTGAAGAACTGGGCCAAATCAAACAAAATGGGTTTTGGAAGGAAAAAATGGGAAGTTCTATATTTAGTAAGGAAACATTAGATACATAAATATAAAATAAAATAACATAAGTGACAGCTGGTTTGGCAGTAGATCTGGGTTGGGGGAGTCTCAGTAGTCAAGAGGCTAATTATTAATTGAACAGTACGATGCAACAGAAAAAAAAATGCAATACATGTTTCATCAACAGAAGTATGGTATCCAGTTCAAAGAAGGTTACACTAACAGTCTAATCTGCTTTGGTTAGATCTGGTCTGCGATACTGTGTCCAATTCTGGGCACAACAGTTTAAGAATGATATCAACAAGCTGAAAGTGTACAGAAGAAAATGACCAGGGTGCTAAAAGATCTGAAGACCAAGACCTACAAGGAATAGTTGAGGAAGCTGAACATGTCTGCCCTGGAAAAGAGAAGGCCGAGAGGAGTTACTATAGTCATGTTTAAACGAACACTGTAACATTTGAAGGGCTATCATGGAGAAAATTGGGCAAGTTTGTTTTCTGCAGATCCAAAGCAGTAGATTTACATTTTAAGAAAAGATCTTTTGGTTAAACATAAATAGGGAGTGGCTAACAGTAAGAGCTATTTGGCAATCAGATGCACTACCTCTGAAGTTGGTGGATTCTTCATTGGATATTTTTTTTAAATGAACGTCAAATGGCAATCTGTTAGGCATGCTTTAGTTGCTGGGTTTCGTGCTTTTCCAAGAGTTGGACTAGATCAGCAGTTCCCAACCTTGGGTAATACAGGCATTCTTGGACAGAAACCCCATCCAGCACAGCTGGTGGTAAAGGTTTCTTAGAATTGCAGTCCAAGAACCATTTGGGTTACCCAAGGTTGGGAACCGCTGTACTGGATGATCCTTCCAATTCTACTATTCTGCATTTTTTGTATTGTAATCAGGAAATGGTTCTGTTACAGTGAGGATTGCATTGTCAAAATGAAGGAGAGAAAAATAAGAGTGTACCCAAAAAGTTACTTACATTATTAGGTTAATTTTTCCCTCCAGTGTCATTGGAAAAACTATTTTCATACTAAAGGTATTTCATCTGGGAAGATGCCCTAGGAACCAAGGAGAATAATGATAGCTGCATCTTGAGAGTCCATCTGATTCCTGTCTTTGCCTTTAAAAAAGGTACACACAGTGAAGTCACCTGATGTCTGCTGTTACACCAGTATAGTTTCATTTGGTGACAAGTGTGTTCCCATTAGGAGAAAGGATTTGCACACTAGTGGCTTTAAATATGCCATGTTGGAACACATGTTTTCCTTTGGATGCGGAACATATGGATTCACATCCCCTCCATTACAAATACAACAGGATGAATAGTTTAATAAGTTCCATTCTTTTTTCTCACCCTCTTTCTATTTTTCCTTTTTTAGTGAACAATCAATAGTGGCTATTGAACATAGTTAATCTTGGGCTGTTTCCCCCCCCCCTTTTTTTTCCCCAAGAGGATTTCTCATTAGGTTTCTAAATGACAAGGTGGTTGTACTCTTGCAGAAGGTTTTCTTGAGCATGATAACATGCTTCATATTTATCTGAGGATCTGTTCTAGCTCCATTTGTGTTGATATCCAGCTGCCCAAGTTAGAAACAACACTTGCCAATCTGAAGCATGGACACTTTAAGCAAGTATGCTGCCATGGCAATGTCAACAATTTATGTATGAAATCATTCCCCTTCTGCTCATACTATTGCTTAATTTTTTTAAATCCTGTTAGTAAGGATTATGCAAGCTAGAGTTCTGCCCAGGTGACATTTAATAGCAACGTACTGCTAAATGTCCTGTGCCCTACATGTTACAAATACTTTTTTAAAAAAAGATATACCTTTTGAATGTATCATCCCAGATCCTCTTATCTAGTTCTGCTGGTGTTGCACAAATGGCATCACTTTGGGAGATGAGTTGCCTGAAGTTATGAAATCACTGTAAATGGTATCTGTCACATGCTGAGTAGTATGACTCAGCATACAACTGATGTGCATTGTTATTTCTTAATTTGGGCAATTGTCTGTTTGCATAGCTACACAAGAGGATTTTGTCAATTAAGTTAAAATGAGCTTTTTCACCTTTTTGCTTTTTCTTAGAAATCACTCAGTCAATAGCTTCTGCTTTCCTATGAATAGTTTATCTATCTATCTATCTATCTATCTATCTATCTATCTATCTATCTATCTATCTATCTATCTATCTATCTATCTATCTATCTATCTATCTATCTATCTATCTATCTATCTAATTTATATGCCGCCCACACTACCCAAATGTCTCTGGGCGGCTTACAACATTTAAAATACAATAAAAATTAAGAACAATTAAAATGCAATTAAAATATATATAGAAATTGCCATCGGACCCACAGCTAATATTATTTCAATTAAAAGCCTTCTGGAACAGGAAGGTTTTGACTTGGCACTGAAATGTCATCAGCGTCAGCGCCAGCCGAATCTCAATCGGGAGGGCATTCCATAGTCTGGGGGCAGCTGCCGAAAAGGCCCTTTGTCTACAAGCTGTCCCTCTTATCTCCTTAAGGGACGGCTCTTTCAAAAGGACCCCCTGGCTAGATCTTAACTGCCGGGTAGGTTCATATGGAATGAGGCGGTCCTTCAGGTATCCACGGCCCAAGCCGTTTAGGGCTTTATATGTCAAAACAAGCACTTTGAATTGGGCCCGGGCAGCAACTGGTAGCCAATGTAGCTTAAACAGAATCAGCTTGGTATGTTCCCTAGTGGCCCCACCACTCACCAGCCACGCAGCTCGATTCTGGACCAGTTGCATTCGCCGGACCGTCTTCAAAGGCAGCCCCACGTAGAGTGCATTGCAGTAATCTATGTGGGATGTTACCAGTGCGTGTGCAACTGTCATGAGACTCTGCTCGTCCAGGTAGGGCCGTAGCTGGTATAATTTCCACAGCTGAAGGAAGGCACCCCTGGCCACCGAGTCCACCTGGGCTTCCAGTGTTAGACTGGGGTCCAGTAGCACCCCCAAGCTGCGGACCCTGTCCCTTAGGGGGAGTGTAACCCCATTCAGGGCAAGGAAATGGCCCTCCAGCCTGTCCAGCAAAGGACCCACTAACTTCCGTCTTGTCTGGATTGAGTTTCAATTTATTAACCCTCATCCAGTCCATTATCAAGTCTAGACACGAGTTCAGCACAGAAACTGCTTCACCTGGATTGGTGGAAAATGAGAGGCAGAACTGAGTGTCATCAGCATATTGCTGACTCCTCAGCCCACACCTCCTGATGACCTCTCCCAGCAGTTTCATGTAGATCTATCTATCTATCTATCTATCTATCTATCTATCTATCTATCTATCTATCTATCTATCTATCTATCTATCTATCTATCTATCTATCTATCTATCTATCTATCTATCTATCTATCTATCTATCTATCTATCTATCTATCTATCTATCTGATTTATACCCCGCCTATCTGGACTACTCGTCCACTCTAGGCGGCTTACAATATAGGATAAAACAATAAACTCAAGAATGTGCATAGTCATTCAATAACAATTGTAATAAAGTAGAAGGAAAAAAATTAAAGGAAAATAGAAAGAAATCAGGTATTGACTGGAGGGAAGGCCTGGATGTATAACCATGTTTTTAATTGGGTTTTAAAGATTCCCAGCGTAGGTGCTGTGCGAATCTCCGGAGGGAGGTTGTTCCATAGACGAGGAGCCACCGCCGAGAAGGCCCGGTTTCGTGTCTTCTCCTTCCGGGCCTCTCACGGCATCAGGCTCCTCAACCTCACCTCCTGACTCGCACGGGTGATCCGGGTAGACCTTGATGGGAGCAGGCGTTCCACCAACTATCGAGGTCCTAAACCGTTTAGGGCCTTATAAGTAAGCATTAAGACTTTGAAGTCGACACGGAAACGAATGGGCAGCCAATGCAGTGCGGCCAGAGTTGGAGAAATGTGTTGGTATTTTCTCACTCCAGTAAGGAGTCTGGCCACTGCATTTTGCACCACCTGAAGTTTCTGCATCAGCCTCAAAGGCAGCCCCACGTAGAGCGCGTTACAGTGGTCTAATCTTGAGATTACGAGCGCCTGCACCAAGGTAGCGAGTGCCCCCGTGTCTAGATAGGGCCGCAGCCAGGCAATCCGCCATAGGTGGAAAAAGGCGGTGCGGACTACTGATGCCACCTGCTTTTCCATGGTGAGTGTCGGGTCCAAATATATGCCCAAGCTGCGAACCCTACTCTTCGTGGCCAGGGTCACCCCCCCAAACGTGAGAGAGTCACCCAAGCCGCCAGCCACGGGGCCTCCCACCCTCAGAACTTCCGCCTTGTCCGGGTTCAGCCTCAGCCCATTCTCCTGCATCCATTGCAGTATGGCCCCCAAGCAGCACTGAAGGGACAGAATGGCATCACCTGCAGTTGGTGAAAAGGAGATGTAGAGTTGGGTGTCATCGGCATATTGTTGACACGATGCCCCACATCCCCTGATGACCCCTCCCAGCGGTCTCATATAGATATTAAACAGCATATGGATGCTGAACAGCATAGTTCATAGTTGCTGTATTATGACACCTGACTGAAGTTGGGTTGCTAACTATAATAATCACTTGAAGAAATGTTTTCTAAAACTTCATATTGGATGTCACATAGAAAGTGTCTGAATTATTATATGGGGTATAAACTTGGGAGGAAGTTGATATAGTTGTGGATTGGAGTGTTCTGGATATGGGGTCAGGAGCCAGCCATGCTGCAAAATATAGAGTAGATATGGGATATTTTTATTCATCTCCTGGGGGAAACGAATATAGATATTGCCACCATAGGTGGCAGGCCCATTTGACCCTCCCCCCCGAACTGCGCTGTCCACTTACTGCTTGTGGAGCAGCAGTGTCGCTATCCTTGTTCATGCCACCCACACCAATCGTGGAAGTAGCCCAGCTGGGTTTCACCATCTCCCTCTGCTGCTGACCACTTTGGTGAGGAGGTGGGATGACTGGTCAGCAGCAAAGGGAGGTGGGGAAGCCCCAGCCAGGCTACTTCCACGATTTGTGTGGTGCAAACGAGGATGGTCCTGTGTTCCAGGCTGCAAGCAGTAAGTGGACAGCTCGGTTTTGGGGGGAGGCTCAAACAGGTTTGGTCACCTGTGGTGGCGACATTCATCTCCCCTGGGAGAAAAATACAAATATTCCATATCTAATGTGGAGTGTAAACTGGGAGCTTACATTTCCAGAGGGCTAGATGGGTTAGTCTGTAATCTGTTTCAGCAAAAATAACTGAGAGTTTTGTGACACTTCAGAGCCTAAGAAACTTTTTTGGTTTAAGCTTAAATTGATTGTATTGCACTTCTTCAGATACAGCTCCACAGCCTCAGTGAACAGACATTTGAGCAAATGTACATGAATGTCAGTTCACTGAGGCTATACTTCATGCATCTGAAAAAAGTAGACTACAATCCACACAGCTGTATGCCAAACAAAGTATGTTAGTCTTAAAGATGCCTCTTAAGCTCTTCACTGTTGTTCCCACTGTTGAATATATTGGCTAAAATCCTGTTGCTTAGTGTAGCAAGTTGCACTAGAATTGAATCAGTGGCATTTTGGTATGCCAGTTCCTCACAAATTCCATTGATTCAAACAGATCTACTTCAGTTGTAACTTACTACTCTAAAGTAAGTCACTAGAGTAGGCCCATTTGAGTCAATGACACTTGTAGAAGAATAGATTGACAAAATCTGCACTGATTCAGTGGGTCTAGTCTAGAGGGACTTCCTATGCTATACAACAGAATCTCAGCCATTGTTTTGTGGTGGCTTCCTTAGAAATGTCACTTTTCTGTTCATTGACTTGTAACAAGAGATGTTCCTGTTTCTGAAAGGAAGCCTGTCATACTATATGCTATTGCAGATACCTCGCACTCTGTTCCTCATCCTGTATATTGGTAGTTTTATGTTCTCTGTGTTTATGAATTTTCACTTACACTCCTTCATCTCCTTATATTGAGATCAGTGTGGGGAGATGTGACATGATTTTCGCTAGGAAAAAATAATCACCAGACTCTTTTGTTATATAACATGGAAATACTGCAGGCATTTTTCATTGAATTAAGTATGAGAAAGTTAGTTACAGTCATGACTTTGCCACTTACACTTGCAGCCGTATAATATCTGGACAGATGCTTCTTGACAGTGTTAGATGTGTGAGCATAGGCAGATCTATAATAATTACTTTGGCTGCTGAGTGCAGCAGGCTGTCCTAAATTGCTCAAGTGTGATTCATGGTTATTATTATTTTTCTGGAAGCTTACTGGAAAAAGATTCCTGCTTGAAACTTATGCATGATCAGTTATAGGATATGCAGTTCTAGGAAAGTACAAAATGTTCTATATGTTAATTTTCTTCTGAGTTATTCTTGGCAAATCGTATTTTATAACATAGTGATTTATAAAGATAACAGCCTTCCTTTTAAACAGGTTTCAGGTTTAAAATGATATGTGGCGCTAGAGGTTGGGAATTCCCCACTGTGCCTCCTTGACAGGGGCTGCACTGGATGATCCATAGGGTTTCTTCCAGGTCTGCATTTCTATGACTGTTATTATATAGGTAGGGAAGGATTTGGTAAACAGAAGCCCTTGGAGTTCACATCAAGTGTGTAAGCTGGCTCTTGGGATACCCTAGGGTTCTTTGCACTCACTGCATTTCCTGCAGGGCTCTATCATATCTTGATGTTATAGGCCAAGTTCAGTTATGGAACATATGGTAGGTGCTGCAATTTTTTCTAGTAAAGCCGGTTTCTTACACAGCTGGACAGAGCAGAACTGAAGAAATATTCAGGACCCTGGACAGAGTTCTGTAGAAGCTGTGTGGCTGAAGGACACCTTCAGGAAATTAACTGTGTTCCCAGCAAGGAAATTCCAGCCACTAGGGTTGCAATTAGATAGCAATTGCAAGGGAGGATTATGTCTGATCACACTGGAAAGAGTCTCTTTGCTGGGAGCAGTCTAGCCCAGCCCCCCCCCAAAAGAGAAGCCCTGCCGCTGGACCAAAAAGTTCCATCTTGGCCATACTTTGTGTGGTCCCCAGGAAATGGCTTACACTGTACATGCCACAAACAAAGTTATTTCCCCATCTGATCACACCCTGCAGCTGAAACAGGCTGGTCAGCTCAGATCATTCACAGGCTTCACTCCAGTTGGTTATTAGCTGTAAGCTTTAAAAGGCCCACGCACTTTAGAGGTAGTCAGTCTTTGTGGTTGATGTGGTTGGGGTATTTTAAAGGACCTTTAGTGGAAGTGGAAGGAGTAATCTCATTTGTGGCACTAGTTTAGACATAAGAGAATGATTATGGTTTCTTAGAGAGTGGAGGAAATGACATACCATCTAGCTTAGAATCCTTTTTGCTCTGATGGTTCCCCATGGAGTCATGTGATCATGGCAGTGCTTCCAAATGATGTGTTTACTGTCCCATCACACTGCATCATTCACAGAATTTTACAGGGTCTTCAGCACAATGTTGTTTTGTAAGCATTTAAAATGGCTTATAACGTAACAAATTACTACTTCACTAATGAAAAATACTAATCAGCCATAGCTTTAAAAGTAATGAGTCACAAGTAAAGAAACATTTATTTAAAAAAATAGGAGTCCTATATCTGCTCTGGTAGTCATCCATCTGGAAGCACTTCTAATCACCAAAAGTCCTTCCCTAAAGTTGCTCTGTAACTCAGCAAGAAGTTATGGGAAATGTAATTATATATTACATTAAATTAAAACAGCAGTGGTCCCAGTACACTTCATGTACACTTTCAGGAACATAGGAAGCTACTTTTTTTTACCTGTCCAGATCATTGAGCAATCTAGGTTAATACTAATTATATAGGGAAATCATCCTGTCCAGCAATGACTCTCCAGGGTTTCAGACAACTCCCTTTCCCAACCCTGCTGAGAGATGACCGGGACTGAAGCTCAGGTTTTTTTTTGTCTGCAAAGCAAGTCTTCTACAACTTCTTTATTTTGAGTCCGATTAACAGTCACTTGATTGCTTCCATTTTTGATGCTCAGTACCACTTTGAAAACATTCACTCAGAGTAGATGTTAGAAAAGACTTTCAATGACATTACATATCTGGATTTCAAACAGAACTTTTCTAAACCAGAAATATACTGTCAGCAGTTTATTAATAGGATTATTGCTTGTCAAATGATGCTCATTCAGAATATAAATATTCTGTGGTCTATTTTTATTATTGTTGAAACATTTGACTCCCCAGTAGCTCGTGGGATCACGTAATGTGAGGACCTGTTTAATCTTTTTTCCCCTGGATGCATCCTGCTCTTTATAATAGATTGTGTGCGTTTGGTTGTTTTTGAAGGAGGATTGGTAACTCAACTAGTTGCATAGATGATTTTCTGTATTAAAAAACCCAGGAAATTGTTTGTAATGATGGCCACAATTTCAATAGTGAGTATGTTGGGCATATCAATGTTTTGCTAAGTATTGCTAGAATCCTTTGGAATATGCATGGATTTTCTTATATAGGTTCCCAAATGTTTCTCCCCCTTCCAAAGGGGTTTCCATGCATAAATGATGACCTTTGCACAATAAGAAATGTCTGCTTCAAAAAAATGCTTCCATATTGTGCTCAATGGTAAATGTAGATCCCAGCTGTAGCCTATCGTAGAATCTGTCTCCTCCCTACAACATTTGCACTATAATGTTAATGATGAATACCACAATTGCAAATATTTAGTTTTGGGCTCTCCGTTAACAGCCTTAAAGTGTATGTATTAATTTGGCACATTTATGTTGAAGCAATCTTTTGATAGTTGGTTAAACTAAAAGGTGAGTCTTAATTTTCACATTGAAAAAATTGCATACTAATTGTTAAAACAACAATTGTTTTTCTATAGCCAATGTCCATTAAAACTAAAGATCTTCTCCCTCGTTGTTTCTATATGATAAATGTTTCTAAAGTGTTTAAAATAATTCACAATTGTTCATAGGTATACGGTAGTTGAAGGTGACTCGGAAACATGAGCCTGTTTTTTCTCCCATTCCCCAAGCCCTTATATATAGGTTGCAAAAAACAGTTGGTCTAAAAGTGAGTAGTACTAATATTTACCTCTTCCCCATCCTCTTCAGAATCCATGGAAAAACTGCAGACCAGAATAATTGACAATCCGCCAATAATTCTTGCAAATGGGAAATGGTCATTATTTAATCCTTTTGATTTTATCTAGTGACTTGCCTTCTGCTTAACATTTCCTCCTTAGGTTCAGTATTTGGTATCTTCCTCACCTCATCTCTTTCTAGAGACAGTTATTTTATTTGGACGTAAGCCTGAGTATAAGATTGCTGATAACACCTAGTATAGTGGAAGGGGTTAGTTCTGACATTTGGAAGGGAGAGCTTTGTGAGTTGTGATAAACTACTTTCGGAGAAAACACAGTACTGTCTCAGCCCTATTTAATAATGCAAAAGAAGCGGATCCTGCCAACGATAGACTCAAATTGTGCAAGTTCAGAGAACTCGTACTTAGATGATTGGAAAATATCAAGAGTGCAGCAAGAGTGAATGTATAATATAGTCTCTTGAGGATCAAATTGGTGAAGTTCTGATTCTAGTATGACTTTTAGAAAAGCAGAAAAGTCAATAAACTTACATGCTGGGAGGCTTTATGCTTGATTTCTTGAAGATAAACCATTTTGATTTATGAGTGGAATAGGATCAACATCTGAAAATAGAAACAGAGGCCTTTGTAGTCATATAGATACATGAGCAAAGAAGAACCTGCTTTGCTGGCTTGACAGTCACTCTAGAAACAGATTGTGTCAGTCTCTTGTATCCCTTATAGAAAACAACTATTGATGGATTTCACCCAGGAGGCTAGAGACTGAATCTCTGGATTTTCAGTTCTTTAAACAGAACGAATGGTGGCAGATACTCTTTTTTGAAACCTCTTTCCAAACACCCTTGTCTCCAAACAAATTGTGTCAAAAGCATGAAGTTCCTGTGTTGGTCAAGTTGATTTCCTTTCAGATGAGTTGTCTGTATTAGGCTGCCTGAAATTGCAAGGAGCTAGTTCTTTGTGTTAAAACATCAGAGCAAGACTGCACATAGTCAAGAACATTGCTTGTGTTTCAAAACATGATTCTGCTATCATTATAATAGAACCTCTTAGCTTCTCTTAGCCTCAAACATACGATGGCACTATGTTAAGCCTCAACATAGTCACAGTTTGTGAAGATGTATAGAGGCTTGGATAGCCAGGTACTAAGCCACATTGGTACTCAGCACTGTTCAGTCCCACTAAAGGTGTGTTGTCATGATAGAATTACCAAATTGTACATGGTACATGTGGCATGTAATATACAGAAAGATTCTGTACATCTTGTCATTTATTAATATTTCCCATACTTTAAGACAGCAACTACAGAGCACCACTACGGAAGTAGTTACTGTACTGTAACAGACCACACCTTTTTGCCTTGGTGTACCCTATTTTGAAAACAAGATAATAGTTGCAATGTTTATAAGCACTGAAAGTCAAACCTGCCTCAACTCTGTTAATATTCCTAGTGCTGTGAAAGTAATCAGTTATTATGGACATTGTACATTGATTTGAAACAAAATAGGATCTGTTGATATGAACTCCAGAGCATCATGCCATTATTCATGCATCATTGTCTTTCCTTTTAGAACTAATTTTGATCTATTCTAAGTTTTAACAAGTTATTGATTAGAGACAGCTGTCTGCTAATGTATGTTACTGGAAGTGCCAACAGGCAGCCAAAAATGAAGGAACAAGAGGCTGTCAAACTAATTTTATCAAGCAACAGTATTTTTGATTGGATAAAGAAGGTTCAATAATTACTGTTAGAACATTTATTGACGTATATGGAGGAATTTGAGGATATGACAGGATTAAAAGTAAATTGGGGCAAGTCAATGTTTATTGTTAAACCACTCGGATGAGGAGAAAAGAAGAATGAAAACAATATTTGAAGGAAAAATGGGAAATATTATTAAATATTTAGGGATTGATGTTACCTGGAACTTACAGGATATAATTAAAATAAATTCGGATAGACTGAAAAAAAAAGAGATAACTGGATGGATAAAAGGTTATCAAAAATTAAAGATTTCCTGGTTTGATAGAATAGCATTATGTAAAATTTTTAAAAAATCTGAATTAAATTTTATATTTTGGATGCTTCCTATAAAGATTACAGAAAAGCAATTGAAAGAATGGCAGATAATGATAAATTGTTACTATAATGGAAATAGACAAGTGAGGATTAATAAAAAATTATGGTACGTAACCCAAAAATATGGAGGTCTTGGATTACATAATTTAAAATTATATTATAGAGCAAATCAAATCAGAAGTATCCCAGATATTATTAAAGGTAATAAAAATTTAATTTGGACAGAAATAGAAATGCATGGTAAGGAAAAAAAAATTAAAAGTATATTGTTTGAAGAAAAGATTGGAGAAGAGATTAAAAAGGCTACTAACCCTTTCCTTAAAAATATGTTGGAAAACTGGAAAAAGTTTAGGGGTAAAAAAAAGTTTAGCTCACCGATTTCTCCCTTATACCAGGTTGTGGATTTAAAGAATTTTCCAGAAAATCTTTAAAAAACTCTTAAGAACATATTAAAAGATAAAGGGATACATAAGATAAAAGATTGGATGAAGAAGATGAAAGATAAAGGAAATAGAAAAGAGATTTTGGAAGGAGAGGGGATTTCTTCTTTAATATGATTCAAATAGAAAGGTGGACAAGGGAATGGAAAAGTAATGAAAGGAAAAGTACAAAAATGACAAAATTTGAAGAGATTATTGAAAAAAAAATTTAAACTAGAGGAAAAGACAGAAAGAAAGGGAACTGCGAGTCAAATATATAAATTATTAATTCAGGCCAAACAGGACACACAAGAATTAACAGTACAGTGGCAACATGATTTGGATAAAGAAGCACTAGGAGAAGAATGGGATAAAACGTGGGATCAAAGAATTATGAAGAACACGTCTGTAAGGATAAACGAAAACTGTTATAAGGTAATATGGAGGTGCTATTTAATACATGTAAAAATGAATATAATAAATAAAAACGTATCATCACTATGTTGGATGTGTAAAAAAGATAAGGGGACGTATTTACATATGTGGTGGTTATGTGAAATAAGAAAGAAAGAATGGATGCGAATCTTTAAAGAAATAAGGGAAATAACTGGATCAAATATTAAAATGTCCCCGACAATGGCTTTAGTGAATATGGTTAAGAAAGATCAATTGTTGAAAGAAAATAAGGATTTAGTGGTTATGGCAGCAAGGCTAATTTTTGCAAGAAATTGGAAAAATGATAACCAAATTAATTTAGAGTAATGGTATAGAGAATTATGGTATATGGCAATTAATGATAAATTGACATGTGATATAGAAATAAGAAGATGATTATCAAAAGTAATGGTTTTTTAAAAATACGGAGTATATTTTTGGAATATATATATTTCAGAGAGGGAAGGGGTATACGCCGAGAGAAGAAACAATGAGGTTTTGGAGGAAAAACGGATTGAATGAATTTTAAAAATATTATTAATGCTAGCCCTGAGGGTGAAAGTGAGACTGGTGTATTATGTACAGTAATTGTATTTTATTGTGGTGTTAGGTTTATGTTGTTTAGGTTGGATGTTTGTTTAATAAAAATTAAAAAATAGCTTTTATTATATAATAATGGGATAGCATCTAAACATTACTTGAGCTTCTTGTGACCTCACAAATTTGAAGTGAACTGCAAGATGAAATCAACTGAAAAAAATAGATGCCAGTTGGCAAAATATAGGTCTCCTGAGTGGATTTCTGTCTGGATAAATGATCATATTTATATATGCCACTGTCTCCCAAGCTATGCTTGTCCAGGTTTGGTTTCATGGAAAAACTAAAGTGCTTCTGTGGCATTTGATTTTATTTATAAATACACAAGGTGAGGATATTGATGGTTTGTATCCTGGCACTCTTAATCAAGCCACAAATGTTCTGCCTACATCAGAGACCCAGAAAGGTACTTCCCAGAAGTCCTTTCTAGGGCTCTTTCCCATCCTTCCTCTAACAGCAGTTTTTCTGTGCACCTTTATCAGTTCTTAGAGATGTCTCTGAGGCCTTTCATAACCCATGAGGATGTTTCAAGTATTTCCTGGCTGTTTTGGGACATTTATCTGTAAATTCCATAAGGAATGATGTGGCCAACAATAGCATTATTGATTACTTAAGCAGTTTTCAGCGGACACTCTCGTTCTTTAATTTTTTTCAATTTTTTATACAAAAAACAAGAACAAACAGGAAAAAAATCTAATAAACAAATATCTAAACGCACTGTGCTCCCACCCCCTGGACCATTTGTGAGTAACAGCTTATACCATTTACCCTTGTGAAGCCCCATATTCTTTCTAGAATTATATTGGCTCTTTCTTGCAATAGGCTTTGCTCCTTCCCTTTTATTAACACAAAATCAATAAATTATCCATATATATCTATAAATTCATCTCTGCCTTTTAGCCCCCCCCCCAACTTTTATATTATAGTAAAGAAAATTTATTTGTGTATAGCTGTAGCCATTACAAAAGAAAGTTTGAACAGGATAAAATATCAAATATATTACACAAATAAAACGATCTAAAAACAACATTATCATGTGAAACAGTTCAATCCTCAGTTAAAACATGATCATTATAACTACAAAACTTCTTTCTTAAAACCATTGCTTTAAAAGCAAAGCCGGCTGCCTTTTCAGAAATGTATGGCACCTTATCCGCCAATAGAAAATTTATCAAATATGCACCAGATCTATCAAATGTGAGAGACCAAACTCTTGGAACAAAGCTACTCTCTGATCTTTATAGATTGGGCAGTCAGTTAAATAGTGGGTTAGATCTTCAACTGCATTAGTTCCACATGGGCAAACTCTTTCCTCCAAAAGAATCCATTGGTAACGTCCTTCAACCACTGCAGAACTTATAGACTGGCAACATAATGCTGTAAAAGCATTTCTCTATTTAAAATGTGATATATTAGTTACATACTGTGGGCAAGGTGTTTGAATAGGTAACTATTTTAGAACATAAAGTTAAGTTTAGATTGCTTATTTAATTTATTTCCTGAAAAACCAATTGCCAATATGTCAATATTCACTCACATCCCCACCACATATGAAAACAAGTGCCTACTTTCTGGCATCCACTCTAATACATTATATTCAATGATATTATTGAATATAATTGATAGTTAATATGTCTACCATTTTTTTTCAAACAGCCTTACTTCATTCTCAACCTTTTTAACGTGTTTTTATTGTTCTCTTTTAAGATTATATGATCCCCTGATACAAATTCCTCTAATCTATGTTTTCATAGTGTCCCATATACAGTGGTGCCTCGCTTAACGATTTTAATTGGTTGCAAAAAATTCATCGCTATGGGAAAACATCGCTAAGTGCAACGCGTTTTCCCATAGAGATGCATTGAAAACCGGATAATCCATTCCAATGAGAATGGATTACCGTCCTTAAGTGAAAATTGCCATAGGAAACATTGCTAAGCAAAATGCAGTTCCCCCTTTGGAATGCATTGAAACCTTTTCAATGCATTTCAATGGGGGGAGAAAAAAAATCACAAAAAATTCAAAAAGAGTCAGAACGAAGCCAAATTTGGTTAACAAAGAGTTTATTAAGTGCACTAACGATTTCAAGCACTCTAGACCCTTTTAAAACAATTTAATACCTTTTAAAAATAGCGAAAACAGAGCTGTCAAAAACATCGCTAAGTGAAATGGGGACCTAAACTGTCATCGCTAAGCGAAGCAAGGTCCCGGACATTGCTATGCGAAATTCCCCCATTGGAAACATCGCTAAATGAAGCGCAAGATCGCTCCAAAAACCTCATTGCTAAGCAAATACAGTGGTGCCTCGCACAACGGGTGCCTCACACAACGATGAATTCACACAACGATGCCTTTTTCTGTTAAATTTGCCGCCTCACACAGCGATGTTTCCTATGGGGGATTTTCACACAACGATGTCTCTTTTTCGTTCCTGTAAAAGTGTCTTACAATGTTTGGAAGCCGTTTTAAATGATTGCAATGGTTAGCCTACCTCCTGAAACCTATGCAAACTGATTTTGGTGTTGTTCTGACACTTCGTTAATTTATGGTAATTTTTTGTTTTTCCCCTCATTGAAATGCATGGAGTTCAATGAGGGGAAAAACAAAAAATTACCATAAATTAACGAAGTGTCAGAACAACACCAAAATCAGTTTGCATAGGTTTCAGGAGGTGGGCTAACCATTGCAACCATTTAAAACGGCTTCCAAACATTGTAAGACACTTTTACAGGAGCGAAAAAGGACTTTGCAAAGCCATTGAAATGTATTGAGTCGGCTTCAATACATTCCAATGGAGGAAACATTGTTTCACACAACGATGTTTCCTATGGGGATTTTCACTCAGCGATGGTAATCCATTCCAATTGGAACGGATTAACCGGTTTTTCAATGCATTCCTATGGGAAATGGTGTTTCACAGAACGATGTTTCACACAACGTTGATTTTTTTGGAACCAATTAACATCGTTGTGTGAGGCACCACTGTACATCGTTAAACCAGGCAATCGCTAAGCGAGGCACCACTGTATTATCTTGGCTGCAACCTTTCCTGTCATTTATTTCACATATTTTTACTATTTCTTTTTGTATTTTATCTATTATTTTCTTTTGCTGAAAAATATTGGTTTCTAATCTCCATCTTTTAACTTGCCTGTAATCACATATTTCAATATTCATACTTAGCAAAGCATGATCTGTTACTTATATTAATTCAACTAGATTTTTAACTACTCTCAAAGTTAGATACAAACATATAATTAATCTGGAGTACGTATAACCATTTTTATCTCCTTTCATCACTCTCCAGATATCTTCCTTATCAGTCTTTCTAACTATTCTCTTCAAAATCCAAACTCTATTAATTTTCTTAACTTTGGTAAACTTTTATTTATCTTTTTCTTTACTCATAACAATCTTGAAATCACCTGTCATTACTACAAACCCTTTCCTTTATCTTCCAGTTTCTTCAACACTTCCTTAAAGAAATTACATATTTTTTGCTCCATAAGACGCACCTTTCCATAAGACGCACCAATTTTTTAGGAGAAGAAAACAGGAAAATATAATCTGATTTCTTCGCTCCATAAAACGCACAGGCTTTCCACCCCCCTGTTTTGTGGGGGGGAAAGTGCGTCTTATGGTGCAAAAAATACGGTAGTTTGATTTACAGTTAGAGAGTAGACATTAATCAAAGTATACTCCTTTTCTCCCATTGCTGGTTGTATCATTATATATCTTCGTCTACTATATTCTTTCATTTTATTCACTTTAAAATCACATTTTAAAAAGAAATTATGATTCGAACCCTTCTTGAATTCCCATCAATTTTTTCATAAATACCAAACCAATTTAGTTTAACTTTAAGACCTTCTTTTGCTTGATGTGTTTCAGTATTATAATATTCAATATTAAATATTATATCTGCTTTCTCCTTATTTAATAACACCTTTCCCCCTCTCTTTATAATGCTCCCCAGTTCATTCACATTTAAAGTTGATATTCATAATATTTTACTCATAATTATTTACCTCTGTTCTGGACCCAAGTAGTAAAAACTTTCCTAAAAACTCTGGGGACGGGAGGCAGAGGGCAGCAGGGACAGAAGGCAGAGGGCAGCGGGTGCAGCTTTGGAAGCCCGGGATTTTTTTTTCTTTGGCTGGAACAGATTAAATGGTTTTCAATGCATTCCTATGGGAAATGGACCCTCAACCTACGGAATTTTCAACCTGTGGCCTCCGTTCCAATACAGATTAATTCTGTAAGTTGAGGGTCCACTGTACTGTATCATGAAGACCTGACTGAGCAGGTCTATTGTGACAAACCAAGGAGGGTGAGATATGCTTATCCACCCTGATATTGACCTTCCATATCACCTTCACTGCCACAACATCAACATTGTTCATCCACAGCCTATCCAGCATCGACTCACCATACATTGATCCCTATGAAATCAGCTCTCAAACGGACTCTTCTGGTACCGGATTCTCAACCACAACCCAAATGAGCTAAGCACTCTTCCAGGCACTCTTAACATTGTACATCTCTCTAAGTCGCCACCACCTACAAAGGACCTCCCCCTCCTCCTGACATTGAACAATGCCTGGTATCAAGTATACCTCCAACATCACAACCATCGGCATCAGCAACCAAACCACCATACTGATCACCATCCTCACAATCCTCCCTTTCTCCTCAAGATTCAACATCTGGTATTCCCAGGAAACACTGTCTAATTTACCTACTCCATCTTCTGATGTGGGCAAAAAACATCCACCACATCAGAAGATTTCACATCTTACTCTCAGCTTGTCATGCGATAAGTCTTTACAACTTGATATCGAAGAACCACCACCTCAAAAGAAAGAGCTGGTCTTCAATGATCTCAGTCGGGATAAGACACCACCCATTAGCTATGCTTGATTTAGTAAAAGAATCATGGGACAAACCCCCTTCCTCACTTCAAATTTCGAGACGCGTTGAAAATAATTACAAAACTCATGGTCTGGACACAGCCTTCCTCTCTAAACATATCATACCAAACTCAATTATTGTGGAGTCTAATCAATCAAGAGCACGTAATCATCCGTATGGTGCTTGACATTCTCGGAAGACGTCTCTATTCCCTCATGTCATTTATCATGAGGGTCGCTAATTACCAAACCGCTATGGGCACGTACTACTGCCAGCTATGGGATAGAATTCTACCTATCATTCAAGTGGCCCCAGACACCACCAAGACAGAAGCCTTAAATATCCACACCGAGGCTTCAACCTTGGCTAAACAGCAAAGAATTGCTTCCTGTCATACCGCGGATGCTGCCTCTAAAGCTATATCCACTTCTGTTGCCTTGAGGTGCCACGCCTGGCTGAGATCGGCAGGTATCTCAGATGGTACTAGGTTAAGGATAGAAGACTTTCCATTTGATGGTACTGGCCTTTTCAATACTAAAACAGATGAAGTAATGGACAATCTTCATAAATTCTATAAGACGGCACGTTCATATTCCACCCAACAACCTTACTGGTATCAGCGTCATCAATTTCAAAGACAACCTTTCTTTCAACATCAGTTTCAACCATACCAACAACCATATCGACTGTACAAGCCACAGGTGTCTGCTGGATCCTACCCAGGTCCATCTACATCTACAACACCTGCCTTTTGACTTCAACAACAATAACCATGTTGACAACTCTTTTGACACCCACAAAAGAAGGGTAACCAGTATCCATGGGCACCTTCTATCTACATTTCAAACTAGACTCCATCCCTTCATCAGTGCTTGGTACCGAATCACTAATGATCAGTGGGTTCTTTCTATTGTCCAAAATAGTTATTTCACTGAATTCCAACATACCCCACCCTCTGGCACCATTAAGACTACTCCATACTCACTTGCTCTTCGTGAAGAAGTTTCCCTTCTTCTACAAAATCAATTATCAAGGCCTTCCACACCTTCTTACGTTTCATTGCAGGATGAGCAGTACAGCTAGCTACAGACAATACCACAATGCTGTACTGTATAAGCAAGCAAGGAGGTACCCACTCCCTCTCACTCCTGTATCTGGCTGTCAAGCTCTGGGAATGGTGCTACCTACATCTTCCCAGTAGCGGTCCATGTCGCCATAGACATTCTTGCAGACCATCTCAGTCGCCTTACCACAAGGACACTGAACGACAAAGTTTTTGACTTTCTCTGTTGCCGGTGGGGTGTTCCGTCCATCAATGTCATTGCCTCCGAGACCAACACGAAGTGTCAGCAGTATTGCTCCCGAGCCGGTACCGACAGGAACTCACTTGGAGACACATTTATGATAGACTGGGTCGGACACCTACTATACCTATTTTCCCCGATCCCACTCATACAACGAACCATCATTCGACTTTGAGATTTCCACTTGAATGCCATCCTCCTCGCCCCATTGTGGCCACGTCAGCCGTCGTTCACCCACCTGAGGTTGATATTGACCGATGTGTTCCATCTTCCGTCGATCCCCAACCTTCTGACCTGAGACAACGGGATGATTTATTGTCCTGACATCGGCTCTCTGAACCTGACAGCATGGACGATACTCCCGCCATAAGAAACGTACGAGATGGGCCCGGAAGCCTTCGACCCAACGGTTATACTAAGGCAAATGGAAAGCATTCCTCTCTTTTCCTAATTCTCAGAACTTACTTGCAACACCGGTTTCTCTGAAGAATTTACTTACCTTTATCCTTCATTTCTTTCATCTCAGACTATCTTATTCTACCCTCAAGGTGTACATTTCTGCTATTGTAGCCCATCAGCTTTTTCAGTCTGACTCGGCTAGGCTTTTCTCTCACCCAACTTTGAAGAAATTTCTGAAGGGACTCCACAATATCTGTCCCCCCATATCAACATCCTCTTCCTCAATGGTCTTTGCAGCTTGTCCTCAGCGCACTTACCCAACCACCTTTCAAACCAATGGCTACCACTACTTTCAAATTACATCTCTAAAACATCTCTTGTAGCAATAACATCTGCTAAACGTGCTAGTGAACTTGCAGCCCTCCAATTGGACCAACCTTTCCTTCAGTTCCATCTGGACACGGTTACCCTCTATTTCGATGTATCATTTTTACCTAAAATTGTCTCTGAATTTCACCTCAATCAACCGTTGATTTTACCAAATTTGTTTCCGTCTCCTACGTCTCTCCAAGGCATGCTCCACATGCTTTGACGTAAGACGCTCCTTGGCCTTCTACATTGATAGAACTAAATCATTCAGAAAGTCTCCAAGGCTCTTCTTATGTTTTCATTACCCTCATAAGGGTGTCTCAGCTTCGCCTCAAACTATCTCTCACTGGATTGTTCAAATTATCTCATTAGCCTATCAGCTTACAGACAAAACACCTCTTGAACATTTAAGAGCTCATTCTACCAGGCGCTATCAACTTCTACTGCCTTCTAGTGTAGAACAGAACTTCCTTACATCTGTCGTGCAGCTACATGGTCTAATCCATTGACCTTTGCGAGGCATTACTGTCTGGATGTCCAGGCAAAGAATGATGCTGCTTTTGGCAGAGCGGTCATGACATCCTTTCTACCATGACGTCCCACCATCCAGTAAGTGAGCTTGCCAGTCACCCAATTGTGTGCATTCACATAGACCACAAATAAGAAAGAGGGGTTACCTACCTGTAACCATGGTTCTTCTAGTGATCCTCTGTGAATCCACACATCCTGCCCATCCTCCCCTCTGTCCGTTATGTTGTCTTTTGATATAAGTCTTTGACAGCAGCAGACTCTTGCAGGAACAGAGGGGACCTTTGGAGCGTGGAGCATGCACTCCACGGAGGAACGTCCTATTAATCACATGTCTTTAAACTCTAGAAACTTCCAAGACATCCTGCGCAGGCACAAGCATAGTTACAGGAAGGCTGGACTGGAGGAATCCCAAGCCAGAATTAAGATTGCCGGAAGAAATATCAACAACCTCTGATATGCAGATGATACCACTCTGATGGCAGAAAGTGAGGAGGAATTAAAGAACCTTGTAATGAGGGTGAAAGAGAAGAGTGCAAAAAACAGTCTGAAACTCAACATCAAAAAAACTAAGATCATGGCCACTGGTCCCATCACCTCCTAGGAAATAGAAGGGGAAGATATGGAGGCAGTGTCAGATTTTATCTTCCTGGGCTCCATGATCACTGCAGATGGAGACAGCAGCCACGAAATTAAAAGACGCCTGCTTCTTGGGAGGAAAGCGATGACAAATCTTGACAGCATCTTAAAAAGCAGAGACATCACCTTGCCAAAGAAAGTCCGAATAATCAAAGCTATGGTTTTTCCTGTTGTGATGTATGGAAGTGAGAGCTGGACCATAAAGAAAGCAGACCACCAAAGAATTGATGCCTTTGAATTGTGGTGCTGGAGGAGGCTCTTGGGAATCCCCTGGACTGCAAGGAGAACAAACCTATCAGTTTTAAAGGAAATCAACCGTGAGTGTTCACTGGAAGGACAGATCCTGAAGCTGAGGCTCCAGTACTTTGGCCATCTCATGAGAAGAGAAGACTCCTTGGAAAAAACCTTGATGTTAGGAAAGTGCGACGACAAGAGGAGAAGGGGACGACAGAGGATGAGATGGCTGGACAGTGTCTGCGAAGCAACCAACATGAATTTGACACAACTCCGGGAGGCAGTGGAAGATAGGAGGGCCTGGCGTGCTCTGGTCCATGGGGTCACGAAGAGTCGGACATGACTAAACGACTAAACGACGAACCCCTCTTTTTAATTTCTGTCACAGTTCAGGAATATCAGTCTGCATTTTAAAATACATGATTGCAGCTGTAAGCATATTCAAAAACAGCTTTCTAAAGTAGTGCCAATCTAGTAACATATAAGTTTGTCTGTGGCTATTATTATGGCCTTGTGGATTTAAAACAAAAACCGTCCTTGCTAGGTTTGAAGGGCACTCTGGGGCTAGAAGACTTGCTTTGATCCAGTAGAGGGCCTTGCAGAGTTTATATCAAGAATCTTGTGGCAATGTGCTTAAATTGCTCCTGGCCTGAGTTTGATCTTGGGTTCAAGCTCAAGATTGACTCAACATTTCATCCTTCTGAGGTCAGTAAATTGAGTACCCAGCTTGCTGGAAGAGGGACAGTGTGTAACCTGCATAATTGGGTTGCAAACCTACAAGTTCTGCAGACCATAGGATCAGTTTCCTGAGTAAGAAAGTGTTCAGTTCACTGATTCTTCTCTTATTAATAAGAAAACTGCTGTTGCTACTAATTCAAATACAGCTGTGCACTTTTTAAAAAAGGAACAAACATACTAACTCAAGAAGCTTGGAAGAAGAGCATCATGAAAAGGAACAGTGAAATAAAACTGTTTGGAAGACTTTGTTTAAATGAAGCAGGTGGATTAAATATTGTCCCCTACCATCAACCTCTAATTCAGATTTGCTAGTTTGGAAAAGATTTACAAGGGATCCAATGAAATCTGCATGGTATAATTCTTAAACAACACTTTATAGACATTTGGGTGAAGTAATAGAATCTGACACAGAGGAGACCTTGGGGCTTTGTACCATTTTATCTTCACAGTGCAATGAATAGCTGTAGAGGTGGCAATTGTTTTGTACCTGCTCAGCACTGTAAGAGTGTGATTTTGTGAAAGGAAAAAAAAAGTTGTATATAGTCTGATAATTATGTCTGGTGCCTGGGCATGGCTCCCGTATGTATATTTGGATCTGTAAGGAATATATTTTGTGAACAGATTTTCCATTTAAAAAAGAGAGGGAGAGAGGATGCTACCAATTGGACCTTAACCACAAAATAAATCCTTGTGTGCTAGCCATATGGCGGTTTGCTTCATGGAAGTACAAAAGCTGTCAGGAAGCCTGCCTGTAACTCAGTCATGGGACTGCAGCAAAGATGACAGATGTAGAACTTTTTGCACTAGATACCTGTGTATCTCAGGCTTTTTATTCTTTACAAGTGCTAGATTCTTCAGAATTTTTTCCAGTTTGAAGCCTGCTAAATAAATTACTTTGCCACTGTTGGGAGAAAAACACAATAGAAAATATTTGCACAGCCAGACTATATTGTCCTCAGGTTCTATGCCATATTAGGTCTCTGGATGTAGACTGTTATAAATTTTTAAAAATCATATGGCAGTAGAATACGATCGGTGGTTAGGTTTACCAGTCTCTACATTCGTATAGTAGTACAGTAAACCTTTATTGGCATAAAACAGTGTGGACAAAGAAGTAAGACACAAGGGGGAAAGTATCACAAGGCGAATAAACATAGTCAACATTAAATGAGGAAGTACAAAATAATGAGAAGTAAGACATAATACCCGGGGAATGAGGTAAAGAAAAGTTCTACGTTATGAGGCAACATTGAGTTTCATAATTACAGCTAAATAGTTAGCCACCGCTTCAGTGAGGGGAGCACAACGATCACTCAAAAAATAGGGAGAAGGTCAGGGAAAAAGTCTGAAAAGGGAATCAGCCAATGATCTAAAAGGAGTTTCCGAAGGGAGTAATGTGCTGGACATTTGAATAGAATATGATCTCTAAGAAAAGCCTATTTCAAGCCCTTTAAAGATACAGGATTCTATGTAATAACTTTGTAGCCAGTATATAGCCATTAAACCTCCTTGAAGCTTCTGGGAACTTCTCCATGCTGTTTTCCCCCCTCTACTATGGGGGTTGAGGGGTTGAGAGTACAGCTATACTCTCCCACGCCAAGTCCAGGAGAAGACAAAAATGACCCAGGACCCAGCAAAGTTGCCTACTTGTGAGTTCAGGGGTGGGAGTTCCACATGGAAGTAAAACATTTGCCTTAATTTTGTACTATGACAATTGGAGGCTTATAGCTAGTGTAAGTGATCAGATTACAAGGGGAGAAAGTAGAGTGAAGAGAGCAAAACAGTGTTGTGATTTATCACCTGCACCCCCTCCAGTGTTTTTGGTAGATAACATAGAGATGCACAATGTAGGAACACATACTATGCAGATTTCCATGAGAAAACAATATTAATCTGAATCAATTTTAACAAAAAATTGAGCAGGAGGTTGGACCTGAGGGCCTTATAGGCCACTTTCCAACTCCATTATTCCATGAAAATTAAGTAACAGCTTAATGACTAACATTTATTTTATTAATTATTTAAATGCAGGTTTTTGCAGATTATAGTCAACTTCCTTGAAAACATTAAGAGAGACATTTAGCCAAGATATACACATTATATATTGTGGAGGATGGCATCTTGATGAATATGGTTATAAATGCAGCAAATGCAGTTTTCAGAGTTTCAGTAGCATATTAACACAAGTAAAAAATTCCAGAAGCCTTGATTAGAAAAAAACCTTTTCCTCATTGCTAAAGTGATTGCCTGGCAGTCAGGCTTTTACTTGAAGTGCAAGGATATTGAACCAGGAAAAAGCTTTCTCCCTCCCCACCCCCACCCCCGCAATCAACTTCTGCTTCTGAAATTTGGGTTAATACTGTTCTCTACAGACAAGATTGTAAAGAGAACTGCTTTTTAATATACAGGTTAGAATTTTATTATTATTCACATAAGGTTTGCATAGTTTGCTGTGGCTAATTAACAAGCTGCTGGGGCTTGTCTTAGTTGAATGTTAGTCATGGAGTTAATTTGCCACAATTAAATACATCACATGTGCAAACCCAACATAATTCAAATAATAGAAAGCGAGGGGTCCTTGGTTTATATGTGAGTGTGTCTGTATACTCTGGAATTTGTTTATGTAGCTTACGTCAGCTTTTTCCATCTCCACTTTCACTTGGTCTGTGTCCCTTTGCTGTTTCCATGTTTTCCTTTGGTGTTTGGGGTAAAGACATAAAACTACACCAGCCCATCGCCAAACGTACAGCACATGTTATCACGAACAAAGTAACTTAGCAGATAAGCCAGCCTTCTCCTTTGTGCCTGAACTCATTCCTCCTAGTGCAAAGTTTGCTGATGGTGATTCACTTCATCTCCCCCAGTCAATGTCTTTCTGGAGTCTTTCTTACCCAAGGATTCTTCCCATGGGTCAGTAGCCAAAGTCCCTTCTTGGCCTACTTGCGTAGCTTGTAGATCTCTCTCTGACACTTTTCAGGCAGTGCTTCTCAGTTGGGGTCAGTGCAAACCCCCAGGCTCTGCGGCTTGAAGTTGAGGTGTGTCAGAGTCCATCCTGTGGTCCAAGGCATAGTGAGGGGAATCAGTGAGAGCACAGTCAGTCTTGTCCAGATGGCCCCACTGGCATCAGTTCAGACTTTTTGCTTCTCATCTGGAGCCATCAGGAATGGGAGAAATGGAAGGTAGAGGGTATTAAACAAGAAGCAGACTCCAAACCTCTTATTTTATGCCCTCTACCTTCCACTTCTCCCCCTCCCCTGATGGCTCCAGGTACCCCTCATTACTGTAGTCTGCCCTGTGCAGCTGACTCTGAGTACTAGAGGGTGATTGTCCATCTTGGTATCTTGGAGGCCTGCTACCATCCAGGAATGCGAGCTGGGAGTTTCCTTCCCTCTTGCTCAGCAGCCACCTTACTGTAATCTGTCTAGATGGGTGGGTATAAATATGAATGAATGAATGAATGAATGAATGAATGAATGAATGAATGAATGAATGAATGAATGAATGAATGAATGATACAGGGGCCACCACAACTCTTGTATCTTTCTCAGGGAAGGCACAGAGGTCAGCCCTAATTACCTGGCCTGCTCATCCCTGTTACACTTGGTAATTCTGTTTTTCTCTCTAAAGCGATCACTTTGAGGTTAGCAACATGTCTTCAGAATGTTTTGGAAGTGGTTCTGATGTGCTAGCATTTCAGACCTCAAATCTGTCTGTTGTTTTGTGTGGAGACTGTCCTTTTTAAAAAGGTAAAGGTTCCCCTTGACAATTTTTGTCCAGCCGTGTTCGACTCTAGGGGGCGGTGCTCATCCCCATTTCCAAGCCATAGAGCCAGCATTTTGTCCGAAGACAATCATCCGTGGTCACATGGCCAGTGCGACTTAGACAAGGAACGCTGTTACCTTCCCACCGAGGTGGTACCTGTTTATCTACTTGCATTTGCATGCTTTTGAACCGCTAGGTTGGTGGGAGCTGGGACAAGCGATGGGCACTCACTCCGTCACGTGGATTCGATCTTACGACTGCTGGTCTTCTGACCCTGCAGCACAGGCTTCTGTGGTTTAGCCCGCAGCGCCTCCACGTCCCTTTTTACACATGTCCTTTTTACAGAGGAGTAAAAAGGTGAAGGGCATTACAGATCACCATAGAAGATAAATAGGGAAAGGAGCCCTGATGTCCTGTGTGGTTTAGTTGGAGCCTGTAATAGTGGTGCTGGAGCAGATGTGGGAACACAGCATCTAGATTTGTGGCAGGGTCCTTGCCATCCTTTCCAGTAACATCCCTTTGTGTTTTACATTAGATAAATGAGGCAATCTCTCTGCAAGAGAATAAACTGACACAAATCAGACATCAGAAATGCTGACACACCAGAGCCACTTTCAAAACATTTCAGCCTCCTAGTACAACTTCTGTTTCAATTTATGTAGCACCCCATAGTGTTAGAGCACTCTCTGTGCAGTTTACAACATAATTTTATACAAACAACACTTGGCAAGCTGAGCACTCATTTTATGAACTTTGGAATGATGGAACATTGAGTGAACCTTGAGCCCGCCTACCTGAACCGGTCAGGATTGAACTCAGGTTGTGAGCGGAGTCTTGACTGCACTACTGCAGTTTAACCACAGTGCCAAGTGGCTGTCGGGGGGAGGGGGGAGAGTTACAAAGGGAGTTAGATGAAATAGGCAGCTGAACTCACCCTTGTTATCTGATGGCCATGGGACAAGCATAAAGTCACTGCAGTGCTTTTATTGTAAAGGTTTGTGAGCATAGGCTTCTTCCTTGTTTCTGTAAAACCACAGCCTTGAAGGTCTCTGGTGAAATAGTTAGAGTTGAAGAGTGTGAGCTTTACTTTGCCCTTTGCTTTTTGGCCTTTCCCTGCAGTGATAAAATTTAAAAAACTTCAAATCTAAGAAGACCTTTGGCTATTGGGAACTGGATTTTGTTTACCTACTATAATAATATGCTGTCTCTTTTTTTGGTCTTTTACTCTAGGTTTTCAGTCCAGATTTATTTTACGATGTTGCAGTTGGATTTAAACCACCTTTGGTCTGGATTTAATTGTTTCTATCTGTTGCTGTTTTTATTGCCTCTTTTTTTTTTACAAGTCACCTTGAAGAAATGTTGGGAGTTAATTTTTTAACTAAACAAGAAAACAAAGTCATGCAGCTAGGAGGATGAGCTGAACCTCTCAAATTCACAGTGGCTGCAATCTGTTCAAAACTGCTGCTCCTGAACTCCAAATCATCAGTGGCTGTTCTATTTATATGATTTGTGTCCTGTTCCTGACTATACAACGTGACGTGTAACCAGTGAATTTAAAGTGTTTTTTCTACAGTTTGGTATACATTTTCTGGATCTTCTGGTCAAGGGGTTCCTTTTTTGGAATGGCTGTAATATTTATTTCCACATGTTAACATTGAAATGACTGGAGTAACTGGTTTGTAATCCAAATAATTTATATGTGTATGCAAGAGGAGCTGACTAGATAGCTTAGTTGAAGTACAGTATCTGGCTGCAGAACAAGGGGTAGGAAATTCAAGTCAGCACTATGCCTGTGGTAGAAGAGTCAGTCTGTGTAGCCTTGGGCAAGCTGCACAGTGTTAGAACACCATTAGAAGAAGAGTCTTTTTCAGAATACCTGTACTTTATACTTGGAAAGGTTGCCCATAAGTCAGAATTTACTTGACAGCACATTAATATTATACACAAGAGGGGAACTCTATAGAAAACTGGCTTTGGGCCTGTCTAGATGGGGGAATTTGGAGTGGTCTGGTTCACATTTAAAAGGTCATTATCTTCCGTGCAATCAAGGTTATCTCTTACTTCATCAGTCTTTCTGTTCATATAGGATGATTTATACATTTGTAAGTGTACCCAGCTTACTTGTAAGCTGTACCCAGTTTACATATGAGTAAGGAGGCAACAGCAGTGGGGCAAGCTCACAGTGGTTGTAATGGTGCAAGGGGAAAACATTGGGCTGAAGTTTGGGGAGACAGAAGGGAGGTAACACCCCCTTATTTTCAGCTAGGGTTCTGCTGGCATTGTGCTGCCTTATGGGGGCACAGTTCATGGGGTTGGCATAACCCCTTTCCCTGTCTTTTTTTGCAGCCATCATTCAGCAGGTCACAGTAGCTTTCCTTTCTTTCTTTCGGGTTAAATAAAATAAGTGGCATATTGAAAGAGCAATGCCCTAACCTAGCATGGCATTAGAATTGCACTGCATCAGTTAAGGAAATATATATATGTAAAAGAGGAAAATAGAGGAGGGTTTTTTGCTATCCTGCCTTTTAATGTCATCACCCACCTATTATGTCACGGGGTTGTCACCTCTGATAACGCCACCCATTGCTCCATTTTGGTGCGAACTAGCCCTCAGGTCAGGCTATATGATGGGATACTTAGAGGAGTGCACCAAATAGTGCCAAAGAAACCAGAAGCCCTTAGCCTTGTACCAGAAAGGGGCGAGACAGCTCTTAAAGGGGCAGGATGGGTTGATCTATGTAGAAACATGTGTGGGTGACAAAATTTGATTCAAATCATACTAGTAACAGCTATCCAAATACCAGCTATCCAAATACCCATCTGGACAGGCCCTTTGACTGTTTCCGCTACAGCCATTCTTGTTTCTGAATAATTTGTCTACAATGGCAGTTATTACGGCACGCACTGCAGCTGATGAATCTGTCATTGCATGCATCAAAGTCTTTTCTTGCAGAAGTATGTCATGACCCGAGTCCTGCTATGATTCTCCATTTTGCAGTTTGCCTCTTATCCTCCTTAACACATCTAAATATTCTTAATGGGTAATGTAGAGCACTAAGCCTTTAAATCACTGCTGTTGGAACTTTGCCCTCAACTTTGAGCCTTGATTATTTCCATTCTATTCAGAGTATTTCTTTGACGCTGAAGTCTTGGGTGCTCTGTGGAAGTACTGTACAGAACTTGCATGTTCTGATAAGTGGGTTATCATGTCTTAGCAGTTGCACTAAGCTTCAATAATTCACACCCTTGATGGCATTTGCATCTTTCTCTAATAACAACAGCAAGTGGATTACTCTAAGTGATTTAAGCATCCATTCAAATGTTAAGTGGTTGGAAGGGTGTATGTAAGGCATAATCAAATTGATACAGTTGTTTGTGGTGTTGTATGCAACTGCAGAGGCACCAGTGCTTTTGTTCTAAGAATGCTCTCAAATGCAACAGTTTATATTATTATAGATAGATGAAAAGAGAACCCTGTAAAACCTATACATAACTTGCCTAGTTATCTTCTCACAAAACAAACCATAAGTAATCATATATATTTTTTGTTCCTTCACTGTTTCACTTTAAATTCTGATTAAATCCACATAAATTGTAGTTTGCATTTTAAGATAGTATCTGGATGTATTCACTGTATTAATTTCAATCAACTCATGATGTGGATGTAATGGCTGAATTCCTGTTGCTTAGCATAAGTAACAACTAGAACAGGCCTATTGAATCAATGGAACTTATGGTGAATTGACTCACTGCACAGCAGTAATATACGCTTCTTGCTTTCACTGGTATCATGGTGAAACTGGCTGGGTAGGAGGAGAGTAAGCAAGGCTGTGATACTCCTCAAGCACCAAAAGTTACTGTGACATGGGCAGGAGCCACCTCCAAAAAACAGTGTCTTCCTTGTAAATGACATGGGATTAGTGTCAAGTGGAAAACTGAAAACTTGCATTGGACTACTGTTGTTGTAGCATCTGAAATTACAGTTGCCAAGAGTAGTACTAGTTGCCTGTGTCCTGGCAATCATTCTGGGCCACTTGATTAACAAGTGCAAATGTAGTACAGTACTTCCTATTTTTCCCAACCTGGTGCCTTCTGAATGTATTTATTGTACAGCCCCAGTGGTCTCCCAGCTAGCACTGAGACCAAGGGGATTAATGGAATCATAGTCCTAACACATTTCAAGTGCCCTTGGTAAGGGAGGCTGTGCTAAGGACTTTATAGTTGTAGCTGTCTTTTTAAAAGTTACGCAATCTACAAAGAATTTGTGTCCAAACTTGCTCATCAATGTCCCCCTGTTCTCTCCCCAATCTTCTTTCCATTTTTGCATTCTACCTAGCTAAAATCAGACTAGTTATTGTTTTGATTTTAATTTTTGTATAGGATTGGGCAAACCTTTGGCAATTTATAAATAATAATATTTCAGAAGAGGAGCCCCTTATGTTGATAAGTATAATAGCCTAAATTCAACCTTGGGCTAATGCATGACTACCAGAGCGATGAGACTTTCCAACCCTGCCATTCCCTCTGCATGGTTTCTACACTGCTGAGAAATCTGTTTAGATGGGGGTTTTGGGCCCTCTAAACAGGTTTTGGGGTGCATAAGGGAAGCGGGACTGTCTCCCTCCTCATTTTGCTTCTAAAAAAAGATGCAGAGGGAAGTCTGGATCCCATCCAATGATTTCCTTTAAACATTAGGATATGGCTATCTACATATTAATATAATTTCAATATACAAACATCAGATGTGATGTTAGAGTGCCAAATGCTGAGTGCTTAGAGGGATTATATACTAGGATGTACAGTATATTAAGGATGGATTAGCCTCTGAAGGCCAGATAACTCCCCTGAAACTATATTCATCACCTGCCTTGAACTTCATCTGCATTATGTTAACAGTTAAATAGAAATCCATCTTTTGACCTTGATTCAGCAGTATGCTTTATTCTTATGGCTTGATGGTGATTCTGTGTGACAAAGTGGATTTCTTGCTTTAAATTTGAACATCTCAAGCCAGATATAATTACACAACAAATATTGAACATTGTACTTGAGTATATCCTGTTAGTTAGAGCTGTGCGACAGTGGAACCAGTTACCTTGGGAGTTGGTGAGTGCTCCAGCAGTGGAGGCATTCAAGAAAAACTTAGATAATCACCTGGCAGATATGCTTTGATTGTATTCCTGCATTGAGCACGGGGTTGGACTTGATGGCCTTGTAGACCCCTTCTAACTTCACATTTCTATGATTTCGATGTCCACTTGGGAGTAAAGTGTGTTAAGGCCAACATCAGCCATGAAGTTCAACTAGACAAGTTGTACTGCTTGTCCATGTTTGTACATGCATGTGTACACTTAAATTCACAACAACCATGTGAGCTAGGGAAAAATGATAGGGGAATTACTTTTTATTATCCTGATGTCCTTGGAGAAGCTGAGGAATATGAATTTAATATTATGCATCTGAAGAACTGCCTTGAAGTAAGAGATGTATGTTGGAAAATTGATACCAATAGGAGATGGTCAACTAGTGAATGTACTTGGGAGGGTGTTAACCTGAAATGTCAAAGCTTTTTCAGGGTCATTGATCCATGCAGCATTTTGTGTTGGTAGAGAAGAGATCTTCAACCTCGTCCATTTTGTTTCTTTTAATACTGGCAAGTCTGGATTGTGACTCTCTTAAGTGTTTAGATAACCTTTCATGTGTAGGTTAAATAAATATACAATGGCTTTCAACATTTACCTTTTGTCTTGAGCTAACAAATATACCTCTGGCAGTATGTAATAGATTTTGGTGTTGTACCAAGAAGGCATAGGTTCAGTCCTCAGCTTAGAACAAAAGCCCACCTTGGACTACCTTCTATATGTATACACAGGGTATGATCTATTATCTCTTGGCATATATGACTGTTGTGATAAATGGTTGGAAGATCATGTGTGTAAGAAAGTCATCTAGAATTTTTCCTGAGAGAAGAAGGTAAAGCTGCTTAGTGTTATGCAAGTATGAATCATGTACAGTGGGGTCTCTACTTAAGAACTTAATCCATATTGGAAGGTGGTTCTCAAGTTGAAAAGTTCTTATGTTGAATCTGCATTTCCCATAGGAATGCATTGAAAACCATTTAATCCGTATCTGCTCTTTTCCGTCCATAGAAACTACAGTATATAACACTATATCATACATGCAGATTTCCCTTTTGTATGTGCACAAGTGATTGGGATCATATCCTGTGACACTTAGAAGTCTACAAAACATGAGAAAAATTCTCATAATTTGAATGCAGAGAACAAGAAGCTGCTGGAGTTTTATTTACAATCTCACACACTGTAGGTTTTAGTTTGAGTGACTAGATTTACTTCTACCTTGTTTCCCAAGAAGGAGAACTGGTATGCCAAATATATCTTCATGTGCAGCTGATCCTCTCAATTTCCTTGTTTCTCTTCATTCTCTGTAATGGCCTTCTTTTCCTTCATTAACTGCAGTGCAGTTGCAGTCAATTTCAAAGCCCCCATTCCTGCATTTCCTGGGAAAAGGCCAATACACTAGGACATTATTGAAATTCACAAAGCACCCTAACCCTCTTTAAGCAAATGCGTATAAGAACACTGAGCTGATTTTCAAGGCTGGCATAATCCATTTTCTTAGCCATAACCCTGCTTCCTATTAATAATATTGGTATAAAGAGCTAGTGTGATGTAGTGGATAGAAAGATGGAATCGCACTCAGGAGACGTGGTTCAAATCTCCACACAGCTATAGAAACTCAGGTGGTGGTGGGGAGATAGTAATGGTAGAACCACTCCTTAAATATATCACATACTTTGAAAATGCTATTAGACTCATTATACATTGGATGTGACTTGATAGCACATAGCAACAATGATGTGCCATCAACAGTGCAAACGTATATATCACTGGGTTTATATTATTGTTTATATTTCTAGATAGCCTTTTCTTACAAAGTTTTGAATTTGACAACCAGCCTCTCAGCAGGAATGGTCATTCTAAACGTGCTGACAAATTAGATGTGTGTCTGTGTACATTACAATAAATGAATAAATTTAAGATTTCCAAAGAAATCTTGGAAATTTTCTCTGCTCCAATCCATGTAGATTCATCCATGTGTGCTGTTTTGATCTCCTTTATCAATGTTTAGAATCTTTGAAGTTCCCCAAGGGAAAAAAAAAAGGAACTTCTTGGTTGCCCAAACTAGATGAGTTGCACCATGCTGTGTGTATATTATGGTGTATATTTGTTTATATGTGTGCATATTTCTTTTAATGAAAGTATGATATGTCTTTAACTGACATAAACAAAACACAATGTTTTAAAGAATAATATAATGGCCAAACCTGTTGAGATTGTACACATATGCAAAAGAAATCACATGAGTTGCCGTGACTGATAGAAAAAGTGTTTTATATGTGCTGAGCTTGTGACTGGGAGCAGAACTGGATGCATGAATGGCATGTGCCCAGCACCTTGCCAGCTAACTGTGGCAACATATTTTCCTCTTGCATGTACAGTGGGGTCTCTACTTAAGAACTTAATCCGTATTGGAAGGTGGTTCTCAAGTTGAAAAGTTCTTATGTTGAATCTGCATTTCCCATAGGAATGCATTGAAAACCATTTAATCTGTATCTGCTCTTTTCCGTCCATAGAAACTACAGTGGAACCTCTACTTAAGAACTTAATCCGTTTTGGAATGGTGTTCTTAAGTTGAAACGTTCTTAAGTTGAAGCAAAATTTCCCATAGGAATGGACTGGAAACCAATTAATCCGTTCTGGCTGTTTTTTTGTTATGTAGAGGTGCATTCGTACATTGAAGCATTAGTTCCCATAGGAACTAATGCAAAGCTGGTTAATACGTACTCTACCCCTAGGGGGAGAATTTTTTTTAACCTAAGATGACCTAAGGTTAAAAAAAGAGCAGGAAAGGTTTTTTTTCCTGTTCTTATCTTGGATTTCTGTTCTCAAGTAGAAGCAAAATTTAGCAAATGGAGCTGTTCTTAAGTTGAATTGTTCTTAAGTAGGGACGTTCTTAAGTAGAGACCCCACTGTACATAAAATCCCAGTAGGATCTTGGCCAATATGTTTGAGCATTAAACTAGATAATGATTTCTGCGGTATGTAACTAGCATCCTCTTGGATTTCAGAAAAGGCATTAAGGCATATCTCTTTAATTCAACATTTTAGATTATTTCACTGCATACTGTCTTCATTTTTTGCAATGGCTTTAATGGTTTTACTAGTAAAAGAGTCCTCTCTCTTAAAAAGTATAATGTGGGGAAATATCACAACTTTAAATGGAAAATGGGAGCAAATTAGTGTGTAATGCCTGATTTCCAGTGTGATGATGTAGTAGAGTGTTGGACTAGGTCTCTGGAGAACAAAGTTCACATCCCCACTTGGCCATGGAAACTCAAGGGTGGTGGTGGGGACTAGTAAAACCATTCCTTAAATATATCACTTACCTTGAAAGTCCTGTTAGGGTCCTTATAAGTTGGTTCTGACTTGACAGCACAGAACTCATGCAAGGCTACTGTATGCCCTCGTCTTGCTATCCTTTTGTTATGATAATTACTGTACATTGATTGAACTGTGACTTACTGTGATTTCTGAGGGACTTGGTGGCACTGCGGTTTAAACAGCAGAAGCCACTGTGCTGCAAGGTCAGAAGACCTGCAGTCATAAGATTGAATCCACATGACGGACTGAGCCCCCATTGCTTGTCCCAGCTCCCGCCAACCTAGCAGTTTGAAAGCATGCAAAATGCAAACATGCAAGTAGATAAATAGGCACCACCACGGTGGGAAGGCATTCAGTGTCTAAATCACATTGGCCATGTGACTAGGGAAGATTGTCTTCGGACAAAAATGCTAGCTCTATGGAAAACAGAGATGAGCACCACCCTCTAGAGTCGGATATGACTGGACAAATTGTCAAGGGGAACCTTTACCTTTTACCTTTACTGCAATTTCTAACAGATTAGTTACTGCTTCTGAATCATGATTAGCAGACCCCTTTCAGAGTGTGTTTACACATAAACAAAAGCAGTGAACTCATTTCCTTTTAAGTTATGTTCAGTTGGTTTTTCTCAAATTAACAAATTAAAAATATTAATATACTTGGGAGTCCTGGGGTGATGCAAAAGGACAGCTAGTTGATCATCATACTGTAGAATTCTTTGTTTGGAAAGCTATTTCACGTTCTAGGATTAGTACTCATAATAATGCTTATTTACAGTTGATCATTTGTAGCTTATTCCTCTGTGCTTCATTTTCTGACTGAGGAATTAGCTGAAGGCTTATGCTACCATTTGCAACTGAGAATCCTTTAAACTCTGCTCCCTTATTCCCCTTTTATTCCCACCCCTTTGTACAACTGAGTCATTGTACAAAGGGATTAGTAGCAGAATTACACAAGCATAAATCTTTTGGGAGTCAACATATTTTTTTGTTTACATTTTCTGTGTCACGAATCTTGTTGGATTTTACTGTGTATATAAGGGCAATCATGCAGATGTTTTTCACATTTTGTAAGCTGTCCAGATGAGTGTGCAACAGATTGCCCAACCTGGGCATAACTGAGCAGGCAAAGGACAGTCTGCAGAATAGTAAACACTGCTTGCACAATTTTCTCTTCCAAATTCCATGATGTCAACAGAATTCTGGGCTATATATTTAACACTAACATTTTTCAGCATAATAGTTTAATCTGTTTGTCTAATGTTTAACACCAAGATAGAATGGCTAGAATCAGTTCTAGGATGGGGATGGCTGAAGCTCTATGTGGTCTTTCTATCTCTCCCTCCTGCCAGTAAAGAAACCTGATTTTCAAGCAGGCATTATGGGGTGGGGGGAGGAAAGGGTTTAATCAGAGAGACTACCTCCTATTGTGGAGACTGAGTGGAAATTCCAGTCAAATGGCTCCAGAGGTGAGGCATTTAAAAACACGCAGCTCTCAGTTCACCTAAGCAACATTTGGGACTTTCATTCCACGGATACAGGGGTCCTACTGTATCTTATAACCTGCATTGAACAAAATACTGTACTCACATACATACTTAAATAGAGTGGAACCCAAAATATCTCAGTAAGGACTGAGCCATCTTCAGTAGGCACAGACTGTTACTGCTGTAGTCTTGATAATTATCAGCCATTGGAAACACATTATTGTTTGTTTAGTTTGGGTAACTGACTGTGGCAGCAGAAATGGGAGTTTAATGCCTTTGTGTGCCTTCTGAGAGAAGGAGCCAGCCAGTGTTCCCTTTGCCAGTCTTCACGGCTGTGAATCACCCCGAAAATAAAGGAATGATAAAGAATTTCTGAGTACTCTATATCTAGAATACTTGGAAGGGGGTCAGCATAAGTTGTAATCACCTTGACAGTACACCATTATTATTACATTAAATATATGCCACTTAATTAAAATGTTTTAACTTCAAAACATTGCCCTGCTTGTTTTTCAGCAGAAAACATGTTAAAATAAAAGTTAGTACAGTAGTACACAGTTTTGAAACAAAATTACAGTTAAGCAGGGTCACAAATCTATAAATTGTGGATTATGCTGATTAATCTTAATGAAATCAGTGAATCACTGAAAAATATTCTGTATTTACACAATCAAGCAAGTACAGCCATATTTAAAGTAACCCAAGACTGGCAGTTTACCATTTATTTCTTTAAATAATGTATGAGCCACCATTAGGGGTAAAAACGTCTGCAGGCAGTACAGAAAAAAAATATAAAAAGCAATAAACCTCCAATACAGTAAAAGACAAAAATCAGTTCAGAAAGAAGCAAAATTAAGAATACCTAGCCCATAAAATTGCTAAAAATTAATCAACAAAAATAGCTAAAAACCAACCAACAGTAATGTAATAAAATATTTCTCCTGGGAAGAGAAAGGAGGGATATTTCTTCTCCACTAAATATGAACAATAATAAGTTGCTCCTGGACACTCTGAAGTTATAAATTATTCTGGTTTCCATGCCTTGAAGGTGAAATAGCATTTTTGAAAAGTTTGTTGTGAATTAGCTCCCCAAACAGGAGCTGAAAAATGACTTTTATATTCTAGTTTTTAGCTCCTTTTTACCAATATCTTCCTCCCAATCTATTGAAAGAAAGTGACTAAGCAAGACAAACAGTCCAGATTATCAAAAATAATTCCATAAGCAAAAGAGTACACCTTATAGCTTTGGGGAGGGGGATGAAATTAAGACAAATCAATGTGGACACAAATCCTGTATGTTTTGTTGCCTGAGTATTGTGATAATTGCCCCTCTTCTGTGCAGAGTTCAACTGGACAAAGAAATTCAGTACTTGGTGACAACATGGCATTCTGAACTCTAGCAGCGGCTCCAATGAAGGGATGCAGGACAAGGTCACATGGCACCAATGGTTCTGTTCTCTAACACAGTGGTCCCCAACCTTTTTCAGTCCGCGGACTGGCTGGGGAAGGCGAGGCACTCCCTGCGTTCGTGCACATGCACAAACAAGCACACGTGCTCTCTTGCACGAGTACACACCTGTCTGTGGGAGCACCACGCCACCAAATTTTAGGCAGCCTACCTAGTTGGTATGATTTTTCAGTATACTTTATTTTTTAACCAGAGACATTTCAAGTGACCAGAAATCTAGAAATATGTTCTGCATTGCTGAGAAGTGAAAGGTTCTTCAAAGGGAAAACATATGCAAATGTATATTTATCTGCAAAAATGTCTATATTTCTGCACCTGTGCTGTCATCTGAACATTATTTGCATTAATCCAGGAAAACATGTAAAGCCATGCAAACTCATTATTAGCAGCACAATTACAGTCAAATATTATGTCATATGAGGTTGTTGCATGTATTTTGACAGAGCATAAAAGTGGTGTAGGCATCTTACCTACAGAGGCTCTTAGTCTAGGTAATATATGGGGAAACTGGCCTGAAGAGAAACTTATGTGACTTCATTGGCCAGGAAAGTATTTGTGTATTTTTATATAATCATTGTTGGATAATGCCCTGGAGTGGCATTATATATCATATCTGGAAATTCAATAAGATCAAGGGGCTTCCCATTCCTGAATTTGTGCCTGAATACAGACCACCAGTATTGGGTTTCCAGCTTCTCATCCTGCTTCATTTCATGAAACTCATTCAGGTTTGATGTTCTCACAGCCACCTATAGTCCCCTAAAGATTGACATTTGTGTATTTACAGTTCTCTGTTAAGGATCTTGTCCCTTCTGTTATCAGTGACATCTCTCAATGTTTTACTGATCTTTCCAAAACTATGAAGCCACTGAGTCTGAGGGTTCAGTTTTATTCCCCAAGATTTTTATCACATGCATGAAATTGGTAGCACAGATTATACAAGGTTACGGAGTTTGTTGTAACCAGTATGCTGATGATACCCAACTGTGTTTTTTCTATTTAACTCCAAAAATGATGGGTAATGGACTGGATGAGGGCAAATAAGTTGAAGCAAATTCCAGTTAAGAAAGTGATGTTCTGATTGGTTGAAATGCAGGCCAGAGAATAAAGGTTCACTGTATGCTGTGTGAGTTATGTTCCCTCTTTAAAACCCAGTTTCACAACTTGGGCATACTGCTGGATTCAACCCCTGAGCCTGCACATCCAGGCTTCAGTGATGATAAGAAGTGTATTTGCACAATGTCCAGCTAATGTCCAGCTGCCCATCCCTGAACACATGTGGTCTGTTTATAGTAACACATGCCTCTTTAGTTACATCCTGCATGAAGTACTGTGGTGCACTCCGAAGGCTTTTAACTGAAATAAAATCAGCTGTGGGTCTGATGGCAATCTTTAGAATATATATTTTAATTGCATTTTAATTATTTTGCCCTTTTATTTTGCCTTTTTATTGTATTTTAAATGCTGTAAGCCGTCCAGAGACCTTCGGGTAGTGTGGGCAGCATATAAGTTAGTTAAATAAATAAATAAATAAATAAATAAATAAATAAATAAATAAATAAATAAATAAATAAATAAATAAATAAATAAATAAATAAATAAATAAATAAATAAATAATAGAGCTGCCCTTCAAAGAACATATGACATTTCTCCAACACTGTGCTTGTGTTAGCTGAGGAGCCTCTTTGCCCTCCCTGCTCAAATGAAGGTGCGACACGGGACTGTTAGTCCCAGTGGTGTGATGGGTGGGGCTTAGGGACCCTGTTTCAGACAGCCCCACGTGATTATAAGACACTCTGTGAGGCAAACAGCCCACCCGCCTGACCTTTATTCACTGTGTGGGGTTAGCTAGTCACTCCTTCGGGGGTCTGGATAGGAATTTTCCCCCCACTTCAAACTGAATTGGCTATCTGTGGCTGCAGGTCACACTAGCAGGTAGTGCAGAAGAAACAAACTTCAGTGAGCTCGCAGGGGGCACATTAGAAGTGCTAGTGCATCTGACGTCTCAGCACTGTAGATCAAGAGATTACAGTGCTGGGGGTGAATGCACAGGCTTCCCAGGCTGATGGCTGCCTAAGATCAAGGGGCTTGAAACGCCGGGGGGAACCTTGGACCATTGGGGCTGGGCTGTCTTAAAGACAGTCCAACTCCAGGGATGGGGACGATCTATGTTGGTTTAAGGGATTGTCATGCGTGCCATCCAGCTACGGACAAGTACTTGTGCACTACAGCAGGCCCCTTGCCTTAGTGGACAGGTTTTGCAGTTCAAAGTTACCATTTGAAGTTATTGAAACGTGGCTGTAGTTTTCACCCATCACTTGTGTCTTGCCTCTTTATTTTGGGCTGAGTGGGTAAACAAATTTTAGCTGATTCACTGTGCTTTTCAATACTGTACTAAGCTAGACTGCTGAACAGGCAAGTTATAGGTAGCTTGTAACTCCTTTATTACAACACTCCAGCCGGCTGCTAGTTCATTTCTGGGACCAGTTCAAAGTGCTGGGCATGGTCTATAACATCGTGTGCAATTGGGGTCCAATCTTTCTCTTCACAACCCACACTGGTTTTAAGATGAGCAGTTCTCTCAGTTTTACCACTCTCAGAGGGAAATTTGTTAAGACTTTAGAGAGGGTGTTTTTGATGGCTGCTGTTGTGTTGTAGAATACTCTCCCATGGGAACATAGCTTGGCTTCCTCCCTCATATACTTCTTCTGGCAAGCAAAGACCATTCTTTAGGCTGACTTTCAGCAACTGAGCAGGCAATTAAGAAAGGAACTTTTTTGAGGAAGGATGTTTCTCATGTGTTTTAAAAGTATTAAATAAGAGTTCTTTATAATTTGTTTAGCTGGATGGAAGGCTCAGTGAGTTGGCTGAGGAGCTAGAGGTTGTGAGTTCAGTTCTCCACTGTATCTCCCAGAAGCGTCAGCCTGTGTAACTTTAGGCAAGCTGTGCCCTCAGAAAATGGGCTTGGTACATCACTTCTGACTATTCTAATTCTAGGGAGCTATAGAAAGTGTTTCTATAGCTTGGAATTTACTTGTAATTATATTCTTATTATATGGTTAAATCTTTTTCAATATTACATCTTGCTGTGATTTTAGTTGTGTAATTTTAAGATTGATTTATAGGCCACATTGGGTCTCTGCACTGGAAGAATGCCAGGACAGAATAGAACAAAAGAGGTACAGATGTTAATATAAAATCTGATCCCAACTTGTTAATGTTTTTATTCTGTGTTTACAATAACTGGTATCAAAACTCAAGGATTATAGGCAGATGTTGTTATTAAAGAAAAACATGACGGAATCGCGACAGCTCCTATCAGTCTTGTTTTTTCCCATTTATTTTTATTAGCACTTATTTTCTGTTCTTACATAAGAAGTTTTTTCAAGAATTAGACCTTTCCATTTGTTTCTGAACAGTAATTCTGCCTCTTCCTGCACTGAGTTAAATCTTCGTCAGTGTTTCAGGTATAAGTTGCCTTCTTGCTGAAGCCTTGAAGGTTCTGTAGGTTCTCATAGAATATTGATTCCTACAGATGTAATCAATATTAGACTTCAAATGTCAGAGGTTAGTGTTATTTTTGGCAAAGGAAATAATTTTTGCCACTTGAATGTCAAATTTTCATGTCAAATGGATATTCTCAATCCAACTGTGAAACCCATGACCAGGAAGAAGGGACTCCTGTTGATGGGCTGTCACACCTATCCCCTGAGACATGACAATTCACAGTGTCAAACTCTCCTGTTAATTGGGGAGAAGCCCTAATCATTTTGGAGGAGGTGACAGAAGATGAAGACAGAGGGAAAGGATATAAAGTGGAGGGGGGCAGGAATGAGAGGAGTGGGCAACAGCCCCTAGAGAAGGAGAAGGAAAATGTGTGGAAGGATATGAAAAAGGAGGAAAAGATGGGAAAGGGGCTAGAAAAGGAGGAGACTGGAATAGTCGAGGGGAAAGTTTGGAAAGTGATTAATTAATGTTTACTAATTGTTTTGCTTGTGGGAAAATATGTCTAATGGGAGTGGTTGTTGCTGTGTAGTTTCAAAATCTATGTTAAACTTGTTATGTTTAATACACTGGTGCCTCGACTTACAAACATCCCGGCTTGCGACCATTTCGAGTTACGAGCAGCTCTCGCCGCAAAATTTTTCTTTGACTTGTGGTCGGAGCTTCCAGTTAGAAACCCAAAAAGGCAGGGGGAAAGGGCAGGAAATTCAAATTGCTAACTGTTGGTGGCGTAGAGGCTGCTTCTTTGTAGCTCTTTTGCCCCAGCAGTTAGAGAGTTTGCGATCGGAGGAGGCTTGGGACTGCCTGGCTTTTGCTTCCGAGTGTGTGTGTGTGTGTGTGTGTGTTTGCAGGGAGGCTTCGGGATGCCTGGCTTCTTCTTCTGAGTGTGTGTGCTCGCCCTTGCAGGGAGGCTTCGGGCTGCCTGTTAAGGTAAGGTGCTTCTTTCTGCTTTTTAAAAACCGCCTGTTCTGGGTGGGTTTTGCAGGGTGGGTTGGGCTGGGGGGGTTATGTTTCTGTGCTGTGTTGTTGTTTTGTTTTTTGGTGATTTTTTTGCAGCCCCAGCACCTTCCGATGGGACTTGTTCCGTTGTTTATTTTTGATTTTGTTTTGTTTTTAAGCCCCAGCGCCTTCGGGGCTTGCTCTGTTTATTTTTTGTTTTTGTTTTTTTGCAGCCCCAGCGGCTTCCAATGGGGCTTGCTCCGTTGTGTGTGTTTTTTTTTAAAGCCCCAGTGCCTTCGGGGCTTGCTCTGTTTATTTTTTGGGGGGTTGGGTTTTTGTTGTTGTTGTTGTTGTTGTTGTTGTTGTTTTTTTGCAGCCCCAGCACATTCCTATGGGGCTTGCAGTGTTTTATTTTTATTTTATTTTGGGGGGTATTTTTTTTCTTCTGGAACAGATTAATCGTGTTCCAATGCATTTCAATGGAAAATGGTGCTTCGACTTACGACCATTTCGAGTTACATACGTCCATCTTCTGGAATGGATTATGTTTGTAAGTCAAGGCACCACTGTATACTTAAGAATTGTTTTTCTGAAGACTCAGGTAACATAAAGTTAGCAATATAACATCAATATATTTTCCCCAAAAATACCTCCACCAAAGTCAATAATTAATTGAAGGAATTGTATAATCAGCTGAAGGACTGCATAGAAATGCCCATCACTGGGCAAGAGAAAGTAATACCCATTCCAAAGAGACTTGATTTGACTGTGCACACGCACACACACACATATTCACATACACATACATGCTTTTGGAGAGGGAACTCCCAGGGCCTAAAACAGCTTAGCTGCAAGGATTCTTTTTAATATAATTTTTTACTTCGTGGTGTTTTCTGGGCTGCTGAGAGGTGATGGCAGCCCTCCAAATTTTAGAGACAGATTCTCAAACCTTGGGAAGTTTTCCACCTTGGGGGTGTCAATGACCAAAATCAAAGCATAGTAAATTGTGCTAGAGTAGGCCCATTGAGTCTACACAGATTTGGTGAATCAACTTCTCTGTAAGTTCAACTATGCTGTAGCATAGTAAGTTGCATTTGGGGTAGACCCATTTGAATTTATGGAGACATTGAATCACTAAATTCCCACTAAATCCTCTGATTCAGTGGGCCTACTCTAGTGCAGTGTATTATGCTAAGCAACAGAATTTGGGCCACTCTTTTTTATTTCTTTTTCTGCTATCTTCCCTGAACCAAACTGGAACATCAGTCATAGCTGAGTCATAGTTGTACTGGAACTTAATTTAAAAATGGTTAATGGTTTGAGTCACACTGCTGGCCTTTTATTATTATTATTATTATTTTTACAATCTGTACGTATCTTGAATGTTGACATTGTTACATTTTTGTTTGTGTTACTTTTGTAAACTACCTTGGGAAGGCAGTGCACTCTGAAAGATAGGTTAAAAGAAGTCAGTTAAAATAATATGCAAATACAATGCTGATTTCTGTAGTAAAATCATATAGAGAGAAGGCCTGTATATTACAATGCTGAGGAGGGGGGCAAAGAAAATGTGCACACTCTGGATAGAGAAGACTATCTAGTCACTTCTAAGACCTACCACATGGTGGGGGCAGGAGGGCTATCGGGCCTCAATCTCACATTCATAGAGAACCTCACCCTGTCACCGGGCCCTCATTATTATTTCCCACAGCCCCCACCTTGCCTCTTTCGTCCAGCCCTACCTCTGCAAATCCTTCCTTCCTCTGGTCCAGCCTCGGCTGATCCTTTATGGGGCATAAATATGGAAAATAATAATGAGGGCCCAGCATGTGAACTTCTCAATCAATCCACAGACCCTGTGTGAGCACTGACTGCCATTCCAATGGTAATTCAGGCTGTGAATCAAATTGTAGCAAAGCCAGATCAAAGTGATTCAGCTTTTCAGTATAATGGCACCTAAAGATGAGAAATACAGCTGGTTCTGGGCTGGACACTCAGAGACCAACTCCATTTGGTAGTTCCTTTCCCTAAAACCATTTATATCCTGGTTGGTGTTTATAAGAAATACTACTGTATTTAAGAATTGGTGTGTGTATTTGGTTAGTTTGTTTTTCCTGCTTTTTTGATTCAGCTGCTGGTGTTGTGTCTTCTAGATTGTAAGCCTGCAGGCAGAAACTGTCATGTTTTATTGATCTTGTGTAAGCCACTCTGGGAGCCTTTTTAGCTGGTGGGCAAGTGAAAAATGTTTTAAATAAATAATAAAATTGGCTTTATAGATCCAAGGAGCAAATCATATTTAACAGATCTGTTCCTTGGCAAGTTAAATTACAAAGCTCTTTGATTTTTGCTTCAGACAAAATCGAGGAGTGCGCTTCTTCTTACAGCCTTGAACAGGATCCTTCTATAATTGAAGGGGAAAGCGTTCAGTGAAGAGACTGATTGACTGCACCGCTGTAGGCTTTTGACAGATAACCTTTTTTTGTTCAGATAGGCTGAGATAGCACAACCGTTCACTGTGAGAAAAGACAGAGGAACACTTCCCAGCTTATGATGTTTGCAGTATTTCTACTTTGAACCTCCATTAAAGATATTACTATCTGGAAAATGTGCCCGAGAACGGTGTTTTCCCATCTGCAAATGAGGCAGCCATTTTGGTTTGGCTGTATCTTGGTATACCCTCTAAATATTTTCCAAAGAGCTCTTAATATCAAGTATTGAAATGTCCTCCTGCTGCTAAAAGTAAAGTTCAAAAGGCATATAGCCACTAAAAATAGGTCCTCTGGAGCTTATATGTTTCATTTTTTACTTAAAGGCTTGTGCTCCTTCCTCTGAACTTACCTGAAGTGTACTTTTATAGGAGAGTATATACAAAAGAGGCCTAATAATTTGGCCATCCTGGGTTCTGGGCTGTTTTAGTTTGTTTCATGTTTTGCCATAGGTCTTGGAGTAAAATGATATCCCATAAGGGAAGCATGAAATGCATAACCATTAGAGATGGACATGAGCCACTGAACTGGTGGTTCGTGCCGGTTTGTCCTTTAGCTGAACATGAGTTTGGTGCTTCTCAGCCCTGCCTTCTCTGGCAGGTGCCCACTCAGAGGCAGTGCCTGGGTGAGGCAGGGCAGAGAAGCCGGGGTTCTGCCTCTGAGCGGGGTGCCTGCTGGAGGAGATGGGGCTGGGAAGTGCAGAACACCCATTTGGTTGAAGACTGAACCAGCCTCAATTGCTGGTTCAGTGCTTCATGCCTATCTCTTATAGCCATCAGCACCAATAGCAACTTTTGCAAGTCCTTGGCTTGGCAGTACCCATGTTAATTGTGTATTTACATTTAAAATAGGAGAAGTGCCCTTTCTAGTGATCAAAATACTATACGATGTTTAAACGCACAATAAGATAAAATCCTAAAATGAAACAATGAACTGAAACCTACCACCTCAACCAAATTCCTGCAGAAATAAATGATGCAGTCATTTCTGAAAAACATCCTAAGTTCTGTTGTGTTCTGAACCATTATAAACACTAGAACCAGGGCTGTATGCTCCACAGTTTCAAGCACTGAGACTGTGCCTTGAGCATTGCTAGAGACAATCTCTCTCTTAAGCATTGCTTAAGCATCGTTATAGAAGCTTCATGGGATTTTAGTGCTCATAGACAAATACAGTAATTATTTTTTTTTCTTGTGGTACACCAGTCAAGTCATAAATCATGTGCCTCTATAGTATAAATTACCACTGCAAGCTTCTCCTTACATCTAAAGACAGTTGTTCTAAAATTGTGGTTAAAAAGTCCTTCTCATTATACTCTTGACTACAGTACTTAAAATGGTAGTGAGTGGAACACGTTCCTTCTGGTGCTAGAATTTTCAGCACTTTCTTTTTGATACTTGTTTAATCTAATCTACTGTACAGGGTGACTGGTCCATGCAGGAGGCACTCACTGAATTTTTAGAGTGAGACACTTTCTTCTTGGAACATGAGCCACAATGAATCTTATGCAGTATTTTGATTTCTGCAAAAACAACTACTGATCGTCCTGGCTGGGGGATGCTGGGAATTTTAGTTAAAGTAACTTTTCCATGCACTGGCTAATAAGCATACTAGTTATGATCATAGTCACAGTGTTCTTTATACACAGTTAAAAATGTTGTGGTTACATAACATTTGACATTGATTATCTTAGTGTGTCCACTTAAACCAGTGTTTTCCAGGCTGTCATTGGCCATATTATTAGCTGAGTTTGCTGAGGATAACGGTGGTAGTGATAGTGGAGGGCAACAGGTTGGGATCTACTTGCTTCCTTGCTTGCTTCCTTGCTTGCTTGTTTGCTTGCTTGCTTATATATATATTCTTCCCTATATGAGTACTGCAATAAGAACAATATAAAGACAATTCAATTTTTTTTTAAATTAAAACTTTTAAAAAACATTTGAACATTAAAAACTATATACTTACATTCAAACCAGTAACACTTAAGAAGCCTCTACAGCTGGTTACTTTAATCCTATACAAACAGCCATGTTTTTATTTGGGGCTGAAATGAGATTACTGTCAATACCACTCAAGCCTTGCATTCCATAAATTGGCATTTTGCTTCATGTTGCAAAGTGCAAGAAGGAAACAGATTGCTTCATAGTTGCTTGCATAGTTTGTCTTTTTGCAGTAGTTGTTACACCTTGTAGAACATTTTAACTGAAGCAACATTTGTCATCCTTACATTTGTCAAATATATTACAGTCCACCATCAATTGCTGCTCAGAAAGCTCAGCCCTCCTTACTATAGATTGCTGTTCTATTTCAAAACTGAAGGTTCTCAAGGGAGAGACAAACAGTGGAGAAATCAAAGGAATGGTCTCCCACAGATAGCAACCTGGCACCTTTACCTATAAACACTTACACAAATGATCAACCAACATTCCCATACTCCAGGAGTTTCATTGTTCTTGCCTTGACAGTCCAGGGGGAATCCTTTGAGCCCATTGTGCACCAGCTAACCTCTGCATTAGAAGCTCTTTCCTTTTATTTATTATTATTATTATTATTATTATTATTATTATTATTATTATTATTATTATTATTATTATTATTATTATTGTTGTTGTTGTTGTTGTTGTTGTTGTTGTTGTTGTTGTTGTTGTTGTTGTTGTTGTTGTTGTTGTTGTTGTTGTTGTTGTTTTGTTGTTGTTGTTTTGTTGTTGTTGTTGTTTTGTTGTTGTTGTTGTTATTGTTATTATTGTTATTATTGTTATTATTACTACTACTACTACTATTATTATTACTATTATTACTATTATCTATCTATCTATCTATCTATCTATCTATCTATCTATCTATCTATCTATCTATCTATCTATCTATCTATCTATCTATCTATCTATCTATCTATCTATCTATCTATCTATCTATTTATTTAATTTAATTTAATTTAATTTAATTTATATGCTGCCCACTCTACCCAGAGGTCTCTGGGCGGCTTACAATAATATTTAATTTATATAATATAATATAATATAATATAATATAATATAATATAATATAATATAATATAATATAATATAATATAATATAATATAATATATTTATAATATTTAATTTATATAATTTTATAAATATTTTATATAATAATTATATAAACAACCAGCTGAAACAAAAAAAAAACCCCACAGATCTCTGCCTTCCACTTAAAGAACAGAGGGGTGTAGAGGAAGCTCTGAGCTAGCTCGGGAAGGCAAGATTTTGGAACATTTCCCTACCCCAAAGTGTCTGATCAAACCCAACCCTACAAAATTGTCTAAACACCAAACATACAGAAAGTTGCCACCAGAAATAACATACTTAGAAAACTGGCTGGGTAGGACTGGGGTGCACACCCACAAACAATACAAATAACAGCTTTGTCCTTATGCTACTCTGCAGCAGAATATGCTAGTGCTGTATGGTATAAATCAGGACATGCGAAACAAGTTAAGATAGTTCTTAATGAAATGTCATTGAAAAGGTCTATTTGACTGGCATTGCGAGATGCTCGCAAACAATCAAAATAAGGCAATATGGCACCAGATTCATCCACTTCACGGACATCAACCCCCTAGACGAAAAGTCCCCAACCCTCGGTCCATGGCCTGGTGCCGGTCCATGGCCTGAGACAGACCGAGCTGCAGAGACAGACCTCCCCCACCCCCCCAGACACAGCCCCTTTGCACCTGTGCGCACCTGTGTCTACATGACTGCTCCCCTGACGCTTCGTGCATGTGCACAAGTGCCCCCGAGTGCTATGCCACCCTTTGCGCATGCACTCAAGTGCGCGCCCACCCACAGGAGCACCCACACACCCCTTTGCACATGAGCATGGGGGGGTGCCCCACCTTCCCAAACAGTCTGCAGGGTTAAAAAGGTTGGGGACCGCTGCCTAGACAACTGCTAAAATCAAGGGAGGGTTTTCTGCACAGATCTCAAACTCAGAATATTAAACTTGATGAGGCTACTCTATAAGGAACAAAAGAACATGAAGAAGGAAAACAACATACCTTTCTGAATGGATGAAGGCTGAAGAGTGTCTCCCACCAGACAAAACTCTAGCTGGACCATCTGGAAGTCACTTAATAGACTTTGAAGTGAAGTAGGAAGATCAAAGAATAATCAAGTAAAATGTGCCTACTTGGATACAAGAAAAAATATATATGCAACTATGGGTGCTGTTTATGCCCTGCCACATATACAAAATAAGATCTAGCAAATGGCCTAGCTAATGCTATTGAAGCAGCCTGCTTCTGGTCAAAAATAGTATAATTAACATTTTAATTTGTTTTTATTTTGACCTGTATTTCATATATGTTCATGATTTTAAATTGTTCATTGCTTGTAGAACAATTTAAGACCTTGTAGAAACGTTATCAGTGCAAACAAATGCCTGTCTACATAGATGCACTTTCTGCAGAGCTCAGTGGAGCTTATTTCTAAGCAAATGAACAAATGATTGTACTGTGAAAGGCTTGTTATATTTAAAAACAATAGGTAATTCTATTTCTATTGGCAATCTCTATTCTTATTTCACTGCTTTAAAAACAAACTATTGCGTGCTCCCATGCACCTTCTGCTGATCGAGGAAAAAATCATTGCGATTTTCTTTCCCTTGTGGTCTCCAAAGCAGTATCTTTTTATTAGATTAATTCTACTGACATTAAACAAGTAGCTGCTTGTTTCCAAATCTTTAAAAGGTTAAGTCACATTTAATTCTAAGTGTTTACATGCTCATAACTGAGCCTTCAGAACCTTTAACAAGAGACCTTTTTTAGGACTTGGTTTTTGCTCAGACAAAATATGGAAGTGAATATACTACAGTCCTACTATTGAACGCTCTCCCATCAGAATAAAACATGATACAACACTGATTCCCTTTCTTTATATGAAGACAAATTCAGTAAAATTAAAAACAGTGCTTAAATATAAGGAAAAATAAACCAAATTATTCTAATGGAAGAGTAGGGAACACAGGTTATGCCAGACCTCCAAACCATGTTATGAGCCATTTTTTCAGTAATCTCTGTACTAAGAAAATATGACTAAAACTATGTAAATGTTTAGACCATTACACAGGGATTCAGAAGTGTACTTTGTATGTGCAATACATCCACTCCTGTTACTTGTAATAAGCTACTTCCAAGCTTTGCACATCTGGTTTGTGCCCATGCTGTCCAGAAGCTCCTGATTCTCTTTTCTCCTTTTGTACCTCCCAGACTTGCCTGCTTGATGGTAATAATAGAAAATATTACTGTATTTGCTGGCGTATAAGACTACTTTTTTGCCCTGAAAAACATGCCTCCAAGTGGGGGGGGGTCGTCTTATACACCGGGTGCACTTCAGTTGGGATAGACATAACTGCCCATAGTGGCCTTCCGATGCTCGCCCAGTGCCCATAGTAGCCTCCCGATGCCTGCCCACCTCATTCTACATACCGTCCAGTATCGCGTGGTATCCAGCGCGGCTGCAGCAAGCATCAGCAGTGAGACAGGAGTGCCAGCCTTTTTGACATGACCGGCCTGTTCTGCTTGGCAGGAAGCAGCAGCGCTCCAGCCCGCCCCTTGTCTAAGCAGAGCTCACACATGCGCACTTGCGCACAACAGGTCACAGGGAGATGCAGAGGTGGACCGGAGCGCGCTGCAGTCGTGCTGCGGATGTACAATGGTGACAATGAATAGCACCTTTTATTTGGTGTGTGGAAGAGGGAGTAGTCTTATACGGCGAGTATATAACAAACTCTATATTTTGAGTGGAAATGTTGGGGGGACATCTTATACGCCCAGTCGTCTTATATGCCGGCAAATGGTACTTGTATAATTTTAAAACAATATGCCCTACTTTGAGAGAGAGCTGCTGTTTAAGCGTTAAGGGTGATTTGTGCAATGTCCTTCTTGTTGTGTAAGGAACATGGACACTAACTGACCCGCCGTAGAGCCAGCCTCTCCTTCTCTTTGGTTTGAAGTATTCAATGCTACAGAGTGTAGAGAGAATGCAAGTTGCATGATTTGTTCAGTTAATAACATTTTAAAGCAGTGAGCTTTAAATAAAGTTCTGCTTTGTGTTGGGGAAAAAGGAGGAACCTGAGGTTTTTTGGGATCTTGTGAGTTAGTGCTTAGGTGGCGGAGGCATTTTGAGGTTTGTACTGTATTCCTGAGTGGCTGAAGAACAGGACATATGTTAAATATAAGCTTATTTGGATTGGTGTCTTCGTTCTGCTCACATTTTTAGGCTTTCTTCTTTAGTGCCTCATTACAATTCTTGATGTTCTTTCAGACTGTTGTCTCTTTGCAGTGTGCTTTATACACAGTCTTTCCTTCTGTACTAAAAGCAGCCTGATATTGTTAATCAGCAAGCTCTGTTGATGCTGATATGGCTGATGAAAATCAAGATACAGCATTGTTCATTTAATGGATGGCCAGGCCACGAGTTCATCAATAGGAAGGAAATGTTTCTTGCATTCTTGAAGAAGCAGCCTGTCCACACTGTACAGAGATTCAACTTTCCTTCTCTTTTTCTCTCTCTCTTTTTCATTCTTTCCCCCCTCTATCACTAGATAGTGGTACTGTATATTTTTGTTCTCATTTTTTTCCATTACAGGATCTGCTCCTGTGCACCCTAGTACTTTCTTGTTCTTTGCAGATCTGTGCACTTGATGGGTGATCACATATCCTGAAGAGGGAATTCTGCTGGTCTAACCCTTCATACCCCATGGACAGGTAGAAAACAAGGAAGGGAGGAGAGTGTTAAGTAGGTAGGAAGAGGGAGGGGCAGATAGGCAAAAGAGGAGTGAGACATCAAAAACAATACTAGATGTGTGTGGACAGGTGGTATTGGGATAACCCCTGGAATCTCAAAAATTCCAGCAACAAATACACTCCCTATGTGTGGATGCTAATATTGGGGTGATCTTGTCTGCAACAAAAAACACCACAATAACCCAGAAGAACTCCAGAATGACCGGAGGCAACACAACTGTGTTAATAAGCTTGGACAGTTATCTTTTCATGTGTCTCCTTTCTCTTCACTCATGTTTGTTATGTGGTTCAGCAGATGTCACAAAACCACTCTGAAAAGACTTTTGGACTTCATGTGTTCTATAGGATACACACGTGACATGAACCCAAGTTGTATGTCATTTGTGGGACTGTTTAATAAAATACTGCCCACTGTTTAATACAATTTATTGCATAGTAATTTGTCAACGTTTGGACAACATTCAGTTCATAGTACAGTGGGGTCTCGACTTACGAACGGCTCGACATACGAACGTTTCGACTTACGAACCGCTCTCATAGGAATATATGGACTCAACTTACAAACTTAGATTCGAGTTACGAACTCTTTTTTTCCTTTTTTTAAAAAGCTAAGTCATCTTATGTGAGTGTGTTTAGTCGTTTAGTCGTGTCCGACTCTTCGTGACCCCATGGACCAGAGCACGCCAGGCCCTCCTGTCTTCCACTGCCTCCCGGAGTTGTGTCAGGTTCATGTTGGTTGCTTCGCAGACACTGTCCAGCCATCTCATCCTCGGTCGTCCCCTTCTCCTCTTGCCATCACACCTTCCTAACATCAAGGTTTTTTCCAAGGACTCTTTTCTTCTCATGAGATGGCCAAAGTACTGGAGCCTCAGCTTCAGGATCTGTCCCTCAAGTGAGCATTCAGGACTTGCCATAGTTTGCTGTGGTCCACACAGTCAAAGGCTTTCGCATAGTCAATGAAGCAGAAGTAGATATTTTTCTGGAACTCTCTGGCTTTCTCCATAATCCAGCGCAAGTTAGCAATTTGGTCTCGAGTTCCTCTGCCTCTTCGGAATCCAGCTTGTACTTCTGGGAGTTCTCGGTCCACATACTGCTGAAGCCTACCTTGTAGGATTTTGAGCATAACCTTGCTAGCGTGTGAAATGAGTGCAATTGTACGGTAGTTGGAGCATTCTTTGGCACTGCCTTTCTTTGGGATTGGGATGTAGACTGATCTTTTCCAATCCTCTGGCCACTGTTGAGTTTTCCAAACTTGCTGGCATATTGAATGTAGCACCTTAACAGCATCATCTTTCAAGATTTTAAATAGTTCAACTGGAATGCCATCACCTCCACTGGCCTTGTTGTTAGCCAGGCTTTCTAAGGCCCACTTGACTTCGCTCTCCAGGATGTCTGGCTCAAGGTCAGCAACTACATTGTCTGGGTTGTCCGGGATATCCAAATCTTTCTGATATAATTCCTCTGTGTATTCTTGCCACCTCTTCTTGACGTCTTCTGCTTCTGTTAGGTCCCTCCCATTTTTGTCTTTTATCATGTTCATCTTTGCGCAAAATGTTCCTCTAATATGTCCAATTTTCCTGAACAGATCTCTGGTCTTTCCTTTTCTGTTATCTTCCTCTATTTCTTTGCATTGTTCATTTAAGAAGGCCCTCTTGTCTCTCCTTGCTATTCTTTGGAAGTCTGCATTCAAGTTTCTGTAACTTTCCCTATCTCCCTTGCATTTTGCTTCCCTTCTCCTCTCTGCTATTTCTAAGGCCTCGTTGGACAGCCACTTTGCTTTCTTGCATTTCCTTTTCTTTGGGATGGTTTTCGTTGCTGCCTCCTGGACAATGTTACGAGCCTCTATCCAAAGTTCTTCAGGCACTCTGTCCACCAAATCTAGTTCCTTAAATCTGTTCTTTACTTCCACTGTGTATTCATAAGGGATTTGGTTTAGATTATACCTGAGTGGCCCAGTGGTTTTTCCTAATCTCTTCAGTCTAAGCTTGAATTTTGCTATGAGAAGCTGATGATCAGAACCGCAGTCAGCTCCAGGTCTTGTTTTTGCTGACTGTATAGAGCTTCTCCATCTTTGGCTGCAGAGAATATAATCAATCTGACTTCGATATTGCCCATCTGGTGATTTCCATGTATAGAGTCGCCTCTTGTGTTGTTGGAAAAGAGTGTTTGTGATGACCAGCTTATTCTCTTGACAAAACTCTATTAGCCTTTGTCCTGCTTCGTTCTGAACTCCAAGGCCAAACTTCCCTGTTGTTCCTTTTATCTCTTGGCTCCCTACTTTAGCATTCCAGTCCCCTAGAATGAGAAGAACATCTTTCTTTGGTGTCAGTTCTAGAAGGTGTTGTAAATCTTCATAGAATTGTTCAATTTCAGTCTCCTTAGCAATGCTGGTTGGTGCATAAACTTGGATTATTGTGATGTTGAATGGTCTGCCTTGGATTCGTATTGACATCATTCTATCATTTTTGAGATTGTATCCCATTACAGCTTTTCCCACTCTTTTGTTGACTATGAGGGCTACTCCATTCCTTCTACGGGATTCTTGCCCACAATAGTAGATATGATAATCATCTGAGCTGAATTCGCCCATTCCTGTCCATTTTAGTTCACTGATGCCCAGGATGTCGATGTTTATTCTTGTCATCTCCTGTTTGACCACCTCCAGCTTCCCAACGTTCATAGATCTTACATTCCAGGTTCCTATGCAGTATTTTTCTTTGCAGCATTGGATTTTCCTTTCACTTCCAGGCACGTCCACAGCTGAGCGTCCTTTCGGCTTTGGCCCAACCACTTCATTAGCCCTGGAGCTACTTGTACTTGTCCTCCACTCTTCCTCAGTAGCATGTTGGACGCCTTCCAACCTTCCAGCGTCATATCTTTTAGCCTTTTGTTTCTGATCATGGGGCGTTCTTGGCAAAGATACTGGAGTGGCTTGCCATTTCCTACTTCAGGTGGATTGCGTTTAGTCGGAACTCTCCACTATGTCCTGTCCGTCTTGGGTGTCCCTGCACGGCATAGCCCATAGCTTCTCTGAGTTACTCAAGCCCCTTCGCCATGACAAGGCAGCAATCCATGAAGGAGAAGTCATCTTAGGTTAGAAGGAAAAAAGAAAAAATATCCCCCTCTAGTGGCAGAAGGTGGAATAGCAGCTTCCCATTAGTTTCTATGGACGAAAAGAGCAGATACGGATTAAATGGTTTTAAATGCATTCCTATGGGAAATGCAGATTCGACCTAAGAACTCTTCGACCTGAGAACTGCCTTCCAATACGGATTAAGTTCTTAAATTGAGACCCCACTGTAGAAGAACAGAGACCAAGTGGAGTGGATGTGTGGTGCAGTTCCAATATGCTGTTTGTGGTGTTCTGGGAACTTAGTTCCAAAATAGGTATCTCCCCACCCACCCACTTCTGCTCTAATCTGACAAGTGTCACAAAGGTGGAAGCACAGAAAATGACCTCAGTGGAAAGGAAAGTGATATTACTTGACCTTGTATTTGTGGCACTTGGCCATTTTTGTGCCTGGACCTGATGTTTTGATAGAAGATAAGATTCACATTGCCTTTAGTTGTGAATCACACATCCAGTATTTCACATATCCCTAAATAACTTTATAACTGCATTATAATTTTTATATTTTTGTTATGTAGAACAATGCACAGTCAAAACAGAGATCTGTTTGCCAACCTGGATTCAGAAAAAGAAATACTCCGGCTATGTGTAACTTTGAATGTTAAATTCATTTAAATTGTAGCACCATTGTAACCATAGGAATAAAATGAAGTATGTTTCTGCTGTCATGATCATGAATACATTTACTTGTAAATGCAAGAGATTAGCAAAATCAATATCCAGGGGTGGGGGTGGTTTTTAAAACATTTTTAAACACACTTTGCAGATATTTTGTCTGCAATTATCAAATTTAAGTATCAACCTCATTATGTCCATTGCTGCTAAATAGATCACAACTGCAAAGTTAAGCACAATAGAAAAGTGATGATTTTTCCAAGATATTTTGAATTCTAGGATGAATTAGTGTTTTTTCCCCAACTGTTTATATCAGCATTTGTTAAAATGAAATCATTATTTTCAACTACCATTAACACTGAGGAGGTCCTTGAGAATGTGTACAAGAAGTGGGATGTTTTTGTGTGTGGTCTTCTTGAGTTACAACTAGATCATGGTGATGTGAGTTTTAAGAAATATATTTTTTTAGAAATCTGCATTTACACTCAGTTTTAGAATACCCTATGTGGCAATTTTCTCTTTCATTTTCTTTGCTTGGAGATGCTAAAAGATGTAGTACAGTGAGATAAGGGATTAGTTGAGTGAGTCATATCCTTTTAAAACTGTGAAGCAACGGTATTCACACACTCTTTGGTTTCCTCTTACAGTCACTCCCCGTAGCTGCAATTCAGAGCAGCGAGCAATGTGCTAAGAAGCCCTTGCCATTAGTTGGATATAAAAAGTGCCGTTGGTTGGTAGTCCTCTTATATGACTGATTTTGAATGCTGATGGATATATATGAAACCAAAGATTAGTACTTGCTTCTCCAAACTGAAAACAAGGCAAATGCTGACATTTGGCCCCAATCAGGTAATCTTCCTCCCTCCATCCTCCCTCCCTCCCTCCCTCTCTCTCCACCCCCACTGTCTTTCTCCCCTCCAACCCAAGTTTTACGTGATCTCAACAACTTTGACCCAAGACTGTAAATTTGTAGAATAATTTAACATGATGTATATATTCTTGATTTTATCTAAGTAGAGAGGGATTTCACCTTAAAGACTATGCATTTGTGAAATACATCTGAGCTGCAGATTAATACATTCCTGGTCATCAAGTCTGTAAAGGGACCTTATGCAGCACCTGTCTTCTATATGTTATGCATTGTTTAATGTACTGTATAGGATAAGATGTATAGATGGAATATTAATTTAAATTCCTTTACTGGAAGTTGTAAGAATTCTTGTACAGCTGTAATGATAAAAGTTGTAAAAGTGTTACTCTTTCTCGGTTCAGAGAATCTGAGTTCAATATACTGGACATAATTTTTAAATGAATCAGGACTGCTGTTTGTATACAGATGTGCCTGGGATTATATCCCTTTGAATTTAATGGAGCTTTCTCTGAGTTGTTATAACAAGATTGCACTGTGTCTATATACAAAGTTAATGGTAGATATATGCATTTAAGATTATAAACCAACAAAGGACTTCTGATAAACACTGCAACAAAACAAACTTCTGTTATTACATTGGTTGTCCCAAGTCAAAATATGTAATGCTACTGTGGTATATACAAATTTGTTTCTATAATTAGCAGTGTGGGAGTTCATGTTGTTTTAGGATTATGCAAACATAGTTGCTGGATGTTTTCAGAATGTTACTGGCGTGACTGCTGGAACTATGGCTGAAGTTTTTGTTTTGTGAATTTAGAATAGCTTTGCTAGAAGCCAGGTCTTTTGCTGAAAACATGCTTACAAAAACAGACATGACTTAGAGTAAATTTGGAGGATGTGGACAGAAAGAAAGAGAAAGAGAGAGAGAGAGAGAAGGTCTTTAAAATGTTTTAAGATTTATTTATAGATTTAGCACTAAGTAATCATCTTTTTCTAGACGCTGGAAGAGATTTATCAGTCGTGAACTACTGCTTTTACCAAAGCAAAAGAAAACAGTTCCAAACAACTGGCCAATGGAGAACATTTTGGACAAATTTTATAATTTTTTCAGTAATCTAGGAACTCATATTTTAAATAGTGGGAACTGAATTATCTCATGAGATATGAATAATGAGATTTAAACAATAGAATATGTAATAGATAGTAGAAGATGTAATAAAATATATTTGTTTTATTTTTCCCCCTTTGTGTTAATGATTATGACATTCTTGGACACTTTGTTATATAAGAGTACTGCAGAAGTCCTAAATATCTCAGTCCGCAAAACTGTCAGAAACAATTAAGTTCTTGGAACTCCTCTCTTAAGGAAGCACCCAGTTCAAAGATTTTAAGTAGATAATTATTTAAATTTAGTATAAGATTTCTATATAGAATTTGCCAATGCTTTTCTGAGGTAATCTGATTTTATAATCTTTTCAAGATGAGTAATCTGAGTTTGATTCCTTGGTAATATCTGGCTTTCATGCAGTTTACTGGGATGTTAATGGTGTTAGGTTCTAATGCCTATCTGAATCCTCTTGTTTTGGCCCAATAGGAAAAAAAATAAAATTTATTTATTTATTTATTTATTTATTTATTTATTTATTTATTTATTTATTTATATCCCGCCTATCTAATCAATTAAGATTACTCTAGGCGGCTATGAGGATACTAACTGCTGAATCTGGAGTCTGCTTGTAGATAGTTTGTAATTATTGCATCTGAATATGGGCCTCCTCATAGATAACTGCAGTAGTGCAGGAGTTGTCTTTGAATTGCTTTGTTTTACCCCACTGGGAAAGCGTGGATGGGAATAGTAATTCAGACACTGTTTTCACCTACCCAAGAGGATGTGGGTACAGCCCAGTTGAATTGCTTTTGCACCCACAGATCCACTAGTTTCTAAACAACACTGCGATGTGGGATAAAGCCACAGAAAATGTACCGTATTTGGTTTCTGTCATAGAATTGTTGCATGATGGAGCTGGAATGGGCCAATCCGTTGTTAAAGTATATCTCACAGTAGTAGTATTTTTTATTATGGTCAAAGACCAGTAAAACCAAATCAATATAAAATAGATACGTACATATAATTATTGTTTAGTAAAGTCGAGCAGGGTAATAAAATTCCATTAAAACATGATAAAACAACTCCTTCTTTCCAATTAATAACATAAAAGTATAAAGTATATCTCACAGATAGCTGTCTACCTTTCTCTTGAATGTCTCCATTGTAGGGGAGTTCCTTCCTGCCTGTCAGGATTTGGGCTGAAATTTCAAATTCTGTATTGTTGCACAAAGGGCAGTACAGTGGTGCCTCGCTTAACGAGCGCACCGTTTAACGAAGAATCCGTATAGCGATCCCTTTTTGGGAATCGCTATACGGATCTGCCCCAATCGCCGCACTCGCTTTGCGACGATTGGGGCTCCGGTGGCCATTTTGGAGCCGCCGAACAGCTGATCGGCGGCTCCAAAATGGCCGCCGGATGACCTGAAATGGCCCCTATCAGTGTTTTCGCGCCCTCCGCTTGCTTACGGAGGTCGCGAAAACGCTGCGGGGGGGCATTTCGGGTCATCCGCGGCCATTAAAATGTGCTAGGGAAGGAATGTGGTACACAGCCACAAATATTTGCACAGTATGAAGCACTAGTGCAAATGTGCTAATAGAAGTATGTGCTACAAAACAAAACGCAATTAGACTTTGTTAGCTCACCGTTTTCTCCTTTGGAGCGAGACCATGGTAGATTTAACTCAATCTGGGTAAATGCATTAAAGTAAATGCAAAAGCAAACTAGATGAAAATTCTTTGGTAGAGCAGAGCAAAAACATGGGTTGCATTTTGGTTCCAATAGCTGAACTCCTGTTGCCAGAAGTTAAACTACAGAAATCAATTCTAAGTCCTGAGGTTCCCATGGGATTCCTTTCATCATGGGATAGCAGTTAGGGGTGCTAGATTGGTAGAGTGCTAAAGATCAACACTGAGATAATTTTATTGGCAGTTGCAATTTTAGGAAGTTAAAAACCTGCCAATCACATGCCCCCCATGACTTCCTCACAACAAAATGAATTCCATAAGAGCTGCAGGCCATCAGATGTGGGGATTAGAATTTTTTTTATTGCAGTGGCTAATGACCTCATCATTCTTATGCATACAGGACAGGATTCCCACCAGTATTTTTTCAGTTTATTGGCACAACTGTGCATCAAGCTGGAATGTATTTTGCAGAACTATTCAGACTTTCTTTTGCTTTCTCTTCATAATTTAAACAAACAAGTAAACTTATGATGTTGATTAAAACACTGATAAGCGTGTTACAATTGCAATTTTTATGTATTGTTGGGAGACCTCTATGGGTTTTGAAGCAGGATGGGATAACCATATCTTCTTTTGAAAAAAGGCCTTTTGAGAAAACAGGCTCACATTGATTAAAATTATTTAAAAGTGGCAGATCATACTCCTCAGGGCAGTAGTTGTAATGGGGAGGGGACATTTCTTCCCTTCCCTTGTTTTAGGATACCTCTCCAAAGGATGGAGGAGAGTAAAAATGGCCTGTGAGCCGCAGACTTTGTCTGCCTTTGTTCTACAATCAGATTTGTGTTTATTCATGCTGAACTGCTGCTGAGAATGTTGAGATTTAAACAGCACCTGATGTTGTGGTGTTGCGATTTGACAAAGTTTTAATGAAAGTTCAGCTGTTAATATGGATTGTGCTTTTGGGGCCTTGAAGGCCAGGAGTTTCATTATATAATATTGACAAGGTTTGTGTGGTTATAAGAGGATTGCAGTGCCTCTTTTGCTTCTTTTTCAGTTTCCTGTGAAATATAGGACCTTGAATCTTATGGCTGCTACCTATTATTGTTCTGTTATTTTGCTTCCACAGAAGAGCTTATCAAGCCATTTGATAAATTGCATATTGTGATTTTTGTAGAAAACAACTGAAAAGAGTAGCAGGATGCAATACAGATTTAATGAGGATCAGGACACATTAGAAGAGAAAACGTCCTATGTGTGAATATTCAGAGGCTAGAAAGAACAAGGAATGTCACAATAAACAGAGGTCTAATTTTTCCCTCGTGATATTCAGGGCGTCTGGAACAGACTTCCGACAATGAAATTTATAGCAGTTGTAAGGAATTGTTGCATAAACTTTATATATAAAAAGCTGTTAGTGAGCTGTGGGCAGGGGCGTTGGTAGCATTGTCATTCATTTACCACAGCTCTGTGCAGAATAAAATTTCATTCCGCCTGAAGCAGAGCTCAAAGAAACCTCATTACAAAGTTTGACAATCTTTTATATAGTAGTAGAAAAATGTACCTTTCTAACCTGTACCTCCATTTAATTCTAAACAAGGAGTAGGGGTCAGAACTCCCTTGTGGAAAACTTATGATACACGTTATGGATATACTGTATTTCAGAATGAAAGTTGTTCTTTAAATCAGCTTTATGCACAGAATTTAAAAAGTACAAAATTGAGTGATTATTCCTTTCTTAGGCAGATTGACAATAACAGCCAGAAATGATAGTTGAGATAATTTTATTTTAAGAGAGAGCTGAAAATCCGTAGTGGAATGAAACCTTAGTTGGAGCTTTGGAAGAATGGCCACCCTTTCCCACTTCTGGATATCAAGGTGTTGGTGTGGAAGTGGGGGCAGGAAAGGAACAAATCTGCTCATTCAGAGAACTGAGAGCAAAGTGAACAAGGTGGGAATTTGTTGAAGTAACTTTGAGGGCTTGAAGCCCTTTCTGGAATTCTGTTTTGAGATACTTGATCTGCTGCCTTGTAGAGGTATCTGCTATTCTCCCCCCCCCATTTTTGCTTTTTAAAATATTTGTACTTAAAATAAGTATTGCAAAAAAATAGCACAATCCTCTACAACAATCCTTCCCAACCTTGGGTCCCCAGATGTTCTTGGACTACAACTCCCAGAAACTCTGGCCAGTGCAACCAGAGGTGAAAGCTTCAGGGCATTTTAGTCCAAGAACACTTGGAAACCCAAGTTTGGGAGCCACTGCTCCAGAAGTTGGATTCTTCAGCACCCCCACTGAAATATTTTGTGACTCAAGAAAACATAGATTGCAATTGGTAAATAAATGCTGATATGGGGGTGGGGTTGGGTGGGAAAGTATTCCTAACACTGATACAGTAATTGCAGTTCATATTTGTAGGATCAAAGCCTGTGGCAGTTTTTATATTTTGTATCTCATTTCTGTATTTGGTTACAAAAGAGATAAATAAGAGTATAGCAGGTGTGGGGAGTGGAGTGCCTGTTGGGGGTGGGAGGTCTGTCTTCATGGCCTAGTCTGGCTCAGGCCACGTTGTCACGTTCCCAGGGGTTTCAAGAGCAAAGTCCGATAAGCCAGTCCAATATCAGAAGTTCAGAGGATGCAGAGCCGATACCAAAATGCCAAAGCCAAATCGCAAACCGTAAGCCGAGGTCAGGGTCCAAAGCTAAATCACAAACCATAAGCCAAGGTCAGGGTCCAAAGCCAAATCACACAACATAGTCCGGGGTCAGAGTCCAAAGCCAAGGGTCCAGAGAACAAGGTTCAAGGTAGTGAGGAGTGTGGATGCAAGCCAGAGATTTGACTTGTTGCTTCCGCAAGCTTCCCAACCATCTGGGAGCTGATTATATAGCAAAACAGTCATTGAACTGCTGGAAGCCTTTCATCCTGTCAGAACTCAGGACTAGCTGACCTGATGTTTCTGCGGGCAGCATTCAAACAAACCTCTGACTTTTGTGTCATAAGTCTTTGTCAAAGTCTAGCCCTCACCCTGGCTACTGGGGGAGGAGAATCTGGTGGCAATTCAGCTGTCTGTGCTTCTAATCGCCCAGCATTTTCCTCAGCTGTGGTTAACCCCTCAGGTTCCAGATCTTCGGCAGAACTCATGACACACGGACTGGTGCTGGGTCATATACCGGGGGTTGATGATCTCTGCTATATACAACATACAAGGGGGTGGGACAAAGGCCACAAGATGGCGCTCTTGTATGTTGTATATAGGGCTGCAACAAACCTCAGATATTGATCCTGCAGATATACAGATGGTCCTACTATAGAACAAAATTACAACTTAAGAGCTTCATTGGAATACATTCCTTGAATACTCTTTGCTTGGAGTTCAGAAGAGGGTTATCAATGTGAATTTGTCATCTTGCTGCCTTAGTGGCAAGGATATTTAACTTCAGTCTGTGAAAAGGCAGACTGTCTGATTTCTGAGCGTATGTTAAAGATTTTAATCTTTATTATGTATTTTCATTTTTGCTTTTTAGAGAACAAATACTGCTGGAACAAGTAATGCAGAATTACCCCAGGTTGATCCCGGAATGTACCAGCTAGACGTTACATTAAAAAGAGGTCATAACTTAGCGGCTCGAGATAGGAGAGGTAAGAAAAATGCTGACAAAAATATTCTGTTTTTATAAACTATTGGAAGTGCTTTTTTTCTTTACAACTTATATATAGTATCTTTTGCAATATTGCACTTTATGCATTCTATTTGTACAAAGTTTTTCAGGATCAATTTTAGTCTGAATTGTGATTTCTAGTTGTATTCACTATACTAGACTGAAAATAATTTTAAGAATTAAGTTGGGAATTTGTCTCTAAATGTTACATAATATGCAGTTAGTGATTGATTAAAATCTAGTACAAAATGTTGGCAAGCTTGTATTAATTGAGTGGAAGTTCAAAAAACGGGGGACTTTGCAACTTAAGCAATAAAGATTGGCTGAAAAGAACATTCAGTTCAATTTGTAGATTGCATATTTGCCACTCAAGTAAATATCTTCTGTCTGCATAGATATATTGTGGCTCGTTAGTGGTATTTAATTAATTGATTACATATTGGTAAGCTGATTCTGGCTTATGGTGATCTTTTCCAGAATTCTCTATGTATAGAATACTCAGATTTGATTTGTGATTCCCTTTATCTGAGGGAGCTCTAGGGCTGTGTAACTTGCCCAAGACGACACAGACTGGCTCTTGAATGTCACAGTGGGACATTCAACTCCTAACTAGAAAGTGCTCCAATTCTGAGCTATCCAGCCAACAACTGGGAAAGGAGGAGATCTGTCTTATTTTCAGTCAGGAAATGCAGTCTATTCTTTCTTTGCTTAGTCCATGAAAATTTTTGACTATAAGTTGCATGTTGTGGTATATAAAGTAGTGACCCACTGTATTTTCTTTCCGTTTCGAAACACTGAAAATATATCCAACTATTTATGAAATGTTTAAAATTAAAATCACAGATTATTTTTATTTAACTTTTATAATTACATCCAGAGTTGAGTTAAACATAAAGCAAAACAAATCATAAATATAGTGAGAAACAAAGACAGTATATAATCAATAAAACAACCATGAATGCTGTTTTCATGGTTATTCATTCATTCAAAACGTTTATTCTGGTTGGAACTAACAACTGGATTTGGTACAAAGAATCTAGTGGCACCTTTAGGGTGAACAGATTTATTATAGTCCAGGTTTTCTTGGTCCATAGCCTACTTCCTTGCACATGAGAAGTGTTAGAAATTTAAAGTTCCGGGTTTAACCTGTAAACCCCTAAATGGCTTGGATCTAAGCTGTCTAAAAGACCACCTCTCCCTCCGTGAGCCTACCTGGCATTAAGATCATAAGGGTTGGCCTTTCTCTTTGTCCCACCATCCTTGCAGGTGTGTTTGGTGGAAACATGGGTGAGAGTCTTATCTGTTGCGTCTCCCACAGTCTGGAAACCCCTCCCACAGCGGCCTAGACAGACTGCATCTTTGCTATTCCTTTCTAAGCTGATTAAAACCTTTTAAACAGGTGTTCCTTTAAATCAGTGGTCCCTAACCGTGGGCCTCCAGATGTTCTTGGCCTTCAACTCCTTGAAATCCTGGCCAGCAGAGGTGGTGATGAAGGTTTATGAGAGTTGTAATCCAAGAACATCTGGAAGCCCAAGGTTGGGGAACCACTGTTTTAAATGACTGGATGACAAAGGGGCTTTTGAAAAATAAACTAACCTTAGAACTGCAGAGCTGAAAGGGACCCTTTGGATAATCAAGTCCAGCCCCCGTCAAGGAAGCATGGTGGGGAATTGAACTCCCAACCTCTGAGACCTAAACTACTGAGATATCCAGCAGTTTAAGGGATCATTTTATTCTGTATTTTACTTGTGTTTTTAATCTTGCTCTTACCATGAGTTTTAATATATTTTTTAATACTTTTCTCGTATTGTAATAATTTATTACTGTTTTTAAACTTTGTATCTTTTAATACTGTCAGCTGCCTTAGCTCCTTTGAAAAAAAGGCAGCATGTAAATATTTTAACTAACTAAATAAATGAGGATGCTGCTCCTGAGCAGGAATTCATAGCAGATTTAATACAGTCAGACTCAGGTTGAATAGATACTGGGGAAAGTCTAGCTTCCTACAAAAAGTCATTGTCCTTTTTCAGATAGTGTACATACTTGTGCCAATTCTTTACCAGCTGGGAATGGGTCATACTCATTCTGGACCTTTTCTCCCCTTTTTGCATTTGATTCTGCAGTAGTCGTGGAACACAGCTATTTCTTGCATATGCATTCCCTGCCATTCTAGATTTATTTACACATATTTTAAATACGATGCCAACACAATAAATCTAGAACTTAAAAAATTACTTTGTTGGATGACAGTTTTGAGAATGTCCTAGCCAGAATGACTAGTGGGTGGGAGTTGCAGGAATTTTAATCTTCAGCCAAAAGCAGTTTCTCAAAGCTGAGGAAAATATACATACGCATATGTTCTGCCAACATTTCACTTTGTGCAAGTGATATTGACTCTGAGCCAGATTGTGTACTAGATTTTTAAGGGAGTTGTTTTCATATTCTTCTAATGTTCAGAATAATACATTCTCTCTTGAGGCATGTTTGTAGGGAAGTATGGATTCCCTTGGTTCATATTACCATGAAGTTAGCAATGCCTTACGATTGAGTACCTAAATGGAAGTGCTGTGAGAGATAGTATGGTAGTGTGGCAAGTTTGATAACTTGATATTTAATCACCTATTACATTTCACTCTGAGCACTCCTCTGAACATTGAAAAACCTATGCACCTTGTTTTGTATTTTACTTTATGCTCCCTGAATTTGTTATTAATTTGATCGTGATAGCTGTTGATTTTCTTGATGTCACAGCCATCCACCAACATTAGCTGTCATTATGTCAAGTTTTATATTAAGGACATCTTGGACAAAAGCTAGATAATCCCACTGGACTGGATTTCACTTGCTTCAGAGATGATGTTTTGGCGATTTAATGAGAAATAATTCAGTGTGATACTGTTGTCATCATAATAGGCTTAACGCACTCTAAATCACTTTTATCTGTATTGAAGCAATAATAGCTATCTCAAATTGCCTCTCTGTTGATACACATTGGTGGAAATTGAAAGCATCAGTATATGAATTCTGAAAGATAATCCTGAGATCTTTTTATTATTTATCATAAAACAGGTCATGCCAAACTGTCCAGTAAATAAAAGCATTTGTGTGTTCTGAAACTTTTATGATGATAGCAGCACTTGCAAGTAAGCTTTGGATCTGGGTCATAAAGTAAAGTAATGCAGCTTTATGAGGCAGAGAAGTTGTGTGGGAAGTAGGTTTGAGGTAAAATCAAAAATTAATCCTGGGTCCTCTTAGCCAAATTTATAGTTATGGAGTTGTGTCTTCCTGTGTCCTGCTTGTTAACAACATGTCTCCTAAACACTGTAGCCTAAATCCATATTTTACTTTTAGCTACAGTAGACGTACTACAGTAGACTCATGGAATCAGTTGCTGAATGGTGTGGATCCTGTTGGTTCAATGGGTCTGCTATGGCGAGGGCCGTCACATAGATTCACACTTACGTTTAGTACATTTATTTATATAACACTCTTGGTGTGAATGGTGATTTCTGGAGAATGTATGTGGTCACAGATCTCTGCCTCAGAGGGCCTACTTTTTAAAGGTTCAAGGTAAAGAATACAGAGGAGGGGAGGGTGGACTGAGAAGACATTGCCAAGTGAGTGGGATTTACACTTTGTCTGATTCTCACCAGGAGGTGATCGGACCACAGCAAAGGAAAGATGATAAAATCCCCAACTTTTGGATCTTTTCTTTCCTCTCCCAATGAGGAAATTAGGTCCACAGTATGTCTAACTACTGTACTTGCCTTGCCTTGCCGTCGTGTTGTCCTGAGGTGTAATGGTGGGGAAGATGGTAGCTGTGATGCTGGCAGAGAAGTGGGAACAAAGGAATATACAGAAGGATTGGTAGCCAGCTCATCAGAGTATTAGAAGGAGATGAAAAGATGAGAAAAGGAGTAACTTGTAGACATACATGGTTTTAGTTTTAATATTGAAGCAGTTGGCAAAGTTTAGGGCAAAGAGTGAGGTGAGGTGTTGAGGCAGGTTTTAGTAGAATGTGAGAGTTAGACAATAACCACTGAGGAGTGCTTATGGTCAAATTAGACATTACAGATCACCCAACATTAGAAGCTGAAAACTGTTAGTGTTCCAGGGATCCCTGATAGAGCAATCATACCTGCAAATGGAGTCCATGTGCAAACTGTGAGAGGTGTAAAAATCTCATCTTCTGAACTCCCGTTTTAAAGACAGGTTACCTGTAATGCATAGTTTGTTCTTTTGTGTGGCTCAAGGTGCAGTAGTGCCTTCTAGCTAAATACAAGAATGAGGAGGTGAAGGAAAGCATGCGTTATAGTAAACAGAGTTGTACAACTGTTTTGCTCTCTTTTGTAGCTGTTGTAGTTGTGTGCCATCAACTTGGAATTAACTTATAGTTACCCTAATAGGACTTCCAAAATAGGAGAGGTTTTACAAGTTCAGTTCCCCCATTGAGTTTCCATTGTCAGTTGGGCATTAGATCTCCTGAGTCCTATTCAGTAATTCTGTTCACTACATCACACTGGGTATCTTGCCATTAGCTGTATGCTCAATAGAGTGGAACATAACAAACACTGATGATAGGAATAACTCAATTCCCAAGGTGCCATTTGTTTATGTGCAACATTTTTATCCAGTCATTTTTCGAGGGAAACAGTGATGTCCTCTTCTTCAAGATTATTCTCCCAACAACCCTTTGAGGTAGGATAGACTGAAAGAGATTGATTAGTCCATTTTAGTCCAAGATTCTAATCATTACACAATGATTAATCAACATGACAATTTAATTCTAGTTTGTTGTTTTGACTTCTACCTTCCTATTTATGCCTTTTATGCCATTACAGAGTATTAAGCTTCAACTGAGCTGCCATGTTTTATTATGCAGTGCCTTTAAAGTTGCTTATGACTATCCTAGTGGATATCATTTTGGCTAAATTACTATCCTGCTGGTAATATGTGATATGGTGGTGTTAAAATACAAACTTGTTCCTGGATACCCATCAATTTCTGTCAAATGCAAACTGTAGCTTCCATCTCTTCTTGTGAACCAATTGTCAGTGGAAGTGAGGTTATATAATTGTGAAGAGCCCTGAATTTTGCTCAATGATTACCATTAAACTGAGTGACAATCGGAAATGATAGTCTTGAGAGGCATAAAATGTGGTTTATATTAAAATGGGTGTGAAACCTGAGAACCACAACAGTGCAGAAATAGGTTGAAGGAACTGCACCTGACACAGAAGAGATGATAGCACTTTACAAGCCTCCCATTAGAAGGAGAAGGTGGTTGCTAGTACATAATAAAAAGTTTTGTTCTTTGATAATTCAGTTGAAGAATGAACTATTGTAAAGTGCTATTAATAAATGCAGGCTGGCTGGACGGTAGAAGGTAGTTCCAGACTACAGTGGACCCTTGACTTACAGACGGCTTGACTTACAGACTTTTTGAGTTACAGACTTCTCTGGCCGCAAAATGTAGGTTTGACTTGCAGCCTGAGAATTGACTTACAGACCAGAAAAAAACCAAAATGGAACAAAAACGGCCTGTTACGGGATTAATCGGTTTTCAATGCACTGTAGGTCAATGGAGACTTGACCTACAGACTTTTTGACTTGAGAACCGCCTTCCAATATGGATTAAGTTCTCAAGTCAAGACCCCACTTGTATTAGCAAATTAAAACTTTGCTCATGCAAGTGCTAGACATATATCTATTTAAAACAGCATAATTTGCTTGTTCTAAGAAGTTATTTATGCAAGAGCTTACCTTCCTTTACAGAAACATATGCGGCCCATATGGTTGCTCAAAATATCTCTACTGGTCACCATATCCCTTCTCTTTGTGTTTGTGAGAAATGGCACATAAGGTAGTGTGGCATTTGCCCTGTGGCCCTTGTTTGTTTCACCAAACATAGAGCTCACAAAGATATCTCAACACACCTCTTTATCAACCTATATTTCCTATGAAAGACTGAGGTCCATTCAGTATGGAACTTTTAAACAGAAACAGGTTTATTGATTACAAGTTGTTTTAGGAATGGTTCTTAAGCACATTCTTAAAGTTACGCAAAGCTTCAGTACAGTGGTGCCTCGCATTGCGATGTTAATTCGTTCCAGCGAAATCGCTGTTGAACGAAAACATCGCAATGCAAAATAAAAAAGCCCATAGAAACGCATTAAAACGCGATTAACGCGTTCCTATGGGCTTAAAATTCACCGTTCAGCGAAGATCCTCCATAGCGCGGCCATTTCTGGTGCCTCTTAAGCGAGGAATCCATCCCAGAAAACAGCGGGCGGCCACGTTTTTCCCGGCAGCCATTTTGAAACCGCTGATCAGCTGTGCGAAAATGGTTGCTTTGTGATGATCGGTCATCGCAAAGCAAAAATACCCAACAGGGAACATCGCAAAGCAATTGCAAAAGTGATTGCAAAAAGTTAGTCGCAAAGCGATTTCATGGCTAAACGGAGCAATCGCTATGCGAGGCACCACTCTATTTTACTTTGACCTCTATCTTAATTAATACAGGTCACACTCTGACTAATCAAACACTCTCTCTGCCTCAAACCCCTAAACCCTTTTTCTCTTCTCTGTCTCTCTGACTGAACTCTCTAGATTCTGATTCTCCCATCCCTTCTACTTTCTTCTCTGGCTCTGCCTCTTGACAGCTCTCATTGGTACATGCAAATATACTGCTGAATATTCATACCAAGGGTGATCACTACAGGTAGCAGAATATTTTAAGGGAGAAAGAATAATCTAGGCTACTACAAAATGTGAGAGAGCAGAAAATATGCCTGTTGTGGGAGCAGTGATTAATGAAAACTCAAGAAGTTGGTTCATGCTTACTATGTTTCCCGAACAAAAAATTTAAACTTTTCTATTCACTATTTCCCCCTGAAGTTCATACAAGCTGTGATAATCATAGACTATTCTATAAAATTCCTTTAATAATTTCAGGTTCAGCTATGATGCATATTGCAGTCAGTGTGCTTACTTCTGTAAATGTTTCACAGTAATTGTTCTACAGTATTCACTACCAGGCCTGATCAGAGTTTGAATTGGCAGACTTAATGCTCACAGCATTGATCTCCTTTATGGAGAATTAGTGCAGGGAAAGTGCCCCAGAGAGAGAGATCACAGCTGTGATACAAGGATATCTGCAAGTAGGAGCTGACGGCCTTAGGAATGGACCTCAACAGATGGGAAACCCTGACATTTGAGTGCTCAGCCTGGAGGCAAGCAGTGCAGCATGGCTCTCCCAATTTAAAGAGACACTTGTTGAACAGGCCGAGGCAAAGAGGCAGTCCCGAAACCAACAAAATCAGGGAGCTGGACAGGGGACAGATTGTATTTGTCTTCAGTGTGGAAGGAATTGTCACTCTTTTTTTTTTTTAATTATTTTTAACAAGGAGATGACAAAAAGGAAAGGGGGAATTGAGGTTAATGGGGAAGAGGAGAAACAATAACATACTAACGTCCATTCTATACCTATTGCCATATCAAGATTCCAAGTTACTCTATTTACTCTTTTCTGCCTTCCAGGTTTAAGTTCTCATTTCAAGATATGCTATTCATGCGCTGCCTATTGATTCAATCCACTTGTAGAATAAGTCCCATCTTTCTGTTACGTTTTGTAAAGGACAGTCCTTCATCACTTCTGATAAAATGTCCATTTCCGCTGTTTCCCGTATCTTCTCTATGAAATCTTCTTGTTTTGGTACCGTCGGACTTTTCCAGTTTTTAGCAAAGAGAATTCTGGCTTCAGTAACTATGTATATAACTATATATTCCTTTGACTTATCTATGTTATCAGGTATCATACTCAATAAAAACAGTTCTGGGGTTAATGGCACCTTACAGAGCAATATTTGTTGCAGCATAGCATGTACTCTTTTCCAATACTGTTTCGCTACTCTACATGACCACCACATATGATAATAGCTTCCCACTTGTGCTTCACTTTTCCAGCACAGATTTGATACATCTGTATACATCTTCGACAATTTTTCTGGAGTCATATGCCACCTATAAAACATCTTGTATATATTCTCCTTAAAATTAACTGATCTTGTAAGCTTTATATTAGGTAAAGGTAAAGGTTCCCCTTGACAATTTTTGTCCAGTCGTGTTCGACTCTAGGGGGTGGTGCTCATCCCTGTTTCCAAGCCATAGAGCCAGCGTTTGTCCGAAGACAATCTTTCGTGGTCACATGGCCAGTGCAACTTAGACACGGAACACTGTTACCTTCCCACCGAGGTGGTCCCTATTTATCTACTTGCATTTGCATGCTTTCGAACCGCTAGGTTGGCAGGAGCTGGGACAAGCGACGGGCGCTCACTCCGTCGCATGGATTCGATCTTACGACTGCTTGGTCTTTTGACCCTGCAGCACAGGCTTCTGCGGTTTAGCCTGCAGCGCCACCACATCCCTAAGCTTTATATTACTTAGCCATATTTTCAACCATTGATCAGTATCAATATTATGCCCTATGTTTTGTGCCCACTTAGTCATACATTCTTTAACCATTTCATCTTGCATTTTAATTTCTAACAGATAGTTATACATTTTCTTAACAATTTTATCTTTTGGACCTAATAAAAGCTTATCAAACATCGTTTGTTCTGAGTAGAAACCTTCTATTTTGTCTTTTATATATCTAGATTCCAGCTGTGCTCTGGACCACCAGTCTATATAGATATTCTGTGACTCTAGCTCTTCTTTAGACCTTAATTCACCATCCTTTTTAAATAAATCTTGGTATATTAAAAGTTTTGCTTTTGTCATGAGATTAGATTGCGTAAAGGCCTCTATAGGTGACACCCATACAGGTGTTTTGTAGTAAATTTGTTGTATAATCTTTCTCCACATTCCCAATAGAGCTTTTCTTATCATATGTAAATTAAAATGCTTTTGCTCTTTATCCTTTTTATACCATAGATAAGCATGCCAGCCTAATTGTAAATTGTGTCCTTCCAAGTTAAGTAATCTATCATTTTCCAAACTTATCCATTCTTTTATCCAATCTAAAATACAGGATCTATAATACAGAACCCAATCTGGAAGACCAAAGCCACCCCTCTGTTTAGCATCTTGCATTGCCCTAATTTTAATTCTTGGTGTTTTTTTCCTTGCCATACAAATCTCATGATTATCTTATTACATTCTTAGAAAAAGGACTGTTTTAATATGATAGGAGTTGTCTGGAATAAGAATAGGATTTTTGGCAAGACGCTCATTTTAATCGTCGCAATCCTTCCCAACAACGATAATTGTAATTTATCCCATTTCTCCAAATTGTTCTGTATCTCCTTCATCAATTTCATATACAGTAATTATCTTTGAATAATGTACTCATCTTCTTTGTAACTTGTATCCCTAAATATCGAATTCTCTTTTCCTCTTGGAAGTTCATCTTCTCTATTAACTTCTGCCGTTCTTGTTCTCTTATATTTTTAGTAAGTATTTTTGTTTTCTTTTGGTTTATTCTCATTCCTGCCATGTCACCAAAGTTTTTTAACATTGCCATCAGGTCTTCTATTGAATGCACTGGGTCTTCCAGTATAATGACTAAGTCATCTGCAAAAGCCTGAAGTTTATAGTTTTGGCCTTTTACTTTCAATCCTTTCAATTCCTTTTTATCTCTAATTTGTTCTGTTAATATTTCTAGAGACAAGATAAATAGTAGTGGAGAGAGTGGACACCCCTGTCTAGTACCTTTCTGTATTTGTATTTCTTTCGGAATTGTCGATCTTGAATTGGCCTTGTCAGCCACACTAGAAGCTGTTCCAAGACTTTTATTCAGAGCACGTTACCATAGTCTCTCGAGACTGAAGAATGCCTACACAAGATAAATGCTCACAGTTCACTATGTTTGTCCTCTCACTCAAGTTTACAGCTGATACTTTTATTCATTCATTCTCTCTCTCTCTCTCTCTCTCTCTCTCTCTCTCTCTCTCTCTCAGACAACCATATTGTGGATAATGCAGAAAAATTATGAAACTCCCAAAAATTCATGGCAGGTGGTTGTTCCAGTCTTGCTTCTTAGATGGGAGTTAGAAAAAACACGGGGTGTATTGGAGGTGTGGTTTTCAAACCATACCCCAGGTAAATGTTGGTTGGCATTCAAACCATAAATCAGTCCCTCCACCTCATTCAACATGGGCACACACATGGGCACAAACATGCAACATAACTTCCAGTTCAAGTAAATATAAGACATGATCTCTGTTTTTTTATCTTGAAGAAAGGAGGGGCTCTATTAATTTACGACAGTAGTTCCTAACCTTGGATAACCCAGATGTTTTTGGACTGCAGTTTCCATAATTCCTGTCCTGCACAGCTGGTGGTGAAAGTTTCTGGGAACTGCAGTCCAAGAACACCTGGATTACCCAAAATTTGGAACCACAGATTGAGAGCAAAGCTCACTAAACTCGCCAAGACTTTTATTCCCTAGGTATGGCTCAACTGAACTAAATTAATAAATATTATATCACTCTGTATAGGACTGCACTTCAAATCTGCTGCGTGCAGATGTTTATGCTATCAGAGTTCTTTCATTCTTCTATATTGTGACATAGGCCCCCTGGTATGTCCACACACACGTGGACACATTTCTGCAAGCCCCACAAATACCCAGCTAAACTCCAGCTAAGAACTGGAAACATGTCTACTGGCAGTTGCTGCCCCTGTAATAAGCCAATTATATAAAACAGGAAAAGCATAAATCAAAGTAAAGTTTTTAAAAAATAACATAAATTAAGAAAACTAGCAAGCCTTTTCAGCTTACTTGGGGGGGGGCTGCTGTTAGATGTACACAAGTTTTTGAGCTCATATGGAGTACAAATCTCACCAACATAATAATGGATTGAAACTCGAGGCACAGGGTCCAACTGTATTCTTCCTTTTAACAATTCCTATACTTTCCCCCCTTTGTATGACACCCATCAGCCCGTTGGATTTTTGCAGAATGTTCCAGAAGACAGACAGTTCTGCACGTATCTGCTTGATTTCTTACCAGAATGCAGGTGTCAGTTATCGCCAATTTGCAGCTTCTCTTTTGAAGTTTTGGAGTGACCTTGTGTAATCTCTCTATCTTTGGATAACCAGATGGCCCTCTCCTGGAAATAGTTAGCATGTCTTGCTATCTTCCATTAATCCTTCCCTCCATCAGTCTTGAAGGTGCTGCCAATATAGATCTGGTGTGACTCTTAGCATTTATTCACACTTAGCTGTTTAGTGCATTTAGAATTCCCTGACACGTACCACTGATACACTGTCTAGAGCAGTGGTCCCCAACCTTGGGCCTCCAGATGTTCTTGGACTTCAACTCCCAGAAATCCTGGCCAGACGAAGTAGTGGTGAAGGCTTCTGGGAGTTGTAGTCCAAGAACATCTGGAGGCTCAAGGTTGGGGACCACTGGACTAGAGAGTAGAGTGGAATTATTCTGTAGTGTTTATTTGAGGTAGAAGCTAAGGTGTCCTCATATGCCTATGTTTGATCTGTGGTTTGAATTGCCTTACTTTGTGGGGTATAGTTTCAACCATATCTTTTCCATTTAAATAGAAGTTTTTTTCTCTCTTTCTCTGTTTTTGGGGAAATTCCCTGCTTTTCAGTTTGGGAAAAAGAAAGTTTGTGTTTACTGGTCAAATTAAGGAAAGAACTTTTTCAAAAAATCACCATATAAGCAAACAAAGCAACTTCATACTCACCAATTTCTGCCAAACAACCAAAACTGTAGAGAAACAATACCTACTCATAAAAGAGAGAGAGAGAGAGTTGCCATTTAAATCTCTGTCTTAAAGAGATGGGACCTGCATGTTATAGTTGGTGTACTGTTTAAATATTTGCCCTGGGAAGCATAATCCAGAATCACAGAGTTACTAGATGGGTATTTGTACCATGTTGCACAAATGTTCCTTTCAGTGTTTGTTCTGTTGACTTCATGATATGTGTGCTAACTGTGAGTAGATCTGATCTTTTGGCATGTGCATATGGTGTATTTTGTTCATCCAGAAGGGCTTAAGACAAAACAGCCCAGGACAACCTTTTTTGTGGTCTTGCTTTTAGACACTTCCCACTAAAAGTTAGTCCTACCCTCAGGGGGTCAGTTTATAAAACCACAATTTTCACCTTCTAATTGCCACTATACATTTTGACTTGGGTATAAAACACAAGTAGTGACTTCCACCTTTCATAATGTGGCAAGATGGAAAGGTTCCTGCAGAACCATGTAATAATAAGGCTTTGGTACCATCACAACTGCAATCTGTGAGGCACTGGAATTCTTTTACATGGAAGAATATAATCAGCAGTATCTCAGCAAAAACCCAAATGGCTGCTGTGGACTCTGGAGGCACAGGGTTATCCTGCCCCATCAGTGTTAACAATTGACCTTTATTTGTATGACAACACCAGCCCCTTAAAACCAGATGTAAATGCAAAGGAATGCACTTTGGATCTCTATCACAATTTGATAGCATTGATCAGCTCTCATGAAAAGAGTAATTCACAAGGAAAAGCTGAGAGCTGAATTAATCAATAACAAAACCACAACTTTGAAGTCTTATTTGAACTGTACAGCTTGAGACAACAGACAGGGAAAATATTACTTTTAACATTGGTCCCCCAAATGCACAGCATATAGAAAATCAGCACATCAGACACAGGTTCTACCCTACACTGATGTATTAGGTTGCATTTGATGTTCTCGTATAAAGATATTGTTTTTTAAAGTTACCCAATACACACACATTTTGCAGAATCTCTTTCACCGTTGCTCTTTCCCAATGCCTAAACTGACTTTGAGGTAAGTTGTTAACTAATGGTGCTGTGAGGCTTAATTTGGGGTGAAAGGGAGTATGGAAAGGAAGACTATAATTTAGAAGACTTTTCCACACATGGATACCTTCATATGGTTGTCTTATAAAGACTGTAAAGACACCATTCTATTTTCTCTCCACTGCTGATCCATTTTACTCAAATGAAAATAACATAAATGATATCATGAAGAAAATTCCTGTATCATTTTTCAATTGCAAGAGTTGGCCTCACATGGAAGAGAAAAAGAAGCATTCATTCTCTTAGTATGAGTTTTGATAATAATCAGTAAGGAGAATGTATTAAATATAATGCAATAAAGGGCAAGAGTTTAGTAACTGAGCTGCTGATTCTAATAGAAGGATAGTGCCACCATGTGCCTAGAATGGTGGTTGCTGTAACTATTATATAGTGTTAGTAGGAAGGCACCGAATGTTTTGCATAAATTTAAACAGAATAATTGAATCTCCATACTCTTTTTTCCCCTGTTTGGAGAGGGGAAAAACAGCATTTTTATCCAGTTCAATAATATACAATTAAGCTATGCTCTCTTGAGCATATAAATAGATGCACAACATATACTTTTCATGGTAAGTAGTAAAGGTCATATATTCAATCACTACATTTTATTTCCGAATAGATATACAATTTGAACAAAGCAGTATAATTTGTCCCTATAGTAACATTATTTTACCTTCCAAATTGTATTAATACACATCATCTTTGGCTCTTTATATTAATTTAATTATAAACTGAATTGACAGCATATATTGCCATCTTGTGGTCCAAAGTAATATCACAAAAATCTCTTGTACCTCCACACAAATATTTTATGCTCTGTTGTATAACAATGGAAAAACGTAGTGAATATGTTAATATTCTGTTGTAGTTGGTTATTTAATTTTGTGAGAATAGTACATTTAGTTTTAAAAAGTCACAATGTTTACAATATATTACTTGGGTTGTATTAACCAATCAGTTTATTGCTCAGTCAAAAGATCATTGCACTGTAATATTAAAACTTTTTAAAAAATGTATTAAATCTTTACTCAAATTAAATAGGGTGGCTGAACAGCCTGTGGTATTTAGACTGTTACTCTACATCTTACATCTAGATTTTTTAGCACTTCACGCCGGAAATGTTCAATTCTGAAACGTGTATGCTATCCAATATTGCATTTTCATAGGGCCGGTCAAATATTTATCATGTTGGTGCTGCTGTTTAGTCCTACTGTACCATTGCTACATCCTACGGATGACATAAGCATTGGTATATCAGTTTGTGCTCCTTCATCAAATGCTTTGAAGGGCTGTATTTATTGTGGGTTCTTCCCTTGCCCTAGAAAGCTGGTGGGATACTTTCTGGGAAAGAGAGCAAGATGCTTGGGCCTGTCTGCACTGATGTGTAGCTGTGCACTATATTGGAAGAGTAGGGCTCGGCCTACGGTTGTCTACTCTGCTTAAATAGATGGGTGCATTTAGGGAATGGAGAGCTTTGGTCAGGTTGACTGGTTTTGTTTGTTTCCTCAAACATTTATTAAAATATCCCACCCAAGCTTTTTTTAAAATGCCTTTGTCAGCAATCACAGTTCCACATCAGTCTTAATATTTGAATTGAAATGAATTTACTTTATTGAATTTACTTTACTGTTATTGTACTTCCGTACAACGAAATTAAATGCCAGTTCCAGTACACGTACTGATAAAACACACAAGAACATAGCATCCATAACATGAAAAACATAGCACCTTGCACATAAAACACATCCCTCTCATTCACATCCACATCCTTCATATTCAGTTTCCCATATTTATCATAATATGTCCATTATGTTAGTGCTACCATGAGTACTTCATATGCACGTCCTTTGGGCCATGTATCCTCCATGCCTGCTTTAGATGTGCTTAACATTTGCTGACCCACACCCATGAGTACCTCCAGCCCTTTCTGGAACATCTCAGTGCCTCGTTTTGTCTGGACATGAAGACTGATTTTAACAGTGACGTTTCACCCTCAGAGTTTTGCTTTAGAATCCTTCATAATCATCTGTCAGAAGAGTTTGCTATGGGTATGGTCCCCATTCATTGTGGAGCACGAACATGACGTAGCTATCTGATCCTTAAGATCATACCAGGCAGATTCGATTGTAGGGTAATGCTGCTTGCTTGCAATTATAATGAGAGTTACTGAAGTTAAAAAAGCAAACCAAACTACATCAATGATGTTTGTAACTTTTTGACCTCTTATCTATTTAACTTCATTCATAGATGAAGCTAAATCTCAGTCTTATTTATTCCTATGTTAAGGGAAAGTCTTGTCTCATCTGAAATACATAATTAAATATATTATTATTCAAGCAGTAAACTTTGAAAATTGTATAATGTTTTAAGGGGGTTTTATGCTAACTTTAAATATTTACAGGTTTTCTAAAATTCAGAAATCTTTTATATCAAACATAAAATTAATGGTCTCCATTAACATCCAAAAAAGAGTAAGTAAGGTAAAAGATAAATAAGAAACAAATTACCTTTTTACCTTTAGAAACAATTGCCTATTTGTCATGTATTGAAGTTATAAAAGCTGCCAAGTTTAAACAATCTATTAATGACAAGAAAAATATTTTCATGAAGGTACATGTATATTTTGAAGAACAGAAAAGGTTAGCATAGGTGTGTTGTAATACATTTAAATCTTTAAGATATATGGTGCTTTTCTGCAAAATATCCTATGTAATGTAAAAACAATTACAGTACTTCTGCTTTGGCAGCTCTGGAGGTCATTCATCCTGTTTCTAAATGCATGTAGATGTCATACATAATCTTGATGATCATTTCAGGGACAAGTGATCCATATGTGAAGTTTAAAATTGGTGGAAAAGAAGTCTTCAGAAGCAAAACAATCCATAAGACTCTCAATCCTGTCTGGGAAGAAAAAACTTCAATATTTATTGAACACTTAAGGGAGCAACTGTATATAAAGGTAAGGGGCATGCAGTTCTAGTTAAAAATAGGTAAGGATAGTACTGCATAAATCAGTATTGCAGTTCATCATTGGATGAAATATTAATTTTGCTACCATAATTATAATCAAAGGTAAAAAGAATGTTAATGCTTATTGATTTTATAACTGTGTTTGTTGAGTTTGCTTCTTTACGCCTTTGAAAATTCTTTAGAGCACAGATATTTGCTGTGTTCTGTGAAATTTAATGTAATATTTGGGAAATGGTGCTTAGAATAAAAATAATAGCAGTTTTTGAAAAAATGAGTGTATGCAAACATTCCAAATGGAAAATCATCACATACAGTTTTGTGTTTATCAGTGATTTTCAGTTTGATGCCTGTTGAAAAGTCTCTTTATGTAGACAGAGCTCATGTATTCTGTTGTATAACCTGTGTTTTTGCTAATCTTCTGATTAGTTAATAATGGAGTTCCCAAAATTAAAAGAGGCTGTTCCTTCTGTCCATCTTAGGTGTTTGATTATGATTTTGGTCTTCAAGATGACTTCATAGGATCAACTTTTTTGGATCTCAGTTCACTAGAACAAAACAGGTATTGTACTGTAAAATTCAACCAAGATGTCTATGTAGCCTGCTCTAGAATAGCAAGGCACAAAGCACATAGAACAGTGGTTCCGAACCTTAGGTCCCTAGCTATTCTTGGACTAGAACTCCCAGAAGCCTTCACCAGCTGAGCTAACCAGAATTTCTGGGAGTTGTAATCCAAGAACAAAGGTGGGAACCACTGATCTACAGATTAAACACTTTAGAAATTTCTGTATTCATGTTTATTCAACCAGAATTTTGGGTGTGGTTTGATTTCCTAGGCCAATTGATGTTACTTTGAGTCTGAAGGATCCACATTATCCTGACGAAGATCTTGGAAGTATTTTATTGACTGTGTTGCTGACACCAAAAGAACAACAGAGGGAAGGAGTAAGTTTATGTGTGTTAAACATGTAGACTCATAAACATAACTTTTCTTTCTAGCCCTGTGTGTGCAAATCTTGAGATTTTCTATGACTAGACAATTAAAAGACTGTGGTCCTCCCTATCAGTAAATATTTAACAGTGCTGGTAAATTTTTGTGATGCATTCAATTGCAAATGCCTACTTCAGCCAGCATTTCGCATAACGACGTTGCATAGCTAGGATTTTAACCTAAGGTAAATATATTGTACATTCACACAAGATTTGTTTCAGGCAAAGAATTTTGGATCTAGTGCTATGGTGTTCAAACTGCAACATTTAAGGCCAATTGCTTTTAAACTTCTCACAGTAATGAAATACGCCAGGCAACTTGCTTTGTAACTGCTGAAATTTTGGACATATTTATTGCAAATGGTAACTCTTGGGCAGAGGAAGCAAAGATCATAATTTCCTGATTGTGACCTGATTTGGACATAAAAGTGGCCAGGATATTGATGAAAGTAACAAAAATAAATGTGAAATTTATGATATTAATGTACTCGTATGTAATGTCTGATGTAGCAGGAAAATACTCTTTTAAAAGTCAGAATCCATATCTCTTTCCGTGTGTTACCACACTCATTCTGTGGTAACTAATTTTTCAAATTAACTAGTTGGCAATTAGCTGTACAAATTAGGTACACACATTTGTGCTAGATAGGAAGATGTACTGTATGTATTCTTGGTCAGTTTTATTCCTGAGACTACTTGCATTTATGCCTTGAGTGGAAAATCATTCCTCCCATAATATTCCCTTTGTGTTGCAATTTTATATAGAGGAAGTGCAGAACAATAAATAAAAATGGACTTCCCAAATGAAAAGTATGCTATTTGAATGCTATCAAAGATCTAATTCTAATTATTTATATGATGCTTCTACAAATTTAAAATAAATATTTCTCAATTCAGTTTTACTGGGATTGGCCTTGAAGTTCAAAATATCAAAATAATAATTTCTAGTTTTCCCATCACCACAAAGAATTACTAGCTTTTGGTTTAGTGTGGTTTTATTGTGAGCCTTCTCTCCATTTTAAGAGATTATTCCTAGCATCCTTGCATAATGTTCTTCAATCCTTGTCTGCTTGAAATCTAGAAATTTGGAGGGCTCTTGATGCAGTTAGCATAATCTTGTAAAGTATAATGAAATAATAAGTAATTTTTACAGGTTGACAGAAGTAACTTTCATTATGAATGAATGGTTAATTAAAATTAATATTGCAAAAGAAGGGTGTGGTGAAATAAGGACAGAAATTTTCTACAAGTTGTGGTATCACAACACTTCTTTATAATTAATAGAACAAACTTTAATGAAAAACTCTTCATCTCAATTATCAGGCATGTCCATTTCTCATTTAAATGGTGCTTTCTGATGTTCTTTAGTCATATTTCCTGAAGGACAGTTTAGATTTTATGCATTTGTTCAGTAGCCTAGTGTGGATTCTTCATATGCTGCTATTCCATTCATTTTCATAATTCTGTTACTGTATTTATTTGACATATGATATATACTTCAGGTTTTTTGAGGGTGTTAACTTCAGGTCATGCTTTCAGGAGGAATTTAGTAACTGTGATCAAAAGGGCACATCTAGCTGTGACTTTTATCTGTTCAAAGGAGCATAACAACACCTGTCCTCTAGTTAATCTAGAGATTCAGTTTCTACGGTTATAGAATGTGCAAGTTCAAATTAAAGGATTCAACAATATATGTTGTATTGGCTTTGTTTTAAAATGTAAACTTGAGTGGCTTTCTTGGTATCTCCTAGGAAAGGATTTTGATTGTTTTGACACAGTACTTGATGGTGTAAAGCCATTGCTGGAGTAGATTAATTGCTAATGAATGGGACTTATTTGTCACAAATAACTTGTCCCATTGCTTTAAATATTAGTCTCAATAGTGCTCATGTTGGATTTGACCCACTGATGAATTTGCTTGTTATTCTGTTGGAAACCTGAGTTTTGTAAGAGGGTGTGAGGGGAAAAGAAGCAGGGAGATGGAGGAGTTTGGGAGAGTGATACATAGGGCATGGAAAGCTTTAGGCTCATGTGATGTTTCCATCTGTCTGTTCTCACTGTGAAAGAAGGAAAATTTAAAGCTTCAAGGTGCAGATTTTAACAAGTTAAAGTTTCTAGATACATTGAAATACTGTTGTGGAATTGCAGTTTTTTATCCAACAAAGGGGTGAGTTCGCTAAAATCCTGTACACACAGTTCCAGTGTGTAAGGCTGATGATGTCATCAGTAATAAAAATAATACTGATTTCTTGCTGAAGGTCCCACGGCTGCCATAGGAGCTCCCTCATCCTAGGGAAGCTGTTGGGTGCCATGGAATAGGTGAAAGTCTTTAATTTCCAAAGTTTTCCATATCAGAATGACTTTATTGGTGACAATGATTTTCGGAAGTTAAAAACGGCCCCCATCCTGTGCCCCACAAAATCTTCCCCTGATGAAGGGGATTTTGTGGGAACCTTCAGGAATTCTGATTCCAGTAATAGAATATTAAAAATCTGGAAAATTGCCATGGCTGATGACATCATCAGCTTCACATGGTATCACTTACAGAACAACCAGTGTTTCCTAGTGAACATTTTTTAGGGTGGTGTAGTGTTGAACGTGCAAACAAACTTCATCCAGTCGACAGTAGCCCATATTCTAATAAACCTGTTAGTCTTAGAGGTTTCACAAGATTTTGTTTTTGTTGCAACAAACTGACATGGCACCTTACTGCAGGGAATTTGGAGGTTTGGCTCTAGCTTAATAGGTGTGATGTGAAGCTTACAAGTGGAGTCTTGACAAGTCCTTTCTTTGATGTAGTTCATATACTTGTTTTCCTACTTGTCACTCTGTAAAGCATTTGAGATTACAGTGTCTGAAATAGCTGGGTGTCCTACCATAATGTCTGTGATTGTTTTCAGCTGTTTGTCAGAGAACGGAAGGATTACAAACATGGAGAGATGTGGCATTTGGAATTTTTGGACAACTGTACATATTTCACAATTTCCCATTGAATCCCAGGTAGTACCGGGCAGTGTATTTCTGAACAGAAAGCTTGGACAGACCTAGATGTAGCTTGATCATAAAGCCTTGAAGCTCAAGTCTTTCTCCTGGGTGAGACACATTTAGATGTCTGTCAAGAGGAACTCCCAGAATGGAGAGTTATGGGATTGTAGTCGAAAATTCCGAATGTCATGTTCCTAGAAACAGGAATGCTATCTCAGCAACATATGCATGTCATATTTAATTTGTAGTTCTGCCCATCCTTTACAGGCAAGGTTGGCAAATTCCCATACCTTCAAGCCACTAGAGTTTAGACTGGATCCCACTGGTGGCTATACCACCAATATTTAGTTGTGCCTGGCAATGTTCCTGGTGCTTTTGTTGTTATTGCTGACGTTTGCTGACAAATACAAGAATTTTCTTTGGTGCAAAAGGGTATGAATGTCCCCAATTGCACCCCAGAGTGGTTCTCTTCTGAACCATAGAAATGGATTGAAATGTTTCCTTCCCTTGTAAATGGGTATGTTAAATATAGGAAGGGAAAGAGGGTTTGTAGTGGCTCTTAATTTTGGCAGTGTAGAATTGACAGGTGGTGTAGGGCATATGATTGACTCAGCAGGCACATGTAGTCTATGGGCCACATGTTTCCAATTCTTACAGTAGTTTCCTTAAAAGTGCCATTATAATTCTGTGGGTTTTTAAAAGACAGTTGGCTAGGAGGTTAATTGTAGCCTCCTTTTGAAGTGACAGGGATTTAACATTCTGGTACTTCAACAACTAATTAATTCTGTAATCCAAAACTTCCTGAACATCTGTCTAGTATGTCTATATTTTTGTACTATCTACTGTTGTTTGTAATTTTAGCTTGCAGAGAAAACCACATGTTGATCAATTTGCTGAGGCTTCTGCCTAAATTACTGCATTTATACCTGAAAAATTATAGTGATATATTTTTATTTCTCGGATGTATTCTTCATGCATAGTTGCAGTAGCACTAGTTCCAACAATTCTTAATGGATATATAGTTTTACTTTAGTGTGAATACCTGCAAATTCAAAAGATGATTTTTTTTCTTTAATGACTAATCTCTACACGCAATCCTCAAGTGTGAATTCTAGACAGAAAAGACACATACAGAAGTAATGAACTTTTTAATGTTCAGTACAGCTGCAAGTTGTACACATCTACTTTTAAGCAAGACAACTGAAACAATAAAACTTCTAAATAGAGCATGTAGACAGGGTGTGATTAAATTTTGTAAGCAAAAAGTTGAAACTCAGATTTTCAAAGTCTTGTATGTTCTGTGTTAAATATTAACAAGCAGCATTTCTGTGTGCAAGAATGCATGTATTGTAGTATAATATTTGCATGCATTGTAGATAGTTATCTATTGTGTCTGCATTCCTTTATCCATTATCCATACTGAAATGAATGCATGATTGTTTTTTCTTGTTTGCATTTTTGTTCTTTAGGAGATTTCAGTTCAAAGACCATAGCAGTGTGCCCCCCCTATTTTTTATACCTTATCTATCTGATTAGTGTTAAAAGAGAGAAGAAGCTCGGAAATATATGAGTGATTACTTTAAATCACAGAATATAACATTTCCTGCAAATGCCTCTCATAATTTAATACTCAAAGTTTTGAAAAATGAATAACTTCTCTGGTTTTGGAAGGAAGAGTCTGTGTCATGTTGAGAGGCACATTCTTCAATTCTGTGTTTCAAAAATATTTTTACGTTACTTATTCACCTCTATACCATCTTTAGCCAGCGGACTTCTAAAGTTGCTGACATAAACTTGTACACACAGTATTGAAGAGTATTATAAAAGGGCATATTGATGGTCACTCTGTTTTAGCTCTTACAGTATTTCTTTAATTATATCCATAGTAACCTCCATATGTTTCTGTTAGAATTAAAACACATGCTCTCAGATCTTAAATAGAACTCAATTTCTGGCTCATTCCTCATTTCTAAGTCTATCAAAGCTAGTGACACCTTTGTTTAATCCACCCGAAGCATCCTCCTATAGGATGTCCTTCCATTGGTTTAACTAACGTTGCTGTGTTCTCTGAAATGTAATGCTGACAGTCAGCAAGAAATGTTTACATTGAATTTGTTGCTACAGTGGCTTTGCACTATAAACTGACAGACAATACTCCTGTGTGGGAAATTAAAGTAAGCTCCTAGGCCCTGTCCAGTGATGTTTCAAATGCTGGCAGAATTTGAATGTTTTTTGTCTCCCAGTGCAGCTTTCTGTGGCTCTGAAAACCTACTCCAGTGGGTTTTCCAGGCCTCCAGAATAGGGGGGCTGCAAGAGAGAGGACAAATGCTGGTTCTGAAGGAAACAGCAAGACCCAGATAGAAGACTGGATAGTGACCAAAGTCTATATTTTTAAACTAAATAAGTTCACAAACCCTCAGATGAAACTGAGACCGTACTCACACCACCAAGCTGTCCCTCTATTTTCTTGTGTCTTTTACTCCCTGAGCAGTCACATCATGAGGTCACATGACATATATCCTGGGATATGTGTTTTGATTTTTTTTTTTAACTACTGCAACATTTCCTCAATTTGATGTGATATGATTGGCTACATTTCGATACTGGAATATTACCCTCCAGTTTGTTTATGTCTCTGGGGCCTCTTTTTTTCCTTTTTTAAATTTTGTTTTGTTACATTGACATTTTGGCAACATTTCCTTGATGGTTATGAGTTTCTCTGCTGCATTTCATTTGTACCTCTTACAGCAGAGGAACTCTTAACCGGGCTTTGTTTTCATTGCAGCTCTACCGCAAGGTCCCTGGGAGGGAAACGTGAAAGGGCTGAGGGGGGAAGGAGCACCACTATGTGGATGGATGTGCAAATAAGTGAAGTGCAGAGACTGATGACATAGGTTTTCCAATGTACCAACATTGCACTCGCTAAATTGTTTTTTAAAAAAGGACATTCAGGCAAATGATATCACTAGCAGAAACAACACAAGGCAGCTTGCCAGAAAAAGTAACAGTACAACCACGCCCACAGGATACCACTGTAGTTGTTGCACAATGAAGCCAGCAACAAAAAAAAATTGAAGCCTCCCAGCAGGCGGCATTTCATACAGAAACATCATGGAATGAGAACAAAAGAATTGACGACTTCGGTACGTCGTCATCTGAACTCCCCAAGTAAAGGGTCAAACTTGATGAGGAGTAACTCGGAAACATTTTGCTGGTCTGACCACAGCCTCAGTCTGAACACAGCACTAACTTTACAATCTGTAATTAAAAGTGTTCTGCATAAAAATTCTTATAAATGGCAATGATTTTTTTCCCTTTTTCTCTCTCCATATATCATTTTTATCTCCAACATACTTACTTACCTGGTTTATTTCCGCAGAGATTAACAAAAGTAGTACCATTATGAAATATGCCTACCCTAGCACTCCATGCTCTTCCTGAGACACACAACACCTTACTTCTAATTCTAGGTGCTGGGCTGCTTGTATATATGTTGCAGTTGTCTCCTATCTAGAATGAAAGTAAATTCTGCAGACTTTCAGATGTAGAAAATGCAGCCCTCTTTATTCTGGATATCTAACCCATCAATTCGCAGATATCACACAGTTTTGAAGAACCTGGTAATCTATTTCATAGTCTTTTTCTTTCCTGATAAGTTAGGTGAAAAGAGATCAAACTCTGCAGATCTTTCCTACCATGGAGGAACTATAACTCAGGAATTCTAATTCAGCCATATATTGCTACATATACAAATTACAGTTTTAATCCAATTTCCATTCAAAAGGACCTTCAGTAATAAGGGTAATAGAGAGCACAGGTTGCTGTCCTCTGAAGATGCCGGCCACAGAGACTGGCGAAACGTTAGGAAGAACAACCTTCAGAACACGGCCAAAGAGCCCGAAAAACCCACAACAACCAATAAGGGTAATAATTAAGTAATAACAAGTAATAATAAAGGCAATTATTAAGTAATGATAAGTATTGAAGGACACAGACTTCGAGGTGCTTTCTCAGTCAGCTTTGGATCCTGGGTAGAGATGGGATTGAATTCATTCAGTCCCTGATGATGAAATACGTCGCTGTGGCACTACAACTGCTGCATATCTATTCCTCCCCCTCCATGACTGGCTAGGCCACTTGCCTTGCATTGGCAGGGTCCTCCTTTGATGGCACTCCAATCTCGACAGAACCTGCCTGGCCCTGCTTCCTCCACCAGCCAACCACTCTGACAAGGAAGCGGGCAGCCCAAGATCCTGCCCAGATTGGAGCACTGCTGGAGAAGGACCCCAGTGCCACACAGTGCAAGGTTAGTGGCCCAGCCGTCCGGAGGGTGGGGTGTGTTGATGCACGGCAGCTATGGTGCTATGATAATGAATTAATTTGGTCCCATCTCTAATCCTGGGATTTGAGCCGTAGGTATGGGGTTTACAGAATTCATGGACTATAGCCCCCTATGTCTGCAGGAATTCCCCCAAATAGACTTCTAGGGGCTTAACCAAAACAAAAAGAAATGAAACAACACTCCTCCTGGCGTTTCAGATGTCCCTAATCATTTTCAGCTGAGAAATAATGGCTTCTCGTGGATATGATAAAGACGGAGGAGCATGGCTAGCGTCTGTAAGCTCTCTGGAAACTCCAAGGCAATATGGGTGTGGTAGTTTCCTGAGAGGCACCCTGCATAGAACATAATAGGGAGACTAGTAGACCCATAATGCTTTCCAGTTACAATATAACTTAGCCCTGCCCAGCCCCTTCTTCCATCTTCATCATGTCTTAAAGAAGGCATTGTTTTTTAGCTGAAGGTAATTATAGACACCCGGAAGGATTTGGAGGTTTTGGTTAAAGTCCCTAGAAGTCCGGCTAGGCAAATTCCTGCAGATTTCCGGGAGCTGTAGTGCATGAATTCTGAAAATCCTATGCCTTGGACATCCTGAGCTCTTCCAACTGGGAGAAAGGTGGTATACAGCTGCAATCAATCAGTCAGTCAATGAGTCAATCAATCAGTCATATTATTTTTATGAAAGAGAGTTCTGGTCATGAAAGTTTTTACACTCATGGAACAAAATTATTTTTATTTATATTCCTCTCACACATATAACTTCAATGAAAAATGAGTGTACTGCAGCTGTTAAGTTTTATGTGCATGTTTTAATTACTGATAAGCAAACTTCTAAAAGTTATTACATCAGTCATATGACAGTGCCTCGGTAAGTGCACAGTAGGCAACAGATTAGAAGATGGCATGTTTAAAATTCTCTCTCTCTTGTCCTATTATACCCTTGTCTGTAGCATACCCGTTAGTGGGAAAAGAAGCCAGAATCCTATTGAAGTTTCCCGTGTGGGCCAAGAGCATTCACGGAAGTGCTTTTCGCATTTTCCAAACTCTCTTTTGTTCAACCAGTCACATCAACTGGGTGTGTGATGGTCCAAATTACTCAAAACAGCTTAAATGACTTGCACAATTGCTGTTACAGAAGCACATAAACCAACATGATTCTGGCCAGGCTACAGTCAAAGAAGCATTACTCCCTGACCATCCCAAGTTTCTAAAGGGGGTTGCAGATCTGCATATTGAGCAATCATTAGAGAGACTAGCACACCAAATCACACAAGCAGTGGTTTGACTCTGTACCTCATGTAAATTCACAGTAGTTTGCATTAAAAAAAGAAAAATTTCACCCTAATTTTAATATATAATGAAAAATCAGAAAAAGGCCACATGGTCGTGGAAACATTACAAATATAGGAACAGATGATACCTTTAAAAGCATATAAGTTGGAATTACCCAAAAGAATGTGATGCACAGCTTTGAAGAAGATGAGTTGTCATTGGAAGCTCACTTTGTTGTTAGTGTTTGTTTTATTTTCTTAATCATTGATTAAAGGTATCACCTGTTCCTGTCCTGTATTTGTATCAATATATCATAATATCCCCATTTCTCCTCCTCAGTAGTATTCCAACAGGCCTTTTGCAAATGTGACTGTTACAGGATTTTGGACTCTGAAAGTGGCACTCTCATGCAGAGGACTCTTTAGGTGGTAATGCATATTAGTTTGTTTACTTCAAAATATGACCAATCCATGCTGCTGTATTTGGGGCCTCTCTTGCCCATTCTTCTGGGTGAAACCTACACTTCCTTCCAGAGTCTTGCCTTGATAACAGTGATAACAAAAAGCAGGATTTTAGAACCAGTAGCACACGGTATATCTGTAGAGACACTACATTAGCTCTGAAGGACCTCTTTTGTTAATGGAAGAATATGTTTTATGGAAGGAATGTAAGCTTTCAGTCCACGCCACCAGTTTTGTCTTCTAATCCTCCATGTTGCATAACAGTTAATCCATTAGATTCTACTTTTAATATCTAGTTCAGATTACTGTTCTTTATATCTAGTTCAGACCATTGTCATTTCTTCTTTTTCTTTTTTTCCAGCAATCCCAAGCATGTTCAGGTTACTTTAAGCCATTTCTCCTTTTCATCTAAAAAAAAAAATCCAAGTGTTAAATCTGAATTCTGCTTTCATCTGAATGATGCTTGAAGGAGTCGTTTCATCTGAGTTTTGTGTAGCTGTTTGGGAATGTGCCTGTCACTTCAGTATGTGCATTGCTCCTTTGGAAGTCAACTAGCCTCCTGTGTGAATGAGTAAAAGGTGATTTAAATGCTCTATTTCATTTACAGACAATGCTAATGAGGAAGAGTTGGAAAAGATCAAGTAAGGTAATTCTAAGCATGTGGTCTTAGAAGAACTGTGACATTCTCTATGTTGTGTCACCTGAACTGAAATTTCTGACACAAACTGTTCTCTTGTAAAACTGCTTTATAACTTTGATAATGAGGCAGGCCTTTTAGTCGCAAACAAATGTATTTTGGTAGAGACGATACAACACTAAATTGTCTCCATCATTACAAAGCATCTGAGTAGGTCTAGCTGGACTGGTCAGAGAGAGACAGGAAGATCTATTTACAGGAAAAGCAGTCTGATACAATGTGTTCGTTTTTCTTCATGATCAGCAAGTTTATGAGAAAGGGTGGATGGAGGAGACAAAAGTCCTGCATCTGTGAGCATAGCAGTTATGAGGCATATATGAATTTATTAGTTGAATATGAACTATTAAATGGCTGATTTGTAGAGAGTATTAGTTTGCCTTTTCTCATGATAGTCATTGCTACAGAAACTTTTGTTTCTTCATCAGAGTCTCAGTGTATCTCACATACAGTGGACCCTTGACTTACAGACGGCTTGACTTACAGACTTTTTGAGTTACAGACTTCTCTGGCCGCAAAATTTAGGTTTGACTTGCAGACTGAGATTTGACTTACAGACCAGAAAAAAACCAAAATGGAACAAAAACGGCCTGTTACGGGATTAATTGGTTTTCAATGCACTGTAGGTCAATGGAGACTTGACTTACAGACTTTTTGACTTGAGAACCGCCTTCCAATACGGATTAAGTTCTCAAGTCAAGACCCCACTGTATGGGAGTATCACCCCTATGTGTGAATGCACCAGTGACCCCTAGAGGAACCACAGTTACAGGTAACCAATCTGTTCTCTCACTCTGGATGCAGAGTGGTCTCTTTTCTTGGCTGTAATGGTGTCTATTACATAAAGGCTAGGTGTCCTTACAAATAAAGGCTAGGTGTCATTACGACATTATAGATGACTCATCTGTAATGATCTTGCTTGTATTACTTGTTCTGTTGATCCATTTCACTACTTACTTCCATGAAGTTATGAGTAAAATTGGTGGAGGGCAAGTCTCCACAACCGAAGGAAGTAGAAAAGGAGATTTAAAGTTGAAGAATACCACTAGGGCATTGAGAAGAATTCTTCTATTTGCATTCAACTTCTATAATGTTTGTCAGGCTTTTTTAAAAAAGTAGGAATGGCAAAGCAGATATTAGCATCTATCTTTGTTTTCAGTGCTTGCTGTCACCTCTGCATTGCAAGCATATTTGTTTTTGTTTGCCAGTCTCTGTAGAGTCTACTTCTAGAGTGGTCATGGCACCAGATAGGAGGGGTATGTATAAATAAATAAATAAATAAATAAATAAATAAATAAATAAATAAATAAATAAATAAATAAATAAATAAATAAATAAATAAATTGATCTACTGTACTTTGTAGTTATGGTATATTAATGTTTGTATTCTGGGTTTAAGAGGTATAAAGCAACACAGTCTTGTGTATTTAATTTGAATTCAAGCAAGCTCCTGATTGGTTCTAACAAGTGCTAAAGCCAGATGCACGTACATGGGACGGCTGCTTTAGCTTTGCTCACATGTTTCCTTCTGACTACTACTGATTATGGGGTTGTGCATAGAAATGTTAGTATGAAATGGGCTCTTGAGTCACTATGATGTGCAGAAATTTGCACTATTCATTTTTTCAGCCATCATATATATAAGGAGTTGATGGTCACCATTTCTGGCTGTGTGCTGTACCATCTAAATATTCTTCTCGGTGCAATCCTTTATGGAGGGATTGTTAAAAGAGAATACACAAAAGAAAAAGTGACTAACTTATACATGACAGCCAGACTGTAAGAGTAGAACCCCATACTTGCCCTTGACCATGGAAACACATTCTGAAATATTTTTAAAAATATTTTTAAAAATATTTAAAAACAGCCAGCAAAATGTTTTGAGTTTGATCCATCACTGTCCCTCAATAAAATTGTACAAAATAGATATAACAGATATTAGGTAGTTATTTTGGCTAGATTGCAAAATATCTGAGGAACTAGTGTGATGTGACTTTTAAAAAACCTAGTGAAAACTGTGAATATATTCTATGATAATGCTATTCATGCCAAATTAAAAATTCATGTAGGAAAAGTATGAGCAAGTGGAATTATTGTATGAGTGGAGGATTTGTCTTGTTGCAAAAGTATATGTTTCAGAAAGAAAGCTGGTGAGCAAAATAAGTTAAAATATTTTATGTTAAAGAATGCACTTTATGAATGGTATATTGTAACTTCTTTGACCTAGTAACTCATTATGGAACTTAATGGCACAGTGGTTAAACTGCAGTACTGTAGTGAAAACTCTGTTCATGGCCCGAGTGCAATCTTCGACTTAGGTGGATAGTTTGAGTTTTACTCAGCTTTCTATCCTTCTGAGGTCAGTAAACTGAGTACCCAACTTGCCAGGGTGAGGAACAATGTGTAGTCTGGATAATTAAATTGTAAATTGCCTAGAGAGAGTTTTAAGAACTATGGGCCAGTACATAAGCAGCACTTTGCTTTTACTTTGCTGTGATATATTCTTTAGGATAATTGCTCATGTGAATTTGTGACTCTGAATGTTCTTTTCAGTAGAGTGAACGGAAATTTTAACATGTACTGTAAAGTTACCGTTGTTAGTGCAGAAGGAATTTCTTAAAAGTTAGATTGTCTCAGCTTGCTCACACTTCCATAGTGGTTTGGCATCTTGAGTTGTGCAGAGGTATCTTAAAAGGGGGGATGCACTACCAGTAAACCAATCAATTAAATATTCACTGACCATGTTCCAGTAGTGTCATTCTCTCAGCAGGACTGGGAAGGGGCACCCTCCTTCCGCAGTGCGGTTTCAAGATCTTTGCAGAACTCACGGGTCCTTGTCAGACATCTGCAAGAACAGTCACTTACTTACAATTCTCAGATCTTGGGGTGGGCTGAAACAGTCCCGTGAGAGAGACATGACAGGTAGACCTAATCAGACTGCAGTGGATCCAAGCAATCAGCACCATCTAATACCATCTGGAATTAAGAAACCACCTTCTTTTCCAAAATCTGTCAGCATTTATCAGATAATAATTACCTAGAAGAATTTTTTGTTAATTTTTTTTTTCTGATAAGGGCTTGGCCACTACCTCAAGTGCGGTGTGAAATGCACTCACAGTCTGAGAAGCATTAGACAAATGGGGAATGCCTTCCTGGCAGATTCTAATATCCAAGAAAAACATGGATCCAAAAAAGCAGAGTATCCGACTTCCAAGGAAGCCGTCTCTTCCTCAACCTGCACAAACTGAAAGCTATCACATAACTAGAGAGAACGAGGAAAAGTTCAGGGACCAAGTGGAGGGCATATTTTATTATCCCCTCATTTGGGGCAAATTTTTCATAGTGAAGTCATCAAGGATTCTGTTTCATCTCTCAGTCTTGTAGAGAAAAGGGGTTTTCATCACCCAGAAGAACATGGTTGGGCAAAAGAATACGAATGTCATCCATTGCTTCTCAGAAAGATGGAAATGAGTCAGAATATCAAGCATTGCCTCTTAAGGACCTGTACTTGTAACAGTGGAGTAGTAAAAAGAAGATGACTAAAGTGTTAAGTTATATGTGCAACTAGTTTCTAATATTTTTTCAAAAAATTAGAAAACTCCAACAGCTCCAAAAAATTAGAAAACTCCATAATTTTTATGATAAAACCATAAAGTGCAACTTTTTGTGAGATATTCATAACACTGTGTTTTAGTATCCAGTAGAATGTGTATATTTGCAAGTATTACCAGTTTGGTGACACGAATGAACACAATTCATTACTTAGTCACCATAAATGAAATACTAGATTTTTTTTGCAGACTGTAAGGTGCAGGCCACCAATGATATTATTATTTATGACTATGCAGGTAGAATACATACTGTACATGTTAATAGTTTGACAGTGTGACTAGAAAAATGGTGACCTGTTCCTTCAGCAATGGTAGTGTTTACTTGGTAAGAGAATTTAAGTTGACTAGATAGCTCAGTGGGTTGGAGTTCAATTCCCTATTGTGTCCCTTATGAGAAAAGCCAGCCTGTGCAGCCTAGGGCAAGTTGAATAGCCCTAGGATGCCCTCCGAAGATAGGAATTGCAAACCATTTCTGAGTACTGTATTCTATACCTGGAAAACAGGTATTACAGTTTACTTGACAGGACATAATCATTATTAATTCCGAAAACTGCTGCAGCTAATCAATTCTATTTTGCTTATATACGTAAGCAGCACACTTTAGTAATGTTTTGCTATTAACATGTGCAGTTCATTTTAAAAAAACCATTCTCATTTGGAAGAAAATTACAAAGGTTTGTTTGCTTGTGATTTAGCTAAATCTGGGTTCTTTCTGCACCTGAAGTTTCAGACCCAGAGTATACGGCTGTCAGACCTGCACCGGAAAGCGCAGCTATGGAGAGGAATAGTCAGCATCACTTTGATTGAAGGTCGTGAACTCAAGGCCATGGATCCAAATGGGCTTAGTGATCCCTATGTGAAATTCCGGCTGGGACAACAGAAGTACAAGAGTAAGGTAACTTTGTTGAAATGTTTTTCCTGGTCACAGTGATGTTTTGCAATGTCCACTTAGCATATGTGTGTGCTTTCTTAAGCTATTCAGGGTGCCAAATTTAAGTCTTAGAACCTAATATTCTTGTTCAATCCAGAATGTAGGTTCACCCAGATAATTCTTCTAGTATGTGGTTTGAGGCAAACTGATTTTAAAGATGAAGCTCTAATTGTAAGGATTTGTGCTGATACATCTGGTGTAAATATGGTGTAGATTGTACAGGTTATGAGGGGAAAAAAATTAAGCCAGGCTCGCCCACCTTCAGAACATAGGGATGATGGAAGTTGTAATCCAGTACATTTGAAGGTTGGCAAAGATTGAAAGGTTGGCATTTCTTTTCACTCCTCCTCCAGCGATGCAATTTAGAAAAGTGATGGCATCCTATCAGGCACAGGGATCTGTTGGTCCAGTGAGCTCAGTATTGGCTGCAGGGGCTTTGCAGGGTAGGCTGAGGAGACCTTCTCCCCTGAGGTACTGTGGTTTGAATTTGGGGTTCTTTGGAGGCAAAGCATGTATCCTGTCACTCTTTGGCCTGAATCTAGTTTTTAGTTCCAGATAGAGTAGATCTATTGAGTCAACCGATGAAGGATAAGTCAACAAACAACATGTTTGTTGGTTTTTGGTTTGTTTAGCGTGTCACTCTCTAGTCAGTCTATAACTGAGAATTCAGTCAAATAATACATAATATACTATTAACGTACCATTTATTTTAAAAAAAACAATCCCATGCCACAAACAACAATACGAATAAAAAGCTGCTTTAAAAAGTGTAGTTCTTACCAACTTCTCAAAAACTTGGAAAGAATGAACCTGCCAAACCTCTAGAGGAAATTTATTCCAAAGACAGAAAGCATGGTTTCTTGTGCTTACTCTTTTGTCCCTCCTTCAGTGTAGCCATTCCTTGCATCATGGACCTTGAAGAGCAATTGGGACAGGTAGCTGTTTTATGGGAGATACTTTCCAAAAAGTATCAAGGTCTTAAACTGTTAAGGGCTTTATAGGTAATAACCAGAGCATTGAATTGTGCTTGGAAATTAAGAAGGAGCCATTGAAGGCATGCCAGAACTGGGGAGATATGTTTGAATCTGCTGATACCAGTAAGCAGTCTGGCTGCTGCATTTTGAACTTGTTGAAGTTTTCTTACTGCTTTCAAAGACAGCTCTATGTAGAGAGCATTGCAGTAGTCTATTCTGGAGATTACCAATGCAGGAAGGACTGTTTTTAAGCATTTCTTATCTCGATATGGGCATAGCTGGGCAATAAGCCAAAATTGATAAAGGGCAGTTCTGGTCAGAGCAGAGATTTGTGCCCCAAGAAAGAGGACAATGTCCAGGAGTACCCCAAGCTGCAAACCTGATCCTTCAGGGGTGGTGTAACTCCATCCAGGCCAGGTAAATATCCCTCTAGCCCAGTGGTTCCTAACCTTGGGTAACTTGAGTGTTCTTGGATTGCAATTCTCAGATGCTTTCACCACCAGCTGTGCTAGCCAAGGTTTTTGGGATTTGGCAGTCCAAGAACACTCGGGTTACCCACATCTGGAAGTTGAGTCATGGCATCTAGACTTCGTTCTTGTTAGGTTGAAACATTTCACTACTGATCCAAGCAGCTTGTTCAGTCTGAGGAGGGTTGGTAGGAGATGCCTGATATATCCTCCACCTTGGTTCCACTTCCCCCTGGTCTGAATAGGCTCATTAGAAAGACAAAGGACTGGGGGTGAGGGATAATCCCACTTCTGCTGTCCTTCTCTACTCATTGTCATGGGTCCTTGACAGTTAACAGTGATTTTTCTTGTGTGTGTCGCTAATCCTTCTGGGGACGGATGAAAGGGCAGCATGATAAATAGGAGACAGATTGTATCTAAGGCCTCCACCCCTGTTGAGTGAGGGATTTTTTATATGCACATGTGTGGCCTCCCTGACCCCTCTCTCAAACCATCTGTCTTCTCTGGTCTAAAATGACTACATCTTGGTTGTCAAATGAAGGAACATTTTGGAGTTTGGTCTTTTGTGTTTTCCCCGGTGACAGGGAAAACACAATGCAAAGAGGAGTGTTTGGAGCTCTACATTGGAGAAGCCAAACAACCAATAATCAGGAGAATGGCCCAGCACAGGAGGGGCAATGGCTCAGGAACACAATCAGCAGTGTTCCTTCATTTGAAGAAGTCCAGTTGCCATGACTCATCTTCCACGTAACCACATCTGGATGACTTCACATATATATTGGGTTACCCACGTTTGGGAGCCATTGCTCTAGCTGGTCCAACGATCCTAACAACAACATAATTTCCATCTTGTCTGGATTCAGTTTCAGCTTATTGGCCCCTGGCCAGGCAGATGTAAGTTCCATTGATTAAACAGTTTATTCATGTTGAGAATAGCAGGTGGATTTAGGTCACTGCCTGCCTTGGGCTAATAGTAAATGAGAATGAGAAAAGAATACCTTAAGACTTAATCCTCAATGAGAAGGCTGGCCTTTGTTCTTATTTATAGCTGACACCTCACCGGAGAGCACACTCATTCTTTGACATTTTTGTCTTATGTCAGGTGATCCAGATAGTTCAGGAAGCGAACTTATATCTATATTGGCATCCATTCTAGCAAACCACCTTTGTCAAGTGTGGTTTTAAGTAGGTAGTATTGAAGATTCTATGGTCTCCTTCTCCCCCCCCCTCTAGCTGAGCAACTGGACTTGTAGAGGAATTCCCAAGAGTAGCTGCCCAGTTGCCTAAGCCTAAAAATGATGATGGATCTCAAAGTTTATGCCAAGACCCTTTGTCAGGATTGGCCTCATTAATTGTGGTGTCAACATTGGGACTGTCCTGTAGCAGTGTAGCACTATTCTGTCAAAAGTCCCGGATTAAATCGAACATGTGAGTTATAGGTGGGACTGCTGTTGAAAATGGTCCAGGAACTGCAGTCGATGCAGAACAGCACCTGCTTGTTAACAGATGTATGCCTATGAGAATCTACTACAGCTGTCATGGAATATGGGAGGTTGTTTCATGGCCTATTCAATGTGCTAGTCTTCCTCTTTCTTGTGGCCCTGTTTCTATCAGGAGGTTTTTATTTTCCTATATGATTTTTCCTTTCACTTCCCAGGCTTTAAGGTCTGTCATTCAAGTCCTGCTTTGGATTCCATTTTTAACAAATGGTCCTTTGCCAGAACCTCTCCTGTAATAGCTATAAAGCAACAGTATGTTTCTGGGAATTTGGTTTTTTTATTATTTAGGAAAATAAGATGGTGGGCATACTCCTACTTCTGTTTCTATTTAAATTTTATTTTTAAAAACCTTTTAAAAAGTAGAGTACACTGTTAACAGTTTTTTCTGACATTTAGAAATGCTACAAAGAAATAACAATTGTGGTGAGAAAATGAATTCAGTTTTCATAGATGATGAAGTACATTTAGCCAATATTCTCCATACCAGAAAAAAAGAAAATTATGGTGAAAGCCTTTTAAAATTAAAGAAACAAGTTTGCATCATGATAAATTGACTGCATGTGCAGAAAAAAACTGATAGAACTAGTAGATTCTGTAGCTGATTATTTTGTTCTGTTTTTTGTATTTCCGTTGCTAAGAATTTGAAGTTCTGGGAACATTATTTGATTTCTAAGAGAACATGTTAGGAAACCTACAAAAAATGTAGCAATTTTTTCTTTCCAGAATAGAATACAGGCACGACTGCATATGAAAGTAAATGTTATCCCTCCAGGAAACACAGATCTTTCAGTGTTATATACCTGAGATATTAGACATGCAAACAAAGCCATGCTATCTCCCAGCTGACCAATTATGAAATAAAAGTGATCTAATTTGGCACATGCAGATCAAGGCAAGCTTGTATTAGAATAAAGAGATTTAAGCCCTATTCAGTCCCTATCAAAGTGTGTGGAGCTTACATGTCTTGAGAGAAGCATGCTGGCCCTCCCTTCTCCACCACCAATATCAGTATACAAAAGCAACCGCCTGAATAGAGAGAAGCAGCTCTGTCCACATGAACCAAGTCCCAAAAATGTCACATTGTGCACATCCCCTCAACAGGTGTGGATGCCACATGTTTAGATAATAACAGACTAGGGCTAGTATTTTCCTCTCTGGGGTGTACTACTACAGTACTGTACTAGGTACAGAAACAGTATCTTGTGTAGAGAGGTTCTGCTGTATTTTTGTCTTGGATGTGCAATGTTTCCTAAAGAAGCAGTTCAAAATGACTTCTGAAGCCATTGATTGTTTGTAGGACTTGAATTCATAATTATTCTTGTAGAGGGGTGCAAAATTTTACAACATAACGGTTTCCCTTGTTTTTTCCTTCATCCAGATTATGCCCAAAACTTTGAATCCTCAATGGAGGGAACATTTTGATTTGCATCTCTATGAAGAACGAGGTGGAATTATAGAAATTACAGTCTGGGACAAAGATGCTGGAAAAAAGGACGATTTTATTGGCAGGTTTGTTTAATTTCAGCCCGTTTGTATTCTGGGAATTAGATCTGAAGAAAAGAAGGTGTAGGAACAATGTTGCTTGAAGCAAATTCCTTCTGCTCAAAGGAGAAAGGTGGAGCTAGAAAATTACTTGCTGTCAATTTTCTTTTATTTTATGTGGCAAAATATTTTTTTCTTCACCATTAGGTGGCAGATCATACCAATTGAAAGGCATCCCTTTCCAAAATGGTGAAAAAGAGTTAAGATCAGAAAATTCCACAGGCAAAGCCAGTTATTTCCTTGTAACAAAAGATCGTGTGGTGAACAGGTACAAATGCTGTGAGGGAGAGGCATTGTTCAATGCAATTTTGCCAGTACTTTTGATGACGTGAATAAGGGCATGACTACATTGACAAACAATGCAGGAAATGCTCCATGATTGGCATGATATAATTTGCATTATTTTCAGTTGACTAATAATGTAAAATTCCGTGTGAATCAGCCCTGAGATGTCCCTCCGAAATTTCCTCTTCTCCTGATGCGGCTTCTACTTCTTTTAGAATCAAATGCCATCACATTGGTTCAAGCAAGTGGGATCACTTAAGTCAATGTGAAAGGGCTTTTAGCTGTTGTATTCAAAGCCATTACAGCTGTCTTCAGCAGCAGTTAGAGATTCAGGGCAGTGGGGAACCTCGCCGTCATTTGAATCCTCCTTTCTTCGCACCTGGTGTCTGGGTCTCATTTCATCTTCCCTTCCCTTCTTATTCTCTCTCTCTTTCATCCCTTCAAAGGCTTGCTAACCTAGCACTGGGGTAGCTGGGCAACCATAGGGGAAAATTAGTAAATTCAGAAGTAATGCTAAGACATAACTTCTGTAACCATCATTTATTGACAAAGCTGGGGTGTAGCTCACAGTCACAAACAAAAACTGTGATTTTTTTGTATATTTCAGCTTGTAAAACTTGATATGTTTCAGTCACAACTAAACTAAACAAATTATGGGTTTCATTACAGGAGAATACAACCATTGTACTTTAGTGTTGACTACTGAAAATCTACAGCTATTCACTGTATTAATGAATGATGACATGCCAATTCTTATACAGTGGTGCCCCACTTGACGATGATAATCCGTTCTGGTAAAATCACGGTTAAGCGAAATCGTTGTCAAGCGAAAAAAAAACCGCATTGGAATGCATTGAAAACCGGTCAGTGCATTCCAATGGGGAAATACCTCATCATCCAGCCAAGATTGCCCATAGAGAACCACCAATCAGCTGTTTAAAATCTCTGTCTTCCGAAGCAGGGGTCTGAAAAACAGCCATTTTGCAAAGGGAGGGAAGCCATTTTGCGGAGCCGGAAAAATAATTGTTTAGCAAACAAACGGTTCGCGAAGCAGGCTCCTAATCAATGTCAAGCGAAAAAAACCCATTAGAACCATCATTTTGCGATCACAATAGCAATCGCAAAAAACTCATCGTAAAGTGATTTGGATGTCATGCGGGGTAAGCGTCAAGTGGGGCACCACTGTATATGGAATACCTGTACCTTACTGGTTTTTCTAAGTAGCATCTACAACACTGTTTTCAGTTTCTTTTGTAAATGCAATGGTCCTGTGTTTGTGTGTGTACACGAGAAAGAGAGAGACTATATTGGATTTGAGCATAAACAATAGGTTAAGGTATTTTTTTCTGTTGGATAATAGTGATCTTTAAAGGTCAAAATTTATATTTTAAAAGCTGTGGGTTGCAGCCCTGTCATGCAAAATTAACTTGTGTGTGTGTTCACTGCATCTATAAAATTATAGAGTTAAAGCTCGGAGAACATATTACCAGTTGTTGCTGTGAACTTAATTTTAATGCAGTACATGAAGTTAATCTTGGCTACTCATTATGCGTTGGGGAAAAGCTTTTCACCATTCCTCTAATGGTGTTTCTTCTTGAGTATATTGAATTCTCAGGTGTTTTGCAGGCTGCATTGCTACCCACCACTTCATGCAATTTATTCGTATTTTTCCTATAGGCTCTTCAGAGCTCCACAGAGAATTTATGTTTCCATGCAACTAAGCAATGAAAGATGCTCCTCACTTGTTCCTTCAGCTTATTACCTCCATTCTTTTGTCTCCCTGGTTGTAATAGATCCAGATGGGCCACCAAGGCCCCTGCCTGTGGTGCACCCAACACCTTCCTAGTGTAGCATTTGTACATTGTAGCCATTGCAGGATAAAAATCATTGCTGCTTTGACTGGTTGCTAAAGACCTACAAGCAGAATGAGCTCTGAGCTCAAGCACTAAGGAATGAATTTTGCCCAAATTACGCCTTTATTGTGCCGTAAAGCTTATGCGTTCCAGAGAAGAGTGCCAGGTCACAGAATGAGATTGTTGAGTATATTGCACTGCTCATTATACAGTTGGACAGACTGCAAACTATTTTATAATATATTCAGTGTAGTGATCTTCCTGGAGTGTGCCATCTTGAGCTTCAGGAAAAGACTGCAAATTTGAATAGTACCCCCCAGGGGGAAACCTTTCCCAGGCATAAAGCATGTCAGGAAGAAAAGTAAATAGAGTTCTTTTCTCCAACATGTTGCTTTTGTGTATGCAGGGGCATAGCCTTCTTTCCCCATCTCTCATCCATCTAGGAGTATTTAGGCATGCAACTCTTGTTTGCTAGAACTTGTACAGTTTAGCAAAAAGTAATTTACCAAATATGGAAGAAGTGATAGCTTTAACAGTATGTACCTTCACCTTTAATGCATAGTTTGCCTAAAATAAGTAAGTTTTTTTCCCTTGTCCTTTGCTTAGCCATAAAATGTTTTACATGCATATTGGGGATTTTAAAATTACATTTCCGGATGAAAGTAAATAATCATTGCTATCATTTTAGAATTGCAGTGCTGGAAGGGACCCTATAGTTCATCAAGTTCAGCCCTTGTCAAGGAAGCAAATTATCTTAGTCTCTATGTAATTATTTAACTTTCTATCATTTGCATTTTAAAATGCAATTCCAGCCCATTTACAATAATCAGCTAATAAATCTCCATGGTTGTTATACTGTTAACATTTAAGAATAATGTAGCCAAATTGGCTGCTGACAGCTGCAATATATTTCTGGGGAAGAGTACTGTTGTTAGTGAACAGGTTGTTTTGGTAAACGTGCAGGATAAGTAAATCCTGTGTTATGCAGTTTTATACAGCTGGCGTTAATTGCACTCCAATACAGCAAGATTTATAGTGTTATTTATTAGTATGAAACCATGAATGTTTAGCTTCAAAAAGATACTGATTTTTGCTCATACTTTTATGTCAAGGGATTACTGGTGGCTGATTTATTTTCTTTCTCTGTGGGTCTGCGTTGCTCCTCTCAATAGGTGGGAACTCTAAGCAAAATCAAATGTGTGGCAAAATGATAACAATAAAGATGGGATTTTCAGATTTCTTGGACTACAAATCCCATAACTCCCCATTCTAGGAGTTCTGCCTGACTTGCACATGCCTTATAAACCATACACACCTAAGTGTGATTCATATGGGGAAAAAATGTCCAAACTGGAAGTCTTTGAGGCTTAGCTAGCCTAGGTCCACTCAGACATCTTGTTGCAGCCCTACTGCTAGCTGGGAACTTTTTATCTGAACAGGAATCTAGGTGGAGTTGGGTCTTCCTAAGTCTCAAAGAAACCTAAAACCCCCATCCCTGTGACACAACTCTTGGGAGATGGTGGGCCCATGACATCAGATATTTTTGCATGGATGGAGTGCTGCCGAATGTCACCTACATCATAAAATGGTGTGGAAACCTATGCTATGCTATGACTATTCCCCCCCATCTTTCAATTGGATTTTTTATAACTATGGGATGTATTTACAATGTAACCATTTTTAAAGCATCTTAGACAATCACCTTATAAAAACAGGATGGATTATCTCATGACAGCCATCTAAAGTTTTAAACAAATGTCAGCCATTGCTACAACGCTCATTCAGTGGTAGGGATGTTCTGGGTTAATCACTGAATACCTTTGATAGAACTGGAAAATTGTTAACAGAAGGTGAATAGGCAGCCTTTCCATGTTTGGATGCTTACAGGTATTCTACCTGAGTACCAGATTCTCTGAGTAGCTGTCTAAACTATTATCATGTTTGAGCACTAGGATTGTGTGTTGAAGGTTCATATCCACTTGTCCAGAGTGCTCTGCTTTTGTAAATTATATACAAGAGAAGGCTTTTGGTTTTGCGAAATGCCAGGAATGCTAAAGTCAGGAATCAGGGTTTTAGGCGGGAAGTTAGTGGTCTCTTCTTAGACATATACAGTAGTAGTAAATCTTCTCAGAGGCCACATCAGGCTCATCAAGTCCAGCTAAATGCAAAGATTGGGGCATCTCATTTTGAGAGGAATTTATTACATTACTCATTCCTTCACGGCAGCGATGTTGCCATTATCATTTTTGTAGCTCTGTTCTCATGGGTAGTCCATTGCAGTGCAATATTTTTACTTGTCCTATTTTAATTCAGCACATCAAAATACATAATAAATAAATAGTACACTTTATCTCTGAAGCAGACAACTTCTAAAAAAAATTGTACACCAGTGTTATTAACATGTTGCATTTTCTTAATGTGCAACACAGAAAAGTAGAGAGAAATACTCTCTGGTTCCCTCTAGTGGCCAGTTCTAATATTGTAACTTAGAAATATTTTAAAAATCCAAAAGTCCCAAGCAAAAAAATACTGTCTTTGCTAATTAGAATTAAGAAAATAGCAGTAAAGCTGAAAAAACCCTGTCAAAATGCTTCTTAAAATGACTATTAAAATAATGCCCTTTTAAAAGTAAAGATTTTGTAACACCTGAGCCACTTAGGTATTACTTGTTACATCTAATAACTAACTTTGTAACTACTGGTTACACTATTCATTACCAAAATGCAACTAATTGAAAGTATATTCTAAACTCTGAGCTGAATGTAGCTACAAAAAATAATAGTACTGTAGGTGTTTCTTAGCAAGCAAATCAGAGACTCAATACAGTGGTGCCTTGCATTATGAGCGCTCCGTTTTACGACGAAATCACTTCCTATGGGGGAATTTTGCTTTACAATGACCGGTCCCCTGCTTCGGGAACTGATTCTCGCAAAGCGATGATTTCCGGCCAGCTGATTGGCAGTTTCAAAATGGCGGCCGGGTAAAAACATGGCTCCCCGCTGTTTTCTGGAATGGATTCCTCGCTGCACAGGCAGTGAAAATGGCCGCTCTATGGAGGATCTTCGCTGGACAGTGAGTTTCAAGCCCCTAGGTTTTAATCAGGTTTTAATGCGTTTCTATGGGCTTTTTAATTTCACATTATGACGTGTTTGTTCTACAGCGATTTCGCTGGAATGAATTAATGTCGTAATGCGAGGCACCTCTGTATATTCTACAGTTGTCTTTGACAAGTATTCAATGACTTGGAAATAAGCCATTGAGAATATAGAATATGGTTCTTGGGCATTTATGCACAAAGCTATGGCAGGGTAAAATACCTATGTTAGACTTTCAGCCGGGGGCAGGAGTGATAATCATATTTTTTTTCACAGATCATTCAACTTGGGGGAAAAACTTTTCTTGTGCAGGGAAAGGGGAAACTCCATTTTCTTACACTAATATGTCCTATGAAGCTTCAGTACCTGGCTTGCTGGAAACAACCCACTGATCTTCTCCTTGAAACCCCTCTCTGTCTCCAAGAAGCAAAGTCCCTAGTATCAGAACCCTGCCATCTTTTATGGGAGAGCCACCTGAGAGGTGATCTCCTGTTTCCCCATGCTGCTAGGACATCTTCAAGGTCTACCTGAGCTATCTGTGTGTATGTGTCAGCTGCTGCTCATTTCTATATGCAAAGGGACAGCAAATCAAAATACTGTGAAAATAGGACTCATTTTTAAAAAAATAAGTTCTCTCACTTTCAATTTGTTGGTTGGTTTGTAATGAAATCCATATCAATTTATCTTATCAGAAAAATATCATTTTACATTTTAAACCAATAGAAGAAAAATGGGAAAGCTTAACAAACATACTACTGTACAAAGAAGATATATTGCAGTGGCATGATACTTCTTAAAATATAGGGGTGAGAATTTCCAAAAGCATACCTCTTAAAGCAGGAGTGGGAATTATGCAAGCCACCCTGTTGGGGAAGGAAAGTTGATGAAAAAATTCAGAAGAGTCTTCAAGAGTTGTGATTTTCCTTAAACATGATGCAACGTGATCTTCATAAACTACTGTATTTTTTGCACTATAAGACGCACTTTTTTCCACAAAACAGGGGGGTGGAAAGTCTGTGCGTCTTATGGAGCGAAGAAAACAGATTATTTTTTTCCTGTTTTCTTCTCCTAAAAATTTGGTGCGTCTTATGGAGAGGTGCGTCTTATGGAGCGAAAAATATGGGTAAGTAAATTGAGCTATGTTCTGAAGGCAGTATTCATGAATTTTGGTGATAGAGCTCCTTAGGAATTTGAAAGGAGTTACATATGAAATGTGATAACACCTTTCATTCTAGTACTGTGCTTTCTTCTAAGCTTTGAAAGCAGTTATATAATTCTGTACAATAGCACTGCCATGTTCTTGTGACAGAGTGAAATGAATGTCAAAAGAGCTGAATCTTGAGAAAGTGCCTTCTTAAGATCTGTGGGTAGGATAGGTTTATTTATTTACATTTTGTGTAGTTGTGAGCATGTCGTTCATCACTCTGTGAAGAAAACTGCATGCTGATGAAAAGCATTTCTTTCTAGGTGCCAGGTTGACCTGTCAACTCTGAGTAAAGAGCAGACTCATAAACTGGAGTTACCTCTGGAGGAGGGAGAGGGCTATGTGGTACTACTCGTGACCCTGACTGCCTCAGCTGCAGTTAGCATCTCTGATCTCCCAATCAGTGCCTTGGACGATCCAAAGGAACAGGAAGAAATACTGAAGAGATATGTATGTAACACACTTTTCTTATTCTTGATTGCCTAGGATTAGAATGTCATAAACAATGAAAAATGAAATAAGGAGAAATTCACCCAATAGTACTGAACACCATTCAGCTTGTTGATCTTAGCATACTGATTTAGGACTGCAGCCATACATTAGCTTGATTAATATCCGGAACTAATGGTCAGATTCTTTTTGGAATAGCCTCAGTGTATTATGCTAAATATTAATCCTCTTAACAATTTCCATTTACTTGTTGCTAACTTGTACTGTTCCTCCAGACAAATAACAACATATTTTGCCTTTAGTCTCTAAGGAATTTTACTTGCTGGCTATTCACCAGTAAAACACTAACTTAGATCCATAATTAGCAACTTATTCTGTTGGTATCTCCCAACAGTAAGTCAGGTGACTTGAGAATTCAGCAATATATAGAAGAACTTTACGGTTGTTCAAAGGTTTAAGAGAACAACACAAATAAGATGCTAAAGAACAGAGGCACAATTTGTTCTGATTATAATAATGACACTATAGTTCTAAATTCTGTATTGAATATTTTGAAAATAAATTATTTTATTTCCCAGCATCCTCACATCATATAAGCTACTGTGTAGTTTTAGTAAAGCAACAGCAAGGGGAGCTCTTACTCCAGCATTTAGTAATACTGAACTCACTAAAACTGACTTACTACATGCAAAGAATAAAGAAGAAAAGCTATTTCCACCTAAAATTACAAAGCTTTTATTGTACGGTGCTGCCAGGTGTTTAGAAGCTTCTCTAGACACTTTGCCATTAAGCCAGGCTCTGACTAACAAAGGGCTGTTTAATTTTTTTTTATTTTAAAATATTCCTATTCCCTGGCTGACATCCTTTCAATAACTGAATTTAATAAAGATGTACCTTATCAGGCTCTGCAGATAACATGAAGTGCTGGTACTAATGCTGTACAATATTCTTCAAACAGATTAGTAGGATGTGCGCTTCAGCAAATTTATTCTACCTATCTCCACTGAATCAGCTGTCTGCTGGTGCTTGTACAAATCATACACCAGTAGTGTTATCATAAACACAGTTTAATAGAGGTGACTTAGCAAGGCTAAACATTATACTGTACTGTATTTCCTAAACTAGCTGAGAGCTAAGATATTGTGTACTATGTCTGAAAACTAGTAATTGCACGTATTATTTCAGATTTTGATATCAACCAAGGCAGCTTGTTCCATCAGACCAGATATTAATAGATACCATGCATTTCTGGTGGATTAATTATAGTGATACTCATTTTTATAGCAAGTAGGAAATCATATCCCCCCCACCCCCCTGGATTTGTTAGGTTAATGTGAAGCAAGTGATACTGGCTAGTCTGATAACTTTATAAAAATAACTTTACAAAAATATAATTCCTGAAAATCGCAACTTTTTTTGAAACTTGTGTCACCTCCACCCACCAAATCTTATAACCAGTACAAGCAAGATTAACACTAATAAAACAGGAACATCCTCTTTTAAAGCAATCTCGTGCTTGAATTACAGCTTTATCATAATGGTTATTATCAGATGTCTGAAGGTTTTCCGACAAACTTAAGTTACTTTGTTTGCTGATTCATTCGTAGTTACTGAAAGACAGGATTTAAAAAATCAATACCATATTTGTGGAGCCTGTATACATTTCTGTATCTTGGTCTCTGTCTTATCTTCAGTGTTTGTGCTTCTTTCCTTTGTGAAACATACAAACAACTGCTGTACAATCAGCAAGATGCAGAATTCCATTTAATTATTTTATTTTATGGAACTTAATTTTTAATTTTTTTTCTTAAAGAGCCTTTTTTATATAAAAAATTATTTTCCATCTAGTCTTGAGATAAAAACAGTAAATGACTTGACCCTGCCATCAGATCAAATAGTCTTGGAAAATGACTCTTACTGTCATTTAACCATTTGTAGCTGAACATCAGAATCCTACAAATTAAACAGGCATTACTGTTTGAACCATTATTTTATCACTGTTGTATGAAAAGATTAATTCCTTTTGAGGTGGGAGGGAGAGGGGCCATAATGGATAGCAGACCAAGAGAAAGATTGTATGACCTTTTCAGAACGGGGATGCTGAACCCCTGCTCCCCCTTGTCACAGTTTAAAAACCAGAGAAGCTAGTTTAGTGAAGAAGTTGTTAGCATTCCATTTTTATTATGACATTTCACAGTCATCCGATTTAATGTCCCTTGACCGGATTGTCCACCGTGAGACGATGGGCTTGAAATGTTATTTAGAGCATTGATAAAAGGTGAGCAGTTCTAAGATGACAGCGAGTCATAAGGCTGGTGGTGTGACATTAATTTTCTCCATAACAGAGATGGAATAAGACGTCATGGTGACAAGCTGTCAATCAGTGCTGGCCCCTCAGTGTATCTCAATGCCATAGGATGGGGTATTGGTTCTCCCATAATAGAGCTGAACTGAGATGCTCTCCCTGACAGCTGCTGCAGCCATACAGAAAATATATTATACAGCCTTTCATTAAAAAAATAAAGAGGACTCATCTCCAGAGCATTTCAATCTTTTCCCATCTATTGAGGGCTGAAAGGATTCACAGCAAATCATAGATTTCTCTGCTATGGAAATTTCAGGCCTCCAATATCATTCGGGTTTGGGGGCCTTCAGTAATCATAAATAAGAAGGCTGACAATCGGCTGATAAATCATTACCTTAAGTTGCATGTTTAAAGTAATGTATTAAAGTCATTTGCTTTTCAGAGAATCCTACAATAATAATCTGCAGTATGTCAGTGGCCCAGATTGTCAGAATGTGCAGTAAATTGCTCTCAATCAGCTGACTAGCTGAATCTGGAAGTTCAAACTATAATTATCCTACAGAGCCCTGACAAATAGTAAAATACTGCAATGCCCAAGCATTTGTGGAATGTGCATGCAGGTCAGGAAAAAACTCTGTGCTGCTGCTTCTTTTTGTATAGACAATGCAAGTTAAAAATAGTTTCAAAATGAATAAAACAAACACTCAATTTTTCCATGCCTGCATTTTGCTTAGTACAAGAACTGAAAAATATCAGAAAGAAGATTTGACAAAAACTACCATACCTTGTTGAAAAGTGTAGCACTATGGCACACTATGAAGAAATACCTGTTTTCTGATCCTGTCTATTGTAACTTTCAGAACTAGGCAGTTAGGCAAGCATATAAACAAAATATGACAAAAAGAAAACCAGCCCTTTCAGATTTCTGATTGGCAAATATTTTTAAAAAGTGAATCATTGTAATGCATGTGTTGTATTTCTAAAGATAAAAATCTATAGAAGTATACTGAAGATACAAATGCATTTATATGTGGAAATTGGTGTGCCATATAACTGCATAGCTTCAACTCAGTCTGCCAAGGTCAGATCTTCTCTCTGCACAATAAGCATCTTAGGGGATTTATATTGTGGGTTTTATCTCTGACTCTTACTGGTTAAAAAAAAAAAGCTTTGTCTAACACTTTAATAGTTGATGTTTCAAGCAGAAAAAAAAACACATTTTCCCCCACAGGCAGAATAGCGCTAATGATAATGATGTCATGCAGCAATCAAGTAGAAAAGAAAATTAATTTGTATTCCTATTAAAACTTAGTATTGCTTTTCAAATGACTGTTACCCCATTGAAATGTTTAGAAATCTTGCCTTTTTTCCTCTTGTTATTTCTTATACGTCGTCTTGGAAAGACGAAATTGTTAATAGGCCATTTAATTTTACTAAGGAAGAATGCTGAGCTATGTAGTGGTAGAAACTCATACATAATAATTTACCAAAACTGTACAAGAAGCTTAACAGCATATAATATATAAGTCATGAAAACTTACAAAAAAGCCTTTCTTTCCTCCCTTTCTTTTCACTTTCCTATTCGTATTTGCAGCTATAAATTACCAATATTTTTGCAAACATACCATGAACAGACAATACAAAAAGCTATTGGAAAGAGAACTGTTTTCTTAGGTTTTATGGATAAAGTTAGCTGCAGTCTTCTTTAACATACCTTTTACATTTTATTGCCATTTGGTTATGTATTTCTAAACTATATGTAAAGAACTGAATATGTTGCTCATTTATAGTGTACATAAATATATTTTGATGGATTGTAATCTGGGCGTAATCTTTCAGTTTGGTTTGTTCCAGCTAAATGTTCATGTATTTGAAAAAAAGCGCACAAACAGTAACATTAACATATGCATTTTAGACGTGTTCAAATCAAATACGGTACAGCAATTGAAATTATGTAAAAAAATTATGCTAAGTGAAAACTTGGATATACTGAAAATACCTGGCTTGTAGGCAATCAGCATGACTATTTTAAGAATAATCCTAATAATCTAAATCTAAATTGAAGAAGAAAGGAATAGACTTTGCCACATCAGCATAACTTCATAATTTTTCATACTTTTTCAGAGTCTGTTACGGATGTTTCATAACATGAAAGATGTGGGATTTCTCCAGGTGAAGGTCATCAGAGCAGAAGGTTTGATGGCAGCAGATGTTACAGGCAAGAACTATTTCCCTTTCTGTGATGATACACATCCTGTTGAAGGATTTCTGGATGTTTTAGAAAACCAGCAGTGCACTTCAGTCAAGCATTTTAAAAAATTCTGTTCTTTCAAGGTTTTACTACTAATGAACTCTGTATCTTACTTCTTAAAACATCCTTGCAGATAAATCTGTGCCTAGGCTTTTGACAGCACAAACCTCCTAACAGAACTTTACTGAAAATTACTTATTGAAAGGATGAAATGATGCATCCCAGTGCCTCCAAAAAGAACTCACAAGCTTCATGTCATGAGGCTTCATTCTCAGTGGGCTACAACAGATACAGAATAGTCAGACAAGTATTCTATACGATAAAGTTGTCACTGGTTCATGGTATGACAAGTTCACTTGTTAGTTTAAAGTAGTTTTTTATATGGGAGAACAAAGAAAAATGTGAGGGAGATAATGCCTTGAATATGTGAGAGATTTGTGTAATTACTTTGGATCATGCATGTTATCCTGTTTATTTTATGATGCCTATATGCTGCCTTTCTTCCATAAATTACAAGATCTAGATCTGCTTAGGTACGGAAGACTTGCTCCATTATGTACTATCAGACTCTGGCGGAAAGTCTGTTGTGCGCCTCCATGTGCATCAGAGTGGTATCATTAGCAGTGGCAAATTGTTGCTGATTAAAATCAAATCTCTGCTGATTAAGGCTGATTTGGGGGTGCACATGATTTTTACACAATGCAATGAAGTTGCTTGTACCCTGAAATCACAAAAGGAAGGCTATAATCAACAGTAATTTTTTACTGTTGCTGTCATCAGCACATGATTTCAGACCATATCTTACAAATTTGCAATCAACAGACATTTAGGGTCTTTGTGCCCCAATTCAGGGAGGGTATTTTCTTTTTGTTTGGGGTTTGTTTTTGTTTTTTGCCAAAAAATTGTGTGCAGGAGTAATTGCATCCTGCTAAACCACAGAAAGCTTGCCAACACCCCCACCATGGTGGATGAGCCACCTTTATCTTCTAAAGTGACTTCTTGGTGTTGAAAGTGGTGACTAGTGGAACTGTGTCCACTTTTACCACATCTATTCTTTTTAGCTCCCAGAACCATTCCCAGTCTGTTTCAGGGTTTTTCCCTGGAGCAAAGTTTATGGGGGAGCTGCAGAGGGATTGTTCCCCTCTCAGTTCTATTGATGGAAGATGTTCCATTTTAAAATTTGTTTTAAAATGTGAGAGAATGTAGTTTTATTGTGAGCTGCCTCTGAAGAAAGACAAGGTAAATAAATAGTCACTTGCAGCTGGGCTGGAAGGAGGCAATCCTTCCAGCCCAGACATAAATGGCTATTTATATGAATGTCTTCAATACCAACCAAAGACAAGAGCCATCTATTCCCGTTGCCTGCTTGCTTCTTTGGAGGCAAAACAATGGATTCACCCAAATATGCATCTATGTTTCTCTGATGTACAACTCAGTTGTGTGTAACATGGAGCAATTGCTCTACTTCCTATAAAAGTCTAGCTACTCATTATTTGATTAGTAGCATACCTCCAAGTAATGGGAGTCCAGGTAGCTAACAACAAGATTAACTGCAGAAGCACAAATATAAACAGATCAAAAGAAGTTATAAAACCTATGTATACAAAATATAATGTTAAAACACAATTGAATTAAACATTTAACAGCACATCAATTTTAACAGGTTCAGCACCCCACTATTAGCCATCATGCTAAAACTAAAATGTTACTTCATAAATGTAATAAAGCATAGAGAATGCCCATGTAAACACTGCTATTTCTAGGGGCTGAATGAAGAAGCACATCTGAACAGATATCATTTGTGTTAAAATCTATTATACAGGCAAAGATATCTGACATAGTCACCAGTCCTGATCTATTTCCATGATTGTAAGGCTCCTCGTAACAAGTAGGCCTAACTTCTAAGTATACCCACTTAAGATTGTGCTGCCAATTGCTTCTTTGACCTATAAATATATAAAGATCACCTGTAAGAAAAGGCAAGAAATGACTTTCCTAATGACTTTCCTATGTGTACATAATGAACATTAGATGTTTTCTGTAGAATTAAAAGAAATGTACTGTTTTCTGATTTCTAAAAACAGTAAAAAAATGTTTGCAGAGCACAAAATGTCATATGGTCTCTGGAGGCTTCTAGAAAAAAACCCTAAGGATTCCTTTTGACCTTAAAATCCAATGTGGCCTTGAGAGAATGTGTGTGTCTCTGTTGTACAGGGAGCAATGGGATAATTCAGTCTGATCTTATTCAGCTGTAGTCTTTTCCTGAACAACCTGTCATCTGTGCCTGTTACAAAATTTTGGGAAGAATATATGGCTCATATAGATTGACATAAGTACCAGAAACCATATTCATTTACATTGCATGTTAAAACTAATTGTTGTCTTACAAATAATACCCATACTTTATCTGAAGCGTTTATCCAAAATAGAGAGAAACTGTTTCTAGATGCAACATTTTCATTTTTGCTTTCATGGTTTTCTTTATGTTCCATGCAGTTTATTCCTGTCCAGGTTATATTTGCTATGAGGTAGAAAGCCTTGGGAAAATCAGAATTTTAGAAGAAACTGGCTATTATTTTTTATTGTTAGATTGCTTTCAATGGTTAACACCTGCAGATGAGGGTTGTGACAGATGTAATACTTCCTCTTGTAGCATTTACTTCTTTGCAAACAGTAACCTGAAATATAATTACATAAAATTAATGCATGTATATGTGCACACAAATATAAAAATAATGCCAGTGGTAAATAATAAAGTTATATATAAGCCCCATTGAAATCAGTGGGATTTCTGAGTAGCTATGTTGAGGACTGAATGTGAAATAAGACTACTAATATATATATTTGATCATTTCAAATTTGCCACATTCAGATGTATGAACAGGGTGGGGCCATTACCCTTGGTTGTGCCGCTTCTTACTGTGCTTTGCATAAGTTCTGAAGTGGGGAATACCTACCATGTATCCCCGAAAATAAGACAGGGTCTTATATGAATTTTTGCTCCAAAAAGCAGTAGGGCTTATTTTCAGGGGATGTTTTATTTTTTTCAAGTACAACAATCTGCATTTATTCAAATACAGTCATATCATCTTCTGGTTGCTGTACAGTGGTGGTGGGCTTTCACTTAAGTGGAGCTTATTTTGGGGGTAGGGCTTATATTACGAGCATCCTGAAAAATCATACCAGGGCTTGTTTTCAGGTTAGGTCTTATTTTCAGGGAAACAGGGTATGCGTTATTTAAAGCCTTCCATAGTCAGTGTTCTGAGTCACATAGCAAACTTTTATGATTCAGCACATGCTGATTAGAGTGAGGATGTAGCTGGTGGGACCAGTAAAGACTGGAGAGAGCACCCACCAGTCTTAATTCTGCAAGTTACTTTTTCCCCCCAACACTGAAGAACCAAAAAAAATTGTCCAGAATACCACCTTGTTTCTATGCATTTCTTTATAACTAGAAGACCTTCTCAAATTGCATTGCTAGAAATAAAATCTAAAACAATTTGGCTTAGGCTGGATTCTTAAAGGCCATAAGAGGTTGGTGTTAAGTCAACGTGAATTGGAGAGTTCTTTACTCTGCTGTCCTATATCCATTTACCTGCAGTAAGTGTCTACATAACAGAGCTGTAACTACCTAATTTGATGTTTGAAACAAAAATATAAAAGGAATTGCCCTTGTTTTAATCTTAGAGGTGTTTTTAAAAATGGTAAATATGTAAATACAAAGAACAAAATTAATAATGGCTTAACATTTGTTTTGGCAATGAGAATATTAATATGAGCCACCTAGCATTGGTAACTTGTACGTTTGTAACCATTTCTATTTTAAATCATCTCTGATTGTACAAACAACTACCTGTACTACTCTTGCAAAGAGTGGGCTTTTGACTTAGTCTGTCCTTGCAGGCAGTTGGGAGCCATGACATTTGCAACATTTGGTTCAATTTAAATTTATAACTTTTTATGAGTCAAGCAGGAACATCTCCCCTCCAGATCTATTACTTTTTGAATGTAGAAAGCAATGACAGAAAAAGTAGGGGCTAACCCCTCTCCTCTAGGGTGATGAGCTTATCTAGGAAGAGAGGTGCCGTTTTTTCCTTGTAGTGTAACATGCTCAGGATAGCATATATCCTCCTTATATGTCCTTTAGATTTGCGGCGAGTGCTTTATTCTTGTTTTGACTCTGCTAAGTAAACATTTGTTGAATCTTCGAGTGAGAAAAAAACTATCCACCAAATTATACTATATTACTAATCATCTAGTATCCTGTTCTTGCATTACTTAACTGTTATTCTACACTGAAATAATAATACATTAGTATTCCAACGAAACAAACAATGAAAATAACGAACCCACGTTCATCAGAATGCTGTTTTAGTAGGCTGTTTGACTGGAAGACTTGATTTCAATAAGAGTAACATACTTAAATGTTAATAAATATTTCTAAAAGATTTAACTCCCAGTACACACTCATACTAAAGATACAACAATAAATTGAACTCTGAGGCAACTGAGACAGGCTTCCTTGGTCTTAGTAAGTAAACAAACTGAGATCTGCGGCATTTTCTTGGTCCAATATTTCATTTGCAAAGCCACCTAGTAAGGACAGAATGCAAGGAAAAAAAGCTAAATGTGAGGCTCAGAAACAAACCTGGAATCGAAACATAGTGCCCAAACATGCAGCCATCATTATAAATAAAATGTTTACTCCAACCTGGCAGAGAGCTTTTGTCTTTCTCTTCTCTTTCTTTTGTTGCATGTATTCTGATTCATAGTCTGTTTCCTTATAAACCATAGATTTGAATTATGGCCTGACATATCCAGAGAGCTGTGAGTAGAAGCAGTAAATATGTTAGCTTTGTTTCCTGAACTCTTGTGCAAGTGGTAACAGGAGGCTGTGTATTAAGATGGTACTATGAAGTGGCCCAATACAAGTGTTACCTACTTCTCATCAACACATGAGCAGGATAATGTTTAACTCCCCCTCCTTCTGTTGTTGCTTCTCCATGTGGAGGGTGATGTGTATACAAAGGAGAGATTCCTACTCGTGTTGGCCTCTCTTGCAAGCAAGACTCCCCAGTTTCAAAGGTTCTTATTTGCACAGAAAGCATCAGAGGGGAAATACATCCTGTAAAGTAGAAGTGAGGAACTTAGGCCCTCTAGAATTTTCAAGCTGCCACTCCCCCAGTCTGTGACTGTCAATCATGCTAGCAGAACCTGATGGAGCTGTAGTATAAAACAGATAAGCACTAGCTGGTCTACCCTTACAACAAATGACTTGGTTTATAAGGAAGCCCCTGTTCATTTGGTTATGGTAGTTACAGAGATATCTTAAACATTTATCTTAAATGAAAATGTTATCTTATTGTAAGAACAAACCCAGAGTCTGTGAAAGACATGTGGTCTTTTGAATGCATCTGTTCCTTATTTACTGAAGCCTGAAAAATCTCAGAGATTATTTCAGTTCCTTGGATATTAAATTAAGGAAATTACACAATGGTATATAGAATTCAGTGGTAAGATACAGTTGGATTCCACAGAAGTAATTAATGATGGCACCAAGCTCCATTTCCAGTGTAAGTAATAGTTTTGCAGTAGACATTGGAACTGTAATGCAGGTGGTGCAACCTTTTATTGTCCTAGGCCCTGGTCATAGGAGGGAAATGTTCTCTGGTTATCCCCCAATTAGGTCCTAATTCTAGTCACACAATGCGCAGTCAAGATCAAAACATTTTCCCGGCCAGCAGTGTAACTGTGGTTTATTTTCCACTACCTGGTTGTATTGTGTTGTTTTGTACCTCTGTTGTATCAGTGGATTCCTTACTGGAATTGCCTACGTGCACAACCTGCCCTGCTTCTTTTCAGGATCAAAGCCAGGAAGGTGGGTGCCATTATTGTGGCGCACATATTTTTTAAAAAAATTCATGGCCACTACATTGATACATTGGTAAAAATATGTTCACAGATCCATTGCTGCAGTACCAGCGTTTCAACACGCTGCTTCTCACAAGTCATTGTGAGAGGATAGTTGTTGGGGGGGGTAGCAGGGGGAAAGGAAATGGCCGATTAAGCTGAAGGGCAGAGGAGATGGTGGGGAAAGTAGATGGAACAAGTGAATTGCCCCTTGAAGCAAGAGAGAAAATAGACCAGTACCATGGTGTAGCTGGCCATAATGATTCAAACAGGAGTAAATAAATTGTTACCACTAAAAGTTCTTGGGACATTTAGGTAAAGGTAAAGGTTCCCCTTGACACTTTTTGTCCAGTCGTGTTCGACACTAGGGGGTGGTGCTCATCCCCATTTCCAAGCCATAGAGCCAGCGTTTTGTCCGAAGACAATCTTCCGTGGTCACGTGGCCAGTGCAACTTAGACACGGAACGCTGTTACCTTCCCACCGAAGTGGTCCCTATTTATCTACTTGCATTTGCATGCTTTCCAACTGCTAGGTTGGCGGGAGCTGGGACAAGCGACGGGCACTCACTCCGTCGCGTGGATTCGATCTTACGACTGCTTGGTCTTCTGACCCTGCAGCACAGGCTTCTGCGGTTTAGCCCACAGCGCCACCACGTTCCCCCGGGGGACATTTGCCCTGGTATATATACCAGGTGACCAAGAATCAGTACAACAGAGGTATAGAAAGTATTGGAAGAACTAGAGAACATTTCCCTCCTGTGATCTGGCCCTTACTGTACAACCACAGTTTGATGCTTCTTGTTATATGAACTTTAGACAGTTACAGGGCATGTTGGTGATTGTTTGATGGGGGTGGCACAGAACTCTCATGGCATCACTGCAAATGAAGAGGGTTGTTGAACAAGAATGCCAGGCATAGAAGATTGTTTAACTCTTAAAGTCTGAAAATATTGACCTCAATTGATGCTAAAAGTAATGAAACCTTTCAGAGAAAGAGAATCCATATTTACTTAGCTTTGAATCCCATAGTTCTTACCCAGTTTTTATTTTTTTAAATTAAGTCAAGTGTTTCCCACCTTATGAGAAACAGTGAAAAGCATAAACATGTTCTAGAATTTGTACATAACTTCACAGCCTTAGCTTGCAGATGCCATTCTGGCAATGACCATCCAGCTATAGTAAATATAAAAAAATATGTGAGTTGTTTTGGGGGGCTGAGCTTTTTTTTCTATGAGCTTTACATTTTTGATACTAAGCAAGTTCCCATCCTTGCCCTAAACATGACCTGAAAAACCTATACAAAATTAGTCAGTGTTGTTCACTGGTACAGTGGCGAGGGTCAGAATGTTGCCATTGTTTCTTCAGATAAATTTGGATTTTTATTATTATTGTACAATGACAACTGCAGGCAGGGTATCTTACTGAAGAAGAATGAGAGAGCATGGACATGGCTTGCCATGCATTTTGCAAAAACAAGCATAGCCCTTCATGTCTTCTCTTCTCTTTTGCCTCATGAGTATGACCTCTTCTTATTCTTAGGTAAAATCCACTGATTCTAATTGGAGGACAGCAGCTAAGGAACAGCTGGGAGAAACAAAACAATTCAGCTAATGTAGTAAATGATTTGTAATAAAGTAGAGATTAACCGTTTAAGATATCTAATAGGTAAATTTTATGTGTTCCAGACTTTAAATAATTTGAAAAATGGACTATTGTAGAAAGAATCTAGTTAAATATATCTGTGTGAAACATTCTACTGTGAATAATTGAATAACCCTGTAGTGTGAATCTTCATGATTAGTAAGATGGTGTTTTTTTAATCATTATTAGTTATTTTCATGGTGTGTTTCTTTTTAAAAAAGGAATAATTTTGTAGATGACTACTTAAGGACTAAGAATAGTGTAAATGATGTTGAATCTTTTATCTGCTGCTCTTAAGTGAACCTTATTTTTTCTAAGAAATGAGAAGACCTACGACTCATTAGTGGAGCTAAATCTATTATGCATTTGACAGGCTACCTTAAAAAACAGTTTATTTTTGCTATCTGTGAGTTTTAATTAAGATGTGTTCAATTATAGTCCTCTCACATCCCCACTCCCCCTGCTTGCTGTGTCACAGACTGGCGATCAGGGTGCTTTCAGATGGTCCAGCCCATGACTTTGACCTTCTGCACAGTCCAGCGTTCCCTGGGGAACCGTTCAGCTCATGAGGTCTGATTTCACACTTCTAGGATGCCTCGGCTCTCTTAACAATGACAGGGAGACAAAGCCCTTTAGAACAGGCCGCACGGGGACTTGTTTAAATTGGAAACTAGAGAGGAGTCAAGGAACAAGGTTATGGACTATAGAATAGTGCTTTTAATAAAGAGCTCACAGCTCTGGTTTGGCTCAAAGAGGGTTACCTCTGTACAATTAATTGAGCCATTTATCTAGAGCATCTTAGGCTTCTAATTTCTCACAGAATGATGCAATAAATATTAGATGAAAGGCAAATCAGCTATGCACAGAAAAGAATTTTAACATAGAATGCCATGTTGTGGTACTTTATTTCATCCATAATAAAGATATATTGGGTTGAGTTTTACCCCATTGTCATAATTGTATATGGTTTGGGATTTTCCTGGATAAAATATGGATTTTGTTTGACAGCTCACAGCCCCTGGATTTACTGTCCTCGATGTTTCAACTCTTCATATTAGAGGGTGAGACGAACACAACCTGAAAGGTGCAGTCATTCTGAATAGAAGCAAAATTCGTAGAAAACTGGATGTGCTTACAGCTTAGCATCATGCTTTTGTTTTCTCAAGCTGTTGTTTCCGATTCCTGCTTAACAGGTGCTTAATCTGTCTTATTCCAAAAATCCATAATAGTTTCGATTAAAAGTTCAGCAACATGTTCTACATGGGGTAGACAGACAGCAGATATTAGGTGAAAGATAAGATGTACCTGGTGAAAAGGTTGTGAATAGGAAACTGACAGGAGAGAAACACTGTATGTAGTTGGTTTAGCAGCTGCTGGGCCAGTGCAGACAGCTCCAGTGGTAAATCATATGTTGCCCCAACAGAAGCTGAAGAGTGTACGTATTTTAATTGAGAAGTCCTGAAGAATCCTGAATCCTGCCCCTTTCTCACTCAGGGCTTGGCTACACGGCTTTGCTGGAGCAGGCTGCTATAAATTAAATAAGGTCCCTAGGAAATCCTAGAAGCAGGAGGAGACTAGAGGAAGTGATGAGGAGGGTTTTTGTTTGCTTTTCTATGAGAAATACATTTTTAACAATTAATTTCTTAGGTCACACCATAGAGCCAATAAAGTGTTGTAATTGAACTTGGAGTGATTCTGTTCTTAAGGCTCTTCACAATACTAGCAAACTGAAAGGAGAAAGCTTGCTTTGAGTTGAATTTCTAGTGAGCACACACACTGGAATAAAATAAACCAGAGCAATCCTGTATCACAAAATAAATAGGAAGCAGGGGCCAGAAAGATGCAGATAGGAGTGCTCTGGAAGCAGGCTGTTTCGCTCTAGCAAAGACATCTTCTGGTTGCTGTTTTTAGGAGTGAGCCAGTCCATCCCTGACCTTGCTTTTTAGGTCAGCATCTGACTATTCATCCACCTAAAGAGAGTTCTGTAAGGCATTCATTTCAGATAGGTTTGTAAATTTAGTTTAATTTGTTTTAGAGGCCATCAATAAGAATTTTCCAGATATGCTAATGTATGAAACATAAGGAACAAACAGTGAGATACACTCAAAAATTAAATCCTGTATATTCAAAAGAGCAGATTAAAAAAGAAAACCCATGGGCACATTTTAAAAACCCTGATAACAAATTAGCACAGAGTATCTTGTCAGGTTAAAAGGGGTTGGGAATATGAAAACTGGGTTTCTTGATACTTGTAGTGCTCTGTGAGGAGAGCATTCTGTAAGCAATGTACCGTGATTGAGAGGGCACTCTGCCCACTTGCCACCTCTTGCCTTGGATGGCAGAGGCAACTAAAGAATAAAATCTAAAACATTCCCAGGAAATGTCCGCACCAGGCTCTTCAGGAAGTTGACTATATCTTGGTACCTCTGTAACCACATTCAGCCAAATGTAGAGGCTTCTTCCGAATTTCTTGTTCCTTGCTGAGAAATCTAGGCCACTGTCAGGTACATGGGGAATTTCAGAGACAGGGCTTATGTGCCGACCCTAATGTGAGCACACCAACACCTTTGTAGGCTTGAGAGGGCAGGCCCACAACATCTGAATGCTTATATTACTAAATATAATTTGTATCTCCAGTTGTCACCTTGTTTTGTACTTCGTTTTGCCTTCAGTTTTTACTTGAACGAGCATTTAAGATGTTGGTAAAATTAAGATACAGTACTTGATTATGACAAGGCAGTCTGCACATTGTTCTCCAAACATATTATAAAATATTATTGTATCTGTGAGAGCCACTGCAGTGTACCATGTTTCCCCAAAAATAAGGCAGGGTCTTTTATTAATTTTTGCTCCAAAAATGCATGAGGGCTTATTTTCAGGGGATATTTTATTTTCTTCATATACAACAATCTACATGTATTCAAATGCAGTCATGTCATCTTCTTCTGGTTGCTGCACAGTGGTGGAGGTCAGGGTTTCACTTAAGTGGGGCTTATTTTTGAGGTGGGGGTTATATTACAAACATCCTGAAAAATCATACTAGGTCTTATTTTCGGGAAAACAGAGTACAGTGGTGCCTCGTATAGCGAGGTTAATCCATTCCGGATTAACCTTCGCTATGCTGAAGCATCGCTGAACGGGGCAGCAATTTCCATTGGAACGCATTAAACATCGTTTAATGCGTTCCAAATAGGCCAAATACTCTTCAGGATGGCCGGCAGCCATTTTCGCGCCCTCGCCTCGCTTAACGAGGGTGCGAAAATGCTGCGCGCGGCCATTTTGGGCCATTTCCCGGCTTCCGGCGGCTATTTTGGCCGCCGAACAGCTGATCGTCGGGGGTCGTTTTGCGAAGATCGGTAAGCGAAACGCTTACCGGTCTTCGCAAAGCGAATTTTTCCCCATTAAAAAAACGTTGAGCGATCGCATTAGCGATCCGAAAAAACGGATCGCTATGCGATTTCATCGTTATACGGTGCGCTCGTTAAGCGAGGCACCACTGTAGTTGTAAACTAGGAGACCTGGGCTCAGATCTCTGTTCAGCTGTGGAATCTGGGGCACAGCAATAATAAACTACTCCTTGAATATCTCACATATCTTGAAAACCCTATTAGGGTCACTGTTAGGTCAGAAGAAACTTGAGGTGCAAAACAGCAACAACATTGCATCTGCCTATATTTGTAGAAATAGGGCAACCCATCCTTTAGGTTTGAAGTTTCATGTATGCCTGTCTGCCTTTTTCCAGTTCTGGACAATAAAGGAAAGTGGGTCAACTAAAAATTACTTAGACGTGTGACTTGTAATTTCTGTAGAAATCATTGCAGTTATACATTGCATCTCCTGAAATCAACAAAATCAGTTATTGCATCTCCTGTTGCCAGAACTATTGTTGCCCAGTTTAGTTCTCTGCTTTGTCAAGATAATAACCCTTGCCACTTACATTTGTGACATATGACAGTATTTGGAGACAAATGCAGATATAATAAGGATGACAGAAAGCCCTGCATAAGTGCTGATCAAATATTTCTCAAGCTGCCAATTGTCCAGAAAAAGGATTGGAAGCCTACAGTTTTCTGACAGACTTAATAATAGAACTCCAATTAATATGATCACTAGGGCATTATTTGGTGATAAATATGTGTAATTTGACAAAATGTAGAAACATAGAATTGTTGCTCTGCCAACTTGTTAGCTCTAGCCATTGTATGTCTGTTGTATACCTCTGAAAGATTCTTCCGTCATGGATCCTGTCTTCACTGGTCCATTTTAAATGTTTAAATTAAATTCTCCTGTCCATCCCAGCTGTTGAACAAACGGCCACGTTAATGGCTGCTGCTATGTGATGTGTCTGTGCTTCTGTGACCACCACCAATGAGGGAAAGGAACATACTGATACCTATCATATGAATGGCTGCCTAGGGAGTGTTGAGCCATGCCCTTCTTACTGTGGAATTTGATGAATTTATTCTTGGACTCCTTGTTTTTGCTGTTAGAGTCAATAAAATAATTGGTATGCTGATAGGAGCAAAAGCAATGCATATGTGTTATGGTGTTGATGGCTAGAAAGAAGGAAGACACAGAAAAACTGGAATTAAGGAATGGTTCACTGCACAAGGTTGGCATGCTGAAGGCTGCTGCTTGCTGTTGCTCGTGGCTGTGAGACCCAGGGTGCGAGTGTGGAAGCTCTCGCTGGAGTGCCGTCCCCCTCCAAGGTTGACAGGGAAGAACAGACAGCCCCTCTCACATGACTAAAAGAGACTGCCCCATGGGGAACGGATACCTGGGACTTGGAGACAAAATTACACGATAACGATAGCAATTCAAACCCCAGAAGAAATGGTGGGGAAAAAGAGGAAGGAAAAAGTGCCGATGGAGACGGGAACGGCGGATATAAAAGTGAGGGAGGATCTGATACCAGGGGGTTGGGAAACAGTCTGGGTACAAGACCCATGGACGGACAAATAGGAAATTGTGAGGGTCCCTAGGGAAGACTATAGGAGGCATAGGGGACTTCCCCAAAGACCGTCATATTGGGGGCAGACTGAGGCTCGCGAGTGGCATCGCAAGTTGAGAGAGGAGAGGGAAATAGTGACCAGGGAAGAGCAAGAATGTTGGGCATGGCGAGTGGTGGAAGCCAGGAGGAGGGAGTACCTGATGGACCCTTGACCCCATTCGAGGAATGGAGAGACCCAGGGTGGTTCGACCCTCGGGTCGAGGAGATCACCCAGTTATTAGACAGTAGAACTACCGAGGAAAACGAAGAGGACTCGGTACCCTCATGGCAAGGACCATGGGGAGAATCAATGCTGAACCCGTTTATAAAAGAAGCTTGAAACCCCTTATCTGACCCAATGGCGACAGGAAAACAGTTTTTGAGTAAAGAATTACACAAGGACTTTTTGTTTGATACTTCAATACTGTAAATCCTACTCATGGTCCAAAGTTAAAGACGACTCCGGATTTCTTTGGGGAGGTTAAGGAGGTGAGATCTGAACCCTCACAATGGCATTCTCTATTCTTGCCCTCAGTTGTAGATTTGCCCTGTTTCTTCTTCTTGCCTCATTTGTGCATCTTGCCTGCAATCTCCAATCCTTTCCCATCTGAAAAGTATGCACCAGATGCTTGACTTTTATCTGACAGTGGGTGAGCATTCCTCTGATGTATTGAAATTGCAGTTGTAACTCTTGCTTTTCCAGAATATGGTCTGAAAGCACTGAAGAACTCACTACTTTGTGATACTACCAGTGATCTTAATCTGCATAGGTTTAACTAACCAGCAGTGCTTCAGAATAGGGGTGTGAATTTCACAGCCTCTTGACCTCTGTGAGAAACTGGAATCGGGAATCCTCTTTTCTCCTTCAAAAAAATATTGCATGTTTCATGCCCATTTTTCCCAAGCAGTAACACAGGATTGTTTCAATTTTTACGGGAAATTGCTTCATTCCTGCTCAAGATTCCCCATGAAGGGCACTGTAGTGAATGGAATTTGCCGATTTCTTGAAGTCTCATTTTTGTAGGAAGCAAAAAAGCAAAGCAAAGTGTGCTGCTTATATACCATCAAGGATATATACTTCAAGGACTCTCTGGGCGGTCTACAATTTAATTATGCAGCCCGCACATTGCCCTCCCAGTGAACTGGGAATTCATTTTAGTGACCTCAGAAGGATAGAAAGCTGAGTCAACCTTGAGCTGGCTACCTGGGATTGAACCCAGGTCATGAGCACAGTTTTGGCTGCAGTACAGCGGTTTAACCACTGCACCACAAGTCTCCTTGCTGATATGGGGGAGGAGGTTTTGTTCAGAAGTCTTGACATGATGAAAATTTTGAGTGAATTGCTTCACTGAGTGTGAAACAATTCCAAGTATTCTTCATCTCTCTGGTTCAGAGGATATGCTTTCATGATCCTGTCTTCATCTTATTCTCTTCCTATTTTTCTAATTCCTCTTTTAGTTTTTCTGCAATGGAGATATTTTCCTTTACTTTCGTTCAATTTTTTTAAGCATGTTGTCTACAGATAATGTTAACAAATGTCAATACCACATATTTGCTGTTAGAGTTTTATTTGTAGCCTTGCATGCTGTCTGTAGTTTGTATGACTTGGAGGGACTTTTCTCAGCTGTGGTGTCTATCTGTCCAGCACTACCCAATCATTCCTTCCAACCTTTGAATTCAAAGAGAAACCCACTTCTCTGCTGAGTGTTCTTTGCTCTTTCTTTTCTTGGTTGGTGGCCGTTGTTTACTGTTGATCTGTTCAGTTGGTTGCTAATATGAGTGCAGTAAAGAAAGTAGCATACATAGGTTTCTAATTTTCAAGCAGCTGAAAAAAATTGTAATTCTATTTCCTATTAATATCTCAGAGTGAGTTATTGAGACTTTATGTGCCAATTAATTAGAAAGAGGCAGAGTCTGGGAAAGTAGTAGCTATTCCCTTCTGTGAGTCTCCATACTTCTGTTACATTGCAAAAAGGGAATTTTGCCAGAACTCCAAAATTATTCAACAGTTAGTATGCAAGGCTGTCTCTCTGCATCCTCTAGTTCTGCATCTACTGTTCAACATTTCCAACACCAACATTTAGATTTCCAGAGCCCTGCTCTTTGTAAACATTTTTCCATCCAGTTTGATAAGTTCAGAATATTGGGTCTCTGTTTTCTATATTTACTGTGCCACCAGTATATGTTAAATCTCTTTCTCGCCCCCCCCCAATAATGATACAAAAACTTGCCCCTTGTCTCTTTGTCTGGATGCAAACTGGCATCTGTCCTGGTAATTTCTTACCTTCATTTGGTATAAACCTCTCTTTTCTGTTTCCAGTGTTTAACCTTAGTCTCTTCATCACTATCGCTCTGCTGGAATCTTGGCTTTGTTTCCTCTCCTTACACCAGATTGCCATGGAAAACTGATTTTCCCATGAAACTTATGCATAAGCCTCAACATTTCTGTTCCTTTCCATCTCTTTGTCAGAGAGTGAAATCCTGAGCATCTAATGCAATAGTATTTAGGATTGTACTGAAACTACTGTATATATAATTGAAATAAACAGCTACTTTTCCCTGTCTCTAGATTTGTCAAATTTAAGTATAATTCTCAGAGCAGGAATTTACCTTTTTATACTTAATAAAGCAATGGACATTGCTGATGCAGTGTATATATAATTTGAAATTGAATAGTAACTTTTGAGAGCTTGCAGCAAAAGAAATTATCAAGAGAACTGTGGCCATATCAATTGTACATAACAGTCTACTTTAGGTTATACCCTTTATCCTTCTACCATGTTTCCCCGAAAATAAGACAGGGTCTTATTTTAAATGTTGCTCCCCAAAACACGTTAGGGCTTATTTTTTCAGGGGATGTTTTATTTTTTTCATGTACAACAATCTACATTTATTCAAATACAGTCATGTCATCTTCTGGTTGCTGCGCAATGGTGGAGGGCGGGGTTTCACTTAAGTGGGGCTTATTTTGGGGATAGGGCTTATATTACGAGCATCCTGAAAAATCATACTAGGGCTGATTTTCAGGTTAGGTCTTACTTTCGGGGAAACAGGGTATATATAGGAGGAGAGTATATAGACTTGCTTCTAATTGCCCACCCATGCATTTGATGGAGGCTTGAGGGAGCAAAAAGAGAACACAAATGATATTTTAATTTTTTTGTTGTAAGCTTCTCAAAATCTTCTCTAGAGAACTAGGAAACCATTTAGAATAACATGGGAGAAGAGTTCAAGAAAGAAATGTCCTTGTTTTCATGAACACTGATGTTCAGTTCAGCAAATAGTTTTCCACGAACAGAGGAAAACAATTGGCTATAGTTTGTTTTTCAGTCTCATCTTTTAAAATGAGCTTTCCAAGATACCGAATGTAACTAAAATTCAGAACAACAGTAAAGCAGAATTTAAAATGATACCAAATAAAACATGAAAACAAAGAAGGAAAATTATGTGTAAGAACCATTAGGACAAAGCCTTTGCACGGCTTTATGGGGTGACTTGTAAAATAAACATGTTTAAGAGCCTATAAGTCCAGATGGAAAGGTAACACTTGCCTTGAAGGGAGTTTTGTGCACAGAAGAACCACAACTACAGATGCTGTTTGGTATCTGCTGGGGGGTGGTATACGAATTCACAATATTCACTTTCTGAAATAAAGATGCATGTGGTAGTCTAGATGACTGGGTTAATGACTTTGTAAAGAAAGCTGAATTTGACTCTGAAGGTCAGATTCCAGAGCTACAGAAAGGTCAGTGTTGCTCTGTAAAGTTCTACATGAGTTTATATATTAAGAGTGGACAAAAGGATCTGCTGGCTGCCCATGCCCCTGTTCCATCCTGCACCGCCATCGGTGACACCTGCCCCATGGTGCAGATATTAAATGTGACTACCCTGGTTCAGAAGATGCCTTCAGGTAGTCCATTTCCAATTCCTGGCATCTTGAGGTATAAATCATGAGTTACTAGGGCTGGGAAAAGAGTTTATATTGCTCAGTTAGGTGCTCCAATGCGCCAGCAGATCACAAGACAATTTGAAATGTGTCATGTGATATGAAGAGCATTTACAGATATATTGTTCAGATGTCATAATGGAACATCCTGAGTGACATCCTTAGCAACAAATACTGAAGATCTATAGAAGTATTCCTTATCTCAGTAATATGCACATAGATGAGTTCCTAGTCTATCCTATCTCCATCACTGCTTCACCAATGTGCAGATTATTTTCTCTGGCAAGGGGTGTTTCCTGTTTATATATAGGCTTGCCATGCAAGCAAGAGCCCTAATTTTACTCTTCAGATATAAAGCCTACATATCAGCAAGAATCTGTCCTCTACAGACATGGTCTTCTCCATGTGAATAAAACCATGTTGGAGAAAGAAGGGGCTAGAAACACCCCCATGCAAATGTTGGGAGAGATCAGAGTCATTAAATCCTGATTATTACTTCAGAATGAACATAAGTGTAAGAGGAACAAACCTTTTAAATCATTCTTTTTGTTAATGTATGGGAAAAATAAAACATAGAGTGTCATCTGTATTCCACTTAATTTATTGACAAAGTTCTGGTTGATTTTAATGAAACAGGATAGTAATACCGAAAAATCTAACTATTGAGTCATTGTCAAATGTAAATTGAGAATAACTGCCATGTAATAATACTGATACCAAAATACATTTCCCAAGTGTGTGTGGCTGAGTTCTGATGGGTTGGAAAGGACTGTTCTTTATTATTACCAGGAAACTGTGCAGAATGATAGTGGGAGGATAAAGAGCCAGAACAGTAAAACACCGTCTCAGATGTAAAGTAATTCTGTCTTGTAACATAGATCCACTGTGTCACTAGCAGTCACACTGTATTCTTCAAAGCAAGGTGATCACTTCTGATTCTCTGTACGTAGTGTAGAAAGTGTTCCTTTAAACAGAATGTGTCACTAGAAATAATTAATGACTTAGCCATGTTAAGGCTAAATGATATTTAGCTTTACTTAAAATGCAAACATCCTCTGCAACTATAATTCAGTATGTTTAAAACAATTTTCTTTACCATTAAAGTTAATAATATGTGCATTAACCTGTGATGAGGTTTGAATCAATATTGCATTTTTGAAGATGGGGGCTCATGGACAGCTTTGTCTACATATTGATTGAATTGTCATTTGTTTAAGGTATGAAACAAATTACATGCCACACCAATATCATTAATGTGGCCTCTCCAAACTGCTGAATCTACAAGTCCATGGAGTACATGACATTCCATTGAGAAAGTATTGGAATTATGGTGAAATACAATTGCTTAGCATGCTAAATTTGCTTGATTGCAGTAAGAACCATTTTGCGCCCATTCGGGCATTTGACCATCAATATTAATTTATTGTTACAAGTTTGCCACCCTTCTTCTCTTTTAATTGATGCTGACATACTTTGATAAAGTGCATTGGTTCTGAAGTATGTTTTGTGGAGAGTATCCATGATAAAATCCTTGTGTGTATAATGTTGTACAAGACTGTGCTGTCTCAATTATAGATTCTCATTGAAATTTGCTTTAGCTTCAGCATCATAGGTATTTTATAAGATTCTCAGGTATGTTTTAAAGTCAATATATTCTGAAATATTAATCTAAATAGTACTAGGATTGTAACTAAATGTAGTGAAAGACAGCATGAATTTGAAATTTGGTAACTTTGAAGAGTTTAAACAATCATTAAATGACAAATATATTTTATTTATTTATTATTTATTTATTTATTTATTTAACTTATATGCCGCCCACACTACCTGAAGGTCTCTGGGCGGCTTACAGCACTTAAAATACAATAAAAAGGCAAAATAAAAGGGCAAAATAATTAAAATGCAATTAAAATATTCTAAAAGTTGCCATCAGACCCACATTTGATGTTATTTCAGTTAAAAGCCATTTGGAACAGGAAGGTTTTGACCTGGCGCCGAAATTTTTCCTAGGACTTCCATATTTATTTCCCGCAAATTAAGCTCTTACTTTACTCTCTAAATAATATAATATATGGATCTTCTTAAAATGCACTGTCAAAATTACCCCATCATGCATTTATTCATTGCTGCCTTTCACATTTTCTAATCATTAGAGTAATTACTTACTCAACATCTGAGCATATAAAAATTCTGTATACTGGATTGTGCAGTTAATTAACAAATGTGTAGGGTTTTTTTTAACTGAGTCACTTAAAATTATATAGAGTTTGAAGGTAGATTACATTACTAAATTCTCAAGAAGATTTTTCGATGATCTCTTACCAGGTAAAAGTGATCCCTTTTGTGTAGTTGAGTTGAACAATGATAGACTGTTGACTCACACAGTATACAAGAACCTCAACCCTGAATGGAACAAAATCTTCACCTTGTAAGTTTTAATGCAGTGCTTTCTCATTTTACTTCCAAGGCTGGCTAGTCCTTTCAGAGTTATCAAGATAAAGATAAATTCCTCTTATTTCTTAAGGAGAACTGCATATTAAGGCGTAAACATAAATGTAAGGTAGATATTTCAACCATTTTGAAACGATTTTGTGAGTGTTGGCATTAAAAATGTCAGAGTACTTTTGAGATAGTGTAGTTGGCTGGTTTGTTGCTATTAGGCTATGGATGTGGGCTTTCTAAAGTTGGTTTCAAGAAACTTTTAGAAACTGATCTGGCAACTGCAGCCAGGTTCCTGCTGGTGCTCAGTTGACACTGAACTGTGTTCCTTTTGTATATGTCCAATATCACTTGATGCAAACTATTTTAGCTTTAAGTTTAGGTAATTGAAGACACTACTGTCAAATTCAAAACGGTACTCCTTTTGTTTCACAGCAGCCACTAATGAACTGAATGTACAAGTCAGGGATTCCAAAATACATGTTGGCTTTCCCCGATCTCTGATCCATTGGATACTTTGCCATGTTGAAATTAATCCTTAGAAACAGGAAAGAAACATCTGTGAAGGAAAAGAGAGACTTTGAAAGAATAAAACAGTAACAATACAAAAAGATAGTGCAAGAGCTGGTCCTCTATTTCCTTTTCTCTCTAATTATACTTAAGAATTTTAAATCCAATAAAGGTGAAACTACAACGGAAGTTGTGCTTTTACCTGTTATGATTATTATGAACCAACCCATTGTTTATCTTAGTTTTATGTAGAATTGTCATACTGCATGTCTTGCATTTCATTGCCCTTTGGCTCTTCTGTTTACATTTGTAAATGGTTGGCACTCTTTTTTAAGACAGATATGAGGATATATAGATACAGTGGTGCCCCGCATAGCGAGGTTAATCCGTTCGGGATTAACCCTCGCTATGCGGAATCGTCGCTAAACAGGTAGGGAAAACGTATTGAAACGCATTAAACTAAGTTCCAATACCTTGCTTACTTACCCGTTCAGCGAGGATTCCCCTTGCCGGCAGCCATTTTCGCGCCCTCGCTAAGCGAGGGCAGGGCGTGAAAACGGCTGCCGGCAGCCATTTCCGGGCTCCAAAATGGCCGCCGCAATACCCGATCTTCGCAGTGCGGGTTTTCCCCATTGCGACGATCGGGTATGTTTCCGTATAGCGATCCCGAAAAAGGGATCGCTATACGGAAACATCGCTATACGGTGCACTCGCTAAGCGAGGCACCACTGTATTTTCGGTCTGCAAAATCCATAATCCCATGCTATTGGCTGTGCTGCATAGGCCTGATGGGAATTTGCAGTCAAACAGTGGACGGAAGAGTGAAAGTTCCTCCTTTTGTTTTTTGACTATTCAACTTAGTGAATGCAAATGAGATGTAGGAAATATAATACAAATGCAAAAGGGGTATTATTGTTCTCGAAGACTATCACCATTACATTCTTCCTTAACTTTGTAATGTTCTGATCTCAGATGTCTGTTGGATTGACTAGGCTAAAATGATTGTCGGGCATTCCATGAGAGAGAGAGAAAAAATGAGTATAGAGAAGTAGGTTGTTTGCTACTTCACTATCCAGTAATATTCTAAAACAACAGTCTTGTGACATGTTTTTGTGGCCGACATGAAGATGCCGGCCACAGAGACTGGTGAAACGTTAGGAAGAACAACCTTCAGAACACGGTCAAAGAGCCCGAAAAACCTACAACAACCATTAGTCTTGTGACATGTTAGAACCTAACAAGTTTCACTTGGCATAAACGTCAATGAACTGCAGCCCACATCACCTGACACATCCAAATGGTATTCAGTGAATCAATGGGAATTTGGTGAACCAACTCCTCTGTAAGCTTCATTAATTCAAATGGGCCCACTCTAAGTGCAACTTATTTTGGCATAGTAAGTGACAGTTAGTAGAGGCCCATTTGAATCAATAGAACATATGGAGTTGATTGACCATTACACACTAATTCAACGAGCCTACTCTAGTGCAGTTTACTGTACTAAGCAGCAGAACTTTGGCCCCTCTCTCACACCTCTAAATGTTTCTGTTTAGACACTTTGGCTTTGGTTTTTATAATTTATTACTGTAATTTTATTTATTTAAAACATTTTATACTGCCTTTCTCCATGGCAGCTTACATCATTAATATTTAAAAGCTAAAAACAGTATATATACAAATATTTAAAAAGAGTCAAACAAATGCCACACTAAAAATGGTAAACAAGATCAACACCAAAAACATGTTCAGAGCATCAAGGCACAACATTCATTTAAGAACTCTCAGACAGCCAGTCACTAAGGAAACACCTGTCTTGAAGAGAAGGATCTTCACTTGAAGATAGCAAAGCCTGGCCCCCTGTGAGAGTTCCCAGAGTATGGGAGCAGTGTCAAAAGTCCCTCTCCTTTGTTCACAGCGTGAAGGGGTGGGACCAAGACAAAGGCCTCCCCTGATTTATTTATTTTTTTAACACCTGGCGGGTTTATAAAGGGAGACATGGTCCTTGAGAAAGCTTGGAACCCAGCCACATAGGGCTTTATAGATTAAAACCAGGACAAAATGGAAGTTCTCTCACACACAGCACATTAAAAAATCATTATAATAAGTGACACAATTTATGGAAAGGGAAATTTCTTTGTCTTTAGAGTGAAAGAACTTCACAGAAGTGTTATGATTCTTATATTCTTCCTCTCAAATGAAAGTAGAAGCTAACTTTTGTTGTGACCTCTCCACTTCTCACCAGCCTCAAAAGCCCATAATATGTTTCCTTGAATGTAACCTATTTTTTATTAATCTGGCTACTTCTAACTGTTCATAATTAATTGTAACCACAATTAGGAGCTCAGATTACACCATAAACTATGATTAATATAAAATGGAAAGCAGAAGCTTTCAGTCTCATCCTATTAGCCATGTTGGAAGAGGAAGATGAAGAGGGAGTGTTTCATATTTTGGAGCTACGTTCATTGTAATTGTGATAAACTGTAGTTTAGCATTATGTGTGACTGAGGTTAAGCTAGTACACAGCTTAATACCAAAATTTTTATGCTCTATAAGTTGATGCTTATTCAAATGAATAAGAGAAAGCTATGAATATATTAATTGCTCCCAAATGTAGTGCTTACACAATGTGATTTTGGTAGCATGTACCCCCCCAAAAATCTATTTCTGTCTCCTTGGGAGCAAGCTCATATTTCTGCAAATATTCATTACTAAATGCATGCAATCAATGGACTGAATCAGAATAAATGTTAAATAAAAGCTTTCTCATGCTATGTGTGGTATACATGCCCAGAACTGCAGTGTCCAGTATTGTTCCAATTAGAATTAATCTGCTTATAACTTAGCTTTCCTGATTTCTAGTTTTTTTAAATATGTGCCATTTTTTTCTGTAAGTTAACACACTTGCTTCAATAAACATTTAGTTAGATGACTTTTTCACCTTTATTTCTGCCCCGCCCCTTTTGAAGCAATATTAAGGATATCCACTCAGTTCTTGAAGTGACTGTTTATGATGAAGATCGAGACCGGAGTGCTGACTTCCTGGGCAAAGTGGCTATACCGTTGTTATCTGTAAGATATTATCATTATTGTCATTACTATCATTATTATCATTATTATTGCACTGTTCTGTGTGTTTTTCTGCTCACGGAAACAATCAGTGCTATCTGTCATTTTTCAACCAAGGTCTGTAATAAGAACACTAAAAAAATTTAACATACTCAATTCACGGCCATGTTGAATCCCATGATAGTTAATTTTTCCTGACAGACTTGGTCCTGGTAATGAACAGGTACTTGTCAGAATTGCCACAGTTGTTTTGGGTTCTCTGTCAGTTTCAGCAGCTGGGGGTCAAAGGTCATCGAGGGAGTGTATTCAGTGGAGACCACGAGACAGACGGCTGTCATGTCCTTTTCCTGCAGATTCAAAATGGTGAACAGAAAGCCTACGTCTTGAAAAACAAGCAGCTGACAGGGCCAACAAAGGGGGTCATCTATCTTGAAATAGATGTGATTTTTAATGCTGTAAGTCTTAACTTTGGCTTTTTTGTACTGCTAAAGAGTTCAGTTTCATGAAAGCTTTTGTTCCTGATTTGTAGAGAATTTCTGTCATTACTCATTTTCTCTAAACCTTGATGCATGCTGCAGAATGCTCTTCTGCCACTAGCTGAGACATCCACAGTTTTTCACTTTGCTCCTATGGCTGCTAATGTGTACACAAGCATGAGTTTCTGTGCCTCACATTTCTAGCTTACAATCTAGGCCTCATGACTTAGAAATGTCATATTGATGATTCTAAATGTTAAATATATTGGTCCCTAAAGATAATGATGCTTTTATGTACAGGTGAAAGCCAGCGTACGAACATTAATACCCAAAGAACAGAAGTATATTGAAGAAGAGAACAGAATTTCAAAACAGGTAGCTTTAAAAAAGGCTCAGATGTTTCCAAAATACCTTAAATCAAGAGTAACCTTGCATTGTTATTTGTTTGTTTGTTTATCTATCTATCAAAGAGAGGAGCTGGCCTATTTACACAGATTTGAGGATATAGATTATAAATGTCAATCTCATCCTGCTAGAGTCTTGTGTATGTATGTGTGAAATGTGACCGTGAGAACATAGGGAAAGTTATTAATCTGACTCCGCATATCAGGTTATAACACAGGTGGCTGTAAATTTAGTCTAGCATTCATTTTTGTAGCTATGTGTGTCCTGGAGGAACTCTTATATTGTTGCAGATTAGGAAATGTATCAGCCTTTTGTTCTCTTAGTTCTGCTTTTGTGGTGCTTACTAGAATCTTTATCAAAGAAACAAACAAAAAATCATTTGAATCTTCAGGGCTGGTTGAAAAGGGTCTTTCCTTCTTTTCACATTTTTTTTTTACTAATTAATGCTTTCAAAAATTCCAGTAGTAACAATTCCAAAAGTGCAATTTTTATAATAACCTCTCAGCTAGGCTAATAATGCAGAATTAAATTATTCCAAATCACTCATCTTTATAAGATGTTGCTTTTTTTCATTACAGTATTTGTATAATTTTTATGTAAAATGTAGATTTTCTTTTCAGTAAAGAACTTTTTATTCTGAGGAATATGAGGAATATAATACTTTCATTAGAGTGGAAGAAGGAAGCATTGATTTTTAAAAAATGGTATTTTACTCCAGATATATAGTTCTCTTCAACTTCTGCTTAGAAGCTGTTAGGATTATTTGTAGGAATAATAAAGCTATAACTATTATGAACCTTAGATGTCTTCAGTGAACTTCATGTGTTGATTTAAGGTCGGTATTTTCTACCTGTTGGTTACAAATCATTATAGTCTCTTAGAGAGATTATTTCCCTTCTTTTTCACATAATGGATCCCTCCTCAACATGATGTTCTCTATATTTTGGTTACAACTTCAGTCAGTCCCCAGAAATAAGGTATATATTAATGCATAATGGGATTTGTAGTTCAAAATATCTAAAGAGCATCATGTTGTGAAAGGCTGTAGTATTACATTGTGTTGTCATAACTAAATGGAAAAAGAGAACTGATGAGAACTTAACACATGAAATCTCAAATCCACTTACCTCATTAGTATAAAAAAATGAATAAGCACAACTTCAGAATTCCAGTTATAGGAATTTAGACTTATATCTTAAATGTCTGGATCTCTATATATAAAACATCCTTTTAATTTTTGAAATTAAAATGTGTTAGTATATATAGCCATGTTTTAACTTCAATTATTTTATGTGGTTTTAAGAATTCCATAAACCTGCATTTGATTCAGCTATCAGTAATTTGACTGATAAATATTATAGGAATTATTTCACCCTTTTGTTGCTTTTGTTTTCATACTACAGTATTTTAAGCTGAAATATGTTCTGAGCAGCCTTTGTACTCGAACTATGTAAATCGGGCTAAAACATGCTATCTCTTATTCTTGCAGCTTCTTCTAAGGAATTTTATCCGTATGAAACGTTGTGTCATGGTTCTCATAAATGCTGCCTATTACATAAACAGTTGCTTTGACTGGGATTCACCACCAAGAAGTCTTGCTGCTTTTGTGGTATGATATTTCCTCCTTAAATAGAAGATTAATCTTAATATTAATGGCATACTTATCTAAAATCAATATTTAATGGGCTTTAGCAGTGGTGCACAACTTTATGTGACAGCCAAAATCAACAAGCAGGAAACAGTCTGTAGTTTAAGGCTGTTGCTAGATCTGCCAACACTTCCTGTAATTGGTGTGTGTCCACAGTCAGTGTTTGTATTAGGCCCCAGGAAGTTTGATGCAACCAAACTCTGCTTAATAATTTTTTTTGCTGCTGATAGCAAGTGTCATGGCTCCAAAGATAGCCAGTAAAAATGAAGTTTTTTTTAAAGTGGCCACAGGTTTGTTTAAATTGCCAATAAATGATTTAAGTATCTCAGATATCTGGCAGTTGTGTTGTAGAAATGTTGAGTATGAATTGCTTTGCTAGTAAAATGCACATTTCAAAAATGGAGATGTAATAATGGATCTTTTTATTTTGGGGAACATGCTTTGCGTGTTGCTCTGGGGAATCATGTGGCAGGGACCTAGGACAGAGCACTTTGCCATGTTTATATATTCAGGGAAGAAGAACAGTGTTATATGATACCTTGTCTCATGTGGTCTCTTGACTTCAAAAGTTGTTATACGACCTGAAAAGTGACAAGAGGAGCAGCAATTGCATCCTAATTATAATTTGATAATGGCAACCAACAAACTGATATAGTAATCTTGGGGGGGAATTATCAATGGTAGAGTGTTTTTGGGCTTCTCCTAGACACCTAGTCTGCCACTGTTGGAAGCAGAATCCTTAACATGACAGATTTTTTGTACAGAAGAGCTTTTATGTTTCTAGGGGTTTTTGTATGCATTTTAAAGCCAGTAGCTAAAAACCAATGCTTAAAGAGGTTTTTGTTCTCTCTGTTTATTCCCCCTGAATATCTGAATTGAATTTCTGTTTACACTGTAGAATACAGTTCTGCTTGGCAAGAAAACACCTTTGTCCAACCCCTGGGCATTTTTCTGTTTTGAATTTTTGGCTTTATCTCTTCATGATTAATGCACAGCCTTTTGAATCCTGTTCAAATCTGGAAGTTATTGCTGAAATTTTTTTTGCTTGTGCCTCTGCTGTTGTGAACATAGAGAGCAGTACACTGTCCTTTCTTACTCACAACCAGGCCTTTCACAGGCACAGTTGTTTCAGAACTGAGAAGCCAAGAGCTATCAGTATCATAAACTAAATTTATTCTATAACGTTTATTTTTTCTTTTCTGGTCTTCCTGTTTTCCTATCTTTTTTGGAGCTGTTAAATAATCTGTCGTGATATAATTTAGTGGCAGGATGGGCAGAGAAGACATGGACCATCTGTCTTTCTTTGACTCCGTGTCACATGTGTATATGGACAACATTGGCGCAGACAGACATTGTTTTAAGGTGCTTGTGAAAGTATCAACATCTATAGAAAAATTGAAATACTCATCTTGTATGCTGTGATTTTTTCAGACTGACACATTATTAATGAATATTACTGAGCACTTTCAAAGCCTTTTGATAGAAATAGCTGATACTGGGCTACTTATACCCAAGAATTTTACTCAGTTCTTGTCCTAAGCCATCCTGCAGTTACCTATAGTGCCACAGCAGATATGTGATTGCCTATGATTGCAGCTCTGCAAAAAGCTGTATGGTATGTGTCCCAGAAAGATCTTTGGTGTATCCGTTGATTACTGCACACCATCTGTTCAAGTGAGATTGAAGTCTTGGAATTGGAGTAGCTTAAAGTGAGCTACAGATTGCAGAATGCGGCAGTTAGAGAATTGCAGATTAAATGAGCAGATCCTGTGATTTTGATAAAGATCCAGAATTGTGTAAAGTTGGACTTTGCAAATTGGATGATTCTATGTGCAGAATGAAGAAGGTGATTTTGTTTCCTTAGCCTAGTCTCTTAAGTTCCTTACAGTCTTGAACATTCACTCTTGAGGATTAAGGGGACATGAGAATAGTGTCTGAGGTGGTGCTGGGGGCTGCGTGGGAAAGGAGAACTCAGTGAACATTACTGCCACACCTCTAGTCAGAAACTTCTCCTTTTCTTTGTTGTCATTCTCTGATAACAGAAGGAGAGCTTCCATTTGTAGAGTAGATTCTACATGAATTCTATATTAATTCTACATATTAGATTTAAACAGATGCTTACAATGCACAGTACATGAGATCTAAATATATTCTCTGAGGCTAGAAGGGGCATACTGAAAAAGCCGTGGCTGTAGTATTTTAATGTTGCTGTCTCTTGCTATTTCTTATCTTCATCTTTACAAGTGTTAAATATGCAATAAGTAAGCGCAACCTAAATATTTCAATATAGAAAGCATTAGTACACATAATTGCATCCTGGTTTATGTGCCAATAAAGCTATCTGAATTACTTCTACATTCTTTCCACATGTAGTGATTATAATACAATATTTTTACGTGTAACAGGTGAGTGGAAGACATCACATATGGAAAAATGACAAAGGTTATTTTTAAAATAACCTGATGAAGATACTGAAATGTCTTCAAAATTAGGCTCAATTTTCCTTAGGCTCATGACATTCGTGCACTTGTAAATGTTAGAGAGGATGAGACATACAGGGCAGGAGAGGAAGGAATGTACGCAACCTCTTTTATGTACTGTCGACTTTCTATAATGAGCAGAAAAATAATTGGACAAGTAAGCTATCAGTGAAAGGACATACTTCAACATAAGTCATTGAATTATTTTGCAGGACAAACCTTAATGTTTTAATTTTATCGTGGATAATTTATTGGTCCTATTTGTCCATTTTGAATTGTTTTAGCCTTTTCAGTTGTTCTAAAGTAAGTGCTGCTGTGTTAACATTAACATTTGATATTTTACACATTTAATTCCTGTACTGCTGTGTGATCTTCAGGGAAATGCACTTGAGCGCTACCAGAGAGAGACAAAGTATTGATCAGCTAACATTTCAGCTACATTTATGTATGTCGCAAAATTAATGAAAATGCCAGACAAAAATGTCAGAGTGCACAAAACGATACGATTTGAATTTTGGTAGTTTAATGAAAAATTTAAGATATATGTTATCACATGTCCCTTTGGTCTGTATTGTACAGTTCATAATAGATTAATTAAAGGGAAACATGCAGTTTACTTTGAGGAGTGTTGAGCACAACTTCTAAGGGAAGAACTAATTCTCAAAGTAGCTGCTGTTTCCAACAAGACTTCAATACGAAATTGCAAGTTTGAATATCCAAAGATGGCTTTAAGTTTAAAAAAAATAGTATTTTCATCTGTCAGAATGATGGCATTGTATTTTTAGGCACTTGTAGTTTTCCTTCACTGCTCTTTTATACTTTTCCTATTCTGCTCTTTTTCCTTTCCTCTCAAAGAGCCTAATCTAAATACATGTTTTTATTAACTTCACCAGTCAAATGAACAGATGGAACCATATCCTGAAGTGTTTGAGTTCTTAGGCTGATGGTTTATGTTATTATTAATAGGGAAACCTTGGTATATCAAGATGGAAATGTTCTTGTAGCTCCCCTTTTCCCCTGGATATGTCCCATGTCTTTTGAAACATCCATGTAAAGCCAGTATAATTTAAGAATTTTTTTAAAGAAATATTTAATGTTAAAGTTTTTTTCTCAGTGAACAGTGCTACATTATAGACAATTACAAATATGTCCTCAAATTACAGTCTTATGTGAAAATTGCAATAGTCATCATAGCTAGTCAATAAAAACCATTACTTTATTCAATCGTACAGTTTCATTTTACTGCTATATAGATAGCTAAATAAATAAATAAATAAATAAATAAATAAATAAATAAATAAATAAATAATCATGACATAGGCGTGACATTGCTGTTTTTGTCTTTTCAGACCGCTTAGAAATAGTCTATATCTATGCTATGTTATTGATTTTATCTTCAGAATCTTGTGGTTTTGCAAGTTGATGCACAAGGCAGACTGTCCTTAAAAGAAGGATAATGGCTGCTGAAATGTCTTCTGGACTCTGAGCATGTGCAAATGGCATGTGGTTATCGTTATAGGAAGGTAGTGAGGTTTTCTTTAGTTATAGACATGTGTATTGTCCTGCACTATAGAAGTATACTGAAAACACACTGGAAAATACACACTCAGTAATCTGACACAGTAAAAATTGGTTACTAATTGGAATCCAGTGTGTTACCTGGTGTTTAATAAGTTTGTCATCCTTTTTCCAGATTGCCTCCTCCATCCAGAACCACTTGTGGCACTTGAAAAGCTGCCTTGAGGCCAACACACCCATTCAGTAATATATAGAAGCATATACCATTCACACATAGGGTTTTCTAGATCCCAGCCTTTATGTTGCCATGCATATTTATTTTGATCAAAATATCCAGTCATATTCTTGTAGAGTGTAATTCTACATTTTCAACATGTATAATGGGCAGGGGGGCATCTATTATTTCCAATTTGTCTGAAAGCTTTTTCCCTCCTGTGCCAAAGAGTATGCCTTTGACTTAACTGAGATGGCAAATGGTTAGCTTCATGAACAAATAAATTAATATTTTGCTGGTTGAATAGCTCAGAGATTTAGGTGTTTAGCTGAGGAGCCAGAGACTGGGAAATTGATTCTCCACGGTGCATCCCAGAAGAGCCAGCCTGTGGGTCCTTGGGCAAACTGTACAGTCCTAGGGTGCCCCAGAAGAAGGGAATGGTAAACTACTTCTGAATCTGCTTTACCTAGGAAACCTTGAGCAGAGTTGTCTCAATGGCCCACAATCATTATTAAATTAATATTTAATGCCAGGATGTGAGGAATTACTTCAGCACTCCCTAACAGCTTGGGCATACCCAGCAGGATATTTGACTTTGAACACCAGGGCAAGAAGAGCAGAAGAAGAGATTATATTCCCGTATGGAAAGATAAATGGCAAGTTGCCTATTTTGTTCTGCTCTCTAAAGTTGCTTTTGCAGAATGCAGTGTGTTTTCCTGAACTCAGTCTTTCTCATTCTGAAGGCCCAAGGTGGGGGGTGGTGGCAGCAAATGGTTGTTACAGGTTCCTGTACAGTATTTTATTTCAAGTGCACATTCAAGAAAGAGCCTTTTGATGCTTTAATTTTTGCCATCTGCACCCCCCATGTCAGTATAACATATCAGTTTCCTTACATATGAAGGAAGAAGATACTGTATTTCTATAATGGGATTAGTTCAGGGCATCTTTAACACAATTTTTAAAAAAAGGAATATTGAACTACACTTCTTAGTTACCACATCCATTATGTTCCTTTTCAAGTTCAGCTACCTGTTGCCATATGCAAATGCTGTTTTTTTTCATTTTATGCATTTCCCTAACCTTCAGTATTGTCTTCACATTCGTTTTCAGATTGAAGAACTGACTTTTTGTCAATTTTATAGGCAGCAGATGGTGTTTGTTTGTTTGTTTAAAATATTTTACCCTGCCTTTCTCCTTTAAAGGACCAAATTGTGGTGACAACGGTTCTTTACTAAAATAGACTGAAATCTAGGCGGAATATATAGAAGAAAAGATATAGAAATGAATGGAAGAAAACTCTAGAATGGATATTTCTCCTCTTGCCCCTTAAAATTGGCAATTTACCATTCTCAGCATGAAGACAGGAAATAGAACTAATTTATATTTGAATCTGAGCAGTGTTAGGAAAGAGGTCCTCCAAATTTGGTTGGGCTGTGGATCCTGTTACCCTTGGAAGCATGGCTTAAAAGAAGTGGTGGGAATTTCAACCCACTCCCCTGCATAGGTCTCGCATTACCCGTCTCTGCACTAAAGTAGATCATATTCTTCTGTGGAAACATCCACGGAAAAAGTAGAAGAGTCTATTGTTGATGCACTAACTATATCAGAAGAGACAACAATCTTTTTAAAGTGTGAGAAGTTAGCAGATGTAAAATATTTAGTCTGAGGTGGAAATGTACGTTTCACATATGAATTGTGAAAGAAATGCTATTTCAATTTTACATTTATTTGTGCTCACAATGGTTGCGGGATGTTTTTTATTCTAGAACTATACGGGCTTCTTTTGCAGCATTGTAGCCCTACCGGTAGTAGGTCTGCAAATTCTAATTATAAGTACATCTGAGTGAGACACATATCCTACTCAGCAAAACAAAACAAATAACGATGAAATTCATGACACTTAAATAAATAAAAAAAACTAACACTCATTGACACAGGAAAAGTGAACTTGCTGTTAAAGGGCAGTGCAGAATTAGAATACAGTATAGAGAAACTGCAATTAATATCTACTGCACAGTAGTCTTTATTACGGTACTCTCCAGAACTACATACTGTATGTTGTCAACATGATTAGGCATGTCTGATATTCAGATTATAATGAAATCACCTTCATTAACTAGAAGTAACTCATTAATGGGCCAAATTGTGTTCTTCTATCCCTCATTAAAAAGATAACATGTTTTTAAAAGGGCATTCAGTTAATGTAATCAGGATTTTATAGCATAACTGTCCTTCCATGTAGAGGTAACATGTAAAGTCATTTTTGAAATGTGATTTGATTCTCCAGTAAAAATACATTAGATAAGTCTCGTTTGAAGAGCTTTGTACTTCTCCATATAAGTTTCAGTAAATGAATACTGTATATGTTGGATATAAAAATATAATTTCCTTATTTAGTTAATAAATGTTAGGTATAAAAAAAGGGTTGCCATAGGTTGAAGGTGACTTTACGGCACATAACAAGAACAATGTTAAAATATTCCATCTCTCACACCAACCCCACAATAAAGGTACAGCTACTCCTTTCTACTTTTTGTTGCATAAAAATTAATATGTGGTTCTGCATATTACGCTCTTAGAAGACTGTCACTTTGTCAGGGTTTTCTCCTTTAATGAAATCAATGTGTGTGGGCAGCGTCTCTTCTCTCTCTCTCTCTCTCCCTGTTTATAATGGGTGGGGTGGGGGATAAGACTCCTCTCTTTCATTCCCTGTAGCGTTTAATCCCAGTGATTCTCTCCATATCATCCCTACCAGGGTGGCTTTAGCTAGAAGCATTTCATTTGCCTCCCCCCCACCCCCGTCTGCCATAAAGCTGTGCAGCTCCCATGCCTCACTCATAGCTCTTTGTTTACAGCACTTTTCCTTCTGTGCTTTTCCACTTCCTGTGCATAAGATCAAGGCAAAACATGCACACTGAAGTGTTTTCTGAACCATGATGGGATAGCACAAACTCTTGCCCCTGACAAGAGCTGATGGGAGGTTTGCATGCCTGCTAACCTTCCTTCCAGTAGGCAAATGCATAATGACCTTGGTTTCCACCAAAGACTCAGTAGGAGTCATGGAGAGATTTTATTTTATTTTTAAATTTTATTTGAACTAGCTTGGTAACTTGTTATTTGAATTTTTGATAAGACTGTGTGTCACATCTTTCTTTCTTTCTTTCTTTGTACTGAAAGAAGCTCCAATGTCAAAACCAACTACTTAAGACAACTAAAGATTTGAGAAGTAGTCAGTGGCTGCTTCACTCCTGATGCTGTACAACTACTGCAGGGGTTATGAATTAATAAAAATGTAACTGCTTTGCTGTATAAGGATAACAGTTAACCACACGAGGCCATTATAATAGCATTCTTACTACTCGGCTCTTTAGTAAATTTCATTTTCTTATTTGTAGTCAGGAATTTACATACATAATAAGGTTAAATTAATCTCACTCATTTAATTCCTTAAATTGCGCAAACCTATTCAATAGTTAGGTGTTTCTGGATACATCGAATAAGTAGCTTGGCCCACTTATTTTGTAAGCTAAAAAGGACTAACTGAAATACTGATATAATTATTGTTGGGTAATATTTCTTCTTAGTGAGAAGGTTTTCATTTTACACAATTCCCTCCCTCCCGTTACTAATGTGATCATGGTTTGTATCTCTTTACACCAAACAGTTACAACACATATCTATTTCCGCAACAGAGCGCTTGAGGATAGCTAGGCGCAATTCACAGCTGAAAACTTCAACAGCTATCTAGTAGTACTAGAAGGATATCATTGAACTGGTTGAAGTTACCTACCTCAGGAACAATTACTTGTTCAGGGTCAAATACCCTTTCACCTTTCTACCTGAACACCTGCAAATTGAGCTGTTTCCCATTCAGAATTTTAAGAAGAGGACCATTGTCTGGGAGGTAGTTTGTTTCTGGGAGAAAAGTTATGCCAGTTCACTTTTAAATGAAAGACAAGTCTGTTGTTACTTAAAGGATATTAAGCTTCACTGCATTTTTGAGGAAAACAAATTTGCAGTAACTTTATCTGTAATGTAGTACTCAATAGGTGCAAATAGACCCTACATTGTATACAGCAGAACAGGTAAAATAAGAGTTTGTTAAAACCATAAAAGGGATTTGTAACCATTATATTTTTAACAGACTACCTTATCCAAATCATGGGTTGAAGAGGAAACGTTTCAGTTACAGCTCAGCATTAAATACCTGCCTTGTAATTTATCCAAATGCTGCCACAAAGAAGGAGGGTTTTGTCTATTCCACACACATAGTGAAATTACACATTTCCTGAAAATAAATAGACTTAGGTTCTTTGAATTAGTGCTTTAGTTAACTAGGGATTACAATAAAAGACTAAACCAAAGTAATTATTCCCAAAACTTAGCTTTGATTTGGTTTCCATTATAGTAGTGGATTATTCATTCCATTAAATGCCTTACTGATTTCATTATTTAATGCATTATTTTTGAAATATTGCTTTAAATGCATATAGTTATGAGGCATCACTGCATAAATTTTCCTTTCACTTGTAGGCTTGTTATCGATCATTCCTCAGCATCTGTTCTTTTTTATTCTTTTTGTGAATGTGAATTCCTACCCAGCATTTTGAAAGTGATACTGGAAACTTTTGGTTAGTACTCATCCAAATGTAGTCCAATGTGTTGTTATAGCTGTAATTTGTACAACTGTGAAAATAGGTTTCCGTTTGTATTAATAGGATGTCTGCAGCTGGGTAAAAGTTTTATAGTAAATATGAGGCAGAGAAACTAGTAAAGCTAAAGAGAGGAATGTAATATTTCTCAGAACATGCTAACATAAAGCATAAAGAAATTACATAAGTTAACTAAATTTTGTATTAATTGGCAGAATATTAGCTTCTTGTGCTCCTTAATTCAAGATTAAATCAAATATTACATTCAGTCATTTAACCTCATTCAAAATGCCTACTTAATTTCTTTATTTCAAGACAATAAAATGTTAGTAATATACTTTCTTTAAAAACTTCAAAATAGAAATGAGGATAGAGCAAATAATACTAGCAGAAAATATAAATGTGCGTGAATGAGTTGTTTGTCTTAATTTAATTTTTAAATAATTCCAAAAAATTAATTGAAACAATTGGACAGAGTATATAGAAGAAAAGTATTTGTGAATAGCATGAACGGCGTCACTGGGGTTAATAGATATACATCCCAGCTCAGACTGCACATTAGAGTAACAATAAGCATCATCATTAAGAACTGGGATAAAAGATGGGTAAAAAAAATTGCTTGATAATTGTCTGATCAAGGGACAATTAACTGTTAGGAGCAATTGTTTTCTTCTCCTTTTCCTCTTCCTTCTGGTCCCAAAACTCTCCCAATAATTAAATTGAAAAGTGTGTGCCAGAATTTGTGTGCAATTGCTGATTATAAAGATGTGATAGAGAGCTGTACTCTTCATGTTGGAAAATAACTACTGTACATTTTATATTTCTTGGCCATATGGTCACTTTCAAAAGTATAATGTACAATTTTATGTATGCTTTTTTCAAAAGTAAGCCCATTAGTGACCCTTTTAAGCAGCACAACTGTTTAACCTTATGGGCACTTACCTACAAGCAAATCTCACGGAACAGCAGTATCTGCTTCTTGAGTAACAAGAAGTTTAAAACCAGCTGATAAAGTTTTATAGTCCTTTGCACAATTACTTAGAAATAAATCCCATTGAGAGTGAGGGTTCCAAGGAAACATGCAAAGGGTGAAATAACTGAGATTTCAGTAGAATGAGAGATTTTTAAAATGTATGTTTCCTGGAAAGCATCATGACTATCATATCATATCCTATCCTTTTCTGTCACTGGCAAGATGCAAACAGGGTTCTCCGTTTGAAGGAATTTTTAAAATATAAATGCTGATGTTTAAAAGCTACTTACATTTTGATATATGTTTTATATGTTTATGATGTAAAATTTATAAAGTATGACTTAATCAAAGTGCAGCAGACTCTTGAAAACTATTTTATGACCAGAATGAATGAAACAAAACGATAGCATAGTTTAAAATACTGTTATAAAGCAGTATAACCAAACGTGGAGCTAAGGATTTGATTCAAGAGTGATTTATTATATTCATTTTTCTCAGTCAGAATTCACTATTTAGACATCCATTTTAAAAGAAAGTTTTAAAATTATCTTGATAGCACCAGTAATGGGGATGAGATACTGAATCCACAAAAGCTTTGTAAAGTTATGACAAGTAATCCATCTTTTAGGGTTAGTACAACCTTCTGCATGAGCTTATGTCTCATAATTGACAGTCTTCATCATGTATTTGTTCTGTTATGGATTTTTAATACTGAATAGTGCCAAAGTTCAAAGGCATTTCAGAAAACCCTTGCATTAAAATACTTTGGCTGATGTTCTTTCATATTCTTTTTCACCAAAAAGCATTGTTTTGTTGAAGAGATTTTCTGTTTTTGTTTTGGGTTTTTTTTTTTTCCAGATAGTGGCGGTGGAGAGAGAAGTTTGATGCGGGTGGGAAGCATTGTCAATGCAAATATGAAAATACTGCAACTCTACAGCACAGACCTGTTCAAATATAGAATTGTAGCATGGATACCAGCAAGAATATGAAAGCACACAGAAGAAAATGCTAGAAACATGTAATTTTTGTCATGATTGAGTATCCATATGTAGACTCATTTTTTAGCATTTTTCCCATTTGAATATTACTGATCTTTAATTTTTCAAATTTAAATGTAGGGGCACATTAGAATGCAGGGATTCGCATTAGAGTTAATTTGAAGAGTATCCCTGTTCTTCAAACTTGATTAGTTTGTGTTTTCTTCAGGTTGGTGATTGAATTGGTTCTCTTAACAAAAACCTTTCTCAAAATCCATGGTGTGCTTGCACCATACATATTCACTGATTATAATACAGTTCAAAAGAGCACTGAATTTTTCGTTTCAGTAAGCCTGAAAATAATTTTCTTCCTCAGAGTAAGCAGAAAGCATTCATAAAAGAAAAAAAAAATTAAAGACAATGCATTTAACATTTTAAGTTTTGAAACTATTTCCTGATTGTTCATTTCTAGTACTAGAAGATCTTCAGCATAATTACAGCCAACATGTTGTCTGGAGGAACATCATTTATTACTAATCTTAATTGTTTTTATTGCATCATTAGGTGCTGCAGAAAACCTTGCAAAACAACCTGATTTGCCATCTTAATTATATTGAAAGCTTACAGACAAACATAGGGTGGTTTTAATTAATTTTAATAAGCATATTCAGTAATATTTGTTTTTGTCTAGTCTTATTTTCTTTGTGTTTCTATCCCTAAAGAAATGAGTGCAATCACACTGTTAGAGTGAAATCTCATATATACCTGTTAACAGTGGTTTTTTCTAAAATGATTTTGAAAAGAACATTGGTTAATCAGCACTAGATGCTGCCATGTATTTTGACTTTGTTATTTAGCAGAATAATTGAAACAGTGAGCTTGGTTCTGAAACAGGGAAAAAGCAAGCCAATAATCATAATGGTGTGATATAAGTTTCCTAGTGTTTGCATTCTTCATCGTTTTCACTCAAAAGCTAACTATAACACACACATTCTGCATACCTTCTATGGCTGTTCTTTGAAAGTATTTTTAATATGCCATTGTCCACACATGGCAGCTAATGCTGTAAAATTTTATTAATGTTAAGGAATTATCCATCTGAAACAGATGGAACTGCAGCCGTAAATAGGCTTAGATTATTTTACGAAAACACATTTAGAAATTAGCTTGGTCTAAAGACAATTTTTGTAGTTGCTAAGAATTTTGATGCATTTCGCAGCTTCTTTGGCCATCATTCTATTGCTGGTCTCAGCTCAACTACTAGTGTCCACTACTACTACTTTTACTAGAATTGAACCACAAACTCAGTGGGAGTTGTATAAGTGTTGACTTACCATTCAGCAATTAATTCAATGGCTCTACTTTCTAGTTGAGACTAGCGGTAGGATACTGGCCATTATGTTGAAGTGGTTTTCTCTTTCGGTTGAATGTTGAGGATAACTGTGCCTGAGCTTCTTCACTGTATGTGTTCTAGTGGCATTGTCTGCTGTAAGGGATGTATCTTATGATTAATAAGCATTGTGGGAAAGGAGTATACATGTTTTCCCCAATTTTAAAATTTGCATTGTAACGTTGTACGCTATTTGTGTTTTGTGGGGGGGGGGTGTTACTCAGTAGCATCACTTTCAGAAAATAACAAATAGAAAATCTCATAAAGGGAATAGAAGAAAAATATTTTTAGTTTTGCATTAACTGGGAAAAAGTGACCATTTTAAAGTTTTATATGAGAACCTAGCCCAAAGAGAAAAGGAAAAAGGGAACATTCTTAAAATACGTAATAAAGAAATCTTTACTAAAACGGATATGCCAATATTTTGATGTGTGGTGTTTCCTAATCAGAAAATGTTTGTCTCTTGTACAAATACAAATTGATGAATGTTGTTCTTCTCTTGAGCCTGTAGGTAGCACTATTGCCTCACAAAAGCAATAGTCTTTCAGGAGCAGTGGTCTACTTTTATTTATTTATTTAATCTTAGTAGGCTAAATCTATCTAGCACTTACATTTGCATAATTTCCAGACTTTCATGATGATCTGTGCTCTTACAACAAGTGGGCCTAAATATTGTCTTGGCCTTGTGGGTTTCCCTTTCAAAGACGTTGTTTTCTATTCTTTTCTACTGTGATCTGACGGGAGTACAGCACAGCACCCAAACCAAATATATTATTTGAAATTCCCAATGTTACAGTGATAAGCTATCTAAAAAGAGACCTATCTTTTAATGCATGGCTTTTCAGATAACAAATGCATCTGTGGGGTTCTAACATTCTGTATTCCATTTTCTTCTTTATACAAAACTCTATTCAAGACTTGCTTTATTTTCAACTCACTAATGAGGTAAATGAAGTCTCAATCTCTTAATCTTGCTTTTCTTTTCATCTTTGGACAGGGCCACCTACTTTATTTCTATTAACTTGTGTGAGAACTGGATCGGCTCCTATGAGACTGGCATAGAACAGTAGTAAGCGATCCCCGCACTGTGCTTTTGTACCATTTATTAACTGCTGCTATGAAGTTAGCAAGATGTGTGGAAAACTGTTGCAGGTTTGAGAGTTCTTGTTAAATACAACAAATAAATAAAGTACAGTGGAATGTCATAGGTGACAATTTTTCATTGTCTCAGAAATGATGCATGGCACTGGTAGACTTTGCAGAGTGACTAACAATTTGCACTGGCTAGTAAAGTGTACCTATGCCTCAAATTCACATGAGTACCTTTGGTACAGAGAATCATCAAAATAATGGTTTTTTTTTTTACATTCTACCCCTTAATATAGATTTTCTTTCAGATCTATTATACCCATAATCAGTATATACTACCAAAGGAGATTTGGTTATTATTCTAACTAGCAATCATGGCTTGCTTGAATGAAAATTTGGAGCTTTATTCTATTTTATTAATAACAAAGCAGAGAAAAATACTGTTTTGAAGTTACCACAGATTTGTTATAGCTTCTTTCTAAGGAAGATGGCCTTTAATGATTACAATAGTTTCCTTTTATTCATTTGTTTTTTGGTTAACATAAGGCAGCTGTGAGTGTAAAATTCATTGAAATTCACTAAGTGGGATTCAAAAAAAACTTACAAAGGCCTATTAATGTGCATCTTTATTATTCCTTTGTCAGTGTGCTGCACCATGGGAGACTTGAGAAGGGAACACTACAGCCTTCTACGAACAAGCTGTTTTCTAATCATATTATCTGTGCATTTGTGCGTATACTAGAACATGCAAAGTCAAATGCAGGTGGGAGGGAGCTAACCTTTGACTCACTTTAGCAGCAAAAATATTTCAGACTATCAGCATGGGAGTTTTCAGCTTTCATTGTCTCAATAGAATAGAAGGTATCTTTATCTTGAAGGCAAAGAGCACAAATAGATCCCCTATGTATGCTGTGCCACTGTTTGCTTGAATTCTTATAAAATATGAATCTTGCAAGTTGAGGGAGGAAAAATAGAGTGAGAAATTCAAATACAGAAGAAACTAAGAATTGCTTCTGATAAATGAAGAAGACCATGTTTAACTAAGTGAATGCAGCAAGGTCAACAACAAGAGCCTACCTTGCTTTTTGGTATAAATTTGCTCTACCCGCCACACTTCAAATTTCTCTTGTCACTAACTAGGTTAGAAAAGTTGGTTATTCACAAAAATGTTTATAGAGACACTACTCGGGAAGGCAGACCATTGTCTAACCGTGTTTCAGTGCATAAACTCTGTTAAACAGGAGTGTGAGCTGATATAATCAGACTTTATATCAGTACATAACGAGGCATTTCCACAAAGTCTGTTTATTGTTCTTTTGTTGATAGTTGCTAATATTGTTGTTGCCGTTGCCATTGTCAGCAGCAGCATTATCGTTATTATTTATTTATATTGTATCTTTTCACTCCTGTGCAGTGGTCAAGGGGACTTACGATCCTAAAACATAATAAAAAGAATAAAAACAAATTCAGTCATAAAATCATTAAATTCAGGAAAAACAAAATACCATTAAAACCAATAATTTGCAGAAGTAAAAAAAAAAATCATCTTAATAAAACCATTATCATACATGCCAGTTTAGGAATATATGTTCTTCTTCGTGGTCTCTGTGAATGCACACTAATGGATTAATCTGCACCTGCACAGAGCAACCTCAGAATCAGGCACATGGTGCCGGGACCTCCCATACGCTGGCTATAACCCCGCCCCCGGCACCAAGTGCCTTAGTTCCGTTTCTGCCGCCACTACTGCAGCTACTCGGATCGGAGCTTCGTGTTTATTTTTTATTTATTTATTTATTTAACTTATATGCCGCCCACACTACCCAAAGGTCTCTGGGCAGCTTACAACAATTAAAATGCAATACAAAATAAAACAATTAAAATACAATTAAAATATATACTCCAAAAATTGCCATCAGGCCCCGCAGTTGATATTATTTCAATTAAAAGCCTTCTGGAACAGTTTGTTTTTTCCCTTCAACCTCTCTTAAATCATATTCTTGGACCTCCCGGTTTTTTCTACTCGGCTTGTTTCACCATTCTTCTGGTTTCATGAGTCTAACATTAAGAATATAACTGTGTTGTTTGAGTGTTTTTCTGCAAGTTTATGGCTGCTTCGTGGCCCTTCAGACGCTGCACATCCTGTTCTAACAAGCTCTCACTTTCTGAGGGCCGTTCATAGTGCTTATTCTGTCCTGGGGAGGAGCAACAGCCTGCTTTGTGCACCGTTTGTAAGGCTTTTACTAAGCCTACCCTAAAGCAGAGACTGCAGCGACTTCGCTCCTATTTGTGGGAAAAGTTGCTTTGCCCAGCACGAGCCTCGGCCATGGAACTGCCACAAGCTCCCCCTTCTGAAGCCTCTTCAACCGTCACTCGTTCGCCTAAGCGTAGTCACAAAGCAACTAAACCGTAGTCCTCGGGCTTGAGGTTGACTGCTCCAGTGTCGATATCGAAGCCCCCTTCAGCCTCAATGCCAAGGAAGAAAAAGAAACCATCTTCCAAGACCTCTAGGCCCCCGACTGAGCCTTCGCCGTCGGCTCTTGTGACCCATGCCCAGCATGAGATGGTGTGTCTGAGCATACCATTGAGAGATGATGATATTCCTCCCTTGAGGCCGGAGGTAGCACCTTCTCCACACATGTCTTTTTCTGGATTGGGCAGATACCTTGGTGGAGGTACAGCTCGAGGCTTGAGCCAGCCCTCTGTCACCGCTGGGCTCAGTGTTGAGGCAGATGTCATGCTCTCCGCCTGCTTCTCTAGTCGCAGATGCGCCTTGGAAAAAGAAGCAAAAGGGCTCAGCATCCACTACCGCCCTCCTTATGGAGAGTTTTGGCAACCTTCCTCGGACGGTCCCAGAGACTACTTCGATCACAGGAACTACAACCTTGATGTGCGATGGCCCCCGATGCCCTACAATCCAGGCTTGTATTTTGGGCTCGCCACTGGCCATCATATTACAAGGGATATCCTTCACTACCTTGGTATTGACAGCATCCTGATTACTATTTTTTCTTTTATGATGATTGTCAATTTAAACCTCCACCTTGTAGAGCGGCTTACCAGTCAAGGCCTCAGGAGCCTCTGCCATCTTCAGGCACTAGGATCCGCAGACCGTCCCTGACCTCAGTCCCTCGACTCCATTTGGAGCTGGTTCCCCCACCACCGGTGTCGCCAAGCAGGGCTTCACAGGAGCCAGAAGAGGAGGCAGTTGAGGCCTCAGCTGTCCACCCCAACCAATATGGGTCAACTCGAGCCCCAATCAGTTTTCTTCCAGTCTCCCAAACACATCTATGACTTCAACACCAATTCGGGTGACACCGACGAGGTGGTTGAAAAGGACTCTACTCTGAACATTCCAACTCCGGGTTCTGATGTTGCAGAGAGTCATCCACCACACACCCCTATACGGTGTATTCCCACCTGATCAAAAAAAGATAGCACAAAGGATCAGGTTCCCCCCTCTTCGCTTAGCCTTTATATCCTCCCTCCTCAACCTGGTTAAAGGACCTTGGGACAAACCATCAACATCCCATCAAATTCCCCAAAGGGTTGAGAACCTTTATAAAACTCATGTCAAGGTTACTGACTTCCTTTCCAAGCATCCTCTGCCCAATTCCTTAATTGTGGACACCACAAAAAAAGAGCTAGGAATAGATCTGTGTCCATGCCTAACAATAAAGAGGGGAGGAAATTGGATGTGCTGGGACGTAGGGTTTATTCCCTTGCGTCCTTAATATTTTGCACACTTCATACTTTGCACACTTCATACTTTGCAGCACACTTTGCACTTTGAGTAGCAAATTACATGGCAGCGATTTATCACGGCCATTTATGGAATATCGTCTTGCTGGCACTGCAGGCTGCTCCTGAGGACCTTAGGTCGCCAAGCCTCACCTGCCATCAGGAGGCCATGACCCTGGCGAGACAGGAAAGAATTGCCACCAGGCATGTTGTGGATGCTGCTGCCAAGCAAATCACTATGGCTATCACAACATTTACATGCCTGGTTGCGTTCAGCCGGCATCTCTGGCAACGCCAGGGCCAGAATCGAAGATTTGCCCTTCAATGGGGTCAGTCTTCTCAATGGGAAAACGTACAAGATTCTTTATAACCTCTTGAAGCTCTGTAATACAGCCAGATCTTACAATGCCCAATCCTATCCAGTGAAGTACTGGTGCAAACCTGATGCATATTGGCCTTACCCTGACCAGCAGAGGATGCAAACATCTGGTTTTGAAGGTCAGTCCCGGCAACAATCTGCTAGACAGCGGCCTTGTCAACAAGCCCGCTGCCAAGACCATAAACCTAGGCAGAACTTTTAACTCTGTTGGCCCACCAGCAGCATCTTGCAACTTCACCCAGTTAGCACCATTCCTTCACGCTTGGGAGTCTATCACTTCCGACTCATGGGTTCTCATGATCATAGCCACAGGATATGCAATTGAATTTGACTCTACACCTTGCACAGGGCTGCTTAGAGACACTTTTCCCTCCTTCATGCTACGACAGGAGGTGAATGCACTTCTTTTGAAAGATGCCATTACCCTGGTTTATGTCCTGGATATTGCACATAGTTTTTTCTCCCAATACTTTATCATTTCTAAGAAGGATGGAGGACTTTGTCCCATCCTCGACCTTCGCCCCTTGAATTCCTATATTACACTTCAACGTTTTTGAATGGTCTTACTGGACAGCACTATCCATATATTGAGACAAGGTGACTGGTTTGCCGTCATAGACCTCAAAGATGCTTCTTTCCATATCAGTATTCGACAAGAGCATCGTCATTTTCTAAGGTTCTCACTTGACAGAGTAATCTATTAATTCAAGGCTCTTCCCTTTGATTTGTCCACAACACCATAGGTGTTCACGAAATGTTTAGCCCCGGTGGCGTCCCACCTTCATTTGCACGGTTTAACAGTATTTCTGTACCTAGATGATTGTTTGCTGGTGGCGCCTTCGTGTACTCAATTGATTCAAGTGATTTCATTTACCATATTTTTCATTGGTACACTTTTTTCTAAAATAATTAGAGGAAAAATTGAGTGCCGTTTTATACACAGAAAAAAGCAGTTGCGCGTTCGCTCAGGAGCCTCTTGCTGCTGCCTTCCCCGCCCGCCCGATCACCACCTCCCGTGGGACTGACGGGCTCAGCTCGTCTTGTCCCCTTCAGTGGCGGAGGCAGCAGGAGGCAGAGGTGAAGGCAAACAAGCACGCTCACGTGCGCACGGGCACCTCTTCCTGCTGCCGCTGCCATATCACCTCCTCCCACAATCTCCTTAGAGCATGGGCAGTGACATGAGCTGGAGGTGAGCCCTGGCAGTCGGTAGTCACACTGGGACAGGTAATCGTGCGGGCAGCAGAGACAGCAGCAACAGGAAGTGGAGGAGCAGTTGCCAATTAACTGCTCCTCCGCCTCCATCAAAGGTCAAAATTAGGGGGTTGTTTTATACATTGGGGGGTTGTATACACAGTAAAATATGGAACTTTGTTCCTTTTATCTGATCTTCAACTCCAGGTAAACTGAGAAAAATCCACTTTATGCCCTGCTCAGAGGGTCTTCTATATTGGAGCAATATTAGATGCCACCTTGGGCCAGGCGTTCTTTCCTGAAGAAAAGTTTGCAAAGATCCAGGCGATGCTAGAACATCTCACTCTGAGAGCCAAAGTGCAAGCTCTTCAGGCGCAGCGGCTATTGGGCCTAATGGCTTCCACCACTGCAATAGTTCAGCATGCCAGGCTGAAAATGAGATTGCGTCAAGCCTGATGCCTGTCACTATACAATCCTCTCTTGGACCCTCCTTCCAAGCTGCTGACAGTTACAGTGCAGCTGACCTGGTGAGCCTTCCGCCACAATCTACTGATAGGGATATCTTTTGGACCTCTAACACTGGAAATACAGGTAACCACGGATGCATGTCCTACAGGTTAGGGTGTGCACGTCGAAGAGTTGACAGCACACGGTCCTTGGTCACAGGAGGAGAGCCATATGCACATCAACTTTCAGGAGCTTTTAGCCATTTACAAGGCCTTCTGGGCCTTCGAGTGTGTCCTCTGCAGCCACATGGTACAGGTGGTGTGAGACAACACCACAGCTGTCTTCCACCTGAACAAACAAGGTGGCACACATTCTCTGCCCCTGCTGTATCTCTCAATCCAGATTTGGGAATGGTGCTACAGCCGCCACATCTTCCCTGTAGCTGTACATGTGGCTTCAGGAATCAACATTCTAGCAGATCGGCTGAGCAGACTCCAAGACTGCAGCCACAGGTGGTTTCTAGACAGGGATGTGTTCCTGTCTCTCTGCCACCATTGGGGAACACCGCACATGGACATTTTCGCCTCCTTTGCCAACAGGAAATGTACCCATTCATGATCCCCTGGACTGGGGGGCTCCTCTACAGATTTCTTTCCATTCCATTGATCCAGAAAGCTATCATCAAGGCTTGTCAAGAGAAGGCAAATGTTATCTTCATCACCCCTTGGTGGCCACACCAGACTTGGTTCTCCGTACTGCATCAAGACTCGGTGGACCATGTTCAGCTCCCGTCACTACCTCACCTCCTATCCCTGCACAAGGTCAAAACACTACACCCAGATCTGGAGTCACTGCATCTCACAGCCTGGAGACTGGTCTCTTGGTAGCGCATGTCTTGCTCCATGCCCGCAGGCCTTCCACAACCACCACGTACTCTTATAAATGGAAGGTGTTCTCAAACTTCACCACTAAGAATCACCTCCCCATGAGACCTACCTCTCTTGATGCACTGCTACAGTTCCTGCTTCTTTTCTTTCATCAGGGCGTGACACGTTCCACCCTCAAAGTGTATGTAGCCACTATAGTAGCCCATCAACCTCCGTCTTCAGAAGCCGTGGGCTTATTCCACCATCCAACTCTAAAACAGTTTTTGAAAGGTCTCAGAAATATGCGTCCAGCCTACAAGCCGCCCACACCTCAGTGGTCCTTGCAGCTCGTATTAAACAAGCTATGGCTACCACTTCTTTCAGGCTCCTTACATTAAAGACAGCCTTCGTCCTCGCTGTTCTTCGGCATGGCATGCTGGTGAACTGACAGCTTTTTGAGTTGACCCATCTTTCTTGCAATTCCGCCCTGATAAGGTGACCCTACTCCCGGACCTATTATTTTGTGCCAAAGGTCGCTACGGCCTTCCACCTTAATCAACCTATAGTATTGCCTACCTTTTTCCTGGCACCAACGTCAAAGCTGGAAAGGGTTGTCCACTCCTTGGATGCCAAGAGAGCACTTTCCTATTATCTCCCGGTCTGCATCTCCCTGTCTGCGTCCTTTTGTCCCTCACACAGACTGTTTGTGTCCTTCCAAGGACAGTCAAAGGGTCTCCTGGTGTAGACACAAACAGTTTCCTGGTGGATAGTTACTACAATCCGCCTAGCATACGAACTGGCTCATGCACCTTTGCCGACTACAGTTCAGGCCCATTCTACTAGAGCAATTGCCTCCTCTACAGCCTTCCTTAGAGGGGTAGACCTGGCAGATATCTGGAAAGCTGCTACATGGTCCACACTACTCACCTTAGTGACCCACTACTGCCTAGATGTTCGAGCCAAAGGAGAAGCTGCCATTGGACAGGCTGTCTTGGCATCTGTCTTTTCGTGACGCCCACCACCTGCTAAGTTAGCTTGCTAGTCACCCATTAGTGTGCATTCACAGAGACCATGAAGAAGAAAAAGAGGTTACCTACCTGTAACTCTGGTTCTTTGAGTGGTCATCTATGAATTCACACTCCCCACCCTTCCTCCCCGCTGTACGTCCTGTGTGCTGTATGGCATGCTGTGCAGCAGTGGACAGTTCCAGGTAACTGAGGCACTTGGTGCCGGGGGCGGGTTTATAGCCAGCATGTGGGAGGTCCTGGCACCATGTGCCTGAGCTCTAGAAGATTCTGAGGCTGCTCTGCACAAGCGCAGATTAACCTATTAGCGTGAATTCACAGATGACCACTCGAAGAACCAGAGTTACAGGTAGGTAACCTCTTTTTGCCACATCCTTTCCAGATAAAACAAGATCGGAAACTACTTGACTGGAAATAAAATTAAACCATTAAAATCATCTCAGTAACATCATAATCACCACAGTAAAGTCACTTTAATAACCCTACTTTGAAGGATATGTCTTCCCATCCTTTCTGAAAGCAGAACAAGTAGAAACTGTTTGCATTCTGCAGCCTGAATGTCATAAAAGAGAAGACCCTCTCCCATATGCCTCTCAACTGTACCTCTCAGCTGTTGGCATTCTTAAAAGAGCTCATCTGGAGGGGTTCATAACATGACAGATACCCAAGCCATTTCAGGCTTTGAAGGTTAAAACCAGTATCTGGGACTGGGCATGATAAGCAGCAGGCAATCAATACAGGTCTTGGTTGGTATATATACGCCATATATGTGCTATGGCAATAAGGCATATTTTCATCTAAGCCATTGTTAAACATTTTTGTATGACAAGTAGCTAGTCATTTGCTGCCATCTTGATTTTGGAAAATAAAGTCAAAAACTGCCCTTCAGCAGTAGAGTGACTAAGGAAAAAACTGAGCAGAGGAAAGAGTCTGGAAGCACTCATAAACACTTCTACAAAGCTTGATTGTTTTCCTACCAAAGCATGGGAGCTCTTCTGGAAAGGTTTCCTGTAGGTTATCCAGTGTGTTGCAGAACTAATATTTAAGAAACACGATCAGATCTAATAACGGACTTGTTGTTCCTTTCTTTGCTTTACATGCATACGGCAGTAAAAATATATGGCTTGTAGCATTTACCAGGATGTTTGTTGCAAGGGGCCGGATGTGAGCTGTTCATCTGTACATCTTTTACGTCTTTATCTCTTTATATTGTAGTCAATAGTCCCATGTTAAATACTTTAAAATAGTTCTTTCAAAGCAATAGTGTTTTTGTGACCTGTCCAGTGCTAAATCATAGTTTAGACACACCCTCAGCTTTTTTGCTTTAAGATTTCATTGAAGACATTTTATTTATACAAACAGCAGTCCTCATTTTAATATAGTGTAAGTATTGAACACAAATATGCATAAAAATCAGTGCAAGACCAAATAATGTGTTTCTGCATCCGAGTTCAGGGGGACGGTAAGACCATTCTCCCCCCCCCCCCGTTATTACAGCTGAGCCATTGGTTCCTGGTACTCTTGGATTTTGCCATAATATGCTGTGACGTCTGTAGAGACCTACATTAAATAGGCCTTCATTAGCACTTGAAGAACTTAACTGTGTTTTTGCTTCTTGAGTAGGCCTCTATTTCAGGCTGAGAACACTTTGCTTACGACCTGTACAGTGCATTTCAATGGCAGTTAATTCTGTGCTGTAGCTTGTCTGTCCCCTTGAGCTTTTAAGTTATAATGGTTTCTCTCCAAGTGATTTTGCCTCTCCTTGCATAGTGAAATCCTAAATCAAGCTAATCACTTTTGGTTCTTATTTACGTTTCCTCTTCTTCTTGTTGTACATGTATATAAAATGCTTTTTTCACATCTCTGTAAAGGCCGTGAGAGCTGAGTGAAAGTTGCTTCTAACTATGTTAAACTCAGTCTTAATTTACTAAAACAAATTATCCCCTTGATTGTGCAGTAGCATTTGTGATAACTTCTTGTTATTACCCCTTGTGGTAAATTCTGAGTTTATTTTCCTGTATTGAAGCAAATTCTCATGGTGTCTCCAAATTATCTCCTTAGGGGTATTTTTCCTGAGTTAATCTTGACAGATTCTTCCTGCCAGATATGCCCATCAACTCTCCACATACAAGAACCTCTGTGCTTCAGGCTGTATGCAAATTTAATGCCCATCTCATTTCTGTTTCTCTTACATGGATGACAGATATTGTAACAATAACCCACACATTTCCCTGTGGGATTTCCATTGGATCTTCTTATACATATATATGTATATGTGTGCCTGTGTATTTCTGTGTATCTTAGTTTTTGCATGTGTGTTTTGGAACAATATATGGGTTAAAATGTGAAGTGTGCTTACATTTATGCATAGGTAAAATGTGTATGAATGTATGTGTCAAGACAGTAAACCGCCAAGAATATCAGAGATGTATCTAGATCCCAGGGAGACTAATCAGTTACTGAAAAATAGATATGGTGCAGGAAAGTGATAAACAAGGAATGTATACTGAAAAATAATTCCTAACCTTTGAGGGCTTCTGCCTTCATAAGGAAAACAAGAAGCAACAGCATAGGAAATGAGTTTTTGTTTTCTGATGTTTCAAAACCCGCACAGTAAGGGGAAATTATATGCCAGCAATTGCAAACAGAATTTACTTAACATGTGTCATAGTCTTCATGGCAGCCTTCAGATGTTTGTCAGAAATTAATTTTCATTCTAAGTAGCTTAGATGGATGGGGATCATTTTAACATTAACCTTAAACTTTGGTGTTGTTTCTCTTTAACTAAATAATGACACATAAACCTGGGTGGGGTGATGGTGCCTAGACTTACATGAGAAAATGATTGGAAGAGGTAGGGCTGCTTCATTTTTCATAATATCCCTTTAACATGCTGCTTAAGTACATCAGGAACATGCTAAGTTATTGCTGAATTCACAGTTGTGTTACACCCATCTACTGTTTAAAAGAATGGATGCTATTGCTACAATTTGAGCCATCATTGCATTGCTATGATGGCTTGTTACAGCTTACTAGTAGAGATACCATCTGAACCACTTATTATCTCTGCCTGGCTAAATAAACATGGCTGATGGTCTTGTGTGTGGAGCGCTCACATCCAGGTGAGCTTCAAATGTATACCAACCCTAAATTACATGTATTTGAAATACAGCAGTAGTAGTTGTGAGATCAACAGCCAAAGTACAGTAGCAGGACATGGAAGGAACTGAAAATATCCTCCTAGGTAGCAAACATGGAACATAATCCTTTTAAATTGGTGCTTCCTAAAATGTTGCTTCCACAAGCAGCTCCATGTATGATTCAGTCACATGGGGTTGTGGGGCGGTGATGGACAAAAGTAAATAGTTTTGTAGCCAATATAGATCTCATACAACCAGTATGAAAAAGGAAGCAGGTACATAATTAGGTTCCTCTACATTCTAGATTCTGAGAGAGCCAAATGGGTTATGGTATCAGGACTGTCCTTACCATTCAGCCCACCAAGGCAGTAAGGCATTAAGAATGGTGAATGTTTTGCTTCCATGTTACCTTCCAGACTCAAGGCCGCGACCCCTGTATACTGAATGTCTTTAAAAGAAAAGAAAAAACACCTTTCATTCCAGCAGCATGTGCTGCCACATGAAAAACAAAAGGAAGAGGTTGTGTTTCCTGAATCAAGGGGCCAGCTCACTGAAGCAGCACCTTTTCTAGGTGAACACTGGTTCTAAGTAGGGTCAATGGAAGCCATGTATGATAGGAGGGAGGACTCTTTGAAGTCCCCTGTTTCAAGGTGCATGCAATCTCAGAGACAACCTCTCCCATGATCCTTGGATCCTGAGCACCTCCCTCAGAACAAGCACTCAAGAGAAGTGCTGAGCGGAACAAGCCTCTTGACTCAGAAAATGCAGTTGCCTCTACTTCTTTCTCTTGCATGCATGTTGGAAGAAAGAAAGAAAGAAAGAAAGAAAGAAAGAAAGAAAGAAAGAAAGAAAGAAAGAAAGAAAGACAATATATTTCAAGGTGTTCAGTGGCTCTGTGATGTGGCGCTGTGCTTTGCATCCCACTGCAAGTGAAAAGCTCTGGCCATCCATGTGTGATCACCATTCGGAAAGTAGCCTCTGAAAAGCTTGGAACTCTGTTTTCCTACTTAATAAAAATGGAATTTTTAACGTTTTTGAGCTTTTCAGTAGAGACTAAGCCATCTTTCTTGGTGGATTGTCCAAGAAGAGATACTCAAGGCAACTCACAGTCAATTAAAACTATGCAAAAATTACCATAAAATATTGTAAAAACAACACAGTACTTAAAAAACAATTAAACATATAACATTATATGTGGCTCTATATCAGAGACTCCCTCATACCAGCAGCAACCAGAGTTGAACGCAAACTGGATTATCCAGGTAGGTTTTGTAATCTAATACACAATGTATTCTCGAAGGCTTTCATGGTCAGGATCTGATGGTTGTTGGGTGGGTTTTTCGGGCTCTTTGGCCGTGTTCTGAAGGTTGTTCTTCCTGACGTTTTGCCCGTCTCTGTGTCCGGCATCTTCAGAGGACTGGAGTAGGAACTCTGTAAATGCTGTTTGTTGAATTTCACAAACAACACCAGAAGCACATATTGCTCATATCCTCAATTATGTAAACCTTTTTTTTGGAGGGGGGGATATTTTCCTGACCTTTTGGACTTAAATGTTGTTCTTACATGGTCTCTTTCTCTTTCACTCTCTCTCTTTAAATTCTACTTTTATAAGTTGGAGATGGCAAAATACTGCCCTCCGAGTCTGCCTTTCATACTTGGAAGGTAGTAAATCTAGGAAACATTTTCTGTGTTGATTCTCAGAGGAGACTCACTGATTAGAATAGAATTAAGCTTGGAGGCAGAACAGGGATTTTAGGAAGTTGTTGTGAGAATTCCAGGGAGAACTTCACAATCCTGGATAATTAGTTTTATAGGGAATATATTGTTCAATTAAAACAGACTTACAAATGTTTTTTTATGCTTCAGAACTGTTTCAATATAGTTTTCTTTTTCTGTCTGTCAGCTTTGTGAAACATGATAAAAATAACTCAGTTGCAACAAATTGCAATTTATTAACACTTCATCCAGAAGATAAGAAGTATATATACAAATTAAATCAGTTGTTTTTCATAAAACACATATCATTAAAGTATCTAACATGAAAGTAATAGCATGATTTCGATAGTGTGCTTAAACACTTTTGCTATAGAGATACACAAGTTGATTAGAATAATACCATGAGATTTTAGTGTGTGATTACAGTGTTTCACAGTTCTCTTAGCTAGGGCATATATACTGTCAATAGGGTTTGCGATTTATTTGCTTCCCACATTTTCTCCACTGTTTAAAAAAGCAGCATGTAACTCTGTAAATGGTGCATAATTTGAATATTTGAAAGACTAGACGAAGTCTCTCAGGCACTAATACTGTATACTGCACTCTTGTGGTCTAATTCCATCACCTCCAGCACAAATTGTATAAGGATATTAATGTACAGTACTTTAGATATCTGCAACGCCATGTATCTTTTATATGCTGGGGGAAAAATGTCTGCATTCTGATTCTGTGTCTTGATATTACAGTATACGGTTAGGGAGCACCAGCACATGTATGACCCATGGCCATAATATATGACCCTTTAGCCATTATGACAGAAAGTATAGAGCTGAAGCATTTTTAGAGTAATCAAAGAGATTAACATCTGTCTCATACACAATGAATTCCCTATACATGTAGGAAATGATGTGAATCTCTGCTGTCAGTAGTTGTGTTTTGCATTCACATGAGTGCACATGCAGACTGATACTGATGTATGAAAATCTACAGCTAGATTTTATGATTTGTTTGATGCAACCCTGAGAACCAGGCCAAACTTTTGCTGTATAAAATAAGTTCCTTTTAATCCTTTGAAACCTGTTTTGCCTTAATTCTACCTTTTAAAGCCTAGCCCTCACTCTAGGCTATTCTAGAAAGAAGTCAAAATGCCTATTCACATGTAATTGCTAAGATACACCTTAATATTGGTTATGAGCCATGTCTTCTTGTCTAAAATGTTGATACACTGCGTTTTTTGAAAGATAATTTACATTAAAATGTGTTTATTTATGTATTTAGTTCAATTTTTACCCCACCCATCTAGTGGTCAGACCAGCAGTCTGGATGGCTTACAATAAAAGCATTCACAACACAAACCAAGATATTGAACGAAAAAGCAGAGAGAACCCAATTTACATTAAATCTATAATATAATAAATATTAAACATAAAATGAATCTGTAAAATATCTAAAAGAAAACAACAGAAATGGGAGCAGCCAAGAAATAATCCAACATAGCTCCCTTGAATTTCTGAAGCATTGTTTCACTTGCAGTGGCCCTCTTCAGTGTGTATCTTGGACTGTGGTTGTGTCACATTCTGTTCTGCTATACATAGAGTATGTGTCTGATGGCAAGATGTTTACGTGGGCCAAATTGTTCTTTTTGAGTACTTTGAACTATGTGATACAAAACTAAATGAATGAGTTGTTACAGCGGTAATTAAACTGTTACAGTAGTAATTGTTATTCTCTTTATACCCAAGCATTATTAAGAGACTCACTTAATATTTTTACCATATTTGTACGATGATACAGCTTCTGTTGTGATTTGTTTTAGACAAAAGCATGATCCAGTAGTAGGATCTGGAGCTTCCAATTGTAGATTAAGCGCTAGTAAAGAATATGATGCGCACCTGATCAATATGGTAAACAGATGATAAAATTCTAGCAACAATGATCAACATACAGTGGACCCTTGACTTACAGACGGCTTGACTTACAGACTTTTTGAGTTACAGACTTCTCTGGCCACAAAATTTAGGTTTGACTTGCAGCCTGAGAATTGACTTACAGACCAGAAAAAAACCAAAATGGAACAAAAACGGCCTGTTACGGGATTAATCGGTTTTCAATGCACTGTAGGTCAATGGAGACTTGACCTACAGACTTTTTGACTTGAGAACCGCCTTCCAATACGGATTAAGTTCTCAAGTCAAGACCCCACTGTATAACCCCTAGGATGCACTAGCATTACTTACTCAGTTATTACGTGCCATCAAGTAGGTTCAGGATTTTCTGTTGTTGTTTAGTCATTAATTCATGTCAGACTCTTCGTGACCCCATGGGCCAGAGCATGCTAGGCCCTCCTGTCTTCCACTGCCTCCTGGAGTTTAGTCATACTCATGTTGGTCGCTTCGATGACACTGTTCAGCCATCTCGTCCTCTGTCGTCCTCTTCTCCTCTTGCCTTCACACTTTCCCAACATCAGGGTCTTTTCCAGGGAGTCTTCTCTTCTCATGAGATGGCCAAAGTATTGGAGCCTCAGTTTCAGGGTCTGTCCTTCTAGTGAGCACTCAGGGTTGATTTCTTTCAAAATGGATAGGTTTGTACTCTTTGTAGTCCAGGGGAATCTCCAGAGTCTCCTCCAGAACCACAATTCAAAAGCATCAATTCTTTGGCGGCCAGCCTTCTTTATGGTCCAGCTCTTACTTCCATACATCGCTGCTGGAAAAACCATAGCTTTGACACTGCGGGCCTTTGTCAGCAAGGTGAGGTCTCTGCTTTTTAAGATTCTGTCGAGGTTTGTCATCACTTTCCTCCCAAGAAGCAGGCGTCTTTTAATTTCATGGCTGCTGTCACCATCTGCAGTGATCATGGAGCCCAAGAAAGTAAAATCTCTCACTGCCTCCACTGGTGATGGGACCAGTGGCCATGATCTTAGTTTTTTTGATGTTGAGCTTCAGACCATTTTTTGTGGTTTCCTCTTTCACCCTCATTACAAGGTTCTTTAATTCTTCCTCACTTTCTGCCATCAGAGTGGTATCATCTGCATATCTGAGGTTGTTGATATTTCTTCCAGCAATCTTAATTCCGGTTTGGGATGCCTCCTTCATGGATTGCTGCATTGTTGTGGCAAAGGGGCTTGAGTAATTCAGAGAAGCTATGGGCTATGCCATGCAGGAACACCCAAGACAGACAGGTCATAGTGGAGAGTTCTCACTAAATGTGATCCACTTGGAGCAGGAACCAGCAAGCCACTCCAGTATCTTTGCCAAGAAAACCCCATGAACAGAAACAAAAGGCTAAAAGAGTTTTCTTGGTATATGTTATTCAGAAATGGCTTAGAAGGTTTTATCTACTTGGGGTACCCTTGGATTGTGTAGCATGCCCAAGGCTACACAGGCTGCCCCTTTGGCAGAGTGGGGAATTGAAATCCCAACTTCTTGGTCTGCAGCTGGATATCCCACTCACTGAGCTATCCTGCCAGCTTTCACATTATAGCGAACTGTGTATATAAAGAAGTTAAATCAAATGCTTTAGGCATTTTAACTTCATTGCAGAGTGCTCTGTGAATGAACTAATTCAGTACTATGTGGTCTCGGCACATCGCCATGGGGGGAAACCTCAACAGGAAGGTTCTCCACCCTGCTATAAACTTTCTTGCATGTAAATACACTCACAATAGGTGGGGAAATAGTGCTCTGAAAAATATCTAAAGTTGTAGTCTACTTGGTAGATAACTTTTCTGGAACTGTTCTATAGTTTGTCAGGGTTGTTATTTAGGAATTTTAAGAGGCCCAAACAGGAAAACCATTTCTAACAGAAAAGGGGTTATCATGCTTAACAGGAATAGTATGTATTTGCATAATCATTTTCCATAGATAAGACCTACCTTCATTTCAGCATTATATTGGAAATGTAACTTTAAAAGTATGCTTGTGAAGTAAACAAAAAAAATGAAAAATCAAGTTGCAGATGGACAGTAAGAGCAATATACAGATGATCTTTCTGATAAAAGTTAAAGACTGAAAAAACAATTGGCCGCTTTGTTTTGGAAAACTGAGTACTAAAAGGGAAATCAAGTCTCCCCTGCCAGTCTCCCCCCTTTCTGAACTGGAATGAGGTGGGATATATGGAATAAGGAGCATGCAGGCATATGATCTTCCTGATATTGATAGGCTACATAGTCAAGGTTGGGTCGGTCTATATAAGTCATTCTGCTGCTAGGTATACTTCAGCTGCTGTCATAGAGTAATAGATATTCTAGTTTTATATAACTGTGGTTGGAAGGAACCCAAAAGTTTGTACAACTATGAAATTCACAGTTAAAACATTCCTGTCAAATTTCCATCAGCCTCCAATGAAGGAGCCAATTATTTTCACAGGTAACCCCACTGTCCACTATCAAGCAGCTCTTATCATCGGAACATCCTTCACAATATTTTGTCGAAATATTCTTTCATGTAATTTGAATCATTTGTTCCAAGTCTTATCTTCTGGAGCAAGCCACCCTTAGGTTACAGCACAGGATTGATTGGTCACCTTGGGACCAATTAAGATATTTTGTTTCTTTTTGTTTTGGCTGTTTCCTAGATTAGTGCAGAGGGAAGTAGCATGATTGAATAAGGGTCTAAATATGCAAAATAGATTCTGGCACACTGGAGGGGCTCATTTTGAAGATTATCAAACACAGGTTAGAGGCACCTTTACAATGACAGAGAAGTTCCCAAGATAAACTGTGGTTTAAGTATCTAACTGTGGATCAGAGGTTGGAAGTTTAGTTCGCTACTGTGCTTCCTTAACAAGGCCTAGACTCATGGCACAGTGGTTAAACTGCAGTACTACTGTCAAGACTGCTCATGACCTGAGTTCGATCCTGGGCTCAGTTAGCCAGCTCATTGACTCAGCCTTCCATCCTTCCAAGCTTGGTAAATTGAATACTGAGCTCACTGTGGGGACAATGTGTAGCCTGCATAATTAAATTATAAACCCCTCAGAGAGAGCTTTAAGCACTATGGGGCAGTATATAAGCAGCATACTTTTCTTTTTAATGATCCATAAGATCCCTTCCAGCTCTGCAGTTCTAAAATGTTGACGACAGTGATTATATTTATTAGTCAGGGCTTTGGGCCCCATGTGGTGCTATATAGGTGAACTTTGAGGACCTTTTTCACCCACCTGGAGTTGTGGGACATGGAGGCAGGGACTGACTCAGGGTGCAACTACACTGGAAAGCTGAATCGGAATGATTTGGATTTGTTGCTATTTGATTTGAAGCCTGTATTACATTTGAAATAACAATTAGTGCTCACAAAGGGCTGCAGATTGATTTGGGATCTCACCGTTCATGCTGGATTTGATTTAAGTCACATTCCAACCCACAGCCTCATTTGTTTTCTTTCCTTCCTCTGGTCCCACTTCTGCTGATCCTTTTATGGTGTGCTGTAAAGCTCATGTAAAGCTTCACACATGAGGATGATTCCATACCAGGGCTCACCACCTTCACCTTCCTAACTGTTACTCTTTCCTCTTTCAGGTAACACACACAGGAATTACCTCATCTCTGATCACAGTATCATACCAGTAGTTTAAAACCATGTGTGAACAAAGTTAAAATAATTCATGTGTTACATGAAAATAAGGAAAAATAATAAAGGATATAAAAAGGTGATTTTAATGACACTTTCAGACCTGTTAATTAAATAACAGTGGTAAGCCTTTGCTTCACAACAAAAGGGCTTTCCCACATGACCCTACAGGATTCAAACCAGAACCCTATTCCCACTTTAAAATTATGGTGCTTTGTATATGCATGTCCCCCTACCCTGGGCCTGAACATCATGCCCCATCTGCCTACATCAACAAAACACCATATGCAGATATGCCCCCCTCTGTCTTTACAAGAATGTGTCTTAACTATGTACATAAGGAAAGGTCCGTTCAAATTGTTTTGGCTTGAAAAAAGTAGAAACTTGCAGCAGCAGGGGAATAAAAGCTATTTTGGGAGCAAAAAGAGTTGGGCCACTTCAATTCAGCCTTTGTGTCATGCAGTCAGTAAAAAAAATAAATCAAATGCACCTGTTTTGTAAGCAGTGCAAATTCCATAGTATTTGACTGCATAGTCCCATCTCAGAAAGGACTTCCTGTAGAATGGTGGTCAGTGGTATGGAGGTTGGTATCAAACTACCTTCAGCCCATAGGAAGGGATTTCTTGCATTTACTCAAGTCAGGGATAGCTGTTGGACATTCTTGTATTATATCTCACACCTTATCCTGATTGTTGCAGATCATATTACAATGAATATAAGTAATATTGTGATGCTAGTTGAGAAGTGGACTTCATGAAGTCTCCAAGCTATCTCATAGCACCCCCTCCTGCCCATTTAAAAATGCAAAAACACACACACAAACACAAAACCACCCTATTTCTCATCAGGAGCCCTCTGGCCAACACTTCCAATTTGTTTCCTCATTCTTTTTTAAGTACCTCAAACAGCCATTTCTGGGCCAAGTGCGATGGGGTTGGGGGCAAAAGTCTGGCTCTTCAGATCCCCAAGATTGTCCACTCCTGGCCAAAGTTCTGGTCACAGTGTGTCACTCAACTCAGGCTGCTGATTTAATGAAACTTTTCTTCACAATTTGCATATGCAATTCAGTACTTGGTATATTTGGTGGGGGAGATGGAACTCAAAGACATTATGTGAATGTTTTACTGAGTTCTAAGTTAGAAATGCTGTTTTCACTTCTGTTTGACTTTTACCAATATGAAACTTATTATAGTGGCATGAATTTTTCATCAGTAATTCGTGGACTGTTAATGCGATGCTTGTATCTACAAACTCTGGGGCTTGCAATGTGGAATTGTCAGTATTTTCAAAGCAAAGTCACAGTGCTTTCATCTTTAACTTCTATAAAATGATGGGAAATGTCACTACAAGACTATAAGTGGAAAAAGGAGAGGGTGGGAAATCAAAATTTAAATTAAAACAAGAAATTCCACAAACTTCTAGGCCCTGAGCAAGCAGGTTTCATTGGTGCTGACAAACTTGCCAGGATAAACATGTTTTCATTAGATGGTAGCACCATCTTTGCAATTCCTCATGTGGCATGTAGTCAGTGAGAGAATTTATTTCCAGTGATGATTGGGTAGGCTGAAATGAATGAATCATATCTTATTAGAACTAGGAAAATATATGTGTTTAGCCATAAGCCAGCCCCAACTGGGGGAAGGAAAGAAAGTGAATTTGAATGTAAAACTTTTTTCCATCATGCCTGATGCTGCCTGTACATTGAAGTACAGTGGTACCTCGACTTACGAATTTAATCCGTTTCGGAACGATGTTCGTACATCAAAATGTTCGTAAGTCAAAGTACCATTTCCTATTGAAATGCATGGGAATGGAATTAATCTGTTCCAGCATTTCAAAAGGCAAAAAGGCAGGGGGAAAGGGCTGGAAATTCCAAATTTTGGCTTCGGAGGTCTCAAACGGCTTCCTCCGATGTTGGGGGGGAAAGCCCTTTGAGACCTCCAAAGGTCTCCCAGGGCTTGCCCGCCACTATGCCTTTTTTCCAAAGGCAAAAAGGCAGGGAGAAAGGCTGGGAAATTCAAATTTCCAGCCCTTTCTCCCTGCCTTTTTGCCTTCGGAGCTCTCAAAGTGCTTTCTGCCCGACATCGGAGGAAGCCCTCTGAGAGCTCCAAAGGCGCCGGTTGCAGCGGCAGGGACCCCCAGGGAGGTCTCCCATGGTGGCGGGCAAGCCCTGGGATACCTCCCTGGGGGTCCCAACCACTGCGATCAGCACTTTCGGAGGTCTCAAAGGACTTTCCTCCTGACATCGGAGAAAGCCCTTTGAGACCTCCGAAGCCAAAAAGGCAGGGAGCCATTTACGAATGGCTCTGTTTGCAAAAATGGCATTGACTTGAGAACGGAGCCTCAACCTCATTCGTAGGTCGAGCTCCATTTGCAAGTCGATGCCAATTTTTGCCAACAGAGCCATTCGTAAATCGAAAAGTTCGTATCTAGGGACGTTCGTAAGTCAAGGGTTGACTGTATTACTGAACTATCACTTAAGATTTACTGAATCATATTTACTTGAATTTTGATATAAAATAACTCAAACGGCATTTCTCTGGGATTAATGGTTTGCGACTGCCATTCCATTAGAGGGAAAAAGATAGAGAAAGATGCTTTTGGAACCAAAAGAATCCTAAAGCAAACTAGGCTTTAATTTCAAGAGAGGGGTGCAGAGTGACCCTGCCGTTTTCTCATTGATCTCACTGATCTTGAACATGAATCTATTACACTCCCAAAAACTGAGGATCGGGATGAGCCTATTGGATGTCATAGGATAGGGCAGATGAATGGTAGAATGGATGTTAGAACAATTTACCAACAGTTCCATAGAGACTAGAAGCCAAAGGGTACAAAGCATCTTGCACTTTTCAAGTGTTATCTTTCCCCACTCCCACAGCTAAAGGAAATTTTGAGCCTGTCTACTTTTCTCAAAAAAACAAACAAAAAAAACACAACAATATGTAATGTTTTAACTTTAGCTGATTCAAATCACATGGTTTTTGAATAGTTTCCTGCATTCCTGTTGAGTAATTGAAATTGTTGTTGTTGTTTAGTCATTAAGTCGTGTCCGACTCTTCATGACCTCATGGACCAGAATACACCAGGCCCTCCTGTCTTCCACTGCCTCTCGAAGTTTGGTCAAATTCATGTTGGTAATTTCGATGACACTGTCCAACCATCTTGTCCTCTGTCGTCTCCTTCTCCTCTTGCCTTGACTCTTTCCCAACATCAGGGTATTTTCCAGGGAGTCTTCTCTTCTCATGAAATGGCCAAAGTATTGGAGCCTCAGTTTCAAAATCTGTCCTTCCAGTGAGCACTCAGGGTTGATTTCCTTCAACATGGATAGGTTTGTTCTCCTTGCAGTCCAGGAGACTCTCAAGAGTCTCCATCACCACAATTCAAAAGCATCAATTCTTCACCGGTCAGCCTTCTTTATGGTCTGGTGATGTCCATGTGTAGCCTCTTGTTGTTGGCAAAGAGTGTTTGTGATGACCAGCATGTTCTCTTGACAAAACTCTATTAGCCTTTGCCCTGCTTCGCTTTGAACTCCAAGGCCAAACTTACCTGTTGTTCCTTTTATCTTTTGACTCCCTACTTTGGCATTCCAGTCCCCTATAATGAGAAGATCATCTTTCTTTGGTGTTAGTTCTAGAAGGTGTTGTAAGTCTTCATAGAATTGGTCCATTTCAGCCTCTTCAGCATTGGTGGTTGGTGCATAAACATGGATTACTGTAATGTTGAAAGGTCTGCCTTGGATTTGTATTGAAATCATTCTATCATTTTTGAGATTGTATCCCAGTACAGCTTTTCCCACTCTTTTGTTGACTATGAGGGCTACTGCATTTCTTCTATGGGATCTTGCCCACAATAGTAGATATGATAATCGTCTGAATTGAATCCACCCATTCCTGTCCATTTTAGTTCACTGACACCCAGGATGTCAATGTTTATTCTTGCCATCTCTTCAACCACATCCAGTTTGCCAAGGATCATAGATCTTACATTCCAGGTTCCTATGCAGTATTTTTCTTTGCCGCATCGGACTTTCCTTTCACTTCCGGGTGTGTCTGCAGCTGAGCGTCCTTTCAGCTTTGGCCCAACCACTTCATTAGCTCTGGAGCTACTCGTACTTCTCCTCCGCTCTTCTTCAGTAGCATGTTGGATGCCTTCCGACCTGATGGCTCATGTTCCAACGTCATATCTTTTAGCCTTTTGTTTCTGTCCATGGAGTTTTCTTGGCAAAGATACTTGAGTGGCTTGCCAGTTCCTGCTCCAGGTGGATCGTGTTTAGTCAAACTCTCCACTATGATCTGTCCGTCTTGGGTGTCCCTGCACAGCATAGCCCATAGCTTCTCTGAATTACTCAAGCCCCTTCACCACAACAAGGCAGTAATCCGTGAATGGGAGTAATTGAAATGGTCCTTTTTAAAACTGGCTGTAAGGTTCACAATCGGCTTGAGTTGATTATGAAAACAACAAGCTAAAATAAACTGCTCTATGGTGGCTATTTATTGTAACTTACTTTCTAAGAAAATTGAGTCGGAGGGTACATACATAATGACTAAAAAGCAACTAGCTCATTTAACAAGGAAGATGAGGAAGATGCATTCAAACTCTAACCTAGAAGCGCTGGCTCTCCACCGCTCAAAATATAAGGAACTTTTAAAACAAAAGAAATGGGCATTTATGTCAGCTCAGTGGAAGGAACTAGGGCAGGCTGTGCTGGAAAGGAAAGAGTGAAAATTCTGGAGTATGGTCTCAGCTGTGGATATAGGCCCCAATCCCACACCAAATGCCTGCATCACAGCAAATGCCTGGTGCCACTACTTTCAAACTATCTTCAATAGTGATGCAGACACTGGGCCACAAAAAGCAAGAACCCCCCAAACCCTACTAAATTCCATACCTGAATGACCCCCAGTATCAGAACAGGAATTGTATAAACTTATCAATGCTTTAGCAACAGACAAAGCACCTGGCGGGGACATGATCCCTCCAGAGGTGTATAAGAAAAACCCAGAATGGTGGGCCCCAGTCCTAGCACAGCTCTTCTCTCACATTAATGCTACAGGAATCTTTCCCGAGGGGTGGAGGCAGAGTATAATTTTCCCAATTTATAAAAAAAGGTGATAAATTCATCCCCCAGAACTACCGCCCAATCAGCTTACTGGATATCAGCTCCAAGCTCTATACCCGTCTTCTTCATCAGAAGCTGGCTAAACGGATGGAGAAAAATAATGTCCTTCACCATAAACAAGCAGGTTTTAGGAAGGGCCATAGCACAGGAGATCAAATCTACATGCTACATCATCTTGTATGCAAATACACCACCAGGCCATTCAAATGGCTGTTCACAGCTTTTATTGACTGCCTTTGACACAATCACCAGAAACCACCTATGGGATAAGCTCACAGAGACCAACATCGACAAGAGACTCCTAACCCTAATACAAGAACTATACTCCAGCACAACGTTGAGGGTAAGGATTAGCTGACAGAGGAAATTCATACTAACAAAGGGGCAAAACAAGGGTGCTTACTCGCACCCCTACTTTTTAACTTTTATATTAATAATATTGTAACAGCTCTAAACCATCCAGATCATTTCCCCCCCTCATTATAAGATTGCAAGCCTTATATATGCTGATGACATTGTATTATTATCTATGAACAAAAAGGGAGTGAAGAGAAGCTTAAATAAGCTCCAAGAGTTTAGCCACCTAGAGCAACTAAAAATAAATTACACAAAACCTAAAGTGATGATTTTTGGAAAGCACCCCCCCCCCAAATTTAGCTGGACTATAGGTGAAAATAAAATAGAACATGTCCAGACCTTCAAGTACCTAGGAGTGCATTTTGATAAGGAAAAACTGCTGGAAATCCCAGATACAGAGCACGAAAATATCGGTTCAGAAATCTAGCCATGCTCTGGTCAAATTTTTTCATCTCAAAGGTGGTAAACGTGTAACCCCAGCTTTAAAAGTCTTTTCAGGGAGGGTCATCTCTCAAATGCTTTGTGGAATTGAAATCTGGAATATGAATCAGAATAACCTACACCATCTTGAAGTAGGACAGAATAAATTTTTGAGGCACATCCTCACGGTACCCCAGGGGACCCCAGCAGCTTTTCTTAGAACAGAGACAGGTATGGTGCCCATTAAAGCCAGGGCAACTCTAGCTGTACTCTCTTACTATAAGAGGGTGACGGATATGCCCGACCACTATCTACCTAAACATTGTATGGTAGAGCAATGGAAGAGTGGTGGCTGGGCAACTTCAGTTCAAACTCTACTAAAATCTAAATCCCTCTCCACAGACATTTTTGTTTTTTCTTGGACTAAAAGAATGTTGAGGGACTGGATCTACTTGGATAATGACCAAGACTTATCCTTAATCCACTCTTCAAATTTCTCTCACTGGTACCATCTGCTGAAAACAAACCACTCAAGGGTGCAACACTTACATACACTTACTTTTCCCTCCTTGAGAACCACATTCACAGAACTCTGTTACCAAGCCATGCCCACCACTGTCTTAGACGGCAGGTACATGAATGTCCCCAAGCATCTGAGGCTGTGTATTTGCGGAGCAGGTGAGACAGAGGATGTTGTCCACTATTTACTTAACTGTCAGCTCTATCAAAACCCCAGAGAAAAATTCCTGGGTGACATTTTGGCTGCTCTACAGGAGGAAAGCCCTCAGACAAACGTGGTCAGGTTACTTTTGGATTGTGACCCATATATTACATACAGAACAGTGCTGTTTGCAAAAGCGGCCAGAAACATGCGTGCTAATTTCCTGAGAGCCATTGTGATCAATTGTGTGGGAGACTCCCAGATATGAATGGTCTCTTATTATTTTATATGCCTGTGATTTTATTCTGATATTATTTGATTATACAGGTATTTGTATTTTAAACAATTGTGATGGCTTTTAGCTAATACAATAAACTTGAACATAATGACTAACGAAGTCCTCTCAGATCAATGAGTAAAATATTTAATAACAGATCTTGGAAAAACGTATTTTTATAGACAACAGCTCCCAATTACCATTCTGGGAGTTTTACCTCAAAAAAATTGACTGAAGTTGCTTCCAGGTGGAGTGGGTTTGCATCTAGTACCAGAAGAGATGTGTATCATTGTACTAGTTGCTGGGGCCTACAGGCTGGGAGAGTTGAGATGGGGTGCAGATGGACTCATGTCGTGCTTCTAGGCTTCCCATAGGCAACTGGTGGATCACCATATGAATGCTACATTAACTAGACAAGTCTGATCCAGCATGCCTTATTTTATATAGGCATAGTAACTTTACTAGTGTTACTATGTGAATTATAAGGTACTGAAATAAATCTACAGTTGGTAGAAGAATTAAGGAAGAGAAGCACAATTTTCTGGCAGAATTTAAATGTTTGACATACTGTGTTTTATTTCTGCCCGAAAAGGAATGCATAAAGCATTTGTTGTTTCTGTTTCTGTTATTTTGTTTTTCTGTTGTGAGCTACCCTGATTCTCACATCTGTTTGTTTGTTTTTCTGACTATACTGAGACAGTGAAAGAGAGAGGGAGAGCAATGCACGTCTTTTTAATAAAGAACAAGGCAATACTTACCTTTTTAATAAATATATCTCTACAGTTTGTGGGAATTTCTTCCTGCCTTATAAACAGCCCCAAATTATTTAGTTTAATTGCAAAAGAACATTAGGATTTGCCTGGTTTCATACCTGAAACTCAAAGGTATTTATTAGATGTGGAGGGCTTCTTTTATTCAGCTAGGTCAGTGTTCTGCTTTTATACAAATCAAAATCGTTTGAAATCGTCAACTTTTGTGAGTTTCAGAGCCATCTTGCAACACTTAGAGCTAGATCTGACACACAGAGCAATTTTTTTTTTATTTGAAGACAGGCTTTATAATTAAGTCAGCAACACTGAAAATGTCAGCATTTCACTTTCATGGAACACATACATTTAGGCATCGACATGCAGTACATGCAAACAGAGATGCAACATTAAAGCATTAATGAGAAGCTTTACCTTTCGAAAATGTTCTATCATACACTGATTAAAATTTAGGAGTGCTGGCAAGGCTGGATCGAGTTATTTGGTGGATTTAATTTGGCTTTCTCTTGATCATTTCTGTAGAGGTTTTTACATGGAAAACTACTTTGCACTGGATTATCACACCAAATGAAAACCTTCAGGGCTGACTTGAAATATAATATTTCTCAAGCATTGTTATTTTTAAAAAACGTTTTTGTTCTGGAACATTTTATATTTTTTACAAGGTACTGCAAAGAGGGGCAAAAGTGATTGCCTTGTATCAAAGGTCAGGGTATATGAATGCATCCCCGTACCTGATGCAACAATCCTGCTGCCCCTAAGGTGACAGAATAAGGCAGGCCACAGGATCACAGCAAGGGAGAATGCCAGCCTCAGCAAAAGGGACAGATTTCCTCCCATGTAATCCCTAGTGAGGTCAGTGTGGCTTTCTTTGCCTCAAGAGATACAGATGCATAGGTGAATTTGATTAACTTCGTGGTATTGTCATGTCTTCATTTTGTTTGCTACCTTATGCACTCGAGCAGCAGAGAAGAGGGACATCTTGACTGCAAACAGCTGATATTAATCAGAAAAGAAAGGATCGAGGGTTTGGGAAGATAGGAGTAGTGAATGGGTGATTTCAAAATACAGAAGACATTAGTTTGACAACAAGCCAGTAAAAGATGGGCAGAGCTCTTTTCAAAATATTTCCAGTGATACTGTGGGTGTCTAGGGTTACTGATTTTTCCCTCCAGAAGGCAAGGTATTTTGTGGCACTTTTATCAAGAAAATGGAAACTAGAAGGCTTCTCTCTCTCTTTTTCTAATGCAAATCATGATGGCTTCTGTTGTCTTGAGTGGACTTCTAAAGATTAGAAGTAGCAAAGAGTTTGTTTGCATCTTCTAAAATCAACCAGTTCTGTGATTGCTGTGTTTGTGTGCTTTGTACATACAAAGAGAGCAGACACAGATTTTGCACAGACAGTTTGAGCAAAATTACAGTGAGCTTCATGGGAAAGAACAGGGCCCTTTGTCTAACTGTCGCATGGAGTCAAGTAATCTTGCTGTGCTTGGAAGTTTCACATTAAGGTGTTGTTGTTGAGTTGAGAAAGCCTAGATAAATGACAGCAAAGAATTCAGCAAGCATGTTTTATAGCCCTAAACTTAATACCTTATTAAGCAGACAGGTTATACAGTGTTTTATTTCACTAAGACTTAAGGACAAGGAGCTTAAAGAAGAGACTTGGATGTGCCATGTTAACTACATACACTGCTTAAGAACCATTTGTGTTTCCTTGAAATATACATTCAGACCAGATTTATCTTGGTTCTGGATTATTGTAGCATCACTTCGTAAGTCATAGTAGTTACTGTGATAACAGAGAAGGACTTCAACAGTAAGGGACCTCAAAAGGAAGTTAGTCCATCAGCTGCTCTCTAGCTCTTGGTACACTACAAATGTTGATGAAGTTGAGATCTCAGAAGACGTTCTTATGGCAATTACATAACCAGTCAGGAGATCATAGCATTGTTTTACTATTGTGAGATGGGTCAAGCTTATTATAGAAAAAGTGCCCCATTTATGTGAATACTGGCAAAAGGTATATGAGTTTTAATTGCTGATTTAGGCCCCGGCCACATGAGGGAACTGTTCTTTAGTTATCCCCTAGTTAGATTGTTGCTTTTTCCCCCCTGGTCACACAGTGCACCGTCAGGATCAAAACATTTTCCTGGCCAGCGGTTTAACTGCAGTTTCTTTTCAATTCCCTGGGAGGGTTGTGTTATTTTGTATCTGTTGTACCAGTGCATTCCTTACTGGAATTGCCTGTGTACATTATCTGCCTCACTTCTTTTCAGAATTGAACCCAGGAAGATGGCCGCCATAATTGTGGCTTGCATATTACTATTATTTTATTTTTTGTGGCCACTACAGCAGTATGTTGGTAAAAGTATGTCAGAGCAATTTAAGCTGTTGCTGCAGTACTGGCATTTTGACAGGCTGCTTTTTACCAGTCATTGTGAGGAGATAGTTGTGGGGAGTGGGAATCAGTATAATAGAGGTATGGAAAGTATAGGAATAACTAGAGAACATTTCCCTTGTGTGACCAGGGCCTTAGTGATTAAATCTACATTAGCATTGATATAAATAAAACAATAATTCTGATTTTTTTTAAAAAATTCATTTTTAACTGATGCTTGTATCCATGTAAAACCACCTGGCAAACTCCATCTTAAAAGGTCCTTTAAGCTTGAGAATATTTCTTGTCTGAATGAGTGATACATATGGATCTGCAGCTATGGGCAAAAAGCAAAGCGTGGCTCAGCAACATTTGTATTTCAGGCTTTGTTTAAGGGAAACAAAAAAAGCAAAAACGCAAAGTGTGCTGCTTATATACCGCCCCATAGCGCTTCAAGCACTCTCTGGGCGATTTACAAGTAAGTTATACAGGCTACACACTGCCCCCCCCCCAGCGAGCTGGGTACTCATTTTGCTGACCTCGGAAGATTAGAAGCCTCAGTCAAACTTGCGCTGCCTACCTGGGATTTGAACCCAAGGTTGTGAGCACAGTTTTAGCTGCAGTACTGCCATTTAACCACTGCGCCATGAGGCTCAGAGACAGAGAGTGCTTCCAAACTGCATGTTAGTTAAAGCAATGGCACTAGCTTACTATTTATATGTAAAAATTGCAAAAAAAAAAATTCGCAGAATGTGTAAGGCCACCTATTGTATCAGAGATGGATATTTTCTTTGCCTAATTTATATTCTTTTATGTTTCGCCTATTATAGTCTCCTGAATCTAAGGAGTGGTCAATATGACCAGATAGGCGGGGTATAAATGGAATGAATGAATGAATGAATGAATGAATGAATGAATGAATAAATAAATAAATAAATAAATAAATAAATAAATAAATAAATAAATAAATAAATAAATAAATAAATAAATAAATAAATAAATAAATAACATTTTTCTTGCTTTTTGGTTCCAGCTCTTTCTCCTTGTGATTTGGAATTTTGAATTGTACATGATTCCTCTGAGTTTGTTGTTACTCCTGGCATGGAATTACTTCCTGATCATATCAGGAAAGGATAACAGACAACACGATACAGTAAGTCTCTTTAAAGTATGCATTGTTTTTTGTGGAGTACATATGTCCTCATGGAAACAGCTTTTTATTCATTTCTCTGAACTTTGTGTGTGTGTGAAGAGACCAGGAAAGGTTAATGATATGGATTACAAAGATCTGTTTCAAGTTCTAAACTGTGCACCGCAACTATGTTTTATAAAAATAAATCATATTTTTCATTTGTGCTCCTTAGAACTGAAACAATTCAAAGTATCTGAATCATACAGGCCAAGGATCTATGGAGTGAATCAGTCAACACTTGCCATGGACAAAGCTCATAGAGATTGGAGAAAAATATGTTTTGATCCAAGAAACAGAAATTCTGCGAAAACATTTCAAATTGTCTGTTACAGAAAAAAATGCAAATCAAGAACTAATCTTTTTAGACTTAGTTGCTAGTAATGAGATTTTGCAAATTTACTGGAATAACAGACATTCCAGGCTATGAGGTGTAACTGGAGTTGTGAAGAATCTACGCATTAGGATTATAATTGTGGCTCGCATATTATTGTGTGTGTGTGTGTATCAAAGTACTGTTTGTGTCATTAATAGGTGAAGTAGTGAAGATGCCCAGCGAGATTGTGTTTTATGGTTGTTTTATGGTTTTATGCATGCTTTAAAATTTCCCTCAAACTCAAGGATAATGGTAAATAAAATGTGCTGCTTATCATCTATAAATCTCTAAACAATTAATATAAAGGATGTTTCTCTAGGACAAGTATGTTGGACATTTGGAGCCTTTAGATGGAGACATAGTTCAAATAAACACATATTAACACTACATCATTCTCTTTATAAGAGTGAGAAATACTGCTTGAATTCATTAAAACTAAACATATAAAGATATGTGCCAACTATGTATTATGTAAAAATATATCTAAGTGGAATTATATAATCGTCTTCATATTAACTAGGTACAGATAGCGGACAGTGAAACCTATGGTTGCAAATAATGGTTGATTTACTTTCTTGCTAGTTATTCTGCAAATATCTCAATTATTTAAAAAAATCTGTTGATCATATGAAGCTGTTGTTTAATGAATGCTATGCATCCAAAGGCAGGTGAGAATCTTGCTTTGTATTAGATATCTGCCTAAAATGTCAGCATCCACATTTCCCTTTCCCAGACCAAAGTGAAGAAATGCATTCTGCAAGAAACCTATTTTATGTAATTTCTTTAAAGATCGAGGTGTCTGTTGTAGCAATCTTTCTTTAAGTCTCTGCCAGAACAATATATTCAGCCTTAGTGGCAAACTCATCATATTAATTATGACATCTGACAGTTCAATTAGATGTCATAGATAACTACTATAGATAAAATAGTTTAAGGTCAAATGTTTAACAGCTGCCTAGTTTTATTCAGGCTGTCAGAGTCTTTCCGAACAGTATTGCAGGTATGCTATATTGTTAGTGTCACTTGTTTATAAACAGCAGCCAGATAATCCATATCAAGATGGATTTTACACGCTGAGGCTGTGGATATCATCATGCAAGAAAATGCACCTGCTTAAGGTGTTGAACACCTTATATGGTTGTGCCTGCATGTGTGCTGTGCAGTTATGTGTCTTTTGTCCTGAGGCAGGCTGTATCAAATCCAGAATTGCTGGCAATTTGTAAGAGATGAAACGTTTTTTTTTTAGTTTTGTTTTTTGAAAAATGTCTTCCTGGATAGTTCTGTTTGAGAGAAGCAGATGCTCGATTGTGAAAATGACCACATAAGACACAGATACTAGGTTTATTGACTATGGGGAATCTTCAGCTTGACCTAAAGTACTTTCAGGTGACCTGCAATAGTCAGAGTGGTTTTAGGCATGATCTTCAATCCATAGACATTTAATAATTTTATATTATAATTACACATAAGAACTGTAAATCAGCTGACACACAACCACATGCTGTGGTTAGCTTGTACAGAGACAAACAGGGAAAATGTAAATCAATTCCAGATTCTGCACAAATTCCTTGGAATCCCTAGAGTAGCAACACTGACTCAGGATCCAATTTTGTTCCTGTTGCAGGAAAGAAGTCTGGCCACTGTTTTGTATTAGAATACATTTTTGCAACAGATATATTCTGTCAATAGGATTTTCATGTGAATTCACTTTATGGGCATGATCCAACAAGGCACAATATTTTTAAGTGATAAGTGGTCCTTTGATTCCTTAGAATTGTTATGCTCCTATGATCCTTGCTAACAGGCATCTACCTGTAAAGAATTACTGTCTTAATAGAGTAATATTAGGGGGAATGTGCAGCCTCTTGTAATGTTATGTAACAATCTGGTCTGTTCAGCCTAGGGGTGATGGTTATCTGTACTGGAGTCAATTTAGGGAGTGTCTGCTCTACCCACAGCATTGCATGTATTAGCATATTACCTTGTCCACAGACCTGCTTCTTCAAATGAAATACTAATCTGAATTGCAGTTATGCACTTAATTTGCATGTTTAAAAGGCTTATTGATCTGTGATACTCAAGCTGGATGTCAATTGTCTTCTATACTCTGAATGCTGTGGGCTCGAGAAGTTAAGGTTCAACTGTGTTTCTAATTTCCTTTCTGTGGTATATGGGTTGTGACAACCCCAGACCTACCGGGATATGCCACAGTTTCACTAAGCTGCCACCAACCATTCCCTGTAAGGAGTCACACAGACCAGGAATGGATTTTTAACAAACAAAGGAATAAGGTTTATTTAAATAACACACAGGGAAAATAAAATGATCAAGTGAATAAGGTACAGTAACGTGGCTTAGTCTCAATCATACATACACCAGTTTGGTTCACACAGAACACCTTTCAATAAAGCACAGACCCTGAACCTATCAGTTCTGGCTACCCATACAGACACCTGAACCTATCAGGTTGGTACTGACTGACACACAGTAGTACCCTGTCTGACACACAGACTCCCACACCAGCTTCTTCTTCCCAGCTTCTCCTTCAGCTTCTCTTTCTTCTCCACACAAGCTCCACATATATATACAGTACAGCCCCTCCTCCTGATGTCCCGCCTTCCACTCCCCATAGGATGGAACTTTCCCTCCAAACCCATGACAGACAGGTAACATCAGTGCTGTATGTAACATGGGTCAAGGCTGATGCTTAAGCCATTTGGAGCTGTTTGCTCTGCTCTTAGCTTTTGTGCTTTCTGTTTCTGGCAGGATGTGGTCTGGCTTGTATAGGGTTAGAAGATTGGGATTCCAGCACCTCCATTTTTGGCAGGGAGAATTTGGATGGCTTGATTTTTCAAGGCAGAAAATTCTTGCACAAGACAGTTGAAAGGCCCATCAGAAAAAGAAAGAAAGATAAAAACACTAACAGTAAAGGTTTAATAAACAGGATGACTAGAGCATCTAGCGCAAATAGGAAGTAAATCCCATCTGAGTGAAGCCAACATGGAGGATACAAAAGGTAATTCAGGGTAGAAAATAGATGAATCTAGAGGGAGGCAAAGAAGAGAGTACAGTAGTCTGGGAAGCAGTAATTGGCAATTTGAATACTCAAATGGGTAGTCAGACAAAGAGCTTGAATCTTAGCTGGAAGCTTTGAACTGCAGCAGTCCAATTTATGGTCCAGAACAAAACAAGTCATTGCTGGAGAACATTTGATTTCGTGGGCATTCAGATGGGCATCTGACTCACTATTTGATTCATTTTTGGTGCACTTTGATTCGAATGAGATTATGGCACCCAACATGTTTTTGAATAAGTGTGATCTTTCTACCCCTTTTAAAACCTGTCCCACTCCTTTCTAGTACAGTGCTAGGACTGTAGTTTGTTAGATGCAATTCAGAGAGCTCTTAATTATCTATTCTGTAGGCTGTGCAGTTGGTCAATTCACGGTTAATCCATTCCCAAATAGAACCATGGATGGTGCTCCTGTGGTGACAACCTTGTGACATATGTAGTGGGTTGTGACATTAAAAGGTACAACAAAGAAATCAGTTTCTCTATTTTAGTCTTCTCTTCCTTTAAAAAAAACACATTTCTCTAACTGATGCAGCATAGTTCTAGATAAATTCTCAAACACTTTTAACAGAGCAGAAATATTCTGCTCACAATCTTTCTTCTTGTTAAGATGCAGCCATACAAGTTCCCTAATAAAAATTGCCTCTGATTTAAAGCTAGCAGAACCATAGGATCTTTCTAGTGCTTCTAGCCTCTCTTTGATAGTTTTGCATCCTTAAATATATATCATCTGCTTACCTGAGAGGTATTGTCAAATTATTGCTTTTCCTATAGAATCCTCATCTTCCCGTTTAGCTTTGGGCTGCGGTTTCATTGTTTTTTGTTTGTTTGTTTGTTTTGTAAACAGCCATGCGCCTTTAAAGTTAGGAGGTTACACTGCAGCTTTTCTTTCCATTGAGATAAATTCAGAGTTGTTAACTCTGGAAATTTCCCAAAAAATGCCTTGCAGTGATCAAGATCCATTTTTCCCTCTTTCTCTTTCTGAGCAAATTTCGTTAGGAATCTCAGAAAAGAAATGACAACTCTCTTCATTTGGTTATGAGTTGGGTTTTTTTAATTAAAACGCAAGGGGAGAGAAGTAAAAAATCACAAACACACTGAAAAATACCAAAGCTCGGGAAATATTTGTTAGCTCTCTGCCTGTTTCTCTGGTCTCTGAACCCATAACCTGTTGCACAGATTTGAATTTCTACTTAAATTTCCCTTTGCTACAGAGCAGGACTACATAGAGGAGAATAGCTACAAGTTCCTTATTGTCCACCCCTTTCTCATTAACTGGCACTTAAAGTCTTAAGAACTCACTCTGAGATATTTGTAGGAGAAAGATTAAAAAACATTTCTTTATTACAATTGCTTTAAATTGCAGAGTTGTGCATGCTGCTTTCTTTACTGCACTCATACTTGGCAACTAACTGAATAGATCAACAGCAAACAAACAACTGCCACCAAGCAAGGAAAGAGAGGAAAAATAATACTCATCAGAGTGGCACAGCTCTGAAAAGTCCCTTCGAGTCACACAAGTTACAGAGAGCATGCAATTGCAAATAAAACGCCAACAGCAGTGGATCATATGCACTCCGAAAGCTGAAAAAGAAATAATTCTATCTCCTTTTTATAATGTTTTAATTTTTGCACCTTGTGAAATGGAAAAGGCAAGGGTTCTTTAGTTATGTTGTGCCATTTATTATTAAACAGTTAGCACAATAAGGTGCATACTTCTGTGCAGTATGTGAGGCTATCTTGCGTGTGCTCCTAAGTGTCATTTGTATTAGTGTAATAATCGGGGATCTGCACTAGGAATCAGGTTCTTTCAATACCTTCCACTGCTGTGTGGCATATACATCTGTGACAAGTGACATTACAGAAGGTCATGTCACTTTTAACTGCTTGCATTAGAGCTTTCTGATTTCCCTGGTGCCTTTCCTTTGTTTGATTAATACTACTTGATTTCAAGCTAGGTTACAGACAGAAAAATTTAAAGATAGGATCATAAAGCAAATTTAAGGATTTTTCTCCTTTAAATGAAAAGGTTAAAAATATTATTTTTCTTAAAGGTTATTTCATAACAGATACCATTTAAAATTATTTAGATTTTATGCTATCTAGTACATCCAAAATGCTGAAGATAGTTAGCAAGGACTTGTATAATACGTTCTAAATATACATCTCCAAATAATGTATACACTTAACATGTTAATTATGTGGACTAAAGCTTCTCATCCATCCACAGACTTGACTGTATTATTCTCAGTAAGATAATGTGTAGTTTGAACAGAAAGACAGAATCAGAAAAAAGCGGAGGGAGTCAGGTTTTGCCCATTTTGGAATTTCCTAGGCTTTCTGGAGGAATTATTGAAAGAATAGTTGCATCTCCCCAACATAACAATTGTTTCTAATGTGCAAGAAAACCCGATTTTCAAGGATATTTATCTAGTCCTACCACACACACACTGTCTACAACAGGTATGGGCAACTTGTGGCCTTCCTGATGTAGTTGGAATAGTAACATCCATTATCCCTAACAGTGAGTGGCTGTTGATGATGGGAGTTTCAGTCCAACAACAACTGTGTATTCACGAGTTGTCCACTTGACCCTACAAAACTTTTCTGTTCAACCATAGTTACTCAATGTGATTAATAATTTCTAAATGGGGATGAGGGGAGGCTCTGGAAAAGCCTCCTATAATAGCATCATGCAAAAAGTCTTCTTAATGATAGATGCGAGAGGGAAGTTAAGATTAATTTCAGACCTATGGTACATAAAGGTCATTTTATACTATATACAGGCTTAAGATGAAGGTTACTTTTCTGTATAACTCACAGTGTTAAGGGAAGCACCATCTTCTATACAGTAAGCTATGATATTGGTGTACTATACTCATCCTACCTTTTCATGTGCAAAGGGTATTTTCCTTGGGATACCATTAATATAGAGTTACATATATGAGACATATATTTAAGATACATGAGTATCTTTAATTTACATGAGTGTGTTGTAGTACTGGGCCATAGAAAGGCTCTTCTGGCTCTATAGAACTCTGGCTGTGTTTGATAAGCTTTGGCTTATCATAACAGGAACAAGTTGCATCTTGTGTCCATTTGCTTACCATTTTCCTTGTCCTGCATAAGAAGAGGGAGGTCCTCACACGTTTTGGTTTCTGCTTTTAATGAGCCACAACTTGTAATGTCAACTGGACTCAGAATTGTAGTTAATATGTATTAAACTAGTATGCTCCAAGAACTGTGACTTGTAATTTGGCTTTCTTGAAACTTACCATCATACATGTTGACTACAGCTTTGTTAGTTACAAGAAGACAAACGGTGATTAAACTGAAGTGTAAGCATTAAAAGAGGGCAATTGGAAAGCATGAGTCCCACACTCTATCGCTGTTGCACAGGGAGAGAGATTGTCTGAAAAGATAACCTCCTGGTGTGTCTCCATGCAATTGAGGAGCCTGAAAAATCAGTGTTTCCATTCACCTTAGAAGCTCTATGTATTGTCTCTTCTTCATACTGTCCTTCTTCACATGGAGGCCGCAGCAGGAAAGGAGGAGGGCTCAAACTGTTCATGCTTCTAAATTATCACTATAGGTTTACTAGTCTGAAACGAAACTTGCATTCTAGAAATTAAGTTCTGGGTTATGGAATAGCTTTATTGAATCACTGAAAAGTTACAAATATGGTGATTTGTGAGTTTTCTCAGAAATCTTCAACAGACAACAAAGCAAATAATCCAACATTTGGGCCAGATGTGGTGCCCATGGGTTTTGAAACCAGGCAGCCAGCCAGCAAGGTTGGATGGAATTTTGCACATTCTATATGAGACCAAAGTGTCAAAACCCATAAATTTACCAGCTCTTCTCTTTCTGCCTGCAAAGGCCTGCTACCCCTATATCTCTCTCAGTTGCTTTAAGACAAGAATCAAAGCCCTCTTTGTATTCTTTGAAGGGGAGGGGGGAAGTGGAAAAGGTCTGATTCCAAGAGGCATAGGCATTCGATCTGGTTTAATTTTCAGATAACTCTTAAGTTCCTTGCCTGACAAAGAGTTATAGAAAATGCAGAAGCTCGCCTTGTTTGTAACTTTTTAATGAGCAATAAAGGTATTACCCAACTCAGCCCTTTGTTTCTAGAAATGGAGTACATGACTACTGTTTCTGTTTGTGTTCTAGAAGGAGATGATAGTTGCCAAGAAACCCTTCCATATCTCTGCTTCAGTAAGTCTAGGATTAGACAAATATGTCAGTATGGAAGCTGGTAGTGTGAGGTGTTGGCCATTCCAGGTCCCATTTACTGGCTATCTATTTAACTCTCTTCAGACTTGTTCTTTTGGTGGTCTGATTATAACACATTTTAGACGTGGCTGTTTCACTTCTCCTCCTATTGTAGAAGTTCTCTAATAATTGGGAGTTGGTTCCTCACCTACTTCACACATCTTTGCTTCAGTGATCTTTGCTTTAGCTATATGAGGGGGCAGCAACATTAGCAAATAATATAGGAAATACTCTGCAATCAGAACTGTCAGATTCACATTATTTTCTGTTAACTACATGATGTACAAGACAATGTAACTCAACCTGGAGTTTTTTCTCTCAATCCATTTCCCCTCCCCCCCCCCAGCATCTACTTTTTTGTAGCAAATACATTCACATTAGTTCAGACACTGTGATTGCTTGAGCCAACATAACTTCATGGCTGAATGGGTGACCAGAAGCTGGCTGTTCCGGCTTCCTGGTTGAAGGTGGGGAGAGAGGAAGCAAAAGGGCACTTCTGCATGTTGATTTGTGTGTGCACATCTATCTGTCTGTCTGTCTCTCTCGGCTTGGTGCCAGCACTGATGCATTACAGAAGTGTTCTCCAACCTTTTCCAGTCCGTGGACCGGCTGGGGAAGACATGGCAGCCCTGCGCTGCCGTGCATGTGCGAACAAGCGTGCGTGCTCTCTTACACGGGCAGGTGCACAGCTGCATGAGCACCGCGCTGCCATTTGCGCATGCACCTGAGTGGTCGTGCGCATGCACAAATGACAGCATGCGCTCGTGCAAGGGCCCCCACACGCATGCGCAAATGGCGGTGAGACGCTCGTGTGGGCAAGCAGGAGCACGCGCACAGGCGCAAACGGGTGGTGCAGGGGTGAGTGTGCACGAGGGTGGGGTGGGGGGAGGTCTCTCTCAGCAGCCCGGTCTGGCCCAGGCCAGGGACCGGGACCGGACCGGGAGTTGGAGATCTCTGCATTACAGCATCTAGGAAGCCAAAAAAAAAGTGAGGAGGAAATTGGCAATCAGCCTTCGTTTGCAAGGTCCACCTGGTGGAAGTCCAGAATTAAGTGGGTGTTAGTGTTAACAGTTAAAAAAGAGAATGAAGCAGTTTTCTAGCTGATGGCTTCTAGTGGTGTGTGTATACTTCAATTTCCTTTTATGTTTAATAATGTTTCAAAGTACAAAAGACAGAACAAAACACTCCCTTGTTGACTCATGACACCTACTATGGTTTGTTTCTGCAGGTAGTGGAGGACATGCTAGAGGACGAGGAAGAAGAGGATGACAGAGATGACAAGGTAATTATCTTTCCTAGCACTTGGGTACCTGGGGATGGAAGAATTTAGACATGACACTGTTCTTGCCGACAGTTAAAAAGGAGCTGAAGTGTTTTTAGTCCAGAAAATTGGACAGAGCTGTTTATCATCCTAACAACACCAGTGTTATGTTGTAGGAAGGGATAGAGGACTATAAATCCTCTCTTTATTTTTTTGTCCAGCAGTGGGTCATTTTTTTTTCTCTTCCTCCTACCAGGAACAAAAATAATTCGGCTTGTCTGGAACTTGATAGCTGTTGTGAAGATAAGTGCAGTGACAACTGTTTTTGAAGGACAAAAATTTGTCCTGTCTTGAGTATTACAAATAGGACTGTACTTCCTTGTGGGAAAAATGTGGTAAAAATAGAAACGCCACACTGTTTGAACGTGGTCCATTGCCATCTATAATTTTCTGAGAATTACTTGGCAGAAGAATGTTTGATGTGTGTTACACTCTGTATGATATTTAAATAATCACAATTCTCATTGCCCAGAGGGATGAGGATTGGTACTGTGTGGCCCAGCATCAACCAAAGGGGCCCATGGTAGTTCTAACAACTCTTGAGAATGTTGCTGTGTTCCTCGGTTACTGGGCAGGCTGAGGATTGCCACTACAGTAAATAACAGTGACTTTATACAAGTTATTGAAGCAAGCAATAGGACTACATACTTGTCTCTGGTGGGGAGGGACGAGGCACAGAGAGGAAATTAGAATGACCTTGTAAGAGGGAAGCAGTGGCATTGGTTGGTCGAGTCAGTTTATGAGTGGAAGTGCTGTGAAATAAATGCTTTATTTAAAAAAAACCTACAATGAGGAGATTGAGAGAATGATTGTTTTAAAGCAGTTGATGTTTGGTATAGAAAACACTGACCTTCACAACTGTTCTTGTACTCTTGTTGTAATGAAGCACTGATTATTTTTGAAGGCAAGAGAAAAAGGTGTGCCTTAATTTATGCCTTTGACCTTTGTTGCTAGTAGAGATGTTCAGTTCTGTATCAGTACAAGTATTCATAGGGTAGCAACCAGCGAACATCTGGTCAGAAAATTCACAGTCATTAGTCCTCTAACAATTAAAGTCCATGTTTTGAAAGACAATATGAATATTTCATTATTGCATTCAGGAGACCTATGATACTATATATTTTTTCTTTTTTCCCTACAAACTGCAGTTATGAAATAACATCACACCTTCATTCTTTTGTGCAAAGCCATGTGTGCTCTGTTTCAATACATGTACAATTGTGTGTACAGGTCTGACAGTAGAATATATGATTTATTGTGAAGGTCAAGATACGTTGGGATAGTAAGCTTCCATATTATTAGCTCACAAGCATTTCTTCTCTGATAAATGTGTCTCTTTTATCCATTTGTGATTATTTTTCCTCTGCTTGCTCATATTTCATTGTAATTCCAGCTTATAAGGCATATCCAGTAAGCCTTTGTATCCATAAAAATACTAATAGTTGTGCCCCATTTGGAAGATACACTTTAGTTTAAATCAATCCTAGCCTAGTTACTACTTGAAATTAGTTCCATTTGTTGTTAAATAGCACAAGATGGTTTTTCTGTTGCCCTCTGTAAAATACATAATCAACCCCCATCTCAAACCAACATGCTTTCTTTTGTCCTTTGTGAATGCAGAGAAAACAGGAAGCTTCACACATGTCTGTGTACTTTATGCTCCTTATCATGTATTATGGAAGATTTGATATGACCTGCTCCAAATGCTCTTGGAGTTGCCTGTTATTGAGCAAAAAAACCTGATATGTTTTAAATTGTATTTTGGTACATCTGAAATACACCTAGAAAGAATGATTAAATGCTTGGGCACCTGGATGCGATGCTTGGATTTCAAAACATTTTATGTAGAACTACAGAAACCAAATGTGTATCAATCTAAATGACTCTTTCTTGCCTGAAAAAGAGGTTTGATTGAATCTCTATATGTATCCCTGCTGGTTCTGCTGGAATTTTTTTTTTTTTTTAATACCATTGACCATGGTATCCTTCTGGGCCATCTCGCTGGGATGGGACTTTGGAGACACTGTTTTACTGTGGCTCCGGTCCTTTCTGGAGGGAAGAACTCAGAAGGTGGTGCTTAGGACTCCTGTTGGACACCCTGTCTGTTGGTCAGTGGGGTCCTTAAGGGTTCTGTTTTGTCTCATATGCTATTTAACATCTACATGAAACCACTGGGAGAGATTTCTAGAGTTTGGGGGTTTGATGTCACCAGTGTGCGGATGACATCCAACTATATATCTCCTTGTCACTTAAATCTGAGGAAGCTTTTCAGCTTTAGACCAGTTTCTAGTGCCAGTAATGGACTGTATGAGTTTAATAAACTCAAACTTAATCCAGACAAGGCAAAGGTAGTCAGTTGAAAGGCAGATCAAAGAACAGGGTTGCGTCCTGTGCTGATTGGGGGTTACACTTCCTTTGAAATCACAGGTACACAGCTTTGGCATGAATCTGGATTTGTCTCTGAGACTATAGGCCCAGGCTTCGGTGGTGGCCGGAAGTGCCTTTGTACAATTAAAATTAGTGTGCCAGCTGCACCTGATCCTGGAGATCTGGCCATGGTGACACAAGCCTTAGTTACATCCGGTCTGGATTAATGTAATGTGCTCTGTGTGGGGTTGCTGATGGAAAGTGTCAGGTACTTCAGCGGGCCCAAACCACTGCAGCCAGATTGTTAACTGGGGTTGGTTACAGGGATCACATCATCCCCCTGTTACAACAGCTTCATTGACTGCCGGTCTGTTTCTGGGCACAATTCAAAGTGCTGGTTTTAATTTGTAAGGCCCTTAATGGATTCAGCCCAAGGTATTTCAAGGACCACATCTTGCTTTATGAACCTGCCTTGATGTTAAAATCATCAAGAGAAGCCTTTTTCTCGATCCCACCACCTTCCCAGGTGTCTTTTGTGGGGAGAGAGCCTTCTCTGCTGCTGCTCCTAAACGTTGGAGACCAGGCTGGCCCCATCATCGGCATCCTTCTGCAAGCTGGAAAGAACCTTTCTTTTAAGACAAGCTTCCCATTAATGACTAGGTGCCTGAGAGTTATGCCTTATGCCTTTGAATGTGTCTTTGGTTTTACTTTTGTTTACTGTCTTTTGATTCTTTTTAGTATTTGTAAACTTACTGTTTTTAGCATTTAAATATTGTCCTTTAATGATGTTAACCATCCTGGATCCTGTTTAAGGAAAAAGACATGGTAATAATAAAATAAAATAAATTAATTAATTTTCCACTGAATGTTAATGTTTGTTGATGTTATACATGGTATTATATAATTTGATGAAAAAATTATGGAAAATTATTTTGCATGCTGTGTAAGTATTTAGAGATTAGATGCAGTGTTTTTAAAAAGAACATTCACAAAATAGAATGCAATAGTTTACAGTCAAATCCTCAGATATAACTGCATGTGCTTGGACCCAAATGATAGACTCCAAACTCTAGAATCTACAAAATGCATTTGTTAGATTACAATATTTATTTATTTATTTATTTATTTATTTATTTATTTATTTATTTATTTATTTATTTATTTATTTTATATCCCGCCTATCTGGTCTGCTGAACAAATCAACCTCAAGATAAACCAGAGCGTCTTAACTCATTGTCATGTTGAATTTGTGGTCATCAGCTGCCTGGGGTAATTCACACGTCATTGTACTGTGTGAATTACCCCAGACAGCCTCATATAAAGTAAAGGCCATTGTTGTTGTTGTTGTTTAGTTGTTTAGTCGTGTCCAACTCTTCCTGACCCCATGGACCAGAACATGCCAGGCCCTCCTATCTTCCACTGCCTCCCAGAGTTGGGTTAAATTCATGATGGTAGGTTCAATGACACTGTCCAACCATCTCATCCTCTGTCATCCCCTTCTCCTCCTGCCTTCACACTTTCCTAACATCAGGGTCTTTTCCAGGGAGTCTTCTCATGAGATGGCCAAAGTATTGGAGCCTCAGCTTCAGGATCTGTCCTTCCAGTGAGCACTCACGGTTGATTTCCTTTACAATGGCTAGGTTTGTTCTCCTTTCAGTCCAGGGGACTCTCAAGAGCCATTGTGTGTGTTCAGTCATTTAGTCGTGTCCGACTCCTCGTGACCCCATGGACCAGAGCACGCCAGGCCCTCCTATCTTCCACCGTCTCCCGGAGTTGTGTCAAATTCATGTTGGTTGCTTCGATGACACTGTCCAACCATCTCATCCTCGGTCGTCCCCTTCTCCTCTTGCCTTCACACTTTCCCAACATCAAAGTCTTTTCCAAGGAGTCTTCTCTTCTCATGAGATGGCCAAAGTACTGGAGCCTCAGCTTCAGGATATGTCCTTCCAGTGAGCACTCACGGTTGATTTCCTTTAGAATTGATAGGTTTGTTCTCTTTGCAGTCCAGGGAACTCTCAAGAGTCTCCTCCAGCACCACAATTCAAAGGCATCAATTCTTCGGCGGTCAGCTTTCTTTATGGTCCAGCTCTCACTTCCATACATCACGACAGGAAAAACCATAGCTTTGACTATTCGGACTTTTGTTGGCAAGGTGATGTCTCTGCTTTTTAAGATGCTGTCAAGGTTTGTCATTGCTTTCCTCCGAAGAAGCAGGCATCTTTTAATTTCAGGGCTGCTGTCTCCATCTGCAGTGATCATGGAGCCCAAGAAAGTAAAATCTGTCACTGCCTCCATATCTTCCCCTTCTATTTCCCAGGAGGTGATGGGACCAGTGGCCATGATCTTAGTTTTTTTGATGTTGAGTTTCAGACCGTTTTTTGCACTCTTGTCTTTCACCCTCATTACAAGGTTCTTTAGTTCCTCCTCACTTTCCGCCATCAGAGTGGTATCATCTGCATATCGGAGGTTGTTGATATTTCTTCCTGCAATCTTAATTCCAGCTTGGGATTCCTCCAGTCCAGCCCTCCGCATGATGTATTCTGCATATAAGTTAAATAAGCAGGGTGACAATATACAGCCTTGTCATACTCCTTTTCCAATTTTGAACCAATCCGTTGTTCCATATCCAGTTCTAACTGTTGCTTCCTGTCCCACATATAGGTTTCTCAGGAGATGGATAAGGTGGTCAGGCACGCCCATTTCTTTTAGGACTTGCCATAGTTTGCTGTGGTCCACGCAGTCAAAGGCTTTTGCATAGTCAATGAAGCAGAAGTAGATGTTTTTCTGGAACTCTCTGGCTTTCTCCATAATCCAGCGGATGTTGGCAATTTGGTCTCGAGTTCCTCTGCCCCTTCGGAATCCCGCTTGTACTTCTGGGAGTTCTCGGTCCACATACTGCTGAAGCCTACCTTGTATGATTTTGAGCATAACCTTGCTGGTGTGTGAGATGAGTGCAATTGTGCGGTAGTTGGAGCATTCTTTGGCACTGCCCTTCTTTGCGATTGGGATGTAGACTGATCTTTTCCAGTCCTCTGGCCACTGTTGAGTTTTCCAAACTTGTTGGCATATTGAATGTAGCACCTTAACAGCATCATCCTTTAGGATTTTAAATAGTTTGACTGGAATGCCATCACCTCCACTGGCCTTGTTGTTAGCCAGGCTTTCTAAGGCCCACTTGACCTCACTCTCCAGGATGTCTGGCTCTAGGTCAGCAACTATATTGTCTGGGTTGTCCGGGATATCCAAAACTTTCTGATATAATTCCTCTGTGTATTCTTGCCACCTCTTCTTGATGTCTTCTGCTTCTGTTAGGGCCCTCCCTTTTTTGTCCTTTATCATGTCCATCTTTGCACAAAATTTTCCTCTAATATCTCCAATTTTCCTGAACAGATCTCTGGTTTTTCCTTTTCTGTTATTTTCCTCTATTTCTTTGCATTGTTCATTTAAGAAGGCCCTCTTGTCTCTCCTTGCTATTCTTTGGAAGTCTGCATTCAATTTTCTGTAACTTTCCCTATCTCCCCTGCATTTTGTTTCCCTTCTCTTTTCTGCTATTTGTAAGGCCTCCTTGGACAGCCACTTTGCTTTCTTGCATTTCCTTTTCTTTGGGATGGTTTTTGTTGCTGCCTCCTGTACAGTGTTATGAGCCTCTATCCAAAGTTCTTCAGGCACTCTGTCCACCAAATCTAGTTCCTTAAATCTGTTCTTCACTTCTACTGTGTATTCGTAAGGGATTTGGTTTAGATTATACCTGAGTGGCCCAGTGGTTTTTCCTACTCTCTTCAGTTTAAGCTTGAATTTTGCTATGAGAAGCTGATGATCAGAGCCACAATCATCTCCAGGTCTTGTTTTTGCTGACTGTATAGAGCTTCTCCATCTTTGGCTGCAGAGAATATAGTCAATCTGATTTCGATGTTGCCCATCTGGTGATTTCCATGTGTAGAGTCGCCTCTTGTGTTGTTGGAAAAGGGTGTTTGTGATGACCAGCGTGTTATCTTGACAAAACTCTATTAGCCTTTGCCTGCTTCGTTTTGAACTCCAAGGCCAAACTTCCCTGTTGTTCCTTTTATCTCTTGACTTCCTACCTTAGCATTCCAGTCCCCCAGAATGAGAAGAACATCCTTCTTCGGTGTCAGTTCTAGAAGGTGTTGTAAATCTTCATAAAATTGTTCAATTTCAGTCTCCCCAGCAATGGAGGTTGGTGCATAAACTTGGATTATTGTGCTGTTGAAAGGTCTGCCTTGGATACGTATTGACATCATTCTATCATTTTTGAGATTATATCCCATTACAGCTTTTCCCACTCTTTTGTTGACTATGAAGGCTACTCCATTCCTTCTACGGGATTCTTGCCCACAATAGTAGACATGATAATCATCTGAGTTGAAATCACCCATTCCCATCCATTTTAGTTCGCTGATGCCCAGAATGTCAATGTTTATTCTTGCCATCTCCTGTTTGACCACCTCCAGCTTCCCAAGGTTCATAGATCTTACATTCCAGGTTCCTATGCAGTATTTTTCTTTCCAGCATCGGACTTTCCTTTCACTTCCAGGCACGTCCACAGCTGAGCGTCCTTTCGGCTTTGGCCCATCCACTTCATCAGCTCTGGAGCTACTTGTACTTGTCCTCCGCTCTTCCTCAGTAGCATGTTGGACGCCTTTTGACCTGAGGGTCCCATCTTCCAGCGTCATATCTTTTAGCCTTTTGTTTCTGATCATGGGGCATTCTTGGCAAAGATACTGGAGTGGAATTGCCGGTTCCTACCCCAGGTGGATTGCGTTTAGTCAGAACTCTCCACTATGACCTGTCCATCTTGGGTCGCCCTGCACGGCATAGCCCATAGCTTCTCTGAGTTACTCAAGCCCCCTCGCCACGACAAGGCAGCAATCCATGAAGGGGCAAGAGCCATTAGCAACTGTAAAAGCCCAGCCTCCTCAGTATAATTAACATTCATGTTATTCTACAATTGTTATTAATGACAGAGGTTCTTACTCCTTTACAGCACAAGCTTCAATGGAATATGCCCATATATGGAAGAGGCTTTCACTCCACTGTTAAATATTAATTGACTTTCTTACCAACTTACCAACCAACCACGATCTCTGTGTTTTGATGCCATGTATAAATATTTGCCATCTTGTATCTCTCTCTTGGTATATCTGAGGAAGTGGACTTGTCCATGAAAGCTCATATTAAAATATAAGTTAGTCGTTAAGTTTCCGCCACGTTTTGTCTTTTTTATTTGTTCTTTTACTATTATATTTATTTTGTTTTTACCTGTAATGTTTGCACAGACTAACATGCTCCCTCTTCTACAACTTAAACTAGAGTATATTCAAATAGATAGTTATGTGTAGAAGATAGTTTTGAGAGAAAACAAATTTTGCAGTGCTGATTGATGCTGACCTCTAGCTCTCATTACTTTTCTGTTTTCTCATTTGGTAGAATAGCAGAGTAAGGTCAGTGGGTCCTTTTATAGAATAAAAGTCAAAAGATTAATAAATGTGCCAAAGCCTCACTTTAATTGAAGCTGAAGCATATGTTGCAAGGATATAAAATATGTCCCAGATGTTTGACTATGCCAGGTAACTTAGTTTTCCCAGATTACCACAAGGCAACTATTAGTCCTGTAACCTTTGGACTTGGGGGTAAACGGGGTATTACATGGCAAACAACTGGAGCACCTGTTTTCCATTCAAGAAAGACCTCTGGCGGGCTCTGCTTAAGTTGCACCATACGTTTTCACTTAGCAGATCATTGGGTGATTATGAAAAGTGACTGTCTTCAGAATTGGTGTAGATATTAGCCACTTACTCAAAACCAATGGATAACTTATTGACTACTACTGCATACTCTGTGTGGGCACTCACTGAAGTAGGCTTGTAGGTGCACCGGTTTTTGCTTTTGACAAGGCAAACTATGGAAACTTATGAGGCACAATTAATAATTAAGTAATATCTCTCTATTGGCTTTCTCATTTATTTCTATCTGTGATGAGTTTTATTGAGGTTATGATGCATAATTTCAGTTGTTATACTTACTGCAATATTACTTATGTTGCATTGTTCAGGATTGCTTCTCAATACATATTGCAACATATGCTGCAGTGGACTGTTTTCAGTCTGTGATGTAAGTATTTGTACTTGAAATTTGGAACTAAGTGAATTGAAGACCTACGTTGAAATGTGCAGGTCCTATGTTAACTGCTATCCTGTAATAAACATTATACAGTGGTGCCTCAACTTACGAAAGCCCCTACCTATGAACATTTCGACTTACGAGCAGCTCCACTCACAAAATTTTGCTTTGACATGCGAGCGGAGCTTCAACCTCAGAACAGAAAAAGGCAAGGGGAAAAGGTGGGAAATTCAAACCATTGGTGACGAAGAGGCTGCTTCTTTGTAGCTCTTTCGCCCCGATGGTTAGAGTAGGGGGTCAGGGAACTTTTTTTACTCCTGTGGTGCAGAAGGAGAAAGAAGAGGCAGGGGCGGCTCCGGATCACCCTCGGGTGCAGGAAGCCGGTGTGCTCCCTGCCAAATGTGCGGTTCTACTCATGAGTAAGGGCTGCCAAAGGCCCTGGGCTGGGGCACGCAGGTTGGAGGGCTCCTCCGTGGACGGGGTGTGCTGCGGCGGTGCAGGAAGATGAAGGAGAAGCAGGGTGGCTCCAGATCACCGCCAGGCGCGGGAAGCTGGTGCGCTCCATGCAGTGGGTCGACTCATGAGTAAGCCCCCCCGCTGCTACCTTGACTGCTCTACGCAGCCAGCCAGGGCCTGTCGCTGGCTGCCAGAGTGAGTGCCATCAGAGGAGGCTTTGGTCTGCCTGGTAAGGTGCTGCTTTTTACTTTTTAAAAGCTTCTGGGTGGGTTTGGGCTGAGGGGGATTATGTTTCTGTGCTGTGTTGTTTGTTTTTGGGGTTTTTTTTCAGGCCCAGCGTGGGGATTGCTTGATGTTTATTTTTGGGTTTTTGTTTTGTTTTGTTTTTTGCAGCCTTCGAGGCTTGCTCTGTTTATTTTTGGTTGTTGTTGTTTTTTAAGCCTCAGCGCCTTCCGATGGGGCTTTCTGTGTGCTTAATGCATTTCAATGGGAAATGGTGCTTCGACTTACAAGCATCTCCACTTACGAACATCTTTTGGGACGGATTAAGTTTGTAATTCAAGGCACCACTGTATACAATTACACAAATATTTAGATAGTGAAACTGAAGTCCATATGTGAAATTTATCACTGCCAACAAGGATGCAGAATTCCATTTCTGAAAAATGAAGGTTGTGTCCACATAATATTGCTGCTTGTGTTGACAGATTTCACTCTTTGATGATCTATTCTAGCTGTGCTTGAAATTTGGTGGTGGAAGCTTGGAAATTTAGCACTCTAGGCAAGCAATCAAATTTATAAAATAATAACAACATATACATCTACATATAGCATTTACCAGTTGAGTGACTGTTATCTATTGGTTGGACCTGGATCTCTGCAGAGAGGAGGAGATGGACAGTTTTATGTGGTAAATGGAAAACTAAGACATTGCTTCAGTTTTGTCATTGGTTGACCAAAGTGACACACTCTTGTAATTTTGACATCCACACATCACACTTGAAATGGTACTGACCATACCTAAAAGATAATCGGCAACTAGCCAGGCATATGTCTTCACGTATTTAGTTCCCTATGTGTCATGACTGTCATTTAAGGGCTGTTAAAAGAGGTTATTTTTTCCTTTAAAATTCAGAATTAGCCGTTTTAATATTTTCTTTAAAGTGTTAATAACTAAGAGAGATACTGAGCATTGCTTGTGAAAAGCAGCCTTAATCCATCATCATGCAGCAAGCATTCCTGATTTCACATCAGGGCAATTGACATCAAAAGCAGCACTGTATGGTATTGAATTAACTTGCGGTAGCCATTCTGAGTTCATCACTGAGAAATCACATTTGGACTTGTGTTAGTCTCTTTGGGACAGAGGGTTTGCAAACTGTTGAATAAATTAGTCTTATTCATGTGGTTCTCCATTCCCTTCCAATACAGTACATATAGATAATCCTTTTATTAAGTAATCCCACTACGACAAAAGTCATGACAAAGACATTGTCTCAACTATATTAACTATTTAGGAGAATGATGATTATTTTGTTTAGATTTTCTCATGCTAATTAAAAGTCTTCTCCTTAAATATATAAATGCATGCCGTACAGACATAGATACAGCCAGCATGAATGTTTTTATAAGACAACCCAGTGGGAAGTAAACATTTTACTGTGAATTTCTTAGTTTAAGAAGATTACATTTTATTATAGATTCAGTTAAATGTGTCAATAATTGCCTTTCTAAGCTCAGACAGGACATTTTAAAGTAAATCTCCTGAAATATTAAAGAGAATTAATTACTTTGATAAGATTGCCAAGTAATCTTGTGCTGATCTCTACTCGCTGTGCACTTTCAAAAAATGTTTTACTTTTGGACTGTTGGGAAAGAAAGCTTGGTTGCAAGTCAACAAACAGAATAATTCCATTCATCTTTGCATATCTAGTCATCAGTTTTTGCTATCACAGTCTGTTATACCACATTCAGAGCTACTTATTTTTCCCGATTTGAAATGTCCGATTCTTTCCTACATTGGGGTGCCTAGCAAAAAATATTCCATATTCCAGATATTCATTGGAGACTGAGACCCTCTGTTGTGCCAGCACTCACACAGCAGAGATTATAGAAAGAATAGCTTATATTCTGAACTGCTTCTTGAATCCAAAATGTGGTCTTGAGCTATTAAGTGATATAAATGAAGAGGATGTGGTTTGGGTCTGCAAGAGAGCCTTGTTGCCAAATTAGGTTATATCACTTTACAGGTAATTGAGAAATATAATCTTGTTTCCTATAAATATTATAGAGACAGAAAGCAAAAGTTCCCAAAATCCCTCTCTTGGCCAGAAGATTAGAGAAAAAAGACAAGCCAAAGTTTTGAATGAAAGCATCATTTAGCTTGATATACACAATAGGCCAATGCAAGTTTAATAGAGGTGGAAAGTATTTAGCATTGTTTTTTGTTTGTTTGTCTTTAAATCACAAAAATCAGCAGAGTAAAGCTAAACTATCTCATGACCATCTAAGCCAAGCTCTTGTTCCCTATTAGTGAGTGAACAATCCAACGCTTGGTGAATTCTGCTTCATAATGATAGGAAGACTATTTCCATAAAATTAATCTGTCACATGTCCGAAGAACCTTCTGACTTTTTCTTTCTCAGTATTTGAAAAGGGTTTTCAAGTGTGGATCCCAGGCTTCCAGGTCCAAATATTATCCCTTGCAGATGAGTCAGAGCTTACATTCCTCTTCTTTCAGAAATTAACCATCAGTTGTAGAAGTGTAATTCATCCTAAAATTAATATACACACAATATGTTAGGGAAAACAGCCAAGAAGATTAATGGGAAACAACTGGGGCTGGTCTTGTGGATTTCCCTTCTACAAAGCTTTCTTTTATGTTGTGTACCTGTGCTATACTGTGTACATCAGTAGTATCATTTTGTTGGTGAAAAGTCGGTCAGCAAACCCAGGAAAGACAGTTCCTCCACATGCCCTCATGTTCTGTTTTTGGAGCTTAAAAGTGAAAATTAGAGGCTGGAGAAAGAGAAAGCCTCACTGAAAGTGTGTAGGGAAATTGACCCAGTCCTTGTTCCTCTGATGGAATGGTTCCATCCATGCAACTACTGTGTTGGATCCTGATAATATAGTCATTTGCCTATGTGTAGTATTATTTAAACATGGTGTACAGGTGCAAGTCAGCACTAATTCCATAATGCTAAAGTAAACTTAGTTGGAGAGTGCGGACAGGATAAACAAGCATGTATTTAGCCACCAAATAAAGAGTTCACAGTAAGTGAAGAAGTGGAGTGTGACAGGATGCTTTAAAAAACATAGCAGGAGAAAGAGGAATACTGTAAGAGACTTTAAATGCAGATTAAAGAACTTCATGAAGATTAGGGCCAACCAAGACTATCAGTCTGGATGGCTATATATCATCTACAGCTGGAGAGGCAGCATGCCTCAAAATCTCATTTGTTGGAGAATGTGAAATGGAAATGTACTTGCACTAATATCCTGCTTCCCATTGGGATCAGGTTGACTGGAGTGCACACGGTATAATGCTAGACAAGTTAGATCTTCCACCATCCAGCATGGTTCTTCGGTTTTTCTGAGAGACAAACAGAGTGGGATGCCCTACATAAAGACAATATCTGGTTCATGAACAAGAACACACTTTTTAGGGAGGAGATTATACACTAACATTTGTTACAGGTCAAAATCATTTGCACCGTGGTACTCCTTATTTTTCCTCTGTCTTTTCTAGAAGACTTTTCGATCAGCTATCTAGGGTTTACAGATGTTTCTTCACTGTGGATACCTAGTATATAAAAGAGGGAAATAATTTTAAAAATTTAGGAGCCAGGATTCAGTCATGTGATATCATTGGATCCCTCGGTTTGGCCAGGATTTGTAATCCCCCTGTCTCCTGCAGTATCTCCTAGTGCATGCTAAGAACCTGCTGCAGTTGGCTGGGTAACCCACTCTGGTAATAAGTTTTTGTTGTTGTTGTTTGGCATCATGGAAGGTGCAACAAAGGGAATAACGCAGGAAGTCATGATTCTGCTGGCATAGTGTAAGGAAGTATCTTTGGATCTTGGCTGTGTTATCAGAAACTATTGAAACTGCTTTTTTCTCAGATAAAAAACTTGGGAAATGAAACATTTTTAAAATATAGAACTGGAACTGAGTCATGGTTTTAAGCAATCCAAAGTATGTTGGGGCTTTTTATGCCTAACAAAAATAGATGTCCATTCACATTTGCCCCATCTCTTCGGTCAAACAACATGTGTTTCAGCATCTCAAGGTACGATCAGGGTACTGTGACCAGCAATGTAGCTGTGTCCATTTGATAGTGCAATGCCATCTATTGATTTTCTAAATAACTATTCTTGGTGTAAGATTTGTTTGTTGGAGTGTTTAGTGCCTGGGGTGACTTAACAAGTGAGTTTTCACAGAGCTGAATTTGAGCTGAGCCTTAATCTTTGAATCTGACTCCTCGGATTTCATACATTGGCAATTTCTTCCCATTTTTCAATGTGCTATATCAGAGAAAATGTGTTGCCTTTTGTGCCATGTTTTACCGAATCAGATCAGACAGCACACATTATTGTGTCAGTGGAAATCTAATATTAAACCAGCTTATCTCTAGATAGCACATGGGAAAATAAACTTGCATAAATGATTGATTAATTTGATTTTATGGATAAGTTATTTGTAAAGTAATTGAGCTTTGAGATGTAAGCTGATTGCTCTTTTTTAAAAATCCTACATCATTGGTATTGTGGTTGAAATGGGTGTTTGCCCCTTTCTTTCTGAGTTTGTTCATGTCCCTGTGTAACAGTGTGTAGAATGTAGCAAGCAAAGAATGTTTTGCATTAGCAAATCATTTTTCATCTGGAGGATAATGATTTTAGCAACATGTGGCTTGCATATTCAATTTCTTCTAGAATCACTTTACAGGTATTGAAAAACCAGTATGTAAAAATCATATTGACAGGGACGTGGTGGCGCTGTGGGCTAAACCGCAGAAGCCTGTGCTGCAGGGTCAGAAGACCAGCAGTCGTAAGATCGAATCCACGTGACGGAGCAAGCTCCCGTCACATCTCCCAGCTCCCACCAACCTAGCGGTTCGAAAGCATGCAAATGCAAGTAGATCAATAAGGACCACCTCGGTGGGAAGGTAACAGTGTTTGGTGTCTAAGTCGCACTGGCCATGTGACCACGGAAGATTGTCTTCGGACAAACGCTAGCTCTATGGCTTGGAAACGGGGATGAGCACTGTCCCCTAGAGTCGAACACGGCTGGACAAAAAATTGTCAAAGGGAACCTTTACCTTTACCTTTTACCTAAAAATCATATTAAGAACTGTATTCATCTATTTTTTTAAATGCTCTTTTTCTTTAAGATCATAATTGCCTTGCCAAAGCTGAATCTTGAAATTAATTAGAACAACTTGCTTTCAAAACCCTTGGATGTTTATTAAAACATTTTCAGGTTTGGGGACTAATTGTTCACAATTTTTATGTATTTATTAATTGTATTCAGATTCTTCATTTCCTCTAAGGACTTCAAGGTAGTTAAGATGGGCCTTTACTCCATCCCATCCCATCCCATCTCGTTTCATATTATTTTATCCTCGCAATGGGTTTGTTACAGTGGAACATAACAGCTATCCTGCAACACAGCTAGTCAGCTTTGTGGCTAGTGGGAAGAACCTGCTTCTGCTAAACAAGTCATTATGGTACTTCAGTCATTTAATTAGCAATTAATAATGACATAGCAGTTGCTGGAGGCTTGATATACATTGGGATCCAGGTATGGGTCTGTAGCGAGCAGCCCTGCCCCTCACCTGTCCGTCACAGTAGAACAGTGGAGAAGAAGCCAATGAGAGGACAGAAGGCGGAGCCAATGGGGGAGGGGGCTGGATATAAAGGCTGGTGGATGGAGTCAGAGGGAGATTCTGTGAATGAGAGACAGTGTGAAACTTAAAAGTGAACTTAGAGTGAGTTAGAGATCTGTAAGAATGCTGAATGGAACAGAGAGTTAATAGAGGTTTAAAGTTAAAATAGAATTGATTCAAATACAAGTGATGAGCAACCTGTGATTTACCTATTGAATATTAACCTGATGTTAACTTCCCTGACCTAATAAATGACTTAAGTTTTGAAAGCACACATGTCTCCTTGAGTGAATGGTATTGAGGCAGCAATACCTGGTGGCAGCGAAGAAAGAAGAAGGGTGAGAACCTTATGAAGACCTGAGGGGATAGGGGCTTTAGAGGAGATCGCCACAGGGTCATATCCTGTTGTGGTTCCAGTCCAGAACTAAGACCTAACACCTCTTTCTTGCAAAAGGGAAGGTGTTCTTTTGGAGCAAAATGTGAGCCTTAACCAGGCAAACACATATATCCAGGAATTTAACAATTTCTTGTATGCTATGTGAGTGATCACTTTCAGTATTCCTGTGCTGGACCCAATAGACCCCATGTGGAGATAGCTTTAAAGAGAAACATCCCACACACAACCTCGTGTATTTAATTGGATGTTTATAGGCTGCTCTTGAACTGAAAGGGATTTCTAGAGTGGGTAACATATAAAATGTAAATGTCATTAAACCATTAAGAAAACTCATTAATACAATATAACCACAGTCATAAGGCTGGAAGCTGGGGTAATAACTGTTGAGGCCTGGCTATGGATAGCTGGTATAACATATTGGCTAAAATGGAATCGTAATACCTCAGGGCTAGTCCATTTGACATTGCAAGATTGCTTTATCCCAACATGGTGGAAAATGCTAGAACATAAGTTGGTGTATTATGGATTTTCACAACACTACCTATTGTCAATGAATATGATCCAAGCAAAAAATTTGTTTAAGCAAAGGATCTTAGATATAGAAAGACAACATGATCTAAACAAGGCCAGAGGATTTATTAAAATAAACTCCCTGAATAGATTGCTACCAATGCCATACTTAAATGATTTAGAGTATCCTGAAACTAGAAGGGCTTTTATGTTATTGCGCATGGACTTGTTGCCATCTGCGGTGTTGCTGGGAAGGTACAATAATACCCTCTACGAGAGTCGGTTATGTATATGTGGTGAGGGGACTATAGAGACACTGAGTCATATCGTCCTAGAGTGTAAAATTTATGAGCAGATCCGGGAATGGCTCATAAAACCTTGTATACCTCCCTTGGATGGCAGAGATAGAAAGGAATGCCTTCAGAAGCTTTTGGAAGATAGGAATAAGGAGGTAACAAATAGAGTGGCCAAATTTGGATGGCTAGCGAATAAATTAAGGGATAGCTGGATGAATGATAATGATAGAATAGGAAGTACTGGGGATATGGTATAGAATATGGAGCTATATGAAATATTAGAGTCTATATGGTTATCAGATGTAGAACCTTACTGTTGTTGTTTCATTTCGTTGTGAATTTTAATGTATATGTATATGTTCGTGGTTTTAATGGTCAGTGGATATAATAATTTTTATGCTGTGGGAATACCTCATACCCCATCTGAGGACCCACCTGAAATGACTTGGTTTTTAGAACTGAAATATGTGTAACTTTTAATCCTCTTGTATTATGTTTTTAATCCAGCATTTTGTAGAAAGTATGTGTTTGTATTTGTACTTTTTAACTTGCTAGCTCTGTGGATGTTCAGTTGGCTCCAAGCAAGTGTATATATTTATATTTATACCTATGTTTTAAAACTGCGGATGTTGGATGACCAAAGTGGTCAAAACAATAAAGATAGATAGAATACAACAGGAATATAGTTATTAAAATTAATCCACTGTTACACTGATATTAAATTGCAAACTGAAACACCAGATCCAGTGAGCGAAAGGAATTGAAAGGTCCTCACCTGGTGCCTGTTCTTTCTCTTTTAAGAAAGAACATAGCATCGCCATAGTTCCATATGGGAACATAATGTATTGCTTATGTTGTTGAAGGACTTCATTTCTTGAAAATTATCATGGGAAGTGTTGCCATATATTTATAGTTTGGTGCATGTAGAGCTACATATAGTGAGCAGACTCAGATGTTCTGTCCTTCAAAGGAAGGCCTGCATTTAATAGCAATAGCCCTATTATATTGCTGGCTCCATCATTTATATCAAGCATTGCATAGTTAATCATAGTAATAGGAGGCCATCTGAGGCACAGAAGCCAGATTGAACACTCTAGTTTACCTGTTAGCACAGCAGAAAGCAAAATCCTTTGCTTTTATTGCTTTTAGCTTTCCAAATTGTGTGTTGGATACCGAAATATTTCCTCCTTCTCTGCACTGATGCTCAAATTTGATCCTGGGGCTCAGTAGTTCATATGCTGGCACAAAGTATTGCCAGACAAGCCAAGAACAAGTTGCTTGAGTTGCAACTGGGGACCAGTAACTCACTGAATCCTTGAACTACCAGGGCTTATCTTTTAACAAAGGAATCAAACCACACCTGAGTAATAGGTTGCATATTTATCTTACTAATATATTAGAAATATTTTTGCATGGATTTTCATATATACATATGCGCTCTCTCTCTCTCTCTCTCTCTCACTCTGTGTGTGTGTGTGTGTGTGTGTGTGTGTGTGTGTGTGTGTGTACAAAACCAGTAGATGGTATGAACAAATGCTAAAATTCAGAGCTGGCTCGTACCCTCTTTGCCCACCATGCTCCACCTCTTTGACACCAATGAACTGAATTCCTGTTGTTCAGTTAAACAAACACCATAACTTGTAGATGTGAATTGTTGTAAGTTAAGAAGTCTGCATAGGCCAGTGATTCCCAACCTTGGGTAACCCAGGTGTTCTTGGGCTGCAGCTCCCAGAAATCCTGGCCAGCACAGCTGGTGGTGAAGGCTTCTGGGAGTTGCAGTACAGGGCATTATCTGCTGCTGAGTTACACGACTTAGTATGCAACAGATAATGTCTACTGGAGAGTCCTTAACTTTCGGCAATGCATATTTAAATGTTATTTCATCTGTTTAACTGCACAACAGGATATCAGCCACTGTGTTTCCACTTTTTCAAATAATATCTTGGCAGCCAGAGTTGGCCTACTACAGCCCCCTTTCCCCGTGTTACAGATTATTGGTTCAGAATTACAGGGCGCTTTTAAACAAACAAAAAAAAGGAGCAGGTGTGCTGGTATACTCGCTGGTCCCAACTGGAATTACTTAGCAGCGCTTGAACCAATGTCAGGGGCGGGGGGGGGATTACAGAGATCTGGTTTCTGAAGGCTTCTGTATTGTTCTGTAATTGACTGCTAAGAAACAGCAGGCAGTATGAACTTTAGCAGTGTACACAGCTAAAGTTCTGATTGACTGTTTTACACCTGATTGGTGAAGGGAGGGTGACCAGCAATGCATTGCTGATTGAAGACCTCATGTGCAAGGCTTGGGCTATCTTCGCAATATTTCCTTTAGACGCAGAGAAATGCCAACAGCTTGTTAACTTAGTTCTGTTAAAAACAAGTTACATCATGATGGAATCATGGTGGCAAGAGTGGTCACTGTAAATAACTTTTTTTAGTAAAATATGCAGCAGATAGATTAATGGGCTGAGGGGAATCAAAATGGGGAACAAGAAGAACATACTGTAATTTTAAAAAGCACTACACATATACTCTGTCTTAACGACAATTCAGATTCTTACAGTGGAGAAGAGAAGTGTTTGGTCTAATTTTTTGGTATCAGATGCAAAAAGAATTCACTTTAGAAATAAAGTGTAAAGCAGCAATCAGTTCATGGAACTTCCCTATAGTACGCTCTGTGACCTTTGGATTAATCTTGCAATGTGAAGCTCCTTTGGTACAAGGAAGGATGATTGCCAAAAGATTCTTCTTCGTCTTCAGATTGGAGTTCCGTTTGAGCCAAAGAAGAACACACACAGAGCACATGTTCATTTTCACTATTTCTGTTTCTTTTTGTTCCTCTCCCACACACCCTGCTGTTTGCAATACTGTCGGGAACCCAGAGAATTCTGACACTGAAAAGCCACAAGACAGGAAATTGAAGGAGATGGAACTACATTTTAGGTCATTAGGGGAAGGGAAAGAAGATTTTGCTACGCACTGTCCACCTTTGCTCATGATTCCAGAGTCATGCTGCAGTATGTGTATAAAATGCAATGTGGAAAGTGTACTGTTTTATATCAAACCTTGAAAATGTTCAAAATGGTTGTTTGTTCTCTGATATTTTCAATTTCTCGCAATATTAAGACACCCAACTGAAGATTTACATTTTCCTGCAAGGTTCCCTTTTTAATGCTTTTTGTGCAAAATACATGGAACATTGCATAGAAAGATCCTCTGCCATGTACCACTGTATACTATTTTGTGTGCTTTAGAGGTTAGTGTGCACAGTTGTCCCTGTGCCCTGCCCAGACATGAAGTCCCCATCTGCTGCAGAGACTGGTCTATGCTTCCGTTCTCCCTTGCCACCTGAATCAGAATGCCCTTGAGGATGGGCAGTTGTGGTCTGTTACTAGACTATTATGAAGGAAATGTCCAGCAACCAGAAGATGGTGGGCATGAGATGTCATTTCTTTTGTATTCTCTCCTCCCTATTCAGTACTTTAACAAAAGGACCGAATGAAAGCTTTCAACTGCCTTCTAAAAGCCAAACCCATCTACCTAAAATTCTTGGGTTTTTTTTCCCAGTTGCACCTCCTTTTTTGGTAGCACACTGTTCTTCCTGTCTTGTGGGACTCTGCTTCACACTTGGCTTTGCTGTTCTGGGAGATGAACCAGAGAAGATATTTATTGGTATAGTTCTCGTTTCCTATCTTACCACTCTGTGAATCAGCCCCACTCTCAGCAGCACATTAGTCCTCCCTCGCCAACCCCCAGTATACGCCAACTTGTTCTTGCAGAGAATCAGAAGTAATTTGTGCAGAAAATGCAGCAGGCAAGGACAGTCTTTTCTTTCAATTAGAACATTTGGGGGGGGGGGCTTTTGTTAGGATTTGGCAGTACAGTGGTACCTCACATTATGACGTTAATTCGTTCCGGCGAAATCTCTGTAGAACGAAAACGTCATAATGCGAAAATAAAAAGCCCATTGAAACTCATTGAAACCCCTTCAATGTGTTCCATTGGGCTGGAAACTCACCGTCCAGCGAAGATCCTCCATAGGGCGGCCATTTTCGGTGCCTGTGCAGTGAGGAATCCGTCCCAGAAAACAGCGGGGAGCCATTTTATTTACCCGCCAGCCATTTTGAAACCACCAATCAGCTGTCCGAAAATCGTCGTTTTGCGAAGAATCGGTTCCCAAAGCCAGGAACCAATCATTGCAAAGCAAAAAAACCCTGTTCAGACGATTGTTTTGCGATCACAATTGCAACCGCAAAAAATCATCGTAATGAGGTTTCATCGTAATGCGAGGCAATCGTAAAGCGGGGCATGACTGTATTGGAGAAGAAAATCTGTCTCCACAAATTCCTGTTGTTATTTGTATATTGTGTTAGTAACAGAAAGCTAGAAGTATAGAGACTCACAGAGAAGAGTAGCTACAAATTCCCACCACTTTGTTCTTAACTGGCACTTAAGGTCTCAATAACTCACTCTGAGACATTTGTATGAGAAAGAATAAAAACATTACATTACTTACAGTTGTGAAGAGATCAACAGCAAACAAACAATAACTGCGACCGATCAATAAAATAGAGGAGAAGGAGGAAGTGGGGCTCTGCTTGAATTAGAGGCAGGAGGGAAAGATGGGTGGTGCTGGATAGATTGACAGTCACTCCAGCCCAGGGAGGTAACTTGATCCTTCCAGCAATCAAGGATGCACAGCTTTTCCAACTGCCTGTTGGCCTGAAAGTGTGGAAGCAGAGGAAGAGAACAAAGAAACAAGGTTTCCAAAAAAACAAGGGTTGCCTATTGTTACTCAGTGCAACAAGCAGTCAGCAAGCACTTGTTGCAATATCAGCAAGTGCGCATCAGCAAGTGAAGATCAGCTAGGCCCAAAATGGATGTAAATGTCTATTTATAGGTCATCATATTCTAGCCTTGAATGAATGACTTCTCCATCCTCCTCTTTTCTCCTCTATTCCCCTTCCCTTACATGTATGGTCAGTTTGGTTTGTAAAATTGGGTCAGGCATGTGTCCTTCCTTCTTTCCTTTTTTCTTACTTTTTGATTTGCTTTGACAAGAGATTAAGTACAAAAAGTTGAAGTCAAAATGGGTTATAAAACATTCCTAACATATTTGGCCAATAAATAGTGGAGACCAAGCATGACACAAGGCAGGTAGCAGAGACTGATGCAACCAGGCACCAATCAGAATGAGTTTTGTTAACTTCCCAGTAACCAGGACTACTTGGATTGCACAAAATCCTCGAAGCCAGTTGAGAAGAGGCTCTCTTGAGTACGCATATGCCACAAACTGCTCACTTAGATTAATTGGGATTAGCCTTTTTCTACTTAAATTCATTAGGAGCGGTGGCGACTTTTCATTGACTTCTGTTCTACCATGTCTTTCCTCGGATACAATAAATCAAGAAGCAACCCTGAAAGGGCTGAGAGATCCACCAGTCTTTGCATCTCCTGCACTGGATATAACCAGCAATCTCCCTGTTTAGGACAAAAACTGTTTACTGTAAGAAGGCAAGAAAACGGATGGTTTAATAGATGGAAGTACAGTGTTCTACATTCTTGATACTGGTTCTCCAGTTTATGTACTTCATTTTAATTGGCCTCCTCTTGTTAAAAGGATTTTCAAACCATACTTTATTTTATTTTATTTATTTATTTATTGGATTTATATACCGCCCCATAGCGCTACAAGCACTCTCCGGGCGGTTTACAATTTTAATTATAAAGGCTACACATTGCCCCCCCAGCAAGCTGGGTACTCATTTTACCGACCTCGGAAGGATGGAAGGCTGAGTCAACCTTGAGCCGGCTACCTGGGATTTGAACCCCAGGTCGTGAGCACAGTTTTAGCTGCAGTACAGCGTTTTAACCACTGCGCCACGAGGCTCTTAATGGCCGGCAGATGGTCTTTGGCTCCTTCTGGGTGTAGGCACGATGGTCTGGTGCGATCCCAGGGGCAGCTCCGGCCTGTAAGCTCTCTCTCCCCCTAGGCCAGGTGGTTGATGTTGAGAGGGGGTGAGGCAGCCAGGAGCAGCAGGCCGCAAGGCCTGTAACCACAGAGGGAGATCCAGTAGGGGCCCAACCACAGACTCACTGCCTCTCACACAGTGAGCTATGGCCGGCAGATGATCTTTGGCTCCTTCTGGGTGTAGGCACGATGGTCTGGTGCGATCCCAGGGGCAGCTCCGGCCTGTAAGCTCTCTCTCCCCCTAGGCCAGGTGGTTGAAACATAGTCGCCATATTTTTTTTTTCATGGCTGTTCACTACTTCATACTCTTTAGTGTATAAAGCCACTGCTTTTAAGTTTGCGAATTTCTTTCTTATTCCAGAGAGGGTGAATTTCTGCATTTTCTAGTCTTTCCAAGATCCCACTCCTGGCAAAGTAAGTGGGGAAAAGAAAGGACTCTTTCCTTGTCTTTTCCTTTTCTCCTGTGAAAAAATCTTGAACAAAGACTGTTACTCCTTTCCCCATAGTGTGAAGAGACAAAACACTTAACCTGCATCCAATCAGGACTTGCTGCCTCCAGTTGCCAAGGGAACTTCCTTATATTCGCATTATTTTCACATAACAGAAAGAGGACATTTTACAGTTATTTACAGCCACTTTGTGGTAAAGCTTTGCATATTAGTGACTTTTTAAAACATGCTCTATATTTTGAATATACTTTGCTAGTGATTTCCAGTATTCCTGGCAGCTTCCAGGTAAAGCACATTCACCATTGTCTAGAAATATGGTTGAATGTGTACACAGCTGAAACATATGCAGGAATGGTGGTACTGTGTTACTTGGCCTGAGGTGTAGATGTTTGTATTTTTAGTGGGGGACTTCTAGTGGGTGGGGAGTGTTTGGGGAATTTTATGTGTGTGCATGTGTCTGGTCTCTGGGTGTCTGTGAATTTCGTTGTATGGGTATACTGTGTATATACTTACAATGACAATAAATTATATTATTGTTGTTGTTGTTGTTGTTGTTGTTGTTATTGTTATTATTGTTGTTATTATTATATGTAGTAAATGTCAGTACTGACAAGAGCTTCTGATGAAGGTTGATATTTCCCAGCATTTTACCGCAGCAGTGAAACTATTCTTGAATCTCTTCCATCTGGCATAGGGAGGACTGGAAAGAAACATCCCATGTATAATGTTTGCAGATCAGTATGTTCTGTGTCAGGCTGGGAGTCAATAGTGCTTTGAACAATAAGTCTGGATAATGCAAGAAGGAGATCTCCAGTGGCAATCTGGTACACTGATCTCTTCACTCTATATTTCAGCATTCAAAACAGTATGTGTGTGTCTCTGTGTGTAATACAGTATATTTTGTGGCAGTGCAGTGGAGACTCTCTGATCATCAGTTGGTACATTTGACAGAATGATTAAGTTCACTATATAGTTAAATGTTCAGATTTGGGTTTCAGACCTATGTTTAACGATAATGGCTAATTTTGATCTTCTGTTGGTTCACAGTGATGGACAGAGAAAAAGCTGTGTTTTCCTACTGCCCTTATTAAAGGAGCCTGGTGTAAATGATGTGACAATCCCTGTCTGAATAGAACCCACCAATTGCTGTTTTTCCTGCTGTCACTGGTTGCTAACTAGAAAGTATGTTTATTTTGTATGTGGTTGCAGCTCAACCTGTAGCTATAGAAGGGAACTTTATTGTACATATAGCCAGAAACATTACAGATAAGGAAGAAGCAGATGTCTGGTACTTGGAAGATGCCATATTGCTTGTGAGGGGAAAGTCTAGGAACTGTAGTCCAAAAAAGTAAGTTTATAAGTTGTAAAATATACACCAAATGTAGTTTTCCCATTGGTCAATGAGTAGGTCATGTGTGAATATAATGACCTATTGAGTCCCTTAGGCTGGCTGGATAGCTCAGTGACTTAGATATCTAGTTGCAGAGGCCATGCAATATCTAGTAGCAGTTGAGGCCATGCCGGATGGAGCTACACTTGTTCTGAAAACACAAGTACGCAGCTTGGGGGTGCTCCTGAAATCAAAGTGCTGTTTCTAACCTATAAAACATTAAATGGCTTGCGTCCAAGATATCTCGAGGACCACATTTCCTTTTATGAGCCTGCTCAGGTATCATCAGGAGAGGCCTTTTTCTTGGTCCCACCACCTTCACAGATGCATTTGGTGGGGCTGCAGGAGAAGGGCTTCTCTGTTGCTGCTTCCAGACTCTGGAACTCCCTCCCACAGGAGGCCAGGCTGGCTCTATTTCTGCTGTCCTTCCACAAGCAAAAACTTTTCTCTTCAAGTAAACCTTCCCTTAGTATCTGGCTGCTTGAGTGGGTTTTTTTTTTAATGGATTGTTGTGCCTTCTGCTTTGAATGTTTTTAAATATTGATTATATTTACCATTTTAATGTGATATTTATTTGATCCCTTTTAGTGTTTGTATACTCATTGTTTTTAACTTTAAATATTGTCTTTTAATGATGTGAACCACCTTGGATCCTCTTTAAGGAGAAAGACGGTAAAAAGTGTTTCTAATTAATTAATTAATTCTATCTAAATTCCCCACTAAGATTGTCAAGAGTAATGCTAGCCTGTGTAGCCTGGGCTCTCCCAGAAGAAGGGAATAGTACACCACGTCTGAGTTACCAACTACCTAGGAAGCCTGAGGAAGGATCACCATAAATCAGAATTAACTTCATGGCACACTTATTATTATTATTATTATTATTATTATTATTATTATTATTATTATTATTATTATTATTATTATTATTATTATTATTATTATTATTATTATTATTATTATTATTATTATTATTGTTGTTGTTGTTGTTGTTGTTGTTGTTGTTGTTGTTGTTGTTGTTGTTGTTATTATTATTATTATTATTATTATTATTATTATTATTATTATTATTATTATTATTATTATTAGGTCCTTTGCTGTTTCAAATTGTATGTGTGTTAGATCAAAATCATATACTTGTGACTTTTCCATCAGCTGTCTGTGGATCACATTAATATTCCGGTAATCATGACAGTTGATCTGCATATGTCAATGAACCATCAGAGATTTTAAGAGGATATTGAATAATCAGCAGTACTGTGTTTTTCAGAGCAGTTATTTTATTCTTTCAGATGCTGAAGAGCAAGGAGTAATATAACAAAGTTATATACCTCCTCTGTGTGTCAGCCGTAACTGTTTGGAATCTGATAACAATGTTTGTAGTCACTCAGTTTTCAGCAAACCTGCAGGCATCTCAAGGGTATGTGTTAATTAAGCAGAAGCAACTATAGGCTAGAGAAGCATACATAACTTGTATTCAAAAGTGTTTTCTTTTGAGAGACGGTGCAGAAAGAGCGCAGAAGGTTGCATATGTTCTATCTACCATTCCAGTTCCAAGCATCATAAAAATTTCACAATCTCCTCCCTGTTTACTTAGTATTGCTGTGCCCTAGATCTGACAATGTATACCTCCAGTAGCTATAATGAAATCCATGGAAAGGAGGTACAAAGAATGGGCGGGGGAGAGGCATCAAATGATGGCAGCTTTTATTCCCTGCTGTTGAACTGAAAATTGTGTAGATAGTTTGTAACCAAGGCTGAAAAAGCATTTAAACTTTATTTACTAAACAATAAATAATACAAAACCTACCTGACAAAATGTTCAAGATGAGAGCTGTCATTGAGTTCTTGTGTTGTAGCTAGTGATGTTTTCTTCGTGAGATTTCCAAACCTAAGCTGTAGTGTTTCAAAAAGAAAACATTTAGACAGAGGTCCAAATAATTTCATCATTATGGAAAAAACATGAATTATATGTATAGCATAATTCCTTGCATTTATCACACACATATAAAGTAAATTAATTTTGTTTATATAGGGCATTCAAATCTTGACTCATCCCTAAATTAAGAACATGCATTGATCTTTGTCTGATCTACCTTTCAAGGTTTGCTGCCCTAGAAGGTTTAATATCAGATGTAAATAGTGAACAATTTAAGACTTCATTAGGGCTTCATTTTAACAAAGACTAGGACACAGAATCAGGGTTTACTTTAGAACAACAATCTAGTCAAGTGTCAGGAGCTCTCTCTTAAAAGATGATACATGATGTGATAAATGGATGCTTTGGCCTGAGCATATTAATGTATCTTGCTGCTGAGTAACCATTGCCAAATTCTGTGATACAAGGACTTCCCATTTTGACACTTGCTGTACTCTGCTTGCTTAGGATGGACTTGACTGTAGGCATGGCTGCTACCCAAAATAACCAGAATTTAACAGCAGTAGTGCAAAGTGGATTGCCAGCACTCCCTCTATCTGATTCACTGTGGACCAGGAGACTCCTAGATTTTACCCTAAGAATGTTGGAGTGCCAAGGCCAAACCTTTAACCCATTGCTTCTAGAGTCCTAGGTCAAATGATTTACCAATACAGTACACTATAGTAATGACCTAAACAGTTGGATGCTGGATGTAGTACCAACAGTTTCCCTGTATAGTGTGTAGACATGTGCAACCTGTGGAGGGATACCTTTCCTTTTAAGGAAATAAAGATCAAAATGTATAAAGAATGAGAGTACACGTTAGGATAGCATATGCCAGCCAGAAAATGAAAGAAGGGAGGAGACAGCTAGCTCTAGAGACATAACCAGAGGTATGATCTTGGAACCCAATGAAATAACGAACTATAGTTGAAGGGCAAGAAGATCAAAAGTGATGACAAAGGCAAAAAGTCTTGGGAAACCAAAATATTAAATACAGTGTGCCCCGCTTGACAATGACCCCACTTGATGACAAAATCGCTTTATGATGACTTTTTTGCAGTCGCTATAGCAATCGCAAAACAATGTTGCTATGGGGTTTTTTCGCTTTACTATGAATAGTTCCCTGCTTCGGGAACCATTTTTTCACTGGATGACGATTAGAAACAGCTGATTGGCGGTTCGCAAAATGGCTCCCCGCTATTTTCCGGACTGATTGTTCACAAGACAGGGATCCCAAAATGGCCATCCTATGGAGGATCTTCGCTGGACGATGAGGTATTTTCCCCATTGGAATGCATTGACCCGTTTTCAATGCATTCCAATGTTATTTTTCACTTGATGACGATTTTGCTTAACAGCGATATTCCTGGAAAGCATTATCGCCGTCAAGCGGGGCACCACTGTACTGCAGATAGTTAGAGAATAAACTAGAGCAAGAACTTGATTTTTTCACAGATTAGGATATTAGATATTGTTTAAACTCAGACATTGATATTAAAGTTGGCTGAAGTGTCATGTCATACTGGGATATGATTCCATTTCCAAAGCCCCAGGTTCCACGTGCATCATTTCCATGAAGAGAGCAGCTATCCAGGTATTTTTCCCACTATCCGTACCATGTTCCTCACTGTTCCTTCTGATACTTATTCCATCAACTACACAATGTTAGCACTAATTGGCATGAGTATATGGTATATTTTGTTTGGCTGACAGGGCTTGTGTTTTTTGCTAGTGTTTCCAGCCACATTATTTTGTCTTGCCTTTAGCATGTGTGATCACCGATACCAGTCCTTTGTAGAAGTTGTTGGGCATATCCAACTAACATCATTGATGACACACAGAGTGGGGCTTGGTGTGAGAATGAATTCTACTCCTTTTAGTTGTTGTAGGTTTTTCGGGCTCTTTGGCCGTGTTCTGAAGATCAAAGAGCCTGAAAAACCTACAACAACCATCGGATCCCAGCCATGAAAGCCTTTGAGAATCTACTCCTTTTGTCTGTTTTCTGCTTGCACTGGTAAAGATGACTATTGCAATGCCAATTTGTAAATTGTATTTTTAAAAATATTTTTTCTCCTAGTTTAGTGTTATAGCAGTAAAGTGATAGGGCACTCATTCAAATATATACCATGTCTTGTCAGTTCAGTGCTTTCACTTGCTAAATATTTAAAAAAATACAAAAGGAGATAGGGATGAGGGAAATAGTGGCAGAGAGAGGAGGGGACAGTTTGATGTGTGAGCACTTGAAACATGTCTTTCTGAGACAAACATTTCTGTTTGAATGGTGACAGCAATTTAAATAGCAGGGTTTGGTATAGAGAATTTTTGTGTCAATCTGTAATAAACCTCTATGTAGTCATGGCATAACAGTGAACCCAGTGACAAGTGCCAATAAGAATGGAGCCAAAAAGGACCCACTGAAAAACAAAAACTCTGTATCAGCAGACTCTTGTGGACTCCAGAGTATGCAGAAACAGTGGACATTGGGGAGGGGGGAAGAATTACAGAAGAACTACCAAAACAGCAGTAAGAACTGAGTGTGCTCAATAGACTTGAGGAGCTATGAAACCTTGAGTGACAGCTGCTATGAAATGAGAGGTACTATGAAAGGTTGAGTGACAGTTGGAAAACAAAACCAGGGTGAGGATGAGTGAATTGGCCTGCTTGAGGTCCCTTATAGTTTATAATATTCTGGGGGATGGTATAACTGGCTTTTTTGTTACCATGTAGGGTGGAGGTAGAATGCAAGTATTTATTTCAGGTCTCAGATATTATCTTTCTAAAGACAAATGCACTCTTGTGATTTTTTAAAATATATTTTAGATCTCATCTTCTTCCCAGTATTGGAACTTAAGGAACTCAGTATTTGTTCACAGCCTGGTTAAATACAAGTTACAAACAAAACAAAATACATTATATTACTAAAACACATTATTAAAATTATCCTTTACATGCATCTTAGAGAGGAAAACAAGCACACTCCTTTAAAACATATTTTCTTACTAGCCAGTTAGTTGCAAAAAGTCTGTATGAGTAAAAAGTTCTTTGCCAGCCAGTGAAAGAACATAAATTTTTTCTATTTTGAATGTGCTGCTTTCAAGATGACGTTTCTGTCAAGGTATTCAGTATTCTAGAAAGTCCTGACTTACAATGTCTTCCAAATTTGTGCCATGCTGTTGTCTTGCCAGGAGAAAAGTAAAGGGCAAATTTCAGAGAATGTGTCGTATCAGCCATTCCAAATACGTATAACTATGCAAATAAATCCAACAAAATGAGGGAATATTCTTGATTCTTCTGTATGACATGGAATCACGAACTTTAGAACAGGGTACTATTAAAAAACAGAGGCTTTTGAAATGTGGATTTATCACTGATCTTAAGGAAAAAAATTGTGTAAAAATGGTGAACAGTGAAGAATACCTAAATGTATAAAAACCAGGAGATAATAAATACATAAAATATAGAAAGCTGGGTTACTTTAGTTACATAATGAGAAACGAAAAGCACAGATTGTTACATCTGCTCATTTAGGGTGAAATAATGAAACAAACGTGCAGGAAAGAGAGTAACCTCTTTGCTAAAAAAACCTTGGAGACTGATTTTGATGCAACACAACGTCATTGTTTAAAGCTGCTACGTCCACTGTCAGAACATCCATTATAACTTTGAATCTCTGCTGGGAGCGGAATGTGGAAAAGAAGGATGATTTCATTGGACAGACATTTGCTTGGATTTATTTAGAAAAGCAGGATTAGATGAAACTGTTTTCAGATTCAGTTTCGCCTCAACAAGGATTGAATCAATTTACTAGTGGTCAAGTGTTGCATTTTGCTGGCCTGGCATAAAGTGTCTTCCCAAGTGAAGATCAAGCAGTAAAATCTACGTGTAAACTACATGCAGAGGGAGCTATATTTCCAGCTAAGCAAGTATGTCTTAGCAGCCATATATCTTTTATAAATTAACCACTGTGTTAGAAAGCAAGACAGTTAAAAAGTCTAAGTCATTTCTGGCCTTGGTAATGTATAGGATAGGTTTGTCTTTGCTGTGTTAGATTATGTGGAGAAAGAAATTGCTATTTGTCCGTGGAAGAATATGGTTCATGTACTGTATGAAGCACAATCCTGGGCTAGATGGACAGTTGTGCTGATCAGTCAGAGTTTTAATTGTGTTCTCTCTAAGTTTGTGTGAAGAATTCAGTGGGAACTTGAAAATTAAACATCAGGGGCCCACATGTGCGTATTAATTGGCATATACTGTATGTCAGGTGGGGAAAACTCTCAGACCTTAACTTTGCCTCTGATAGCTGCCTTGGCAGGGATAATCAAGCCATGCAAGAGAAAGCATGGAATACCTCTTTTAGAAATATCACAAGCAGAAACTAGCTTCCAGCTTCTAGAGCAGGAATACCATTCACCTTCTGGGACGAGGGAGAGCAGAGAGAGAAATATTCTAAGGGGCCCAAATAATTACTCCTAGTTTAATACAGCTCTGTTTTATTGGGTTATGGCTACAAAACAGATCAGCTGAGACAGAAATGTGGCGTCCATAGATAAAACAGAGAAATATTCACCTGAAAGGCATTCGTCATAAGAGCAGGCATAGAAAGGTGACAGAGTACAGTCCGGACTAGGCAGTGCTCGGGTTAAAGCAGAAGACTCAGAGCAGCCCCACCCCCATTCTTTGCTTGCTCCCCTGATTCCCTATTTTTCTTTATCACCCTGTCTCCTTCTAGAACTTTCCCCAAATTTACTTGCACCTGTTTTGATCTGTTCCTTGATTTCGATTGTGAAGAGCTCTAGTGTTCAGTAGTGGAGAGAGTGATGGACTCGGACTTAGGAGACCGTATTCAAATCTCTACCTGGCCATAGCAACTTACAGGTGTTCGTAGCTGGGCTAGCAATAAATAATAAGTGTGTGCCATTGCTCTCTGAGGTGCGTTTGCGCACCTCAACCCCCCTCCACACAGGGCTCCTCCTCCCCTGCACACCCAAAGCAGTAGTTTTCAGCCCCTTTGGTTCCAGTCAAGACAGAACCCCACACAGGATGGTGGTGTCGTGTGGGAGCAGGGGGGACTGAGCCCCGCCCAGTGGGGCTAAAAATTTGAGGGAACGTTGGTGCCATTAAGTCAGTTCTGATTTACGGTGACCCTTTTCAGGGTTTTCTGGAGATTACTCAAAAGTAGTTTATCATTCCCTTCTTTTCAGTCCTGGGATAGCACAACTTGCCCAAGGTTACATTGACTGGCTCTTCTGGGATGTAGGGAATTGAACTCCCCATCTCTGGCTAGTAAAACCAGTCATTACATATCTTGCATACCATAAAAACCATATTAGGCTTGCTATAATTCACCAACCTGGCGGCACATGTACACACACGCTCGCGCACACACACACGGACATCTCTGGGTAGAGCTATAAATTGCCCTCTACATTTAAACTAGATTTAAATTTCCCTTTGATTCCTTGGGTCTTCTGGAAGAGATTGCTTGGTTTTCCTCTTTTACTATTATAATTCTTTCCACTGGTCATTGTAATAGTTCACCTTGTTCCTATATGATAGTCATTCAAAAGTTACATTAGAATTCTGTCACCTTTCACTTTTGCTTCTTGCCTACCTTTGACAATTTCAAGTGTTTATTCCATCACCTATCTAGGCTTTTCTTTTCTTTTGACTACAGGAATAATCTTTTTGCATTCTTCTCAAATAATATCTGTTTCCAAGCCATAGTTTTTCTGGTTCATGGTCAATTGAGTTTAATAATGCAAATACGTTCTTTATATGCACTTTAAAATAATCTGACATATCATTGAAATTTTAATTTATGCTAGCAATTTGTGGTCAGTATCACAGTGGTCTTCTTTTAGCAGAGGTAATACAGCTTTTTATCACCTACTTCGAATAATGTAGTCTGTTTTAGTTCTGTATTGGCCATCTAGTGATGTCCACATGTACAGGTGTTTGGTTGGTTGCCTGAAGCATGTTGTAGCGAATAGTCCTGACCTCACCTGCCTGTCACTGCGGAACATTGATGCAGGAGCCAATGAGAGAACGGAAGGCGGAGCCAGGGGGAAGAGAAAAGGATAAAAAGACCATTAGAGAGAGTCTTTGAGAGACTGTGGGTGGTTTGAAAGGAGTGAAGTGTGAGTTAGAGAACTGAAAGTGTGGAGATTGAAACAGAGAGTTAAAAGAGTTAAGAAAAATTATTCTAATAGATCCAATATAAGTGATTTACATCCAGTAATTGATTCTACTTGTCCTCACTGATTATCATCTCCCTTGTTAAATAAATGATTTGTGTTTGGGCATCACACGTGTCCTGACTTTGACTTGATATTAACGCATTAATATCTGGTGGCAGCGAGGAGGAAAGAAGAGCGTAAGCCTCATGAAGACCAGGGGAATAGGGACTTCAAAGGCGATCGCAACACCATGTATTTGCAATAAACAAATTGTTGGCATCAAAGAATTCAACGAGTTGTATTCTTGAAGGCTTTCACGGCTGGGATCTGATGGTTGTTGTGGGTTTTTTGGGCTCTTTGGCCATGTTCTGAAGGTTGTTCTTCCTAACGTTTCGCCAGTCTCTGTGGCCGGCATCTTCAGACAACAGGAGTCAGAACTCTGTGCTCTGGTGCAGTTTGTTTGGATAGTTGAGTTTTATACCTGTGGGATCAGCTTTTGTCCTTTTCAGGAGATGGGTGATCAGCGTGTTTTTTGTTGTGGGTGTGTTGTTGTGATAAGGGGGGGGAGAAATGATCTGTCGCTGTGATTGATGGGTGTAACAAAATGCCAACAGGTGATATCATTCCTGCCTGTCCATCACCTAAGCTCAAAAGGGAGGAGCCAAGGATAGGGCAGGAGGGGCAGAGTTAGGGAGACAGTTGGGAGATGTGGAATGGCAGTTAGGGTTTAGAAGTGAGAAGAAGAGGGTTAGAGAATTGAGCTGAGAGTGTTAGGAGAGGGAATTGAGAAGGTTAAACAATATTGAACAAGCAGGAATTAAGTTATAGGTACTATAAGAGAGATATTGATCAAAAGTATATAGTAGTTTGGAATAAAAGTGATTGCATACACAATCCAATCCGTGTTATTGTCTCAAACAGTTCATACATGATTTACCTTCATGATTTACTTGACAATAAAAGAATATTTGTTAATTAAACCTCTGATTCCTAAGTTCAATAACTCTTAGTTTTGGCAGCACACATGTATAACATAATTGGTATTAGGAGAATACCTGGTGGCAACATGAAGGGAAAAGGGTGTGATCCCTTGTGAGGGCCAAATAAAACAGGGGCCACAAGGTCGATCGCCACAATGGGTGTCGTTTGCTGGTCTTTTGTGTGCAGTGATCACCCAACCTGTCCTTGTAGCTGGGTAGAGTTTGTTGACCTTTTGCAGGGCTTATTTTTCGGTGCTGGGAACCAGGCTTTGTTGAGTTTTAAACTTACTTTTTTGTTGAAGCTCTGCTGGTGTTTGTGGATTTCAGTGACTTCCCTGTGCAGTCAAACATAATGATTGCTGTTGTTGTCCAGTACTTCAGTATTTTGAAAAAGAATTTCATGTCCAGCTTATTTTAGGGCATGTTCAGCTACTGCCGATTTTTCCGGTTGTTTTAGTCTTAAGTGTCTCTCATGTTCTTTGATTCTGGTGTGGATGCTGCGTTCTGTGGTTCCAATATATACCTGTCCACAACTGCAAGGTATCCGGTATACTCCTGCAGTGGTGAGGGGGTCCCTTTTGTCCTTTGCTGACCGTAACATTTTTAAAATTTTTTGTGGTGGGGTTGAATATTGCTTGTAGGTTGTGTTTTTTCAAAAGTTTCCCCCTGCGGTCCATGACCCCTTTGATGTATGGCTGAAATACTTTATTTGTGGGTGGCTGTTTCTCCTCTTCAGTTTGGTGTTGTTTTCTTGGTTTGATGGCTCTTGTGATTTCATACTTGGTGTAGCCATTTGCCTTTAGGGCCCAATTCAGATGGTTGAGTTTGGTACTGAGAAATTGAGCTTCACAGTTCTGATTTGCACAGTGTACCGGTGTTTTGATTATGCCTCTTTTTTGCTGTGGGTGGTGGTTGGAGTTTTTGTGTAGGTACCGGTCTCTCTGTATGTAGGTTTTCTGTAGATCTTGTGTTCCAATAGGAGGTCAGTTTTGCATATGATCGTGACATCTAAGAAAGGGAGTTGGCCTCTATTTCTTTTTCCATTTTTGCTTCTCTTAAGTTTCTAAAAAGTGTGTATAATTAAGAAATCCAAGAAGGCAGTAACAAAGATTTGAACATTAGGTTTTAAGGGCTCAGTTATTACGTTTCAGAGAAAATAGATGAATAAACATAAGGATATTGATTTCCCTTTTTACTCTTACCTACTTCTTCTCTCTATTTTTCTGTCTGTTTCTTCCCCTCTTCAACCTACCTTCTGTTTCCCAGTCTAAGACTCTGTTTATTAGTTGAGAGGGGATGGATGCCACTTAGAATTGCTGTTTGACCAGCCCAGCAAGTTTCAGTATTTCTGCCAGAATCCTGTTAATGGGAGAAGTCTGTTTCATACCCACTCTAGTTTCTTTCTTCCCCTGCTCACCTACCAATTGATTTCCTCCTTTCCGCCTCATCTGATTTTTTAAAAAATCTTATGCACATATATGTGTTACATGCTATTCAGTAACAGGCTGTCTAATATCTGTTCATACCCTGAGATGGAGTCCTCAGAATGTTACTGTAGGATCAACTGGAAGTTGTTTCTCTGCATGGAATGCAAAACTGGCTATTGAGAATTGTGAATTCCTGATTGTTCAATATATTTATGTAGTCATGTAGCCACAGTCAATGAAGAGAAATGAGTGAGAGCATTCACTGTGTGCAGTGACACCAGCAATAGCTTTTTTCCATTTCCAGCTGTTTGATCTTCTTTTAATCTATGCAAACTAATCCATTAGCTGTGGTATAGGGAGGACACCAGGTTCATCCTTTTCCTTTCTTTGGGATGGGATAAAAAGAATAGTCCTATAACAAACCTTTCAATGTGTACTTTCATGTGTTAGCTTCACCCCTTTGTGTCGTCTTGTAAAGATGAAGGGTGAGTTACAGAATGGGAGAGCCTCTTCTGCCTCAGGAGGGCCTCCATGCAGTTTCAAATACTAATTTAAAATCAGGTGGAGAGAATTCATGGATAAAGTCTCTCCTTTTAGAAAATCTATTGCCCTTTACATTTGTATGGCAAGAGCAGCTTAAGGCTATCACACTCCTCCGTGCGTGTCTACATGTAATGCTAACTCTATAAGAGATGTATTTTATACTGAAGTTCATTTATTGTAAACTGCTTTGATTTCCTGTAATCACTGTAAACATATAATTACAATAAACATGGAAACATAGAATTGTAGCTAGAATTCGTAAGATGTGTAAGCTGCAAGTGCCCATTTATGTAGTACAACATTTCCATCTAAATATTATTGGTGCTTTACTTAGGCCCTGTAGATTACACATATGCTCTTCTCTTCAGGTTTGTACACAGTATACCAGTGAGGGATGCATCATCATTCTGTGAATCTTGGCTTGTTTCATTCTCATTGGCATGCAGTTATTTTATACAAAATGCATAATCAGACATACCATCTTCTGTAACCCTGCTGGCAGGAACTTGAGTTGTTTAGTCTGTGTTGAACACATTCCAGTTACTCTGATGTCTGACATTATAAGGATACCAATTTTAGGTTGTAGGATATACAAACTTTTTTGTCAACTCTAGCTTGCCCTAGAGTTCCTAGCTGTATTATTCGAATTATCTCCATTTTGTATCCCCAATAGCCATCATTACTCCACCAGTATTACCTGTTAATCTGTTAATGCTCAAAAGAAATTATGTGTACTAAAACATGTCCCTATCATGCAATTTTTGTTTCATGATCTACAATGTTATCTCAATGGTATGGCTGCCTTATCCAAATATGATGACGACAATGACAGTAATGATGATGATGTTGCACCATCAAGTCAATTCTGATTTAGGGCATGAGCATACGAGACAGATATTCCTTAGTTAGATCATTGCAGAAGTTAAATCATTGCAGAAATCACTCCATTAGATCATTGCAGAAATTTCCAGTAACATGACACACAACCATTATTGAATCATTTACCCGGCCAACATGTAACTGCAGTTTATTTCCCCTTTGACAGGAGGCTTTTATTATTTCGTTCTGATAGCATTTCAATATGTTCCTTAGTGGTATGACATGTGTGCATTATCAAACAGGAACCTCTACCTGGCATATTGATGTATCATTTTAAATGATACAGAGACCTAGAAAACGAGAGAGAAAATAAATTGATACCATAGTGTAGCCAGCCATAAGGATTCAATTTGGAGAAAATTAATCAGTAATGTTAAAACAGATTGGGACGTTCGTCCAGGTATATATACCATGTGACTGTGATCCAGTACAACAGAGATATGGAAAGTATCATTGGAACAGGGGGACATTTCCCTGGTGTGACCATGGCGTTATAGTAGCTCCTTCCAGATTTCCTTGCTATAAAATAATCAGAAGTGGTTTACCATTCCGTGCTATGGTATGGAAACGGCACTGGTCGCACTGCTGGATGACTTGTTGAGGGAGGCCGATGGCAGCAATATGCCCTTGTTGGTCCTCCTTGACATCTCAGCCGCCTTCGATACCGTCGACCACGGTATCCTCCTGGAGAGGCTCTCTGAGCAGGGAATCAGTGGCCTGGTGCTTGCCTGGCTCCGATCCTTCTTGGAGGACTGACCCCAGAGAGTAAAGCTTGATGAGAATGTTTCGGCCCCATGGAGTCGCAATTGTGGGGTTCCGCAGGGGTCAATCATCTCTCCAGTGCTGTTTAATATCTACATGAGGCCGCTGGGTGGGGTCATCAGGGGGTGTGGGGCATCGTGCCATCAGTATGCTGATGACACACAGCTCTACATCTCCTCCTCACCAACTTCAGTGGATGCTGTTCTGTCCCTCCCGCTCTGCCTGGAGACTGTACTAAAATGGATGCAGTTGAATGGGTTGAGGCTGAACCTGGACAAGACGGAGGTCTTGAGGTGGGCGGTACCTCCATGAGCGGTCTGGGTGACTCCCTTTCTTTTAGGGGGGGCGACCCTCACCACAAAGAGAGAGGTTCGCAGCTTGGGGATACATCTGGACCCAGCGCTTACCATAAAAACCGAGGTGGTGTCCGTGGCCCGTTCCGCCTATTTTCATCTATGGCGGATTCCCCAGCTGCAACCATATCTTGATGGGGGGGACTCACTACTCTTGTCCACGTGCTTATAATCTTGAGACTTGACCATTGTAATGCACTCTACGTGGGACTGCCTTTGAGATTGACGTGGAAACTTCAAATGGTGCAAAATGCGGCAGCCAGGCCTCTTAGTGAGGTGAAAAAATATCAGCATATCTCCCCCACCCTGGCTGCTCTGCACTGGCTGCCCATTCATTTCCACATTGATTTCAAAGTGCTAATGATGACATATAAAGCCCTAAACAGTTTGGGACCCCGATACTTGGCAGATAGTCTTCTCCCACCCAGGTCTGTCTGAATCACTCGACAAAGCCAGCAGGGATGGCTGAGGGACCTAACGCTGAGAGAGGCCTGGAAGGAAAGAACAAGAAACCGGGCCTTCTTGGCAGTGGCCTCTTGGCTATGGAATAGCCTCCCTATGGAAATCCGTCTGGCTCCCTCACTGGGCATTTTTAAAAGCCATTTAAAAACCTGGCTCTTTAGGCAGGCCTTCCCTCCAGTCAATTAACTAATTTTCTGTCTCTTTTAATTTCTCCATCTTGGCAATGTATATATAAATAGTTTGGTAGGGTTTTATTATGTATGTTTATTGTTGTGTTTTATTGCCTGTGTTTTTATCACTCATGTACGCCGCCTCTAGTAGACTTTGTCTAGGGGGGCGGGGTAAAAGTCCAATAAAAGTAAAATAAAGTAAGTACCAGTCCCTCCTTCTAGTGGCACTCTAGAACCATGCAGCTTGCCCAAGGCCACATAGGCTCTCTGTCCTCACAGGAAATACAGTGTGGAACTGAACTCCCAACTCCAGGTGTTCCAACCGACTGAGCCAGTCCATTCAAATACATACCTGTGCCAGTTCAGCAATTTTAGAATTGCTATTTGTCAAATAATATGAAAGATAACACTGGACTAATGGTTGACAGTATAACTTAGGTATTTGTTTAATTACAATCTTGGTCGTATGCAGTTTAGTTTCTGTTTTGAGAGATGCATACTGTGCTCACAATGGGTATCAGATTATTGTTATTGTTATGTGCTGTCAAGTTGGAACTGTATTACACTGATCATAACAGGGCTTTCAAGGTAAGAAAGGATTCCAACCCAGGTCTCCTGAACCTTACATTGTCACTCTATCCACTAAACCCCACTGGGTGTCCTTTATCAGATTATTATATGTAGATTAATTCCTCATTAGACTTCCATAAATTCTTCTCACACGCCTTTCCTGGAGCCAAAATTGATGCATTCAATGTATTTATGAAACGTTTTAGTTGAAGTTGCATCAATACATGATCTCTACAGTGGTGCCTCACATAGCGATCGCTCCGTTTTACGACGAAATCGCTTTGCGATGGACTTTTTGCCATCACAAGAGCGATCACTTTGCGATGGCCCCTATGGGGAAAATTCGCTTTGCGATGATCGCGGGGGAGCGCTCCCCCGCGATCATCGCAAAGGCCCTGCCGATCAGCTGTGCGAAAATGGGGCCTTTGGGATGATCGCAGGGGAGCGCTCTCCCGCAATCATCCCAAAGGCCCCATTTTCGCACAGCTGATCGGCGGTTCCAAAATGGCTGCCCGCTGTTTTGCCTTGCTTTAGAGACACCGAAAATGGCTGCCCCATGGAGGATTTTCGCATAAGGTGAGTTTTTAAGCCCATAGGAATGGATTAAACACGTTTTAATGCGTTTCTATGGGCTTTTAAAAATCGTTTAGCAATGAAATCGCATCGCAGCGATTTTGGCTGCACGGATTAACATCGCTAAGCGAGGCACCACTGTACTTCCATATGTTTATTTTAAAGATTAACTTTGACTTCATAAGCTGTCTGAACTAAATTCTTTCTCAATTCCTTGCTAAACTGTGTCTGGAAATAATATTGTATGGTACTTCTGCCATTCCCCCCCCCCATTCCACAGTGTGGAACAGGAGAGATAAATGCTTCATTTTAAGAAAAGTCACCCTGGTTGATAACATCAACAGCCAAATACTGTGGAAAACACATAAACTGGATTTTAACTTTTATTTTCTTCATTTGTGTTTAGGCTAGCCTCCTGCAAGTAGTAGGCATCCTTCAGTCTCAAGAGACTATGGTAACATGCTCTGAATAGTGGTCTTGGAACAGTATCTAGTGTGATTGAGAAGGCTCCTATGTTTATACCATGTGGAAATTTTCTACTGTACAGTATTCTATACTTAATTTAGCTGGAACATACTAATTTCTTACGTTTCATATGTAACAGATCTTTTGCCACTGTGGAATTGATTTAGGGCTTACAGCTTCAGTCCTGTATTTTATAAATCTAATAAATAAATCAATAAATTACCACAGATTGCGGTCCAGAAAGACTGTGCATAACACACAACCTCCATAGAGGTAGAAGGCTTTTAGTTTCTCTAGGTAGGTCCTAACATTAGACGGGTGGGGCAGCTGCCTCCAGAGGAAATGCTGAGAATGTGGAGGATAATGAGACAAGCTGTTGTCTGTTATGAGGGCCTACCTTGCCCTAAGTTGTGGTAGCCAAGGATGCTATCTTATCTCTAGTCAGAAGTATGATCAAGTGTTGATCTGATTTACTTCTGTACATGGAATTAAGAGTTATGCTATCATGGCCTTCACTACAGAGCATTAAAATGTCTTTGTCTGAACCTATGGTCTGACCTCTATTCCAAAGATAAGCCTCCTATTTGTTCAAACGTACTTAGGCTTGAACAGATCTTAAGTCTGCTCTGTTGTAAAATGCAGATGTGTTCTTCTGTGTGTTTTTCTCCAATACAAGTATTTGCTGAGGTAGTATTACAAAGAGTTGGTTTTGTGTCACAGAAGGAGTTTGCATTAAAGATGTTGGCCTTTTTAAATCAAACATGTCAACTCAATGGAGTACCATAAACTGCTTCAGGAAATTCCCTCCATGTCGAAAACAGTTTGCTATGTCATATGGGAACTACTGTTCCAGTAAACAAAAGGGCTGAATTCCCATTGAACCCATGGAACTAACCTTGTTGGTATTTAAATCTTGGCCTTTTGGGCCAGTTATTTGAACTAAGACAAGTGTGGTGGAACCCCCACATCACACCTGTCCATCATGAGGAGTTCAAGGGCAGGAGCCTATGAGAGGACGGGGGGGCGGAACCAGGAGGACGGTTAGACAGTTAGTTAGATAGTTAGGGAAGGGAGTTGGAGAAAAGAGGTTTTGAGATAGGAAATTGAAGAGAGAGAGTTAGGAGATTGAATTGAGAAAGTTAGGGCAGAGATTGAAAAGTTGGAAGTGAGAGAATAGGAAAGAGTTCTAAATTATAGAGAATAAATTGTCAAAGAATATTGCAAAAGTGAAACAAAACACCTACAAACACACATGAAACCAAATGATCTTTAATGAATAATCCTAAACACCTGTGATTCTTTCCTATGATTTACATAACTATAAGATTAATAAATCTGTTATATTGGCAGCATATGTCTAAGATCTATATATTTGATATTAAGGGAATAATACCTGGTGGCAGCGTGAAGTGAGGAAACGCATCCAGAGGGTGGACTTGTGTTTAAAGGAAAAATAAACAAAGGACACAGGGTGTACGTCACAACAAGCAATGCACTTTTATGAGTAGATATACTTATATGTTGAGCCCCAAAGGATCTGATTTTTCTTCACAGTCCTTCTGTGAGCTCAGTATATGTGTACTCACTATTACAGTGTATGTTTGTCATGAGTGCAGCCAAAGATCCGGAACCTGAAGGGTTAATTGTAGCTGAGGAGAATGCTGAGCGATTAAAAATACAGACAGCTGAATCACCTCCAGATTCTCCTTCCCCAGTAGACAGGCTGAGGGCCAGGCTTTGGGGAAGACTTATGACGAAAAGGTCAGAGGATCGCTTGAAGGCTGCCCGCAGAAACATCCAATCAACTAGCCCTGAGTTCTGACAGGATGAAAAGGCTTCCAGCAGTTCAAGGACTGTTTTACTATATAAGTAGCTCTCAGACGGCTGGAAGTCCGTGGAAGCAACAAGTCAAACCTCTGGCTTGCAGCCATGCTCCTGACAACCTTGAACCTTGTTCTCTGTACCCCTGGCTTTGGACTCTGACCCTGGACTACGTTGTGTGTTTTGGTTTTGAACTCTGACCCTGGACTATGTTGTGTGAGTTGGCTTTGGTATTTGGATATCGGCTCTGAATTTCTGACATAGGACTGGCTCTGCTGTTGTAACCCCCGGGAACGTAACAATATTCAAGTTTTGTAAGGATATGTTTGTAGCAGTTTAACTTTAGGTTTAAATTCTATTTTTTGCCAACAAAGAATCTCAGCTGAAATCATTTTAAAAACAAGGGCATTTGTGAAAGTTATTAATAAAATGTTAGGAGTCTAAAATTGAGGGTCGGGTTATTCAGCTCTTTTTATGGTTATCCTTTTTAATATAGCGAACGAAATAAGAACATTTACAACAGATAACAACTACTTAATGGGTCTCCACTCAGAGCCCAATGATTGAAAAGCAATGGTAGAATTGACAGAAAATTTTGAGATGTTCAACAAACACAAAGCTTGAAACTTACCTTGTATTCTTATGGATTATTATTATTTGCTTAATATGGATTACATGCTAAATCATCCAAGGTCTACGTGTGTTATTGTACTGTGTAGGATATTCTACCACATTATAAATCTTACTATGAAGTGGCTTAAGAAACAAATCTATAACCATTCACTCCTAGTGAATTCTTTTTGCTTTTTGTGAATTGCAGACAAATAACAAAATTAAGCTGATGGCTCTCATGCTTTATTCTGCTCTTTTCCCCAACTAAAATGTATTTTGCTTTTGTTAAACTTACTGCACACATACTTTGAATAGAAATTAAATAGCTGTAAAACTGTTGTTTGCACTTCTACCTAGCATTTAAAAGACAATTATTTCCAGAAAGTCTGCATTTGTAGCTATACAGATGATAAAATTGATTCCAGTTACAGCCCATCTTTGTTTGGACAGGAAATGCCAGTAGTGTTTAAAAAATGGATTATTAAGACTTTAGTTCACTGAAGCTGGTTCACATGTTCTATTTGCTAACACAGCACCTTACTGGGGTGTGTGGAGAGTTGTATTTTTTCTCTAGCCCAGATTATTTTCTCTACAAATCTTTAGAACAGGAAATAAAAAACAGCTAATGGTTCATGGGCCATGTGGAATTAGTTTAAGTAAAGCTGAACCTTTCTCCTTATGGCTGCCTCCTCTTTCCTATGCTGTTTTGTCTGTGTTTCTCTTCGAATATGTCAACAAATTTCCTTTAAGCTCCAAAGCAGCATGTGCAATGGGACTGAGGAAGGGATAGTGGCCGTTTCCGTTAAGAGAGAAAATTCAGAACATATGTGGATTGAAGAAGGTACAAGTTGGTCTTGTTAAAATATCTGTAAAGAAAAATAGCTTCAGGATCTTCCAATGAAAATTCTTATTGAGCTCTAGAGATATAAGAATAGGGTATGGTTTTTGTTATTCTGGTCGCATTCTTTCCACACAAGCTTTGGTGATGAATCAAGATATGCTTAGATCTGGGAACCTGAACTGAAAAGATGTAAGTAGAAACAGAAAGGAGTTGTGATTTCAAGCTAGCTTATTGTTTACATAGGAATTATTGAACAGAATTATTGTTTCAAGGCCCTCATATATATATGGTCAATTCTGCTGGGGAAAAACACTGCTGTAGCAACACAGTCCAGAGAAACTTTTACTAGCTTGAAATGTAGATATATTCCTGTCAACAGCAGAAAATGCATTTCAGAAATGTGAACTAGTAATATTCTAACACTTACCTCTTACCAAAGCGCACAGGGTCTAAAATGGTATCCCTGGCAAATAATCATAATCATCCAAGGTGTTGAATTATTGGAACATATCTAAGAAACTAATGTAACAAATAGTAGAAACAATTAAGTACAGTGGTGCCTCACTTGACAATGTTAATTTGTTCCACTGAAATCGCTGTAGAGTGAAAATGTCGTCAAATGAAATAAAAAACCCATTGAAATGCATTAAAAACCGGTTAATGCATTCCAATGGGCGAAATACCTAATCGCCCAGCGAAGATCCTCCATACGGCGGCCATTTTCGGGTGCCTATCTTGCAAAAAATGCCTCCTAAAAACAGCAGGGAGCCATTTTGAGCAGCCGGTAGCCATTTTGAAAACCTGATGATCAGCTGTAATGTGAAGAATCGGTTCCCGAAGCAGGGAACCAATCGTCGCAAAGCGAAAAAACCCCATTAAAACAATTGTGATTGCAAAAACATCATCGTGAATCGGATTCATTGTTATATGGGCTAATCATTAAGCAGGGCACGACTGTATTCTGTGGGTATACTTCATAGTAAAGGAAAATAACCTATTAATGTGTGTGTAATAATATTTTAAAATGTGATATAATAATTTCTTCCAGGATTTTCTGAGGAAAGCATATGACCAGCAAAGCTTGCTTATGGTTACTGATTTGGCTTCTTTCTTACTATCCTTAGGACAGTGAAAAGAAAGGATTTATGAATAAGCTTTATGCCATTCAAGAAGTGTGTGTCAGTGTCCAGAATGTCCTCGATGAAGTGGCTTCTTTTGGAGAAAGGATAAAGAAGTGAGTGTTGACTCATGAGTACTTAATTACTCTCTTAGATGGTGTTCATGTGTGTGCTTTATCATCTTGCTGAATGTTATGAAGTTTTGAAAAAACAGAAAAATATCTTGTTATGAGGTATTATAACATGATCACTTACACTCATTTGGTGTCTTCTGACATGAAAATGTCATCATTTTCATTAGGACTTTTGAAAAATTTCCAAACTAAAACAAAAACTCCACCTCTGGAAGAAAAATGCTGAATTATACTTCAAACTTTATTGTGTAATCTTCCTTTTTGCTAAGAGCCCATTCAGATGACCACATTGGCTTGGAGACCCTTGAGAATAATTGGTCCCGTATATCATCTTTCCTGGCTGTGAGAAGAGTTTTATTAGTCCTTCAGATTAATTCTTTTCACAACTTCCATCTGAAAGTTTTAGGTTCTGTCAACTTACAGATGACAGCATGGGGCCCCATCTTGATGGAAAAGATTTTTTTTACTTTTGTACTGTATAGAAAACTTTTGAAAGAAGGGCAATAATAGAGGTGGAGATGAGGAAAGCACTGAAAATCATTACTGCTTTGCATGAAGAATCATTGCTGTAAAATTTGAAGATATCTTCTATGTACACCACAGGAGAGTCCAGAAATCTTGTGTCATTTTCTAGGGAGTGGTTTCAAACCCCATCTTACACCTCATGTTCTATATCCATGCATTCATAATAAGCCACTTTGGTTCTCTCACTGGGCAATTTTTTTCCATTTATAAATCTATATTCTACCTGGAAGGTCTTTTATCATAATATTTTATTAATTCTGTTATGTGAAGTTATTATATTTCTGACTTCTGTTAATTTTTCATTCAGTACATTCAACTGGACTGTTCCATTCTTAAGCTGGCTGGCCATTGTTGCCCTCTGTGTGTTCACAGTCATCCTGTATTTCATTCCACTGAGATACATTGTCCTTGTCTGGGGTAAGTAAAGCCTCTTTCCCCCTCCAAAGTTGTCTGTGCCACATACAGCAAACAATTTTTAAGGGATGAGTTATATTGTCCATGGTTTTCTGTATTTATGTTCATGAAGGTAGTACATGATGGAAACAGACAGGTTAGTTAGGAGTCACAACTGTGTAGAGATTTAGATCCACCTGAAAAACGCATTTTTCTTGCCTAGCATTTTAGACTTCATCATACTATAAACATGTATCCACAAGGATTCTTCATATATCAAACTGTAGTTTTGTCTAGATATTACTCTGATTTATTTTCAGCAGTTACATAAAAATAATAGTACTGCAATGTATATATAACAGGACAGTATGTTTTCTAGTCCTTTATCAAACAGAAATATATAGAGATATTCCCTAGGAAATAAGAATGAGAGGTCACCTTTTAAATGCACTGGAAAATATACCTATATAATACAGCAGTGTCCAAAAGCTGTTGTATCAATTTTTAAAACTTGTGCATGTTTTCACATAAATTTATTTGCTAATTATTAAAAGCATTGTAATTGCTTTTTTTGCCCATGAGGTCTCCCAAAATGATGTATAATAAAACAGTTAACTGACTTTTCTGAATATGAATTGAAAACCATTTTTAAATGCCATTTTTAAAAAACAAAGTCCATATGACTTAGCATAGTTTCAACCACCAACCAGCAGCAGAAGGAGGGTAGAGCTAGCTTAACTTCCCTTAAAAGGATGTTCTAGAACTGAGGTGCTGCTACAAAGAATGCCCCATTTCATGTGTTAACGAGCAAAAACTGGGACAGGGGATTCAAAAACTGCAGTGTTGAAATGACTGAATTATTTACTGCTTGGTACACTTGAGCATTTTAGACTGGATGTCTTCCTTCATGAGCTAAAATTTTAAAAAAAAGCATAAGAGAATTCTGGGAAAAAATAAATATAGCCCCCAAATTTGATCATGTAGCAAATACATAACGGTTCTTAAATAGTATGTAAACATTGTCTATAGGTGAAGTACAAGTAGCCATACTTACCAAAAAAAGCAGAAAAATGAGCAAATAATAAAAAAATATTTTGAATAAAGCAACAGTATACAAAATCACTGGTAAAATATTAATTTTCTATATAAAATATTCCTTTTCTTGAATAAAACTGCAGTGTCACAGAATATAAAATAAGTGCTGGATAGCCCAGTGAGTTAGGTATCTGGCTGTTGAGCCAGACATTGGGAGTTCAGTACCTCACTCTGCGTACCAGGAGTCAGCCTGTGTGGCCTTGGACAAGCTGAGATGCCCCCAGAAGGGAATGGGAAAACACTTCTGAGTACTCTCTACCTAAAAAAAAACCTGAAAAGGGTAACCATAAATCAGGATTGACTTAATGGCACCAATGATGATGGTGATGATGATTTATTAACCTGTGAATGTTTGTTGTTGTTCATGTCTTCAGCAGCCAAACAGGGCCTCCACTGAAGAGCTCAGTGGGCAGTCTCATAAAGGAGAAAGCAGACTTTGAGATATCCTGGCCTGCAGCCATTTAGGGCTTCCATATGTCCATCCACCACCTTAAATTGAGCTCAGAAGCCAAGAGCTCCTTGGTTTAAAACTGGCAATATATGGTCAGAGCACTCTCAGTTTGTGTTAGCTGTAGCTTCTAAACACTTTTCATGGCCATTTCTACGTAGAGGACATTACAGTAAACTGTTCAAGAGATAATTAAGGCATAAATCACTGTGCCCAATCCACATTATTTAGTGAATGCACAGATGGCACACTAGCTGGAGGTGAACGTATGGTCTTCCAGTAACAATCCTGGGTTCAAAACTATCCTCAAACTATGAACCCGTCCTTCAGAGGAAGTGCCAGTGCCATCCAGAGCAAGTTGTGTCTCCATTGCTGGGTTTGTTTTTGTCACACACACACCCAGCTCTTCTGTATGTTCACCCTAACAAACAGATTAGCCTTCAGGCATGACAGTTTCTCTTGTCTCCACTTCCACTGCCACCAGAGGAAATCCTTCCTCAATTATCAATTAGGACCACAGAGTTGTGTTAAATATAACATTATTTATTAATAGATTAACATATTTAAGAATCAAGGAAATCATAGATGGAATTGTATTTGGTATTCATTAAACTTCATTTAGCTTGGAAATATGCTGGTTACTTTGTATTTAGTTTCAGTCACTTTAGAACAGTTGCATTCAGTTCTCTTATACGTTTCTTTGCAAGTGTTTCTTTCCAAAACAAATTTTTCCAACTACCCAACTTTTTCCCTAACTCCTGACTAACTGTCCTATCTCATCACTAACCAAAACCCCTAGCTCCTGTCTAACTAAGTCCTAACTCTAACTCGTTACTAACTGAAGCCTCAACTCTAACTGACACTCTAACTCACTGGTTCTTAACCTTGGGTTACTCAGGAGTTTTGGACTGCAACTCCCAGAAGCCTTCACCATCAGCTGTCCTGACTGGGGTTTCTGGGAGTTGCAGTTCAAAAGCATCCGAGTAACAAAGGTTAAGAACCACTGCTAACTGACACTCTAACTGTCTTCCATTCTCTTCTTATATTTCCTTGGTTCCACCCTCCTGCTCAACCATTGGTTACTAAATCAGTGTTCCATTGTGATGGACAGGTGTGGTTCCTGGCCTGTCTGTCACAGTTTTAATGCTAACCAACGGAATGTCTTGTCTAGGTTGAACCTTATTTTATTCACCCACATCCAGTCTTGTGCAGTACTGTATATTTAATTAGGTGGCATGAAAGACCAGCTCCATGTGGTTAGTGACAGAAAAAAGATGGTTCCATTAGGGACGAAATGTAAGAGGCCTTATAGCTGATGAAATGATTACTTTATTGCATTTTATAAAGTAGAACTGCAGTATCCTACATTTTTAAAAAAATTAGAAGTGAGTAAACATAATCCATCAAGAATGAGTTTGTAGCCAGTTGTTTCTAGTCCTTGAATTTTATTTTGACATTTAAATTTCAGAATTTGATTAAGATAAAGTATTACTCTGTTTTAGGTATTAATAAATTTACAAAGAAGCTTCGAAGTCCATACGCAATTGATAACAATGAACTGCTCGATTTCCTTTCCAGAGTTCCTTCAGATGTACAAGTGGTGTGTATAAGTCTTCCATTTATAGCTAATTACTTTCATTTCCAGAGAATCCCAGTTTTATAACATATACCATGTTTATAACTATAATGCTGTATAATTTTATGTTTGTTGAAACTTACTATTTTTGTAATAATTTTACAAATAATTATAAATTTTCTTTTTTAATGTTTTAAAAAACATATCTGTTGCTGTGTTTGGAGTACTGCAGTTTGGAGTACTTCTCAGATCATATTCACAGAGCATTGTGAATAGACCAGTGAGACCCATGGTAATAGTACAGTACTGATATTCCCATCAGCCCTAACCTATCATGTCTTAAATTTTGCCTAGAATTCTCCTTTTGGTTCCTTAGGTTAGAATTAGAGATGGGGGTACTTGTATACCCCATCTCGTTAGAATCCCAGGACTCCATTCCTTGCACACATTACTCTGTTATGTGAATGATGGAGCTTTTTCAGAGCTTGCACAAAACGATGTCCAGTATCTACTTGTGCAAGTGTATGCTATTTTGTAAGCAGTCAGATTGATCTCTGGCTTGCACAGCTATAAGCTAGAGATCAAAGAACACTGCAGTTGAAACATTAACTCTTTCCTATCATCTATCTATCTATCTATCTATCTATCTATCTATCTATCTATCTATCTATCTATCTATCTATCTATCTATCTATCTATCTATCTATCTATCTATCTATCTATCTATCTATCTATCTATCTATCTATCTATCTATCTATCTATCTATCTAATCTATAATTTATTTATTTAATGCATTTCTATACTACTGGCACTGCAAAGCATTACTCTGAGCGGTTTACAGTAAGACAACACAAGAAACCCTCCACCCCACATACTAACATGAAATACTTCTAAATAGTGAAGACAATAAAAAAAAAAGCCCAAATGATGGCAAAACAGGGTACTCATACAAAATTAACGTAGGTGAGAATGCCTCTTGAAACAAGACAGTCATCAACATTTTCTTAAAAAGACTCTTCTGCTTGCTGTCAGCAGGATGCTGGCCTTAGTTTTTAGCAGATCCCAAAAAGTGAGGGTTTTAAAATTATTAAACATAAATGCATATTCCACCATAGCTATATCAGGCAGGAGAATATAATATTTCAGCATAAAGTACCTTATGTTTCGATTCAACATTACAGATTTTGTGACAGAGATGTCTTTATAATATTTCTATCAGGGTTTTTATCATATAACCTTAAAGATTCTCATAGACTGGCCTGAGAGTCTGCTGAAGAGTGATACATAAAATATTGCTTGGAATCAAAGACTGTAATTCATTTCATGTGTTGAATTGTCTTCTGCATTTTGGAGACCTTCTCCTTAGGTCACATGCTAAAGTGACTTTAAAACAGAGGGGGGTGGCATTCAAAAACCGTTTGTGATAGGATGCAAAAGTGGCTGTTGAGGGGGAGAAAGAAAAGACATCTCTCAACCAATCAAAGCTCTTTCTTCAGACACCATCCCTGTGGCAAGCAATCTGCTCTTTCAGGCTTGCATGGCTTGCAACTGCAAACAGGGATGTAACATGATGAAAATCATAAACTTACATTGCTGCATGCCCTGCAGTCTTCCAGATGATGTTGGTTGGACTCCCATCAGCCCTAACTGGCATAGCGATGAATAATGGATATTGGGAGCAACATCTGAAGGGCTGAACTTAGCCCACACCTACTCTACACATGTACAGTGGTGCCTCGCATAACGATGTTAATTGGTTCCAGAAAAAAAAACATGTGAAAACATCGTTATGGGGAGCACCATTTCCCATAGGAATGCATTGAAAACCGGTTAATCCGTTCCAACTGGAACGGATTATCCGGTTTTTTCCCTTCCCCCCCCGCGGCTTGGATCTGACCCATGGCGGCTACCTCAGCCATGGCTGGACTCCCTAGAGTCCGGCCATGGCTGGGGTAGCCGCTGCGGTTACCCTTTAAGCTGCGGAGACAGGCTGGGGGGGTGGATCGGGGAGCTTGAAGCCTCTCCGCGCCGTCTACCCCGGCCGTTCTCGGACTTCTGGAAGTCCGGGAACGGCCTGGGTAAGCAGCGCTGGGAGGCTTCAAGCTTCCCGATCCACCCCCCAGCCTGTCCCCGCCGCTTAAAGCCTCCTTGCGCCGCCTACCCAGCCCGTTCTCGGACACCTAGGTGTCCGAGAACGGGCTGGGTAGGCGGCGGGGGAGGCTACCGGCATCGGAGAACAGGCTGGGGGGTGAACCGGGGAGCTTGAAGCCTCCCAGCGCTGCTTACCCAGGCCGTTCCCGGACTTCCGGAAGTCCGGGAACGGACGGGGCAGGCGGCGCGGAGAGGCTTCAAGCTCCCTGGTCCACCCCCCAGCCTGTCCCCGATGCCGGTAGCCTCCCAGCGCCGCCTACCCAGGCTGTTCTCGGACACCTAGGTGTCTGAGAACAGGCTGGGTAGGCGGCGCAAGGAGGCTTTAAGCGGCGGGGACAGACTGGGGGGTGAATCGGGAAGCTTGAAGCCTTCCCGCGCTGCTTACCCAGGCTGTTCCCGGACTTCTGGAAGTCCGGGAACGGCCGGGGTAGGCGGCGCAGAGAGGCTTCAAGCTCCCCGGTCCACCCCCCAGCCTGTCCCCGATGCCGGTAGCCTCCCCGCGCCGCCTACCCAGGCTGTTCTCGGACACCTAGGTGTCTGAGAACGGGCTGGGTAGGCGGCGCAAGGAGGCTTTAAGCGGCGGGGACAGGCTGGGGGGTGAATCGGGAAGCTTGAAGCCTTCCCGCGCTGCTTACCCAGGCTGTTCCCGGACTTCTGGAAGTCCGGGAACGGCCGGGGTAGGCGGCGCAGAGAGGTTTCAAGCTCCCCGGTCCACCCCCCAGCCTGTCCCCGATGCCGGTAGCCTCCCCGCGCCGCCTACCCAGGCTGTTCTCGGACACCTAGGTGTCCAAGAACGGGCTGGGTAGGCGGCGCAAGGAGGCTTTAAGCGGCGGGGACAGGCTGGGGGGTGAATCGGGAAGCTTGAACCCTTCCCGCGCTGCTTACCCAGGCTGTTCCCGGACTTCTGGAAGTCCGGGAACGGCCGGGGTAGGCGGCGCGGAGAGGCTTCAAGCTTCCCGGTCCACCCCCCAGCCTGTCCCCGGAGCTCGGAAGGGAATTGTCGGCAGGGGACGGTGGCTTCCGGGTCCTTCTGAGGCCGCAGCCCACTGCCGACATTTTCCCCCAGCTGAGCAGCAGGGCTTCAAAGCTCCCGCCGCTCAGCTGGGGGAAAATGGTGCCTATGGGGAAAAATCGCAAAGCGATTTTTCCCCATAGGCAAGATCGTTGTGCGATCGCAAAAGCGATGGCAACAAAGCCATCGCTATGCGATTTTTTCGTTAAACGGGGCACTCGTTAAGCGAGGCACCACTGTATCATATTTGCAGAAGTGCATTTTGAACTGTTCGTTTGTTTGTTTAAGAATGTTTACCCTTTCCTAAGCACACTTTGCATCTCACCTAAATGGCTATAACAGGCTTGGGAAGTCTCTGGTCCTCCAGATGATTTTGGATTGTGGCTCACATCAGCTACAGCCAGTATAGCCAGTGGTCTGGAACTATAGCCTAACAACATTTGGAGGGCCTCAGTCTTTCCATCTTGAGCTGTAACATCAACAGAAAGGTATTTGGACACCAGTTTTTAAGACTTATCCCTGACAAGTTAGGCAATATTATTCTGTGGCTACCATCAAAAGAAATTGCTGTCTATTTCTCTTTAAAGATCATGCTGTTTACCTTTGTAGCCATATCATGTTGTTAAGGAGGCAACTGGGGAAAACATTTTACTGAAATTCTTATTGCATTATTTCTAATTATTGTGCCTCCCACACAAGCTAGTAATTCATTGGCTGAAATCCTTGCGTAGTGTTGTGTTGTGAGTCACACTAGAGTAGGTCCGGTGGTTATTTGGTGAGTCAACTCCTTTATAAGTTTCACTTACTCAAATAGGTCTCCTGTAGTCGTGACTTACTGCACTAAGCAACAGGATTTCAGCCAAGTCTTCTTCACTTGGTGCAGGGTCCATACAACTTACAGGAGCAAGTAAGAGTAATTTATTTTTCATTGCACGGATGCATTGCAAAAACAACTCTCTTCTAGTGGTTGAGTTGAATTAAATTTTCTCTCTGAACTTTGTGTTTAAACAGGTGCAGTACCAAGAACTGAAACATGACCTTACCCATAGTCCAAGTAAGAGGAAGAAAAACAATCCTGGCTAGCCAATTTCGCGTGCTGAGGAGACCAGAATCTGTTGTGGAGAGGGAGCAAAATAAAGAGCCCAAGGCTTAAGGAGCTTCCCTTTCCCTAAGCTTTATTTGTTTTGCCTTTTAATCATCATGAGGAAAGATGTAAATACTGTATCCTTTCAGTTGTACAGAACTGTGATAAGGTTTTCAGGTCTAGCTTATGCTGCTAAGGCGTTGTTACATGAGAGAACTCGTTTGTAGCATGAATGTGAAATGGTAAGTGATAGATGCATATGACTGGATATTCCTGCTCTGGTTAATTTTAAAAAGCTAAATTAACATTCATCCATGTACCATATTTTTAAGCAAAAAGGATTTTCACTTTTAAAAATTATATTTTTTACATTCCACCAGAATTGAAAAGCAAAAAAGCTTGTTCATGCATTTTATCAAAAGAATAATTAGTTTAGTTGCTGCTGTGAATAACCAAACATTTTAAAACTGACCAGAGCTTGCCTGGAAAAAGCGAAGTGTACACTAAATGCAGATGTCTTACTGGATCTCCAAAGATTAAAAGACATTCTTAAAACTTGTATCATTCCACCATAAGACTGAAAAAAAAAAACGTATCTAAATACTGCCAGGTTTATAAATGACTGTATATCTAACTTTTTGTATTGCCATTATTTGTGATTTGTACTTATTGGCCTACTAAACAAAACCATATTGCTTCAGGTGTCAGGTTATGAACACCATTTGTGCACATTAAAAAAGTACTATTTTATGTTTGCTTCCTAACTGGAAAAATTTTAGGCTTAATGGCATAACACTTTAATTGTTACTTTGTCAAATGACAATACAGTGTGGGCAGAATGTAAATATCTATTTTGTTTCTTTCTTTAAATAATTGGTTCCTCAGATATTTAAGTGCCCTGTTAGGTAGAAAGAGTTTTATAAAATTCAGCAGATATGAAGCATGGTTTACATTTCAGTATGTTGCTATAGTATAAAGAGTAGCTAGGCTTAACCAGTGACTAGAGATGGGCAGGAACCTCCAAATTGGCAATTTGTGCCAGTTTGTCCCTTGACTGAACAGGTGTTCGGGGCTTCCTAGCCCTGCCTCCTCCAGTAGGTGCCCACTCAGAGGCACCGCCCTGCTTCCCTGCCTCCTCCAGGCACTGCCTCTGAGTGGGCACCCATCAGAGAAGATGGGGCTGGGAAGCACCGAACACCTGTCCGGTCCAAGGAAGAACCAGGACAAGCTGCCACGTTGACAGTTTGTACCCTTCTCTTACCAGTGATCAGTAGCAATCTTGAGTCTGTGCTCCCAAGGACCTTACCCCAGAGAGCTAAATCCAACATTGTATTAGTCCCAGTGCAATAAGATCTTTCCCTTCTTGCCTCCTCTCTGTAGCCCTCTGCATCACTGGAAAATCTGCTCCTGAGGATGTCTCCTGGAGCTGGTTTTGAGGGAGTGCAGGTGGAGGCTGGGCATAACTCTGCTGGCAGAAGCAGAATGACTTTGTCAGATCCAATCTGTAGCCTGTGCAGAAATTTGGGGATGGGGTGGGGAGATGTCAAAGGACTAAGTAAAGATTAAAGGGACGGAAGAAAATGATTCAATGCTCTTCATATAGCCTGACTTGTGATTGTTCACCCAAAAACTATTGCACCATTGTTAAAAAAAAAACTCCCTACTTTTTCAGAGAAAGGTATTAAGCATAAGTGCAGGAAGATGTAGATACATTAATTTATGTCTAAATGTAGTGTTAAACCAGATGTCTCATGGAAGCTGATTTTGGAAGTTATTTTTATCTCAGAACTCTGTTGCTTTTTCTTACAAACAATTTTGATCTTGCCTATTTATACAAATGCTTGAAAGAATGCCAAATAAGTTCTGTATCAGCAGGGAGGGTTTGACCCAAACGTATTCTGGTTGCACAGCCAGGTGATTGTGACTTATTTAATATGCACATATATGCAGGTCCTGTCTCTTTGTCATATTGCTGATGAGCAATATGTCATAAATGTAAATGTATCAAATAATCTATATTGATGTGAATTTTTAATTTTTTTTCTTCTGGAGTATTTTGTTCACTGTGAAAACTTGCATAATACATGAAGATTTCTTTCCCCCCCCCTGATACCTTCATTTACTATAATCTGTCATTCTGTGGGCATTTCTTTCCTGTACAAAATCATTACCAAACTTATTTATGTCATTAAACTCATATGACAAACCTTTGCATTTATTGTGTGAAGCATTATAGAATAAAGAGTGGGTATTCTCTCCTCCCCTCCACAATGCTTAAGGAGAGTCAAGCTGATCCTCCCGTACACACTCATTATTTGTCTGCACTTGCATACTATTAGTGAGGAGAAGTCATCTCTATGCCTGCACTGAACTGGGAGCAGCAATTATGAGCAAAACTGGAGTCTGTGTCATAATATTTTTAATATTATAATCTAATGAAAGGAAGGAATATTGTTCTTTCCACACAAGTTAGGCCAAGAGCTGGGTTATGGTTTGAAGGTATCCTTTGGGAAAGAATAACTTGTTGACTGAATCTGAATACAGTTAAATATGTTCTTCATGCCATCTTCCTCCTAAATTCTGTGATCTTTAGCTCAGTGGTCCTCAACCTTGGGCCTCCAGATGTTATTGAACTACAACTCTCAGAAGCCTTCACCACCACCTCTGCTGGCCAGGATTTCTGGTAATTGAAGTCCAAGAACATCTGGAGGCCCAAGGTTGGGGACTACTGCTTTAGCTGACAATGGCTGCTGGTCTAAGCCAGCACTCTGTTTCCCACAGTGAAGAGCCAGCTATCACTGGGAACCAGCAAGCTGAGCATGAAGGCAATAAGCATGTCCCAGTTGCCATGACTCAACTTCCAGATAACCTCACCTGGATGACTGAGAATCTTCACGGATAATGTCCCACTGTTCAATGGCATACTATGTCTGTGGATGGAGATTCTCTGTCACCAGACCTTTCAAGATTCTCTTTGGAGATTTCTAGTTTCCAGAATCTGCCAGCATGGTTTGTTCCAGCCTCACATTACATGGAAAATAACATGTCCCGACACGATCATTTTGGTTACCTTTTCTGCATTTTCTCAAGTACTAAAATAGGGATAGGCAAATCTGTCAGTTTTGTGGACAGAAATTAATTTTTAAAATTATTTAAAACAAATTTCTAACTTACTCCAATGAGATGGATAAATCTGTCAGTTTTGCATCCTGTAACCACTGTAACTTTTATTGAATTCTGAACAGAAACGACAACAATATTTTCCCTCACCTAACTCTGTACACCTGTTTTGATACAGTATGATCAGAACTTCGCATGGCATGCCAAAGCAGGCTTCCAGAGTAGAGTTGTATCATAACTATAATGACGTCAAACTGCCAGGCAGATGAGGAATGGGAGGGACGGAAAAGAGAAGATGTAGGGGGAGAGAGGATTTCCGTTTTGATGCCACCCAAGCTTTGCAGAAGCTGGAAAAGTAGTGCGAGAGACTCCACAAAATTTGGAATTTAGAAATATAACCACACCAGGTTTTCATGTATCATGCAGAGTAATTAAGAGGCTCAGCAGTATGTCTGGAAAGATAAACACATTTGGGTGTTACCTGATGTACAAGTAAACAAGTTCTGTCTTTTTTCTTCTTCTGCAGTTTTTGAGTGAGAACAATCTTTGTCCCCTACCCAGTAACTTGTTTTTAGTGCCCCCTCTATTTTTTAAGCTTGGAGCTGATTACATTAGAATTTGCAGAGATATTTAATTACTATGAAATCTCCCACAATGTTTTCAGTCAGTGAGTGACTTGTCTGTAGGTTCTTACAGTTTTGCTTTGGAAAGGAAACTTCTTTGGGGAATAACCCTGCCTCAAGCTTGAAGTGTTTCAAGATGCTCCTTGTGATCAAATTAATTCTAGAGTGAGCATCTACACCTGTTAGTGTCCTTATTTTGATATCTCACCTCAGGCATTTCTTAAGAATACATTTGCTTTCAGAACCACATCAAGTTGCTTTGTAGCAAAACAACATTGTTATAAACAATTTTAAATCCCAGAGGTTTTTTTTAAGGTTGCAATATTTTTCAGATGTTAAAATCTCAATTAATGTGTAAGTTTCAAATATCAGTGAATTAAAGGAATGCAGTAAGGCTGGTTGAAGTGGACTTTTAATCTCCCTCAACACCCGCCGATGTTGAGGAGTGGGGGCCATTCTAAAAGCACTAGGCTTGGGGGTCACCAAACCAGGCTGTGACGCCTTATGTGAGTGGAACAGAACAACAAGACACACCTTGGGGCATACCTCTCTCATTATGCCATCTCACGGCCACGTACTGTATGCTATGTGCATACAAGCATTGCTGTGCCAAATGACAATTTGCAAGTAGAACTGCCACTCTGCTAGGTTAGAAGTTAAATGGATTGGAACCACATTTAGATCAGCAGGTTTTGCAGAAGTACACTTCAAAAGGTATTTTAAGGCTGCACAGCTTCATCAATACTCTCTTCCTCACCAGTTTCAATCTGAAACCTAATCATGTGCTATTTGTATAGTATGGTATTCATAATTTTTAAAAAATTAAGTATAATGGTGATTGCACAATTCTACCACAAATCTCAGTGGGGGAAGAATGTGGTGCAACTGTGAAAGTTCGTCTACAGGTTGAATTATCACCAGAATATACATGGTGGTGGTGGTATGTGTGCAGGCGGAAGGGGTGTACATGTGTATTACTTTCACTTTACATGACCAATCTTCCACATAAATTGCTTTGTTGCTTCTTTGGCATCTACTTGCTCTGTGAAATCTCAAAATCATAGATACACAGTATTTTAATAGTAGCGTAACCATATGATGATCTCTACTGAGATACTATGGAAGAATTATGCCCAGCCATGGGTTGGGGATGGGATGGGTCACTTTTGCAATCTCAGTGCTTAGAAGGAAACCCTGCAGCATCACAAGCAGACAGTGGGATAAGTGGGCTTCAGCAAGGACAAAACTCACATTAAATGTATTCTAAAAGAAAAGAGCCAGGGTGACATAATGGACAGAGTGTCAGACTGGAAAGCAGGAGAGCTGGATGTGAATCCCCACTCTCATCTCTCCTTACTCACAGTAAAGCTCTCTGGCAAACGCTTGAAGAGAGCACTAAACGTTTCTGAATGCTGCTCTAAACACAAAGAGAACCAGTTATGTAAGGCTTCCCGGAGACCAGAAAAGAATAGTACAGTATACCTTTTTTTAAATATTACATATTCTAATAAAAGGAAGGAATATTGTGCTTTCCACATACGTTAGGCCAAGAGCTGGGCTCTTTGGGACAGAATAACTTGTTGGCTGAATCTGAATACAGTTAAATATGTTCTTCAGTGATGTATGCTAACATGATTTTCTGACACTACTTACCTTAGTAATTTAGTGTGGGAATCTTTGCTTTGTACATTTTATCTTTACACAAAAACACTACTGGATAATAGATGCCTGCAACATGAACATTTCACTATGTAAAACGTAACAGTAAAATTCTCTTGTTAACATTCCCAGTGTTGTAACCAATATGCCTCATTGCATCATCTCTTACTAAGACAGGAAAGGTGATTTAACTTTCAGACTAAGATCCTGGAGAACCTCAGGAAATTCCAAGTAAAGCTCAGAAATTTGTCTGTAACCAATTTTGTTTTCATTTTAAATTGGTTAATTCTAGATTCCTGACACAATGGAAATGGTCATTTGGGTGAACCACAAGCAATGGTTTTGTGATTCTCCCTTTTAGTATTTCACAGTGTGGGGAAAGTTAGACTGAATGCTATAAGAATTGTCTAGAAGAAGCTAATAGTTTATCCCAAGACAATAGATAATTATATCTATGCAGCATTAGAACCATTGTGAGAAAACCTTACGGAGTGGATTTATAGATTTACACAAAAAACTTTAGCCTTAGGACCACTAAACTTGCTTGGTCACCAGGATTTCATCACCTTCCTACATGTGGAGGGAGGGCTGTATGTCTGAACAAGCTTCAACAAGCGAGAGAGCAAAACTGTTTTCCATGCTTGTGATATCAGCACAGATAACAGGACATGAAACTTCTGGGGTTTTTGTACTGCAGCTGCCAAAATTTGCCAAGAGTTCCCTGAGCCAAAATTCTGGGCTGCAGCCAAGAAATCAACCCACAGAAGAATTTTTCACCACTCATTTATGGGCCTCTCATATAAGCTTCTGGAGTGACCACCATTTGCCTCTGAAGAAGAAATCACTGGGAGTGGCAAAACTTTGCAGTGCTGCAAGGGATTATGGGACTGCTAGTCTCTCTGTCCATTAGGTTCTCTAAAAAATGATCAGTCCCATAATCCATGGTGCCCCCCCCGAATGGTAGTAGCTTTGGAGACTTAGCAAGGCTCACATGTGAGCGATAAAAAACTACTTATAGACATAGATTTCTTAGATGCAACTCCCAGAATTTGCTGAATTCTGGGATTGATGTGCAAGAAATCCAAAAATCCCATGGCTAATAATAAAACGTTGACTATAACAAAACGTGCATCATTTTGCTACCAGGTCATAAAGTTCTGCACACATCATTAGTATCTATGTAGAGTAGAGCATCACCTCCCCTGCTGTTCTGAAGGAGCAGATTTGCAAGGGGGCATAGGGAGAAGGGAAATAAGTCGGGGGGGGGGGGGGCAGCCTCTTTTTCCTATTCCACTGGCAATATGCCTCCACTAGATTAGGCCCTTTTCCATGTGAAAGAGGTACATTGTGGATTTGCCTGTGTTACTAGTAGAATCATACCACAAATTTGTTTCCAATCAAGTTTAGGAATGCTGGTGAGTGGAAATCCTTGGGCAGAATATCACTCATGCAACCAGTTTTGGTAGAACACAAGAGGTCATGTGCCACAAAATAAATGATTGCCTAATATATTCCACACTCCTAGCTGTGCATTCTCAGCTATCCATTCGCACAACTGGAGAACAATCATTTGTACATTTTGTTTGGTTATAAAGTTTTTAAAGTTATTTCTCACTCTGTGAGTGCAAGCATGTGGATACAACCTCTCCTCTGCAGAGGACTAATGGTGAACATTAGAGTAGAAAACTGCCTAAATTGAGAGCAATCTAATTCTCTGAAAATGTTGCATACTTAGTGAGTAGTTTCAGCTACCCAAAACATTGCCACATAACAGAGAAAGTCTGCTCCCCTTCATTACTGTTTGTGATGATGAAGGACACCTTTATTTCTAGGTATGCCTAGAAAAGTAATTGAACCATAAGAGCTAGTTTGAAATGAAAAATTAATAAAATGAAATGAATGCAGCCCACCTGGTTACAAAGCTTCTTTGGGGATATAATTTTTCCCCATAATACCAATTTGGGAAGCATGATGTATCAATTCAAAAACCAGCAGCTTTATTAGTGGTTAGAAGTTGCTGTAGGCAAAATAAGTCAGTAATATTTCAAAGGCTTGTTTCCTAGATGTACATCTGCTGCTGTTTCTGTACCACATCATTTCAAAAGCATTTTTATGGATTTGCCAAAGGTAAAAAAAAAAAAGAAATAAAATTCTTAATTTAATAACAGGAGAGAACTCCCTATGAATACGTTGATGGTTGAACCTTTGATAAGTCTACTCAGTCATTTAATCTTATCAGTTCCCTCCCTTCTTTTTGTGTTGAGTATGAAAAGGCACATCAGGGAATAAGCAATTCTTCATGTTCCATGAACACTCCTAAAATCATAAGGGGTTGATAGAGGAGATATGCTATGTTATCACCAATCCACATGGTATCCATATGAAAAAAGTCCATCTTTTTAAGAGCTATTATAGATAGCATATCCCCCACACAGAGAAGGTCTGCTTTGAAAAAGCTTTAACTAATGATTCGTGACCAGATCAAACTGACATAACGCATTTATTCTTCTAGGAGAGTTTAGCATGTCAGAGATAAATTTTAGGATATTTCAGATAATGCAATAAGATCTAATTATAACAGATCACAGTTGCTTCTGTAATGCAGTCTGTGTGAAGCAGAAAATATAAGCTACTGTAAAAATGACTGTGGAACACAGCATGGTTAGGAAAGTCACCAACAATTAAAATGGAAAAAAAATACATCCAACACAACTTGGTTGGAAGATTGTGATATGTATATGCTCACTTAACCATAGAATAATTCTTCATCTAATCTGCTTACTTAGAAAAAATTAGGAGCATCATGCTAAGCACTTAAGAGGTATTTGTAACCATGGTGGGAATGTCAGTTTTATTAAATCGCTATTATGAAACAGACCTCCACCAAGTAATTTTTCTGACCTGGGACATTTCTATCAATTACTTTTTGATAAGCAAAGTTTTTGTACTTTTCAATACTCCAGTGTTCCAGTATTTGTTTACTGGCATGAGCTTCATAATTTGTTTACTGGCATGGGCTAGACCAACATTCCTGCCTTGGGGGGAGTCTTCATCATCTGCCGTCCCTCAGGCACTGAGGGACAGTGTGGCTGTGCCACTGACAGTTGCCAGCCTTCCTGGGGGAGTTTGGCCTGGACTCCCATAGTCTTGTGGGACTGGGCCTTTGCTACTTCTGGCTGCCCCACCCCCTCCTCAACATCACCCACCTGGCTGGCGGGGGGGAGAGAAGGGGCTTTAGAAGGGGTTTTTATTGTGATTATCAGTTGCCATCAGGTTATGTACGTAGAGACCCACAGTGGATCTGAGGGAACAAGAAGGGGGAAGGGCATTAGGGGGCAGCCATTAAGGTGGTGTTGGGTAGGGGAAGGAATGGCGGTGGGGGTAGAACATGCCCACGTAAGAGAAGAAAGGTTAAATATCTTACATCTATCCCCTCTTCTAGTCCTACCCCCAACCAGATTGTGTCAGATGACCATATCAGCAAACCCTCGAGCTACACAGTGCTGTTGATGAGCGCCAGGTCAGTACAAAATAAGATTGCTTTCATCCATTATGTAATTCTGAATGAGGGTGCTGACCTGGCATGCATTACTGAGACCTAGGCGGGAGAGGAGGATGGTGTTCCCCTCTCCCAGCTGTGTGTGCCTGGGTACTCGGTCTAGCACCAATGTTGCTCAGAGGGTTGGGGAGGCGAAGTTGCTATAGTCTATAGGAGTTCTATCTCCTTGACCAGGCTTCCTATCCCTTTGAGAGGAGTTCTTGAGGGCTTGTATTGTGTGTTGGGCTTGGAAAACAGATTAGGGATTCTGTTGGTGTACTGCCCACCCTGCTGCGTACCAACAGTCTCCCTGCGTGAGCTGACAGAGATCGTCTCGGACCTGGTGTTGAGGACTCCCAGGTTGTTAGTGCTGGGGGACCCAAACATCCACGCTGAGGCTGCCTTGACTGGGGTGGCTTAGGACTTCATGGCTGCCATGACAACCATAGGGCTATCTCAATGTGTCATCGGCCCAACACATGAGAAGGGCCATACCTTGGACCTGGTTTTCTCAACGGGATTGAAAGATGGTAGTTTGGTTGTGGAGGGCCTGGTTGTGACCCCATTGTCGTGGTCAGACCACTTCCTGGTCAAGTTTAGTCTATTAGCTTCTTCTCCCCTCTGGAAGGGTGGGGGATCTACCCCCCCCCCTCAGAGACAAATGGATCCGGATGGTTTCCTGAATGCTCTGGGGGATTATCCATCTAATACAGTCGGTGCTCCTGTCAAAGCTCAGGTCACCCTATGGGATAGGGAGATAACCCAGGCAGCTGACACAATTGCACCTAAGCGCCCTCTCCCTGCACACAGAGCCTAGACAGATCCTTGGTATACTTCTGAACTGCAGACGATGAAGCGAGAGGGGAGATGGCTGGAACGCAGGTGGAGGAAATGCCGCTAGGAGTCCGATAGGACTTAGAGCCCATTATCGGGCCTATTTCGTGGCAATATGGCTGGCGAAATGGCAATATTTCTCCAGCTGTATTGCTTCCTCACAATGTCATCCAGCACAGCTGTTTTGGGTGGTCTGGGATCTTCTTCAACCGGGAAATCCGGTGGAGGTCCCGGACTGCTCATCAGCTCACTGTGATGAGTTTGCCATTCATTTTGAGGGGAAAGTCACTCAGATTCGCAGTGGGTTGGACTCCACCATTACAGCAGAATCAGAGGATGTGTCCAATGTGCCATGCTTAGATCAAGTATTAATGGATGAGTTTTAATTGTTGAGACCTGAGAATGTGGACAGGGTGATTGGATCTGTCCATTCTACCACCACTCCGCTCAACCCTTGCCCATCTTGGCTAATTGGAAGATCTGCCAGGGGGGTTCGCACCTGGGTCCAGGAGGCTGTGAACATGTCTTTGAGAGAGGGAGTGGTCCCTACCACCTTGAAAGAGGCAGTAATTCGGCCACTCCTAAAAAAAGTCTAATCTGGACCCAAGGCTGGTGGTTAACTACTGACCAGTGGCGAACCTTATTTGGGCAAAGTGTTGAAGTAGGTTGTGGCTGGGCAACTCCAGGCACAGTTGGATGAAACGGATTTTCTGGATCCATTTCAATCGGGTTTCAGGATGGATTTTGGTACGGAGACTGCCTTGGTTGCCCTGTACTATGACCTTTGCCGGGAGAGAGACATGGGGAGTGTGACCCTGTTGATACTCCTGGACCTCTTAGTGGTTTTCAACACCATTGACCATGGTGTCCTTCTGGATAGGCTGGCTGGATTGAGAGTTGGGGGCACTGCTTTACAGTGGTTCTGCTCCTTCCTGGCTGGCCATGTTTAGAGGGTGGTGCTGGGGGACAGTTGCTCCGTCTCACGGCATTTTATGTCATGGAGTTCCTCAGGGCTCAGTACTGTCCACTGTGCTGTTTAACATCTACATGGAACTACTGGGAGAGGTCATCAGGAGATTTGGGCTGAGGAGTCAGCAATATGCTGACGACACTCAGCTCTACTTCTCGTTTTCCACCAATCCAGGTGAGGCGGTTTCTGTGGTGAGCTTGTGTCTGGACCTGATAATGGACTGGATGAGGGTTAATAAACTGAAACTCAGTCTACACAAAATGGAAGTGCTGTTAGTGGGTGCTTTGCTGGACAGGCTGGAGGGCCATTTCCCTGCCCTGAATGGGGTTACACTCCCCCTAAGGGACAGGGCCCACAGCCTGGGAGACCCCAGTCTAAGTCTGGAAGCCCAGGTGGACTCAGTGGCCAGGGGCGCCTTCCTTCAGTTGTGGAAATTACACCAGCTACCGTCCTACCTGGACAAGCGGATACACACGCACTGGTAACATCTCATATAGATTACTGCAATGCACTCTAAGTGAGGCTGCCTTTGGACAGTCCAGCAACTGCAATTGGTCCAGAATCAAGATGCGCATCTGGTGAGTGGTGGGGCCACTAGGGGACACATCAAGCCGATTCTGTTTAAATTATATTGGCTTCCAGTTGCTGCCTGGGCCCAATTCAAAGTGCTTGTTTTGACATATAAAACCCTAAACGGCATGGGCTGTGGATACCTGAAGGACCGCCTCCTTCCATATGAACCTACCTGGCTGTTAAGATCTAGCCAGGGGGCCCTTTTGAAAGAGCTGTCCCTCAAGGAGACAAAGGGCTTTTTTGGCAGCTGCCCCTAGACTATGGAATGCCCTCCTGACAGAGATTCGTCTGGTGCCGACGCTGATGACATTTCCGCGCCAGGTCAAAACCTTCCTGTTCCAGAAGGCTTTTAACTGAAATAGTATCAACTGTGGGTCCTGATGGCAATTTTTAGAGTATATATTTTCATTGTATTTTAATTGTTTTATCTTTTTTATTGTATTTTAATTGTTGTAAGCCGCCCAGAGAACTTTGGGTAGTGTGGGTGGCATATAAGTTAAATAAATAAATGTCAATTGTAGGCATTCCAAAAGAGGATAATATTGTATAAATGGAAAGAGGAATATTAAAGGATATAGGAAGGAATCTTGATCTTGAGCTACAGACCACATTTATACTTCACTTCCAGTACTTCTGATACTGTTACAATACAAATATATATTTTGTTTCTTTCTACAATAGCACTACAGATCCATGACTCTGTAATCGTGATGAATTAAATCATCATGTCAAGCAAATGGTGGGAAGATATTAACAGCCGGTTCCTATATGTTGTTGCAGAATGTAGTTCAGTGTGACAGGGCACCATATAGCGCACTTCCGTTTGTTTCATCTTGGTGTGTGCGCGTGCACATGCACAAGTGGATTGTGAGGAAATACCGTATGTCGTGAGTTACCTTGAGTTGCAAATTCTAAAAGCTATCAATAAGAAAATATATCCAAGAGCTTTACCTACAGTCCTGGAATGTCTTTGTCACATTTAAGAATTGCTAAAGAATCCCCATGATGCTCCTTCCATCAAAGCAACAGTGTAGTGGCAAAACATATAAGGTAGGATGTGGGGGTTGTTACAGATGAATAGGCTGGTTAGATGGCTGAGCAGATATAAATACCAAACAGCTGAATAAGAAAACAGTTTTGTTTTGTTTTGTTTTAATTGCAGGCATATTTCGTGCAATGCATTTTCTCCAAATACTGTATGGCATTATTTAAAGTACAGTTGCTGGATCTCCTTACTTCTGCAAGACTGATGGCCAGTACTGTAAATATTCAGTTTAAGGATATGAAGTGCTATAACTAAAGAATCTTCAGCTTGAAAAAATGTACAGTATCTTATAACGCCTTAATAATACAGTGGTGCCCCGTATAGCGAGGTTAATCCGTTCCGGATTAACCTTCGCTATATGAAATCTTCGCTAAGCGGGAAGTAAAAAGCCATTGGAATGCATTAAACTTCATTTAATGCGTTCCAAATCGGCCCTAAACTTCCCACTTAGAGAAGTTTCCTGGCCCCGGGCAGCCATTTTCGCGCCCTCCCCTCGCTTGCCGAGGGCGTGAAAACGCCGCGCGGGGCCATTTCGGGTCGTTTTGAAGCCGCAAAACAGCTGTTTTGCAGCTTCAAAACGGACCCGAAATGGCCCCGCGCGGCATTTTCGCGCCCTCGGCAAGCGAGGGGAGGGCGCGAAAACACAGCGCGGGGCCATTTCGGGTCATCCGGCGCCCATTTTGGAGCCGCCGAACGCGGCTCCAAAATGGCGGCCAGACTCCCCAATCGTCGCAATGCGAGGTGCGGCGATTGGGTGCTCCGTATAGCGATCCCGAAAAAGGGGATCGCTATACTGATTCGTCGTTATACGGTGCGCTCGCTAAGCGAGGCACCACTGTAAACTATACACACCTGTTTGCTGATTCTTCCCTTTCCTCACTCTTTCCCCGTCTGTGTGTGCAGGTTCATATGTAAGTAAACACACATGCATATTTCCTCTTGTTGCCTTATTTCCTTAAGTAATGTTCTGCCTTTTCTCCAAGGAGCTAAAAGAATTTTCAGTGTATAAGATGCTACTTTTTCCTGTAATAATTACACTAAAATTGAGGGGCATCTTTTACACAGAAGTAAACTGAGATAGCTGAGGAGAGAACAAAACTGCCCGTACCTTGCCTATGTAAACAGGCAATCATGTGGCTTAGCTGCCTCCAATCAGGAGGTCTAGCTTGCTACAGTCAGGATACTTAAATTCCTCCAATCACAAGCGTTATGGAACTGATGTCAACAGATGCTGAACAAACCAATAGGAACACACCTCATTGGAGGTGAAGCCTGTAGGCTCAGATTCAACAGGGACTCCTAATGTCAGAGTGTTCTCAGCCAGAGGCTGAATCCTCTAAGCTAGGTTTTCTTAATTTTGGGGTTAGAAAAGTGTGTGTGGGGGTTCTTATAAACTGGGACGTCTTATAATCAGAAAAAATACAGGGCAAGGTCTTGCTTCCATTCACAACAGACTGACTGAGAAATGCTTACTGGCCTAAGACAACCCAGTAGCCTTCAAAGCTGAATGGCCACCTGAACCAGGGTTTCTTCAGTACTAGTCGAAGTACTACAAAATGGAGCCAGTGTGTGTGAAGGATGCAGCTTTGGCCCCAGAAATGGGCTCCTATGATTCTCCAAATGTTTTTTGGCCTTTAATCCCCATCAGTCTTTATCAGCAAAATCAAGAGTGAGACATGCTGTGAGTAGCATCTCACCATTATCTGGAAGAACAACTCCTCTGGTCATGTTAATCCCTGGTAGCCCTACACGTTGTTGGAAATTCTTAGAACTTTTGTCTCCTTCAGAATTTTTCCATTAATCAGTCATTCAGATACCAGTCTTCACATTTCACTCATGGTAAATAGCAATTAGTCTGCTTTTAAATTTGCTCCTGAATGCATAAATGGGAGAAACTCTTAGTTCTGCTTAAAAAGAATATGAAGCGCTATCAAGTAGATGCAAAATGAATTTTGATTGCTACTGTCAACCGACTTTTAACTGATTCTAGACATTCCAGCCCTGGAAAAGTTGAAAAAACAAAATTTTTACACTCTGACTCATGCCACTACTATATAATAAAATAGAAATAACATTTGCTATTAGTATCAGAATTTAATTACTATACAGTATAAGAATCTCTGCACATCTACCTTCAGGAAAAACTGAATGGTGCTGCCTTTGAGGAGCAAGGATGGAAACAAACATTTGGTAAGAACTTGAGGAAGGAAAGGACTTCTCATTCTTCCAAATACCTCAGGTAATCATTATCCATCTTTCCTTCCTCACTGCTCTGATCAAGTGATGCATCTCCTTAAATTTCCAAAGTAGCTTTTGTTCATCCCTAGATCCAACTGGAAGTATTTCAGTATGCCCAGTATTTCCAGCCCTCCCCCAATCCCAAGGTCTAGGACTTCCCAAAATTACTCTGGTTGTGGAACCTTCTCTCAATATTGTACTGTAGCTCATCCAAAATAAATGTAATCGGGGTGGGTGGGGGAAATGACACTTCTTCCTACCTTCCCTTTTCCATCTTTATTCCTTTCCTTGGTTTCCTATGTATTTCTAGACCATAAGCACAGTTGAGTATATGGTCCTGCCGCATAGTCTTTTTAAAGCAGCATGTATAAAGGTGGCACTACACTAGTAGTTCCCAATAGAGATGGGGATAGTTGTATTCATAAACAAATACAAATACCACTGTCTCAGCTGAACCTAACAAGGGTCCAGCCCCTGGGACTCTGGTCCACTCACGTGTCCCAGTGTGGCGAAGGTTGCTCTTTTCTCACCAATGGCACAGTTTTTCTGCTGTGCTGGCCACTCAGCAGCCATGCAGGGAGACCTAATTTATTTATCCGAGAAGCTCTTAAATTCTACTGTATTTTGGTAGAATTAATTTGATATGTGTATGTAGGAAGTTGCTTGGTTTGTTCTTTGTCATCACTCTATAGCAGAGTCTTTGCATTTTATAGCAAACGATCATTGGAATGATTAATGAAATCAATTAACGGAATGAAGATTGGTGAAGCACGGAGAGGAATGACTTACCAAGCAAAGGATTTTCCAAACATTTATTTTACGCAAATATTAATGTACTATAAACTAATAAACAAACAAACCTAACAAGCCTATTCATTCATGGTTGGTATAATAACCAATCAAATCAAGTTTAACTGCTGGCATAAGAAAACACAATGAATTGGAGCCAGATCATTGGTACAGCTCGGTAGGCTAGCAGAACAATAATATAGTCCAGATCACAAGTAATAGGACACCAGCTTTTCAATAGATAAATGAGCCATAGTGAGCCTTAGGTTTACACATACCTATTTATGAGACCAGAAACATTTTCCTCTGATCCCATAAACCACATCTCTCTGTAAAACGGGAAAGTGTGGTTTGTTTGAATGAGAGTTGGCAAGAACAAACAAGGATAACAACATGGTTTCAGGGAAGAGTAGTTCAAACAGGCACAGATATTATCCTAAATTTTGGAGAATCAACAATTATAGACAGCCCAGGCTACTTTGAAAGTTAGTTGGTCAAAGAATATCTAGACATCTGAACTGTCATGGAAATTTGTTGTAATGTTGCTGCAAATGCTTGTTTCTCTTCTCCTGATTCACTGTTCAGATCTTCAATGGTTTTCTGAAGATATTCAGGCAGATTTTGAAAGGTTTCAAGCTCTCTACAATAAAGATCTAGGAACCAATGGCTAGCAGAGCTTGTATTAAACTTGCAGCAACTAGAAGTAACCATTGTTAGATTTGAACAGGCTAAATGTTTAAATATTACAGATAAAGGTTTAAATAAATTATACACAGTACAAAAATTTAGCAACATTTTACAAAGAAGAATTGTGCAAAATACTGTCTGTTGATTATACAGATAGTTTTCTACTTCAGCATGAAAGTCCTCAACCGTCTGTTCTGACTGAACAATTTGCAAAAGATGTTGCTTAGTTGTTACACAGTTTACAAGATCAAGTGGCAGGTTTCCATTAGAATCTTTCTGCTGCAGCAATACTGGTCCTGAAGAACAGAGAAAATGTTAGATAGGATGGCATAATTTTTGCAACATCTACTGGTCTGTCTGCAGCTTTTAAAGATCTAGGAGATGATAAACCAGCCCAACTGTATTGATTAATTACAATTAGAATGTAAAACAACCATATCTTGTTGCAGGGGAAGGCTGCTGCTGGCTATTTAAGATTTTGATTCCTTATGTATACACTCATGTGGTAAGAAAAAAACCTTAAAAAGTGTTGTAAAACTCTCAGATATACACAGATTTACATATCAAAAATACAGTATAAACAATAATTCTGCAGTTCTCTAAGCCTCACTGAACTCAACTGGACTTCTACAATATACAGGATTGCACTGTCAATTAATTTGATACATTTAAGTAAACCCAATACTATTCCTGTTCACATCTGTATACTATACATTTATTTTTCAAATGTAATCAGCTTGTTTTGAATTTACCTCTATCATGTTTCAGTAAACATCTCTGAGTAACATCAAAACATTATTCTACATAATACTTGTTACAGCAGCTGATTCACATACAGAGATGAATGAGACCATTATTTTTTTGTTAAAAAAAGTTCCTTAACTGCTAAAGTCCTGCTAAATATTGATGTGTATGCAAGAGGAATTATAGAAGTTGCCACAGCCAACTTAAAGGTGCTGGGCATGTGCCAGAGTAAGTGTGCGAAAGAGCTGTGATCAAGGCACACAGCTGGCACCTTCTCAGATAGCCATGGCAACTTTGACTCTTGATTTTGTGTGTACATAAACATCCAATGGGATTCTGGAAAATATTTCAATTACCATAGCCAGAGAGATAATGAATCACAGCCATTTATAAAAGGTGTACTTTATGAGACACTGTGTTGTATTTTGGAAAAAAGCAGTGCACAAGACTTGAGAATCAAGCCAGAATAACAGCTTTTGATCCTATAAAGCCTTATACATAATACAGTTCAATAAAGACCAAAATTATATATGCTCCTAGTAAATTTATATATAGAGAATCATGTTTAGTCACACACATTCCACTCTAGCATGGTTAATGTACATGGCAAAACACTCAAAACCCATGTCCCAAGTGGGCAGCACTTGTTTGGCAAGCAAGAGGACTATTAGCATTTGGCTATCTGCTTGCTCCCTGACAAGCGATTCTGTGTTGCAGCAAGACCTATAGGTGAGTATTAGCCTATTCAGAATAAACAAATCCAACAGGGATTTCAGGCCACACTACAATAAGTAGCTTTCTTCACAAGTGCAAATGGAATTTGTAGTCAAAGACACCAGGATGGAATAACAATGTCATAAAAGTTGTATTAGTAGATTGCATGGCATACCTACAGGGAGTATTTACTACAGTCATAAAGATATATATTAAGTAAATTTGCAAGGCAGATATTACACTGCAATTTTACTTTTTCTAAAAAGCCTACAATGGAGTAGGTAGCAGAGACAGTTTGTAGTTGTGGAAAGGGCAACTTGCTAGAAGACTCTAAATTATAGATAGTTACCAAACATGAGTAATTCTACAGTGAATGTGCAACATAGTTCCTGTCATGCTGTTGTCAAACTGCTCGACAGGCCAAAGCCTGGCATGTGACAGCAAAGATAAGTCTGCACACACAGCCTGTACAGTTGCCAGAAGCCCTTGATGGATGAAAGTGCAAGTAGATCTTCTCCCCTAGGACAAGGGGCCATTCTTCACCGACACCCAGGAAAAATGCACATCTGTCAGTGTAATGCCACATTCTATTGAAGACCAGGGCTTGCTGTAATATTGGCTCTTGTATCACTTAGACCGATTGAAGAGAGGCCAGGTATTGGCTTGGCATGTCAGTTGCATGGTGTAACAGATAAATAAAACACCTGGGAGACAGCATTAAGGTTCAGCCCAACTTACACAGAGGGAGAAGAGCATGGGATGTATTGATTGTTGCAAGGATGTCAGCAAGAGACAAATACAGTAGCCTTTAGGGGGCAGGAGAAGACTGCAGATACACAGAGGTCTTCTAGGCAGACAATATAGGCATAATATTTGTATTTTTGGCCAAGTTTAGTTAAAAGCTAACCAAAGACCATTACAGTATTTTACTGCATACAGCACAGATAGCATTACAGGTGTACAATCTAGACGTAAAATGAGAGCAAAACTAGAGTGATGTATACAATAAAACTATTACGTGCTGTTCTGCGTTTTTCAAAGGCTTTATATGTACAGGTGTGTGTGTATACAAATTTACATCTTAACACTTCCAGTGATGTCTCAATTAGGATGCACACAGTATGTTGTAATTTTCACATATTTAAAATATGCTATGTGAGCTATTTCTAACCTTTTCCCTCTAAGAAATATAAAACCATAAGCCTTCTAGAAGCTGACCACAAAATATTTAAATTACTATAAATTTACTATGAATTAATTCAGCTAGACATTCTGCAGAACACTGCAAAAACTGGTGTGAAATCAAAACCTGATTAGACTAGTATGCAATCTATACTACTGTTTATTATACATCTTTAAATCTAAATTTCAGCAAATATGAAAGTGAGTAAAATAAAGAGTTTATGAAAAAAACTGACAGAATGAAGAAGTGTAAATGTGGAAGATATGAATCAATATGAATTAAACCCTCTAGCTTTCCAAATGACATCCAAAACAGCTTCAATTTTAATTATCTGCTCTTTTTCACAGTCAAGTCTATCTAAGCTTTATTTAACATAAATGGACTCACCCCCATATTGAAGTAGAAGCTCAGCGATCTCTATATATCCATTTGCCAGTGCATCGTGCAAGGGAGTCACCCCATCCACTTGGCTGAACAGGTTTACCTCTGGACAATGTTGCAAAATTTCACGGACACATACAGCGCTACCATGGTTACAGGCTTCATGCAAAGGCGTCCAGCCAGCATGGTCTGAATTATAAATCAGGGGAAGTTTGGGAACACATTATAAATTAGTAGCAAGATGACCATAATACAGCAATATAGATTCCTTAAAAACACATAAAAATGTTTTTGTGTTGCTGGTAAAAGTATGATATTTTTTAAAAAGAAAGATCAATATGCTAATTTTCTATTCTAATATTAAAAACAAAGGTCTACTTCACTATCATTCTGTACCAATCTGAATGTGATGCTTTTCTTTTGACAGAATGGAATATAATTAGTGTTAAAAATGAAAAACTTTCAATCAAAATTCTACACTAGACCAAGTCTGTGAGACAGTTACGAGAAATTCAGGCCATGAGTGACTACAAAGCTACTCAAAGCTTTTTTCTCCATATTATAAAATGGCTAGATATAAGTAATTTTTAAACCACTAATGAGTTTTAATAGAAAACTGAACACAGACAATTAAATGCAATGAAAGGCTGGTTCAATAATCTTTAGTTACAACCTAGCTATATAACCTTTGATTTCAGTCATAAACCCTTGGAAGGAAAATAAGAAACAAGCAGAACCTTCAAAAACACACATGTTTGAGTTTGGGAACTTTGGGCTGTTTGTTCAATACAGAAAATAAGCTACTTACCTTTAACGTTAATATCTATTCCTGGTAGAGACAGAAGATGAATCAATTTCTTCACGTTGTTGCTTTTGCAAGCAATATGCAGAGCTGTCTCTCCTAGCATATAAAATTAATAGATAATACCAATTTAGGCAAAATGGCAACCGACAAAAATAAGGTGCAGGGAGAACTAGGAGATATGGCTACATGCCAGAGCATTCAGTAATGAATAGGATTTTCCTTTGTCCTGCTTAAACACCTTTTAAGAAAATTCAAAAAGCTCACAGAGCTTCTGTGTTCCATTAGAGATCCAGCAATGAAACTGCACTGCGAAAGGGTTAACATAGGAATTATCTCTCCCCCCACAACCTTCCTGTTCAAGCTGTAAAAGCTTCAATCACATTATAAAAGCACCGAATGATCACAGAACACCAAAAATGCTTGGTTTTGAAGCAATAAAAGTTTAGAGTGCAGTTGCCCTCCCTTAAATTTATTCATGAACCTACATTAAGTGTATGGTTCTTTTTACACAGCGTTTGTAGCTTAATTCAAATGAATGTTTCTGGCTAAGCACGAGTGCCTCTACACACTCAAGTACAATTCAGAACTTCAAATCCGTTAACAGATGGTTTGCTGTTTCTCAATAGGCTGTCTGGCTTGCCTACAGTACCAGAGAGAGAAGAGGGTGGGAGGAAAGGGAGAGAAAAAAGAGATTAAAAAGAATGAAGCAGTCTTAAGAAGATGGAACACAGTCTCATTTAGAGCCAGTAAAAGGGCAAGAAAACAGTAAAGACTGAACTGCAGTTTACCAGTAGTAGCCCTATTAATTTAGGCAGATTGTAACATTCTGGTAATTATCTAATTTTTTTGTCAACTGAGTACATTAGAAAAAAGTTTATGAATAATATGATCCAAGATGAATGCTCAAATAAGCCCTAAAACATAAATGAGGATATTCCGGTCCTCCCCTTCCATTTGCACACAATGGGGATGGGTTCATAGTTTGTTATCTACATCCAGGAAATGATGGGGCCATGAAAGTAGGTAGGCCTTTATCAAATAAAGAACTGCAAATGCCTGAACATCCTTCTTAAGCCATTTTACTAGTCCTATATTTATCTCCAGCAGGACATTATTCTTAGACAGAGAGGCTGCTTGTTTCAGAAAACAGAAACATCTTGCCACTTTCTTGTGCTTTAGACCCTTCCACACTTAATAGTAATTATTTATCAATTTATATAAAATTGGTACCAACAGATCACTAAGGAAAAATGAGACAGTTTTAAAATTGTATTTTACAAGTTAATAATAATTTAGCAAATAAGGCTAAAACTAAATTGAAGGTTCTTTGTTTTTAGTGCATCCAACATACTGTTTGGAACATAGTTCTCATAAGCAAATGCACTGCAGAGCATCCATGTCATAACAAAGACATACTGTCTATGTAAAATTAGTATGAAAAAATGAATTCCACCCTGCAGTTTAAGATGGTTACAGATCTGCAGAAGTGCATTTTATTGTATTTTTGCTTTAACCAGACACTGACTAAATTACTATGCTGCTGTTTTAACCTTTACTGTTTGGATTGCAATGTAGTTAAGAGTAAAAGCCAAATGCATTTCATAGACTGGGCTCAATGCCTAGAAGACAACAGTCCATATGCTACGTAACACAGCATACACTTCAGTCTTTGTTCGCACAGTGTCTAGGAGTGAAAGAGATGAAGACTGAATTAGACTTTCAAATCAGAAGACGATGCTGATCCTTCCCAACCACAGGTTGAGGTGGATTAGCAAAGCAAGGCAGTCACGACTGGAATTGACTTATTCTGGATGAGCCCACAATTGGCAACCTCTCTCTCTCTCTCTCTCTGTGTGTGTGTGTGTGAGAGAGAGAGAGAGAGAGAGAGTCAGAAATGTCTCAACAAAAGCTGTATCACATACAAGACTATTATCTTTATATTAAAAAAACATTACATACATGTTGATATTGGTGATGTTCAACCTACATATATGCTTACTGGATAGCTTTACATTCACTAGAGCTAAACATGAAACTACTAACTGATTTGTGAATACTTAGGTTAAGCAAAGAGCTCACAATACCTTTAATATTAACTTTGCAAACATTCATCTGTTTAGCTGAAGAAAACTGATTTTCTTTGCCATGCGACATCTCATTTTTCACTTTTTTCCTTCGTTTCTTTGGAATGTATGAAGAGTTGCCACTTGTTTGTAGACTAAGAGGAAGCAATGACAAAAATTCAGTAAGATGACTGAGCTTAATTTTCATTTATTAAAAAACACCAACGAGTATTGCAGGAACAAGTGTAGATGCATATGCATATGTATGCTTTCAGATTTTGAAATACGGGTCATTACACGAGTTTTGAAACATTCACTACAATACTGTATGTACTTGTAATAAATCCAGCAATCACTTAATACACAGGGCATAAAATGTTTTTTAAAAATGTAATTCCATGAATAGATCTATTTCTCTTGGGAAGCAATTTACATTAATAGTGGGAAAGTATGTGCAGTCTGCATATATACCGAAACAGGAGGAAAGAGAGAAACAGCTTTCCCTATCTAGGTATGTTATGGGATTAAAATAGAGCTTTCTGCCAGTCACAGTAATTTGCAGACAACAACACAGGTCACATAAAGTTCAAGAAATGTGTCAGGTCAGAAGCTGTCCCCCAAAGCAGAATAAAACTGGTGATGTTATAGGTATTACTTACGGTACATCAGGCAGCACTTCGGCTTGGTTCTGCTTATCACCACTAAGCATCAGTAATGCCCTTTGAGACTCAGGGCAAGGCCATTGCCCTATTTTCTTTCTCCTGGCTTTCTGCATCTTCTCTGTCTCACGCATCCATAGTTGTAAAGCAGGAAGATAGGCACAAACCTGTTAAGCAGTGATGCTTTAGTCTGTATAAACAGGATGTTAGCACATGTCTGGTTATTAGCTCCATTACCTGGTTCCTCCAGGTCCTATTTTTAGTTTAGTTTGCTAAATAAATAAATAAAATAAAGATATTATAGCTTTACTTTCTTCCAGCCACCAAGTGCAAGGCTTAGTTTTAATAGTACTTATGGAGTGAAGTTAATTCCTGTGGCCCCATATAGCTTCCTAGTTTATACAGATTGTGCAGTTATAGTTTTCCACTAAAAAAAATTGCATATTGCTTTAACAGAAAAATGAGAAATTAAAAATGATACATAGCCACGTACACCCCAGAAAGCAGAGCAAATTAAAACAGATCACAATTCCACTGGTTATAGCAAAATTATATTAATATCTATTAACACATGGATAAAATTTTATACATCAGGTCTGTTGTATGTTGTCAACCGGGATGAAAATGTTTTCCAGTGACATTCCCCTTGCTTTCTACAGGAAGTAGTTGACAGTAAGAATGACTTAAACTATCTGTTCCCTGAATAAAAATACAGAAACTGTTTTCCACACACAGGGTTCACAAAAAGTTCTTTAATTTACTGGAGGCTTTTATGAATAGAAGCAGGGAGGGAAGAGATGCAATTTGCTGACTCCCTCCTTTTGAGGGCCCCTCCTCTTTCTGCATCTTCTTTAGGGAGGATGAGGGACCCTCTAAACCAGCATGGGCAATTGCATGGGAAGAGAGCTGCAGAAATGGGAACTCTGAAAGTTTTTATTATGTTTTTTATTACTAGAAATATTTATTAATTACTCTTCAGCACACCAAACCTGCACACTAAAATATGTTTAAAACATTATCTGAAATATTTAAAAGAATGTTAAGCCCATTTTTAAAACCAAAGGTCAGATCGAACATTACACTTCTGTCCTATTGGAAGCTAAGTGAGGATGAAGCCACCCTAATTTCCTTTTGGGAGTGAACTTCACAACTGAGTTGTTTCTACAAAGAAAATTATCCTTCCTCACCATGATGGGAGTGGAGGGTTACATAAAGCAGCACGCAGCCGGCCAGAGCTATGGACTGCCAAATTGTTTAGCACTGGGTGCCACGTGAACACAGCCCACAGGAGTCCAAAAACAACAATCTGCACAGATTATTCCCAACTCCCAAAACCAAATTCCCTCTTTCAATAGGCCTAAAGGAAAATCCTTTGTGAGTCTCACAGATTTCAAGGATGCCCATGCACTTCTGATAGAATTTCTGAATCTGACACTGCTAAAATACCATATTGCCCCTTAATATCTACAGAGGAAAAGTTACACATTACGGAAACAACTGAAGCCACAGGTAAGAGGCAGAATGAAAAGCCTTGCAGAGACAGATTGCTTAGTGTTTTGTGGGGTTGTTTTTTTTAAACATTCTACAATTTATCATTAATTGTTGGCTTTCTTCCTCTTTTTTTTTGTATTTTAAACAATTTGTTAAGTTTGTTTTTGGTGAAGATGTTTCTTCTCTCCCCTCTTCTACACAGCCCTGTGCTGTACCATTCTCCCTCTAGCTTCTTCTACAATGTTCCATCTGTAAATTTGGATCAGGCACATAATGCAGTTGGTTTGCTAGCACTCTGGTACCAAAGCTTGTCAGGATAGCTAATACCTGTCAGATTCTACTTCTTGTATATTATCTCTTTGTGACCCCCTTAACAGACAAGTAACTTGTGATTTAATAGAAATTAATCCAATTAAGATTAAAATGATCAATCTGTGGGCTAAAAGGATTAAAAAACACAACATTGTCCATACCATATTTACTACAATAAAGATAAAAATGACTGCAACTAAAAACAACCATGGTGAATTCCCCCGCCTCCAGAAAACCGCTCTGTGACCCTTTGGGGGCCCTGATCCCCAGGTTGAGAACCCATGTTCTAGACAGACCACAATCCCAGGTAGCCGGCTCAAGGTTGACTCAGCCTTCCATCCTTCCGAGGTCGGTAAAATGAGTACCCAGCTTGCTGGGGGGGCAATGTGTAGCCTTTATAATTAAAATTGTAAAACCGCCCGGAGAGTGCTTGTAGCGCTATGGGGCGGTATATAAGTCCAATAAATAAATAAATAAATAAATAAATAAATAAATAAATAAACTCTCATTATACCTGCACAGCATGGCCATTGACCATGTGGATGATGGCAATTGTATTTAAACACATTTGAAAGGAATCAAATAGAGGAAGATGTTGTGATCTCTAATGAAATAGGGAAAATGTTGGAAGATGCCTAGATTATAAATTAAGTGATCATTAGCAAGGCTGGGGAAATGGAATACACATGAACATATCTTTCTCTGCTGTGAACATTACATTTGAACTGAGCCCATGAATTCTTAAATTTAAACGAGGTAAACAAAATGACACTCACAATTTTTTGGAGAGAGAGTGGTTCAGTAGATGTAACAGCAATAGTTTGGAAATGTTTTTTAAAGATTGCTTCTGCAACAAACATTTCAAGCCACAAAGATGGGATGGAAGAAACAAACATTTTTAATTCCTCTGATGAAAAATCTGAAGAGAAAGAAGGAAAAGAACCTTAGACTACAGAAAAATAACTGATTATTTTACCACTACTGCATTTTCCCTCTTTACCGCTACTCCTAAATTATTAAGATTAACCTGTTGAAATGATATAGAGTGGTCCTCACCGACCAGATAGGCGGGGTATAAATTAAATTAAATTAAATTAAATTAAATTAAATTAAATTAAATAAATAAAATAATAATAATAATAATAATAATAATAATAATAATAATAATAATAATAATAATAATAATAATAATAATAATAATAATAATAATAATAATAATAATAATAATAATAATAATAATGATGTTTGTTGAAAACAACCAGGAGGAACAGGTTCTTTGATACTGCCAATCAGGCTAACAAAGCTGTTGAAGTACTTAAATGCTTTTCTAAAATAGCGTTTTTGTGATATATGAAATGCTCAAATCATGATTTTTCACTACCACCCTCCAATGACTGAGCAGGGAATTTGAACCAATGTCTCCAGTTCCTATCCACCGCACCATACTGACTGTGTTATACAGTGGAAGAGCACACATCTGAAGAAGCTCTGCATTGCACAAAAGTTTGTGCTGAATAAAACTTATTGGTCTTTTAAGTACCATGATAAGGTGCCATTTGGTTCAGGTTGAAATGCTTAAAATTACAAAACAAACAAAACCAAAAAACACCAACCAATTGCTTGAATGATTCCTGGGAATTTCCAAGTATTTATTTATTTACTTATATCATTTGTTTATGACTCATTAACAATGCCTTTGGGCAATTAACAATTTCAGTCTGAGGAAAACTATTTCATTTTCGTGTTACAGAAATGTAAATTATAAAGTTGAAAAGAGAAGTGAGAAGGAGGCACATAAGTACTAAGTCAAAGGGAACAGGTGGTGGGTGGGTAATAATGCCAACCAAATGATTCTATGATGAGATGAACAATGGAAAACAGAATGTGCTCAGAAAAGGTACAGAAGATCAAGAGTCTGCAGATGAGTGACGTTCTACTTCACACACTGATTTCAAATCAAATGCTAGATTCAGGTACATGTCTCAAATATTGCTTGTATGTACAAACTGAAGAGTTTTACATCAGCTCTACACAAACTTATTCATTATTCAAATATGAAGAAAGGTACCATCACATGAAATAGCAATATAAGAAGCAAGATCATCAGCTACGGGATGCAACACATTTCTGTCCATCACAAACCCTGAAAGAATCCAATAATCCACTACGGCTCCCAAAATTCCATTCAATATCTCAGCTATCTCATGTTTGAAAATCTGGAAAAAAGGAAGATGACCTGTGCATTATTAGACTGTTTCATAACACACAGTTATGAGACTGTTCTATAGTATTGAGATTAGTCCTCACATTTCCAGTGAAACAAAGATACCCCATCGATTTAAAAAAAGATTGTTATAAGAATGAATATTTTGAACTGACTTCAAAGTCAGTTCAGGCAATGGCTCACTCACACTATCCTCCTGTGAACATTGCATCTTCTGAGAATGTTGCCAGTAGATAATATGCAGTCAGGTTTAAAAATCAGGACATAAGAGGGAAGGTAAAAAACTCTTCTCACAAAAGTTGCACCATGGCTCAACTTCTCAGTTATACCATATGTTTGATAATACATTATACACATTCAAAACAGATCTGGCATTCCACAGTATCTGTTTTCATAATCAACATGCCACTTAAATCTCCTATACTGTATCTAGGCATTTAAAATAATAACAGTTCTGACAAATAACACATGCAGATGCTTGATTCAATTTTTACCCTCCCATACAACAATAGCAAATATGTTTTATTTCATAAGATATGAAGATTTTAATAAAGTCCTTCTGAAAGAAAGGAACAAAACATAAAGCTATGTTTTGGTCTTTGTTTAATCATTATGGTAGGTAAATCACTCACGTCATCTGTCTTGTACTTTTCTTTATAGGAGTTTATGACCCAGTCTACTAGAATGTTCAACTGTTTAGTGAAAAGTCCTGATTCACTTCCTAACCAAAAGGTCTTCAGAAGAACTGTTGGTGGCATCACGTGAAGATGCTGCGAATCAGCTCCTTCATATAAACTTTAAAAAGAAATAACACACTGAGATGTGCATTTGTATTTTACAGTATTTTATTACAATTATTACTTAAAGCATAAACCTGCAAAGCTGAGGTGATTCTAAGCAGAGAAATCATATTTTCATAAACAAGAGATTTGGGTTATATTTCAACCTCATACATTTGAAAAGGAGGTTGCCACATTGTCCTGGGTGGAGCAAAGAAGAATACAGAATTAACCAGTCAGTTTACCAGGACAAGATCTGTAAGAAATAGACTATTATAACTGAACAAGAGGTGCTCAAGTGCCAACACACTAGAATATAATTTCAGATTAAAAGAGGAGGCCATCCAAAGGGTCTAACATGTCAAGGTACCACAGATTTATGTTGTTTTAAAAGTGTGAGATTGTTTTTGCAAAACAGAAGAAAAACATAGGACTCAAAACAAATACAGACACTGAGGAAAGGAGATTGGGAGGTGGAGAAAAATTAGGACTCTATTTCTGTCACCGTCTACAGGGTCATCTATATCCACTTGCTCAGCTGAAAGGATTTCAAAACCTTTTTATATGCTGATTTATTGTAGTTTTTAAAAAAATCAGCAGAGTCCTATTGGTGTTTATGGAAGGAATGCATAACTTTCCATGACTGACTATCCAAATGCTGGCCAGTATCTTGGTCCCATGCTGATTATGTCTCCGATGGCACAACTGAGATGCCCCTTGTCGGTTAGCCACAATAAATTATGCAAACCTTATGCAAACAACAATAGGATTCCAGTCAATGTTACTTATAATGTTACTTTGATGTTACCTGTAACCAGGCTTGAAAGGATTTGTATCCTGAGACATGGGATATACAGAATTCTAACAAGAGGTTACAAGCTTAAACTCTTTTACTACCTTGGTGCAATTTCTACAAAAGTGACAATATTCTGCAACACATAAATAGTAAAGCACAAGCATTATGTGTTTACCATGCAGAAGGCATTTAATCTGTTCAGGAGTAAAAATCCAAAACAAAAACAAACCAAAGATTTGCAAACATTTAACAGTTAAACATTTGCACACTTATACAATGATTGAAAACACCATCCAATTTATTTATGATTAGAACACTTTCCTTAAAAATGGAATTTTCTGTATAGAAATCTAGCAAAATACATCAAGTATCATTTATTCTTTTAAAATATATTGCAAAGTTGATGCCAAAACACACTGAGTTACAACAGCAAAACAATATTTTAAAGAAGTAACTATATTAATCTGTTTCAACAAAACAGAAGAAACACAGAAATGTTTCATACCATTAAGACGTAACAGATTTAGTTCAGTGTGACCTTCCATGGATTACAGCCACTTCTTCAGACCCATCACACATCTGATGAAGCAGATTGCAATTCCTGAAATGTAACACTAAAATAGTGGCTGGGGTGGGGTGGGGGACTCTTTAATTGAAACACACCTTTTTGTTAATGCCAGTACTTCAGCTTGGAATACATTTAGGATAAATGTTAGCAGCCTTTTGTGAAATGCTTTTTCCTCACTTATAGTTTCTGAAGCAGGAACTGAATGGCAAATATTTCTGCAGTAAAGGCAAGACCTGGTGAGACGGGGGAGGGGGAGAAGAAGAAAGAGAGGTTACCTACCTGTAACCATGGTTCTTCTAGTGGTCTTCTGTGAATGCACACAATTGGGTTGTTCTGCACCTGCGCATGTCTCAGAAGTTTCTAGATATAGGCCGTTGTCTTTTGATATAGGCTTTAGACAGTGGGGGACTCTTACAGGAACTGAGGGGACCTTTGGAGGGTGGGAGCATGCGCTCCACCAAGGAACATCCTACTAATCACATGTCTTTAAGCCCTAGAAACTTCTGATATGTCCTGCGCAGGTACAGAACAACCCAACTGTGTGCATTCACAGAGGCCACAAAGAAGAAATATAAATATTCAAAGTCCAAATCACTGATAAATAATCATAGAATAATTGAGTTGGAAGGGGCCTTTAAGGCCACAGAGTCCAATCCCTGCTCAGTGCAGTAACCCAAACCAAAGCACATCTGACAGCTGGTTGCAAAGGCAATAAGGGTATTTCTCCGTGATTCCCACCCATCCCCAAAATGTGTGTGTGTGCATGCACTTACACATACACACACACCAAGTGATCCATTTGGAAGGGAGAATTGGAAGAGAAGAGTTCTAATTCTGTCCTAAGGAGCAACCGAGAACTAGTATGTTCTATCTTCTGTGTGGCAACCTCTCAAATATTTGAAGACCCCTCTTTCATCATTTGGCAAACTCCTCTGCAGACTTTGCATCATTCCAACTACCTTTATATGGATAAGCTCCCATTTGGCAAACTGTAGTGCCCAGAACTTGATGCGGTAATACAGTATAAAAAAACCAAAAATACATATGGTTCAAAAAGAATTGTAGAGTCCACATATAAAAAATTTTAGACCAATATCACCGTTGAATGTGGACTATAAAATCTTTGCAGTGATTATAGCGGAAAGATTGAAAAAGTTTTTAATGGAGTTCATCCATTCAGATCAAAATGGATTTTTGCCAAAAAGACAACTAAGGTATAACCTAAGGATAATTTTGGACATATTAGAATATTATGAGGTACATTCAGAGAAGCAAATGGCATTAATCTTCCTGGATGCCCAAAAAGCCTTTGATAACGTGAACTGGCAATTTATGATACAGCAAATAAAAGCTATGGATTTTGGCAAAAATTTTACAAATGTAATTGAGACAATCTACAATGAACAAATAGCTAAAGTAATTGTAAATGGTGAACTGACGGATAATATTAATATATAAAAAAAGGCACAAGACAAGGATGTCCACTCTCTCCATTGCTATTTATATTAACTTTGGAGGTATTAAACAGGAATGTAAGGAATGACCCAGAGATTAAAGGTACCAAAATAAAGGAAGAGAGCCACAAACTACAAGCATTTGCAGACGACTTGGTGTTTATATTGGAAGACCCACTGGAAACAACATTGAGACTACTGGACAAAATCGATGAATTTGGGAAAGTAGCAGGATTGAAGATAAACAAAGAAAAAACTAAAGTTATAGTGAAAAACTTAACAGCCAAGCAAAAAAATCAACTCTCAAAGATGTCAGATTTACAAATACTGTAGTTAAAAAAGTTAAGTACCTTGGAATATATTTAACTGCTAGATGTGTAACTATAAAAGAAGATAATTATATGAAACTACTTAACCAAATAAAAATAGACCTGGAAAAATGGGAAAACCTACAACAATCACTATTAGGAAGAATTGCAACAATCAAAATGAACATTTTGCCAAAGCTACTTTTCTTGTTCCAAACAGTGCCAGTGAAAATAGAGAAGAAATATTTTGACGATCTAAACAAAGTGATATTACAATATATTTGGCAAGGGAAGAAAGCCAGAATCAAACTAAAAATGCTCCAAGAATCCAAGGAAAACGGAGGATTTGGCTTACCGGACTGGACCTTATATTACCAATCATCTGCTCTAACTTGGCTGAAAGAATGGATTAGCCTGAAAAACAAGAGACTTCTGTATTTAGAAGGACATGATCTACAGTTGGGTTGGCATGCCTTTTTATGGTATCAGAAAGCCAAAACTCATAGGTATTTTCAAAACCATTATATTAGAAACTCCCTGTATATAATATGGGAAAAAATAAAAATGAAAATATATACGAAAATACCAGGATGGGTTTCACCCACAGAAGCATTTGTTCATCCCAAACTTTTGAATGTTAGAAAAATTTTGACTTATACAGATATTTTAGACAAAGATAGGAGATTAAAGCCAAAACAAGATCTTATAGAACAGGGGTTAGATGCATCGTGGTGGTCTATAATGCAAATACAATCAAGATATGAACGGGATCTAAAAATGTATGATTTTTATAAAGAACAGACAACTTTTGATCAAATATTGTTAACATCAGATGATAAATTAATTAGGAAAGTATAGAAATTCCTTCTAAATTGGAAAATGGAGGATGAACAGGTCAAAGAAACGATGGTTCAATGGGCAAAAATTTTTGGGTACAATATTGACTTAGAAAAATGGCAAGGGTTGTGGTCTAGAAACTATAAGATGACAATGGCAACATCTTATAAAGAGAATCTATACAAAATGTTTTATAGATGGCATTTACCTTCTGATAGATTAGCTAAGATATATTCTAACAGGTCAAGTAAATATTGGAAATGTCATAAAAAAACTGGAACCTATTATCACCTCTGGTGGACTTGTGATAAAGCAAAAATTTTTTGGAACAAAATACATACATGGCTTGTTAAAATAATCAAAAAGCATGTAGATTTTAGGCCAGAACTCTTTCTGTTAGGTATAATACCAGAAAGTGTTGATAGACAAAATGTATATTTAATACTGCATATTCTAACAGCGGCAAGGATTATTTATGCACAGTACTGGAAAAATGAAGGAACACCTACAGATCAAGAAATAATTAAAAAGATATTGGACTGCGCCGAAATGGACAGACTAACAATGAAAATCAAAGGAAAAGAAGATACAAAATATTATCAAACATGGTACTTATTCTATCAATGGTTAGAAGGATGTTGTATAGATTAGGAGTGTAATGTGTGTAGCAGTTGTTTTACAAATGGTTATAAGCTGTACCCTGGTGACACGATGTTAAATTAATATGGATGGATTTATATAATAAAAAAAAAAGAATTGTAGAGTCCTGAATATAGTAGACTTTGAGACCTTTTCTCATCATACATGAGATTGTTTTAAAACAAAACAAAAACTATGAACATCTGAAAGCAGTGAAAGAAATGATGTCAGATGTCCATTTCGGAGCAACACATAATCCTGATGCTGCTGTCTACACACTCAGTGGTCCTGAGCCTCTCATGAGCCCTGCTGAGACTGTTCTAGATACATGCTTTAGAGCCATTTAAGAGCTTTTTGTTCATGTGTAAAGCAATGAGTCCAAAGTACTCCATGAGAGCCAGAATCCTGGAAATTGGAGTAAGAATCACATGGAAAACTGTTTCACATACAGTGAGCTCTGTCCAAAGCACTAAGAGAGGACACATAATATATTTATCTTGAAAGAGAGCTACAGCCATACTCACTTATCCTTTATCAATGTAACTGTAAATAAGACTTGCCAAGAAGTTAATTTTAGGAGAGATGAGAGGGGCCATTAAACTCCATCCTAGCTGTTCAATAGGATTTACTAAGACTGTGCAGTATGTTTCAATGAGTGAATATATTTATGTGAAATTGTCAAGAGAAAAGAAAACTACTTAACAGAGGTGCACTTCATGTGAAAATCCATACTTTATCCTACACACAATGGACTGTCTACAATGGTTTTACCCCATAAGCATCTCCACCAGAGGCCATGTTCCTTTCATGCACACAGGACACTGAAGAACTTCCAGGTAGTATCTTAACATGGAAGGTGACTTCCAAGGTGGATCATGCTCCAGCAGAGTGTACATGATGTGAAAAAACTGAACAGAAATTGTGGGGTCAGAATTTCCCTACAAGAAAACAAAAGCAAATATCACTGTAATACTTGGCTCAAAATGTTTGCTCCTTTTACTTAATTCTAGGCAAGAATTATGTATTATTTCAAAATATACACAAGCCCCTCCAAATGTGTTCCCTTGTTAACCTATTGTATGTAACAATATATTGCCACTGAACTACCATATTTCCCCGAAAACAAGACAGGGTCTTACATTAATTTTTGCTCCCAAAAATGCATTAGGGCTCATTTTCAGGGGATGTTTTATTTTACTGTCATATCGTCTTCTGGTTGCTGTACAATGCTGCAGGGTGGGGTTTCACTTAACTGGGGCTTATTTTTGGGGTAGGGCTTATATTACGAGCAACCTGAAAAATCATGCTAGGGCTTATTTTCAGGATAGGTCTTATTTTGGGGAAAAAGGGTATTTTACTTGACTGGAATTGCCATTTAAGCAATGTTTCAACTTCCCTCTCATCTGCCTCATCTGAAAGAGGACACCTAGAATTCAGGCTTTAAAAAATAAAATAAATAAATAAAAAATTGCCAGCTCCAACGAGACCCAGTTGTCATCTTCCATTGTGTCACCTGCCTCTTCCTTTCCCATGCAACTATCAGGGAAAGAAAAGTAGCTCCTACTCTCCTCAAGTGAGGTAGGGGGGACTGTTCTTCTTCTCAAGGACTAGGAAGCATGGCAGACAACAAAGATGACACAGAGGGCAGAATTTGCTAGCCACCTGAAAAAGCAGCATCATTTGGGCTGCCATGTTCAGCCCCTGCTATTAACTACTGGATAGCCTAGAACTTTAGGTCTCTAGCTGCAGAACCAGAGGTTGGGAGTTAAATTCCTAACTGTGCCTCCTTGACAGGGGGATGGACTTGATGGTCAATTGGGTACCTTACAGCTTTGCAGTTCTAAGATGATGATGATGACATAGTTTCCAACGGGATTGCTTTGTCTGTGATTTAACAGCTGAGTTAAGAATTATTGATCCAGCAATGCACACATATAACTATTAAAGCATACTGCATTTTGTAAGCCAAAAATGACAATCTGGTGCCATCCAAACATTCTGGCTGCTATAAGGACATAAGAAGAGCCCTCCTGGATCAGGCCAAGGGCCCATCTAGTCCATCTTCCTGTATCTCACAGTGGCCCCACCAGATACCTCTGGGAACACACAAGACAGCTAGATAGCTGTCTCCCGATACCCGTCCCCTGCATCTGGCATTTTGAGGTACCTTCCTTCTAAACCTGAGATTATACATCCCTATCATGGCTTGTATCCTGCAACGGAATTTTCCTCCAGGAATCTGTCCAATCCCCTTTTAAAGGCATCTAGGCCAGATGCCATCACCGCATCCTGTGGCAAGGAGTTCCACAGACTAACAACACGCTGGGTAAATAAATCTTTTTTTGTGTCTGTTCTCACTCTCCCAACACTCAATTGAAGTGGATGTCCCCTGGTTTTGCTATTGTGTGAGAGGGAAAAGAGGAATGTAGATGTCCCAAGATAATTTTGAAAAATCCCTGTCATCATGGGCAGTAGTCATAGTCCAAAAAAATATAATAGCATCAGGTTTCCTACTCTTTTATAAGCTGTCTCGCTGTCTCACCTGTAGTATGTGCTCTAGAAGAGAATGAAGAAGTTTAGCAGGAGGAATGAGATCTCTCCCAGAAAGAAACTCCATGACCGCAGTAGGAAAGAAGTGGTCATTTACTAATTCTTCAAGCATATTGTCTCTTTTGTAACAGCAAGTCTTTTTCACCTAGGAAATGAAAGTCTTCTAATGAATTATCAGTAGAAATTAACACTTATCAGGTATAACTAAACCTGCAGTCAAATAAGATCATGTGTATAGGGAACACTTTGATACAAGCCCAACTTTTGCTGATGTCATCTAGCTCCTGCCCCTTGGCCCATCCTATACCTTTCCCCTGCAGACAGAGCAATACAGAACACAGGAGGTGTGAAGGGGGAGGCATAATTTAGTGATTAACTCTGATCAGTTGGAATGTATGCAGCATGTGGAGGGAGTCTTCCCAACTCTGAGGGCCTGGGGAAGACTTTTCACTGAATGCTTTATGGGTTTTAGGCAGCTCTTTCCTGCATTTATGGATCTCCCATATGTTGATGGAACTGACTTTATTTCCATAGGAATAAAAATAATTGTTCTAAAGCATAAATATTTTAGAAGAGGCACGTCCTCCAGTGTGACAGAGAAAGAGAAATGAAGTTTTCAGATTACGGTGCTTGCTATGCACAATTTTACAGGTAATTCCAAGAGAAAGAATGTTCAATAATATCAATTACCAGTGTTGCAGCCACAACAGAATGTCTTTATCTCCAATACAGAAAACATGGTGTACCATACTACCATGATAAAAAGCCGCAAGTCTCTTGAAACTGCTTGCATACCAATATGGCTTGAATTTGATGCCTGGAAAGGTTTCTGAACAAATGTTTCTACTGAAACCATCATCCATCTTAGATTCCAAGAATGGTGTTTGTTTTACACCACACCTTGTTTTTAACAAAAACAAACAAACAAAAACACTACTTTGTATAAGGAAAAGCACATTCACTTCAATTTAGTGACAAAAATAAAAACGGAGAGTCCAGAATGCTTGTCTTTTGTACGTAGCACTATTCTTTCACACATTTCTTTCAAAAACAAAAACAGAAATACAAAACCGAACCAAACCAACCAACCAAAAATGCTCTTCCACTTGTAGATGTCTCAAGATAGTCTTCATATATTTTTCATCCCCATCAACCATACAGACCTAATATGTAATTTAATGCTGCTTAATTTTCTAAGAGTTGAGCAAGGTGTTCATGACAGAAAGTTTTGAAGTTGCTAATTCACAGGAATGCCATTATGCTACTTCATAGCATGTGGCAACCCTACATGGTTTTTAGCCGTTTCAGAACTGCGCTGGTCCAGGAGTCCATCCATTTACAATCAATTTAAGGAAATTAAATTTATATACAATGAGGTTCAGGATTGTAATCTCAGGAAATAAATCAACAATGTTGTGACAAAAGGCTCTCAGGGGAGAGAAGGAATCCAAAAGCTGCAATTTTTAGTGACACTAGTTTGCAGAGATATCCAATATCAGCACTACCTATATTTAACATTTAAACTTGATATCACTCCTGCCGCAAGCACAGAGTAGCAGCAAGTGTTAAATTACCATAAATTATACATTATGCACAGTGGTATCCCTTTCAAAATTTCAAAAGCTGTAAAAGGTAGATATGCTGTGCAGATAGTTAAGCCTACCTAATTGCCCCATACTGTGGACTCTGAAATGATCCAAAGACTGCTATGTAGAATACTGTGCATAGCAATTTCTGTGCATGCTGGTTGGCTGCGAACACAGGAACATCTCTGCATTATAGCTACAATCCAGCATACTGTACATTGTTACAATTAAGAATGAATGAATGAACATTCTATATAGCAACCAAACATGCCATTACAGTATATTGCCTTATGGAGACATGCCAGTGGCAGGTCTCCATAAGGCAAGATGGACCAGATTCAGTCAACATTTCTGAGAGTTAAGACATGGGTGAAATCTATAAATGAAGACATACTCAAGAATCAATGATATGATCAAAAGATGTGCAATGTTCTGCATCCATGCTAAGTTTTAAAGGGTAGCTTTCCTAATGTAGCTCCTAATAGTGCCACAAAAACCAGTCCTGAAGATCATGGACTCAAGAACAGCATTTAAAGTGATACAAGATGAAAGGAAAGTGAGCACATGTGTTTTTTGTGTGTGCACTAGCTTCTTTGAATCTCAAACCAAATAAAGATTTGAGTGACATAAAGGACACCAATATTCATTCATTGTTTTTCTCCTTCTACTGCCCTACCAACAAAACAAATATTTATTTTAAAACCTGATAATCGACAGCAAATTAGAAGCATTATTTCCTCCCTAACTCCCTCATAGTGAAATCTTACCTCCTTTTGTGTGTTGTCCATTTGCTCTATTTGAGTGTATTTGCTCAGCATAGCCTGGCAAATAAAAAGGAGTAAGTGATTTGATATAAGTGTACATGCTAATTCACTATTTGATAAGCATAACATATGCTAATATAACAAAAGCAACAGCTTGATTCTAAATATTTTTCTTTGGAAATCACTTCCATTGATTTCTATTGAGAGTACTGAAGTTTTGTCATCCGCTTATAATACTTTGTGCTCTTCAATACTATAGAAAAGCTCTACAAGCTAACCAAAGCAGGCAAAAAATCTTCTGATTTCAAAGGTCAAGGCAGGGCTCATAACAAAATCATTTCTAATAAAGTTTTAACGGGAAGCTTGATAATCTATCTGAAACATGTAACAATTGGTGTAATTCCCTTATTGAACAGTGCTTCTTGCAACTCAAATAGCCTCCCAGTCACTTGCCAAGTGGTCAGATATAACATATTCTGCTTTGCCCAACTAGCATTCACGTTTTCCTCCTCACTTTCTGCTAAGTAATACACAATTGCTGGTGCACACAGATGTGGAAAAAAAAATCCCGGAAGAGAGACAGTTAGTTGTGGGTGTCCTTGTGCTATCAATGCAATATGTCATTTGAGGTTTGACATCTGCAGCCTTTTACTGTTTGTGTAACATTTCATTATCTAGGCAAAGTAATTTGTATACATAGTATCGACATGGACTTAACACACACACAAACACAAAACAAAAAATACTGTTGGTGAATATTTTGTCTGACCTAAAAGATACTGGCAATAGTGTTGTGTACCACATCCCATAATTCATAAGGAGTTTCCTTTCTACAAAAAACACTCCTTTCTTTTGTAGAGATTTTTTAAGCAAAAGCATTCTCTATTTTTAGAAAACAGGGAACAAAAGTTTAAAGTTATAATACCCGTGCCAATTTTCAAACAGTAAAAGTAAGTGCAAATGAGCTCTATCCTCAGCTCTTCCTAAGACATGTGTATTTTTCTTTTTTCTAGCTTCATTCCCCCATTTCTTAATACATAATTTATATATATATATATATATATATATGGTGCATCTTACCTGCTGAAAATATATGTGCTTTATCAGTGCACCTTTTATTTCACTAAGATGTAGATCAGCCATTACTTCTTTGGATTCTTGCTCAGTATCGGCATCTGCCACATGATGTTTTTCAATATCACTTTTAATTTCATTCTGGGTACACATAAGAATTTATTAAGGCCTGGGCAAAATAGTCAGCAATGTAATGTAAACTCAAGGCAATTATGAGATTAGACATGGGACTTTTGTTGTACTTTCTTTTAACAAGCTCCAGAATTTGCCAGGAACTCCCCTAGCCAAAATTCTGGTACTTGTAGCCAAAAGCCCCACGTTCTTAGAGACGTTCTAGAACATGCACCTGGACCTCAGCAAATCTCCCTCTGGAGCAATGGTTCTCAGGCTGAAAAAGAGCTAAACAGGTGGAAATGGCTAAACTCTATGGTTGCTGCAAGAGTTTGGTAGTCTCCCCTAATCCCTTCCAGCTCCTGTGAAATTCAGCCACTCCTACCCATTTCCTTCTTTTTCAGCCTAATGGCCATCACTCCAGAGAGAGACCTGCGGAGGCACAGGTGTGCATTCTGAAACCCCTCTGAGGACTTAAGATTGTTCGGCTATAGCTACTAAAAGTCTATATGCTGCAGTGAAAAAAAAAATCAGAAATCCTTACACCTAGTTGAGATACTAATAAAACCCAAATTAAACTGTTTGGTATTACATAGTATAGTTTTACTGTGTATACAATTGTGAATCTGTGAAAACATATTCAGAAAAAGAACAAGCTTATGCATTTAATATATGGGTCCCAAACTACAGGTAGTCATACACAAGATTTTCAGTGCAACTAGTGATGTAGTTACTACTAGCTTCAAGTAGTAACTCCAACAGTGAATAACATATACAGTAGTACCTCGGTTTATGTTAAGTTTTATTATACGGTCATAGACCTGAAAATTCAAATATAAAAACATAATACAAGATATACAGAATAAGTACGTCGTTTAGAACATATCTCCTCCGTTTACGTAATTTCCGGTTTACGAACAGAAATCCGTTGAAAATAATGCCTCGGTTTACAGTTTTTTTCAGTTTGTGAATGAAGTTTCCCCGTGCCTGGAGGTTTGTAGTTCTGCCGCCGTTGCTATGGAAATCTGCATTTCGGTTTACAAAATTTTCACATTACATAATGTTCCGGAGAACATATGGATTTCATAAACTGAGGTACTACTGTAATCTATTTGTAATACTGATGATTATATTTAATAAAATAACTTTGTTTCCTATTAAAAAATCCCAAACAGCAAATATTGATATACATTCCCATATGTTTTATTCAATAGAAAAGAGTATTCTGTTTCACACTGATGGGACCACATACACATGGTTCGCCACCCATGTCCATTGTACTAAGAACAATAAACACCATGGTGTTGGGAAATATGCACCCAACGTTGACAAGTGAACATAAGCCACCAGAAAATGATCCATGTGCCAAAACCCATTTCCACATCTGGAGCTATCTAGCTGGGTTACAGATAAGTCTCCAATTTTGGCTTACATCTATAGGTAATTTTTTTACCAATGCTTCACTCTACTACTCATCAGCACAATCAAACAAGCCATAAAGCTGGTTTTACTCACTGTTTCTGGTTATATGAGAGCTCCAGAAGAAACACTGTTTGTAACTAAATTTTACAAGAGCAGTTTTGATCTTGATTTGTTCAGAAGAAATTAAAGATGGTTCCCAACTTGCATGTAAAGACACTTTGATCAAATCTGACTTCTTACCTCTATCTGAAACTCCCTCATGCAAATGTGGGCTAAATACACCAAGATCTGAGCATCTGAACATGAACATGGTTTGGAGATATAGTAAAATCTGTCATCAAGCCTCCCTTCACCCTATTTCACAGTTCTTACCAGGATTCTCAAACACATAAAATTCCCCAATGCTGTTGTATTTGACAGTCTCTTGTATGCATTGTAATGATGATGGACCAACACACACAAATATGATGGTCCCAGCAACACAAACAATTGTCACTTCAGTACCTTAAATGCAAATGAAAGTGTCTGAGACTATCAAAAAGAGTGCAAGAAAACATTCTTCCACAACCTCTTCCAGTTAAACCAAACATTTGAGATCAGCTGAAGAATATATATTTAAAAGCATAGCTTTTACTCAAGATTCTCATTCCTTTACTTGCCTCTAAGAGATAAGTTGTTAAATAGCGAATTGGATAATATGTAGCTCCGAAGATACGCTTCTCACTTCCTAGATGTATTGCTGTATTATTAGTTAATATATGAGTAATATCTTTTGATGCACTCACAGTTTCATATACAGTGGCTTTCCCTGCTTTTAGAACTCTGAAAGAATGAAACAGTTAATGATTAGAACCTTGATGCAAATATAACTGTTATTTAAAGCCTACACAGCTTGGAAAAAAGGATGTATAACGCTATCTCAGCTCTCATCTCCACAGCCCAGAGGGGGAGGAGATGGGATATGTAACTAAAAAAGCACTCATATTAGCTTTGTCAATGCATTATTAAAATTGACCAGTTTTAATATATTTTGCTTTATCCCTACATATCATAATAATTTAGTATTTTGAACAGAGAAGCTGGCATACGTTTCACTTACTGAACTGTAAATCAAAAGGAAATTCTCATATTTACTTTTATCTGGTCCACAGTGAATTTCCTAACATATTTTCAAACAAGGAGCTCTTTGCATGAAATGATCCAATAAGAAAACATACTAAAATGGCTATCATTATTATAATAGGAAGTGTTTCTCTTCCGTATCTGTAGTTTCTCCAATTAAGTTTTCTATTTTTCAACGGGGGACAGCACTGAACAAATACTTATTCTATTTTATTCATTTGTAACATATTTTATTCTTCCTGACACAAAATCTCAAAGTGGTTTATACATTAAAATTACACATCAGCTAGAATCCTACTGAAGGTTTGCATAATGTGCCTCAGCTAATTGCTGCTAATTGACAAGATGCCACAGCATACTTCAGTTGTGCAATGAGCACGTTATATTGTCAACTGCCTGTGGCAAGTTCCACAAATACTGGTAGGATTCTGGCTATCATAAATAGTATCGTATTTTTCCATATATAAGATAATACTTTTCTCTAAAATCTTTAGATTAAAAATTGAGGGTCATCTTATACACGGAAGTAAGGAGGTGAAGGAAGAAAGTAGAGGGGGAAGGCAGGGATCAAAGTGCTTCGATCCCTGCTTTCCCCCTCCACTTTTTGCGAAGTGGCGGGAGAAAGCACTTTCCTTGCAAAAAAGTGGAGGGGGAAATAGAGAGGTTATCTACCTGTAACTATGGTTCTTCTAGTGGTCCTCTGTGAATCCACACAAATGGGTTGTTCTGTGCCTGTGCAGGACGTCTTGGAAGTTTCTAGAGCTTAAAAACATGTGCTTAGTAGGACATTCCCCCGTAGAGCGCATGCTCTGCCTTTCAAGTCCCCTCCGTTCCTGTAAGAGTCCGCTGCTGTCAAGGGGTTATATAAAAGACAATGTGACGGACAGAGGGGAAGATGGGCGGGATGTGTGAATTCACAGAAGAACACTAGAAGAACCATGGTTACAGGTAGGTCACCTCTCTTCTTTGTGGTCTCTGTGAATGCACTCAATTGGGTGACTGACAAGCTCACTTACCGGATGGTAGGAAGTCGTGGTAGAAGGGATGTCAAGATGGCTCTGCCAAAAGCAGTATCATTCTTTGCATCGATATCCAGACGGTAGTGTCTCACAAAGGTCAATGGATTAGACCATGTAGCTGCATGGTAGATGTGAGGAAGCTCTATTCCACGGTGGAAGGCAATAAAGGTTGACAGAGCTCTGGTAGAATGAGCTCTTAAATGTTCAGGAGGCGTCTTGCCTGAGAGCTCATAGGCCAATGAAATAGCTTGAACAATCCAGTGAGAGTTTGAGGCGAAGCTGGTGCACCTTTATGAGGGCCATGAAAACATAAGAAGAGCCTTGGAGACTTTCTGAATCATTTAGTTCTATCAATGTAGAAGGTCAAAGAGCGTCTCCACAAACATGTGGAGTATGCGCTTGAGAGGTGTAGAAGGAGATGGAAATAAATTTGGTAAAATCAATGGTTGATTGAGATGAAAATCAGAGACAATTTTAGGTAAAAATGATACATCAAAATAGAGGGTAACCTTAGCTGGATGAAACTGAAGGTAAGGTGGGTCTGATCTGAGGGCTGCAAATTTGCTGGCAGGTTTAGCAGATGTTATTGCTACGAGGAATGATGTTTTTAAAGAAAGTAATTTGAAAGTAGTGGCAGTCATTGGTTCGAAAGGCGATCGGGTAAGTGTGTTAAGGACAAGTTGCAAAGACCATTGAGGAAGAGGATATTGACGTGGGAGCGGATATTGAGGAGTCCCTTGAGGAATTTCTTCAACACTGGGTGAGAGAAAAGCCTAGCTGTTTCAGACTGAGAAAGTTGATGAGCTATAATAGCAGAACTGTATACCTTGAGGGTAGAATGAGAGAGACCGAGATGAAAGAGATGCGGCATGAGTATGAGCAAAGGAGAGGAATGATTTCCATTTGTTTTGGTATAATCTCTGGGTCAATGGCTTTTGAGCTTGATCTAGTACATTTCGTATGGCGAGACTATCCTCCATGCTGTCAGGTTCAGAGAGTCGATGTCAGGGTGGTAAATCATCCCGCTGTCTTGGGTCAGAAGGTGGGGGATTGACAGGAGATAGAGCACCTCGGTCGATATCGATCTCAGGTGGGTGAACCATGGTTGACGTGGCCATCTTGGGGCAAGGAGGATGGCATTCGAGTGGACCTGTCAAAGTCGAATGACGGTTCGCTGTATGAGTGGAATCGGAGGAAATTGGTACAGTAGGCCTCCGACCCAGTCTATCATAAAGGCATCTCCAAGTGAGTTTGTGTTGACACTGGCTCGGAAGCAATACCGTTGGCACTTGGTGTTGGTCTCAGACGCAGAGAGATAGATGGACAAAACACCCCATCGGTGACAGAGGAGGTTGAAAACTTTGTCGTTCAGTGCCCACTCATGTGTCCTTGTGTTAAGACGACTGAGATGGTCTGCAAGACAGTTGTTGTCTGTGGTAACTTGGATAGCTACCGGGAAAATGTGGTGTAGGTAGCACCATTCCTAAAGTTCAACCGCCAGATACAGGTGCAAAAGGGAGTGGGTATCTCCCTCCTTGTTTATATAGTACAGTACAGTGCTGTAGTATTGTTTGTAGCTAGCTGTACTGCTCATTCTGTAATGAGAGGTAAGAAGGCATGGAAAGCCTTGATAATTGCTAAGAGTTTGCGATGGCTGATGTGTAATAATTGTTCTTGTTTTATCCATTGGCCATGCATTTTGTGACGTCGACAGAGAGCTTCCCATCCTGACGGGCTGGTATCGGTGGTGACCTGTATCGAGAGCTGTAGAGGTCAAAAGGGTCTGCCTACCATCCAACGAGGAAGAAACGTCCACCAGGTGAGTTGCCTGGTGAGTTCTGATGTTAGTATGAGACGTTTGGAAGGGTGGTCTGTTATAGAATCAAATAGTGATAGGTACCATGAGTGTAGAGACCTCATTTTGAGCCTTGCGTGCTGGATAATGGCTGAGAAGGTGCCCAAGAAGGTGCTGGGCTTGATGGGCTGATACTGAAGCTAGGGGCCAGAATGGTCGGATGGCTTATTTTAGTTTGGTGATTCTCTCTTGAGGGAGAAAGGCTCTGGCTCGAAGGGAGTCGAAATACGCCCCAATGTACGTGGCAGTCTGTGAAGGCTTGAGATGGGATTTGGCAAGGTTTACATTGGGCCCTAGATTTTGAAGAGTATAAAGAGTTTGTTGGGTAGTTCTGACTGCATCGTGATACAAAGTAGTGACTATTAACCAATTGTCTATGTAGGGGAATACTGTAATACCCTGTAGTCAGAGGTAATACCCTGTAGTCAGATGGTGCCATACATTTGGTAAAGGTCCTTGGTGCCGTGGAAAGTCCAAACAGGAGAGAGCAAAATTGGTATGAAACATTGTCAAATCGGAATCGTGGAAATTTGTGATGAAGTGGATGGATAGAGATATGAAAATAGGCATCTTGGAGGTCAATGATCACAAACCAGTGTCCCTGTGAAAGGAGAGGGATGATAGTATTGAGGGTTAGCATTCTGAAGCGTCTGGACCAAATGAATTTATTAAGGTTTCTAAGATCAAGAATAGGATGGAGTCCTTCATCCTTTTTGGGGACTGTGAAATATCTGGAGTAAAATCGATAATGCAGGGTAAAAGAAGGGACTATGAGACTGGCTTGTTTTTGCAGAAGAGAAACTTCTTCATGGAGAGCTACGTAGATGGTTCCAGAGGGAGGGGTACATTGAAATTCAATAAAATAACCGTTTTGGACAATAGAAAGGGCACACTGATCATTAGTGATACGGTGCCAAGCCAAGATGAAGGGATGGAGTCTAGTCTGAAATGCAGATAGAAGGGGTTTATGGATACTACCTACCCTTTTTTTGTGGGCGTCGAAAGGGCTGTAGACGTGCTTCTTGTTGAGGTCAAAAGGAAGGTATGGTAGATGTAGATGGGCCTGGGTAGGATCTGTTGGATACTTGTGGCTTGTATGGTAGATATGGTTGTTATGAGCATGCCGTTTTGCGGATTTTATGGAGATTGTCCATGACCTCATCAGTTTTAGTATTGAAAAGGCCAGCACCATCAAAAGGAAGGTCTTCTATCCTTGCTCTAGCATCATCTGAGATACCTGCTAATCTCAGCCAGGCATGGTGTGTCAAGGCAATAGATGTGGACATAGCCTTAGAGCAATATGGCGCAAAGCGATTCTTTGCTGTTTACAGTAGCTAAGGCTGAAGCCTCAGCGTGAATGTTCAGGGCTTCTGTATTGGTGGTGTCCGGAGCTGCTTGGATGATAGGTAAAATCCTATTCCATAGCTGGCGGTGGTACATGCTCATAGCGGCTTGGTAGTTCGCGACTCTCATGATAAATGATGTAAGGGAATAGACTCATCTTCCCGGAATGTTGTTTCCTTTCTCTCGGTTGGTGGGAGACACAGATGATTTGTTACACGCTCTTGATTCATTGGATTCTACAACTGAATTTGGTGTGGGATGTTTGGAAAAGAAAGCTGTGTCAGGACCGTGAGTTTTGTAATGATTTTCTACTCGTTGTGAAATCTGAAGTGATGGGGGGGGGGGTTGTCCCATGATTCCTTTACTAAATCGAGCATGGCCGGAATGAAAGTCAAACTAAGAGGTGGTGTTTTATCTTGATTAAGATCATCAAAGACCAGGCCTTTTTTTCTGAGGCAGTGGTTCTTCGATGTCGAGTTGTAACGATTTTGTCATTTGCATAACCAGCTGGGAATAAGATGTGCAATCTTCTGATGGGGATGGAGGGTAGTTTTCACCAACATCAGAAGATGGAGTAGATAAATTAGAGGGTGATTCCTGGGACATACAGGATGTTGAATCCTGAGTGGAAAGGGATGATTGTGTGGATGATTGATGTAGTGGTTTGGTTGCTGATGTCAATGGTAGTATTGGTGGAGGTAGTTGTGATACCGGACATTGTTCCATGTCAGGGGGAGGAGGTGGGGGTCCTTTGTAGGTGGTGATGACTTGGAGAGAGGTATGATGTTGAGAGTGCCTTGAAGAGTGCTTAGCTTGTTTGGGTTGTGGTTGAGAAACTGGTACCAGAAGAGTATGTTTGAGGGCCGATTTTGTAGGGATCAATGTATGGTGAGTCGATACTGGGTATGCTGAGCATGAAGTGCGTTGATGTTGTGGTGGTGAAGGTGATATGGAAGGTGAATATAAGGCTGGAGAAGCATATCTCACCTTCCTTGGTTCATAATGATAGACCTGTTCAGTCAGGTCTTCAGAATAGTAGGGGTTGTAGTGATGGTACTGTGACAAACCCAGACCTACTGGGATCTGCCACACGTTAACTAAGCTGCCACCAACCATTCCCTATAAGAAGTCACACAGACCAGGGATGGATTTTCAACAAATAAAAGAATAAGGTTTATTTAAAACAACACACAGGGAAAATAAAATGATCAGTTGAATAAGATATAGTAACGTGGCTTTGTCTCACTCATACATGCACACAGTTTGGTTCACACAGAACACTTAACTTGAAGCACAGACCCTGAACCTATCAGTTCTGGCTAACCAACAGACACCTGAACCTATCAGGTTGGTACTCTGACACACAGTAGTACCCTGTCTGACACACAGACTCCCACACCAGCTTCTTCTTCCCAGCTGCTGCTTCGTCACATCCCAGCGTCTCCTCTTCTCCACACAGGCTTCACATATATATACAGTACAGCCCCTCCTCCTGATGTCCCGCCTTCCACTCCCCATAGGATGGAACTTTCCCTCCAAACCCATGACAGACAGGTAACATCAGTGCTGTATGTAACACCTCCCCTCTTTATAAGTTGTTTTGTAGGGGGAAAGCTAACGTGCTTTTTCCCAAAAAACAACCTGAATCCAAAACATACAAAAACATTTATACATACAATATTATACTTACTTATACTTACATTCTAAGTTAACCATAGCAATTAGGCATTTAAACATTTACCATATACATTACATCAATTTACCTTTATTCATACAAACCAAGTTCAAAAAACAGGTACATTTAACTTTTTGTCATCAATATATATACATAGTCCATGTTTCTTTCGCCGTCTTCATTCTTCAGGTCTTCTTGACAAGGCGTCAGCAACACAGTTCACTGACCCTCTGACCACCTTCACTTCAAAGTCATAGTCCTGCAGATTTAAAGCCCACCTCATAAGTTTGCTATTGTGGGTTTTCATTGTCTTTAACCATTGCAGTGGTGAATGGTCAGTGCACAGAACAAAATGTCTTCCCCAGATGTAAGGCTTGGCCTTCTGGATCGCGTAGACTATGGCCAGACACTCCTTCTCCACGGTTGCCAAATGTCTCTCACCTTTTTGGAGTTTCCTACTCAGGTAGGACACTGGATGCTGGTCACCATTCTCATCCTCCTGGCAAAGAACTGCTCCTACCCCGCTGTTAGACGCATCGGTGTAGATGATGAACTCCCTGTCGAAGTCTGGAGCACGCAGCACTGGATACTGGACGAGCGCCTCCTTCAACCTCTGGAACGCCGCCTCACAGTCGCTGGTCCACGGGATGCGGTCATCAGCCTTCTTCCTCGTCAGATCGGTCAGCGGAGCCGCAATCTCGCTAAACCTCGGGACGAACTTTCTGTAGTAGCCCACCAACCCAAGAAATGATTTGACTTTTTTCTTGGTGTTGGGTCTGGGCCAATCACGAACAGCTTCTATTTTGGCCTCCAGGGGTTTTATCACTCCTCCCCCTACTATGTGACCCAAGCACTTTACTTCTGGGCTACCCAGCTGCAGTTTGTTTTCTTTGCAGAGCCTAGGCCAAAGCACTCCCTCCCCTGGGTTAAAGTGCCTCTCCCCGGCTTTCTGGTCATCCCAAACTTTCTTTCTGACCTTTTGAGCTTGCAGGTTTTCTGCTGCCAGCTCTAGATTCCTCTTTAGGTCATTCATCAAGGTGTCTATGTATGTCACAACGTCTTGTGGGTCATCCTGGGTGATCTGCTCCCAATTTTGTTTGATCAGATCAAGGGGCCCTTTCACCCTTCTCCCAAATAAAAGTTCAAATGGACTGAACCCGGTACTGGCTTGTGGCACTGATCGATAAGCAAACAAAAGGGATTGCAGCTTCTGGTCCCAATTGTTTGGATTCTCTTCCAAGTAAGCCCTAATCATGCGCATTAGAGTCCCATTAAACTTCTCAGTTAACCCATTACTTTCAGGATGATAGGCAGTGGTTTCCTTGTGCTTAATTCCACAGATTTGCCATAACCGTTTCATGAGCTTTGATGTGAACGATGCACCCAAATCTGTGATTATTTCTGAGGCAAATCCCATCCTGGACATATACCCCACCAAGGCATCTGCCACTGTGTTAGTTTCAATATTAGTCAAGGGTATGGCTTCAGGGTACCTTGTGGCATGGTCCACAATGGTGAGAATGAACCTGTTCCCCCTCTTTGTGGCCTTGGGCAAAGGTCCCACAATATCCACCCCTATGCATTTGAACGGAGTGTCAATCACAGGCAAAGGGCACAACTTTGCTTTGGTCCGGTCGCGGCTATTCCCCTGCCTTTGACACACATCACATTGTTTACAGAACTCCCTGATCTGCTTCCCTATGTCAGGCCAGTAAAAATTCTGTGTGATTCTCTGCTGTGTTTTGTTCACCCCTAAGTGTGCAGCAAACATGTCAGAGTGCCCCCTTTGTAAGATCATGGGGCGATACTTTTCAGGTACCACCAGCTGACTTCTGATCCCATCTCCCCCTTTTGAGATATTCCTCAGGGTCTCTCTATATAAAATCCCCTTTTTCTCCAGAAATCTCACTGGGGTTTCAGGTGTTAGCTGGGCGTCAGTCACCTGTTCAAAACACTTTTGGAGAGTGGCGTCTGCCTTTTGCTCCTGTCCAAATCTGCTGTCTGTGGTTAAGGTTTCCACCACAGCTTCTGAACTCCCCTCTGCTTCCGTCTCTGGCTCATCATTACCCCCCTGAACTGTCCCCGTGGTGGCTTGTGAGCGTGTAATCACTAGCACCCGTTTCACATGTTCAGCCAGGTCATTTCCCACGAGCACGGCTGCTGGCAGAGTCGATGAAATCGCTAGCCGCCAAACTCCCCTCCAGCCTTGAAAGTTGACAGGTACCTCCGCGACTGGCAGTGAGATTACCTGCCCCTCAATCCCTGCCACCTTCATGCTCTCATTTGGGATTACATATTCCCTAGGAATAATATCTGGATGGCACAGGGTCACCTGAGAACAAGTGTCCCGCAGCCCCCGATACTGACGGTCAAGTATTCCTACGTCCACCCCTGCTGTCTCAAACAACTGAGAATCTGTTCTCACCAGTAGGCAGCGCCTGACCTCTACAAGAGGACCATTTTCCTCAGCCTGATCAGCAGATGTAGCTGTTCCAGATTGAGTAGCCATGGCAACAGGCTCCCTCAGTGACAATGAGCCTTGCTCTTTCTGGACACAGAACACAGCTTTTGGCTTGGTTCCACTCGAATCCTGAGGCACATTTCCCTTTATCTGCTTCCATTTCTCACACCCTGAGATTAGATGGCCCTTTCCCTGACAGAAATAACATTTTCTGGTGTATTTTGAATCTCTCTCATCTTGTTTTGGTTTTCCCTCCAAAATCTGAGGTCTTGGTTTCACGTTTTACTGCATCCAGTATCTATTAATGCCCTCTTTTCGTGGCCGTTAACCAACACCATAACCTCCCAACCTTCTCTTTCAGACCCCATTAACTTAACCGGTTCATTATTTTGGCCTACCCACGAACAATCCAGCCCAGGGCATTGCCGCCGAACGTGGCCCGGGCGGCCACAGTCGAAACACACGGGCTTGCCGTCTTTGCCCTCCTTCAATCCTGTGCCGGGCTCGAACAACCTCTGATCGTATGTGATGGGGCGGGTCGGCTTAGGACGCATCGGCTCGAAGTTAGCGGGTCTGCCTCTGCCGATCGCGGAAAAAGACATCGGACCACGCGGTGTGTTGCTGCCTCCGGTCGCCATCTTGTCCGGTGGGCGTGCCTTGTCAGAGTTTCCGCCTGTGTACTCTTTACTTCCTTCTTCCGCCGCGCAATAATTCTCTATGAGGTGAATCGCCTCTTCTAACTTCTTCGGCCTATTTCTTTGAACCCAGCTCCTCATATTGTTAGACAATGTTGAAATTAAATGTTCCATCACTACTGTCTCAATAATTTCGTCCTTTGTCTTATCTTCGGGTTTGATCCACCTAATTACGTTGGCCTTCATGCGCTGGCTTATTGGGCGCGGATGCATCCCTGATTTGAATCTCAACTCCCGGAACTTTTTCCTATAAGCTTCTTCAGTTAAGTTCAAAGTCTGTAAAATGGCGCCTTTTACTATTTCATACTGTGTGGCCTCTTGGACAGATAATGTGTCAATCACCTCTTGTAATACTCCTGTCAAACATGGAATTAAAATCAATGTCCACTGGTCTTTTGGCCACCCGGCCGCTGTGGCCACTCTTTCAAAAGTATGTAAATATGCCTCAGGGTCGTCAGTATTACTCATCTTCTGCATCCGTATGGGGGTTGGGCTGGCCACCCAGGGGTTCCTTGCCTCTTTCCACTCATTCTTAACCCTTTCTTCTCCGGAATTCAACTGCCATAACTGCCTTGTTAATAAAGTTTGTTGCTCGGCTAAATTTTCTAGTAATTTCGCTTGGTGCTGGATAGTCCGACGTAGCTCGCTCACCTCTTCATTCTCCGCCTTAGGGGCTGCCCCACGTTGGGCGCCACTGCAAGAAAGTTGGTCCTTTCCTTCAGGCAGCCCCTTGTTTTCGGCGGAAAATAAGTCAGACTGAGTCCGTATAACGTTAACATTAGAACTTTTATTCATCGCCTCTTCCACCTGCACATCTTTAAACGGGTTCAACGGTTTCAAACTTGGCAACAGGCCATTTTCAATAACATTTAAACTTTGGTCAAACTCCCAGGGAGTTACAGGCGGCGGGTCCCACAAGATCCCCGCGGCTCCCTCTGAGGAGGAGGGAGACTCTTCATGGCACAAATGGTCCCACAGCACTTGTGTCGGTACCATCCTCTCTCGTCGGGACCTTCGTGCTCCTCAGCTGTCATCCAGGCGCGTTCGCGCTGAATCTCTAGCTCTCTGGGCGCCACAATCACATTCCACTCTTTGACTAATTTGCGCAGGAAAGTCTCAGTTACAGTAGGTGGATCGGGCAACAAGCCACCTTCTTTCAAATGGGGAAAATCTCTTAACAACCCCTGGTAGCGGACCCTTTCAAAAGCTTTCTGTCTGTCCTCCCTCTTCTTCCTCTCATAAGCCTCCACCACTGAACTGAACCACACCACCCCCTCCTCGTTCTTATACCCCCCTTCAACTGTCACTTCAGACTCCTCCCACTCTTCGTCTGCCAAACACACCTCTATCTTCACCTCCCCCTCTTTCTCTTCTGTCTCCTTTCCCTTTTCTTCTTTACTTTCGCCACTATCTCGTTGACTCTTTATTTCATCCTCTTTTTCCACTTTTACTTCTGCGGACGGCACACTCTTATTCTCCACACCTTCACAGGGCTTCCCTTCACCATGGGCCCCTCCCCCTTGCTGCAATTTCTTCCCTTTTATTCTCAAATCCAGCTCCTTTCGCTTAGCCTCAAACTCAGCCCTGATCTGTAAAATTTCTTCCTCAGCCCTAGCTTTTATCTCTTTTACTTTTTCTTCAGTCTCATCTCTGATTTCTTTTAATTTAATGTCTTTTTGCTGATTATATTTTTCAAGATCTTGGTCACTTTGTCTGACCTGAGCCTCATACTTTTCTCTTTCCGCAATTTCTTCAACTGATAAGTTGTTATTTTTCTTATTTAGGAATGTTAATTTTAATTGTGCCATTCTAACTCTGTGTTCCAGTTCCATCTCTTCTATCCTCATGGCCATTCCCCTTTTCTTGGCATCTGCCTCTGCCTGACTGATTTCAGCTCTTTCTCTGGCCTCCCTATCCAATTGTCTCATTCTAAATTCATGCTGTTGGGCTAGGAGCATTTTTCTCAGTTCTAAGGTCTGTTCTCCCGTGCTGTCACCCTGCACTGAGCCAAATTCATCCTCAGAACCTTGGTCAACCTGGGGGTCTTTCACTTCACCCATTTCTGCCATCTGGCTTCGAGTCAAGGGCATAATCCCCCCTCAGAACAGGCTGCTTTAAAAAGTCAAGCCTCAAAATAAAACGACCACTTTTTTTTTCTTTTGCCTCAGAACCAGCTTTCCCTATAGATTGCTGCTGTCCTTCAGCACTACTTGCAACTGTAGCGAGTTAGAGTCTACCCCCCTCTGCTGGGCCTCTCAGCAGGCAGGCTAAATCACTGTTACTATACAGTTTTGCCTCAGCTTTTTTTCCCGCCAAAAACAGGCTGCCTCAGAGCACCCTAATCTAGTCTCCCCAGTTGGCACGTTCTTCTACTAGCGCACCTCCCCGTGAGGTACACCTAGAAGATTACCTACGCGCCTCAGATTGTCCCTGACTAGACCCCCCTTGCTCTGGGCACACTTGCCAAGGCTTTGCTGGACCGCTGGACAACTGGACCAGTCGTATCCCACACGCTGGACACCAATCAATGTGACAAACCCAGACCTACTGGGATCTGCCACACGTTAACTAAGCTGCCACCAACCATTCCCTATAAGAAGTCACACTGACCAGGGATGGATTTTCAACAAATAAAAGAATAAGGTTTATTTAAAACAACACACAGGGAAAATAAAATGATCAGTTGAATAAGATATAGTAACGTGGCTTTGTCTCACTCATACATGCACACAGTTTGGTTCACACAGAACACTTAACTTGAAGCACAGACCCTGAACCTATCAGTTCTGGCTAACCAACAGACACCTGAACCTATCAGGTTGGTACTCTGACACACAGTAGTACCCTGTCTGACACACAGACTCCCACACCAGCTTCTTCTTCCCAGCTGCTGCTTCGTCACATCCCAGCGTCTCCTCTTCTCCACACAGGCTTCACATATATATACAGTACAGCCCCTCCTCCTGATGTCCCGCCTTCCACTCCCCATAGGATGGAACATTCCCTCCAAACCCATGACAGACAGGTAACATCAGTGCTGTATGTAACAGGTACCACTCCCCATGGTCATCTCTAGTTGGATACCGAGATGGTTTGGGATAATAGTAAAATTCCCTGTGCGAAGGGGGATAGTGGACTGGAGAAAGGTTTCGTCTCTTTGTCCTATGTTTGTTGAAAGAGTGATGTGACGACTCCGAGCCAGAGACCTGAATAGGTATGGCCCACCCTGATGATCTAGGGCTTGAATGGTCCAAGGCCAGGCTGGAATGAACATCAGCCAGATAGATAGGGCAGTACTCGGCGAAAGGCTAGCAATGGAGGCTGCAGCCTGAGCCAGTATTAGAGCTGGGTCATCGCTATCCGAGATTGAGCCAGGGAAATCTCTAGATGACTCCTCGAGGATGGGTGATGGGAGCACCAGTTAAGGTGATCTATTTGAGTTGATTTTGTAGGCTTCTTAGTTTTCTTAGGTTTAGATTTATTGTCCCTTTTCTTAGATGAGTCATCGGGACGGGTTGGAGCTTTCGACGTGGAGGTCAAGCTTGACTTCAAAGGGTCCTTTTGTCGAGGTCACGGAGTTGTCGGGCTCGATACTGGGCGAGAGTTTCTTGACGTTCTCGATGCGAAGTTGGGAGAGGTTGCCGGATCCATGGAGGTCGGATTAAGAGACCTTTCCCAAAGGTAGAATCAAAGCCTTTGTAGGTGTAGTTTTAAAGCAGGTTTAGTAAGCTTTTTGCACTCAGGGCAGGAGTGTGTTTGGTGTTGTTCTCCTAAGCAGAATAGGCAATGGTCGTGACCACCGGTAAGCGAGATCTTATTCGTGCAAAGCACGCACGGTTTGAAGGACCCTGGGGGGGCATAAAAGCTAGGAGAAAGGGGAAGGGAAAGGTGGCAGAAAGAAAACAAGTGGAGTAGATAAAAGAAAAAAAGCGTATAACGTACAGGGGAAAGTCCATTAAAAAGATTATTGAAAATATGGAATAAATAATTGAAAATAGCCAAATTGGTTTAAGGGATTGATCTCAGTAATCGCCCTAACGTTCCGAAAGAAGTCGAACCAAAGCGGCTGCAAAAAGGAGCTGAGGGGACTTTTGAAAGGCGGAGCATGTGCTCCACAAGGGATTGTCCTACTAATCACATGTCTTTAAGCTCTAGAACAGTGGTGTCGAACTGTGTCCCTCCAGATGTTCTTGGACTTCAACTCCCAGAAGCCTTCACCACCACCTCTGCTGGCCAGGATTTCTGGGAGTTGAAGGCCAAGAACATCTGAAGGGCCACAGTTCGACACCACTGCTCTAGAACAACAGAATGTGTCTATCTCCAGACTAGATCATATGGAAAGCTCTTTAATCTCTCTAGACTGAGAACAAACACCAAAGTCCAGCTGAAATGCATGTGGGTCTTTCTCTTTGCCGATGATGCAGCCATTGTTGCTCACCCTGCTGAAGACCCCCAACAACTCATGAATCATTTTAGCAAGGCCTGCCAAGACTTTGGACTAACAATCAGCCTGAAGAAAAAACAAGTCATGGACCAGGGCGTGGACTAACCTCCCTCTATTACCATCCCCACACATGAATTGGAGGTTGTTCATGACTTTGTGTACCTTGGCTCAACGATCTCTGACACTCTCTCCCTAGATGTCGAGCTGGATAAACGCATTGGCAAAGCAGCTACCATGTTCTCTACACTCACAAAGAGAGTATGGCTCAATAAGAAGCTGACGACATATAACAAGATCCAGATCTATAGAGCCTGTGTCCTGAGTACACTCCTGTACTGCAATGAGTCCTGGACCCTTTCTTCACGGCAGGAGAGGAAGCTGAACACCTTCCATATGCGTTGCCTCTGACGGATTTTTGGTATCATCTGGCAGGACAAAGTTCCAAATAGAGAAGTCCTAGAATGAGCTGGAATTTTTAGCATGTATACATTAATGAAACAGTGACATCTACGTTGGCTTGGGCATGTCGTGAGAATGGCTGATGGTCGGATTCCAAAAGATCTCCTGTATGGAGAATTAATGCAGGGAAATCGCCCCAGAGGGAGACCACAGCTGCGATACAAGGATATCTGCAAGCAGGATCTGAAGGACTTAGGAATGGACCTCAACAGATGGGAAATCCTGACATCTGAGCGTTCAGCCTGGAGGCAGGCATTGCATGATGGCCTCTCCCAATTTGAGGAGACCCTTGTCCAGCAGGCCAAGGCAAAGAGGCAGTTACAAAAGCAGCAAAACTAGGGAGCTGGACAGGGGACAGACTGTATTTGTCTTCAGGGTGGAAGGGATTTTTCACTCTCGAATTGGCTTTCTCAACCACACTAGACGCTGTTCCAAGTCCTCCATACAGAGCACGTTACCATAGTTTCTCGAGACTGAAGGATGCCTAATCTAAAGCTCTAGAAACTTCCAAGACGTCCTGAGCAGGCGCAGAACAACCCATTTGTGTGCATTCACAGAGGCCACGACGAAGAACAGAAATAATCAAAGCACCTTGATTCCTGCTTTCCAACTCCACTTTCTTGGGAGGAAAGTGCTTTCCTCCACCAGTTTCTTTGCAAAAAGTAGAGAGGGAAAGCAGGAATCCACTTTGATGATTCTTGCTTTCCCTCTCCACTTTCTTGTGAGGAAAGTGTTTTGCCCCTCCACTTTCTTTGTAAAAAGTGGAGGGGAAAAGCAGGAATCATCAAAGCGCTTTGATTCCTGCCTTCCCCCTCCACTTTATTTCAAAGAAAGAAATTTTGTGTTAGAAAAGTATTCTAATACATGGAAAAATACAGTATATAAAATAGGAGTAAAGAACACAAGTATGAAAATAAAGAACCTAAGTTCAAAAATAAATTAAATTAAATTAAAACAATCAATATAAGGAAGTGAGAACAATTATTGGCTAAAGAATGCTTGTGTAAGCAAATAAGTTTTCAGCTGGCATTTTAAGAAGAACACAAATTCTGTCTTTTGAACTACCAATTGAAGAGAGTTTCAAAATATTGCCGAATTATATTCTATAACTGAACAATCAGTAAATCCTTAGTGGAACTTCTCAGTGGCCAGCTGGGAATATATAGGAAACAGTACAGTGGTGTCCCACTTGACACTTACTCAGCATGACGTCAAAATTGCTTTACGATGAGTTTTTTGCAATCTCTATTGCGATCGCAAAACAATGGTTCTAATGGTTTTTTTTGTTTGATGTCGATTAGGAGCCTGCTTCGCGAACCGTTTGTTTGCTAAACGATGATTTTTCCGGCTCCACAAAATGGCTTCCCTTTGTGAAATGGCTTCCCTCCCTTCTCAAAATGGGTGCTTTCTGGACCCCTGCTTCGGAAGACAGCATTTTAAAATAGCTGATCAGCGGTTCTCTATGGGCAATCTTCGCTGGACGATGAGGTATTTCCCCAATGGAACGCATTGACTGGTTTTCAATGCATTCAATGGTTTTTCGCTTGGCAATGATTTCGCTTAACAGCGATTTTCCTGGAATGGATTATCGTCGTTAAGCGGGGCACCACTGTATTCTGCTAAGTGTCCTAATTACAAGGAGCAATGGGGATTTATTGTATATGTGTCAACAACAAAACTGTGAACATGACTTTGCAACCTGTGCCAATCTTCTAGCAGAGAGAAATCTATAGCCTGGTGCGGGTATCCTAGCTTCTGCATTATACCTTTGGGGGCAAGGAGCACAAGCTTACCATATACAACTGATCTACCCAGATTTTAGTAATACAGGACAGGTCCTCACCCTCATCCACAACTATATCATAGATTAATGTGGTCTTGTTACACATCAACCAGCATAACCAGGGCAGGGTAGCCAAGCTACCACAGATTTTCTGGATAGCAGATGAAGGGACTGTAACCTATTCAGGCCTATTTAATTTCAATACCATCCTTTCCACTGTGTCATACCATCACCTATCTACCAATCTTATAGTATGTTTGGCTGGTATCTTCCTCTTATGGTCCAACAAAGTGCACACACTAAAGCTTTCCACAACCACATTGATTCTGATAGCAGGTGAGAGCAAGTTGCAAAGATGTACTGATTACAGTAAAGTAGGCCAATGACAAGAAGCACTTCCCATCCCTTGCCAATTGGATGAATGCAACTCATCCACAATATTAATCTGAGTCTTATTTGGGGATCATATATGCCAGAGCCTCCTCCATATGAGCTCTTATTTTCAGGCAGGGTCACAGAGCTATATTAAACCCAGCACCCATTCAATCGCACCTTCCTCTCCCTCATATCTCCATTAAGTGGTCAACTTCTTTCCTGTTGTGTCTTGTCACCCAAAGCAGCAACAGCACTTGGATGATTATTGCCCATCTCAGGGCCAGTTCTCAGAAGCTGTTTCCTCCTGTAGTTCTTCTACTCAAAGCCACCAACTTTCATACCAGTTATCAATAGATTGCTAGAGACAGGAAGTGGGGTGGAGGAAGAGTCTGTGACAAACCCAGACCTACTGGGATATGCCACACGTTTACTAAGCTGCCACCAACCATTCCCTTTAATAAGTCACACAGACCAGGGATGGATTTTCAACAAATAAAAGAATAAGGTTTATTTAAAACAACACACAGGGAAAATAAAATGATCAGGTGAATAAGATTTAGTAACGTGGCTTAGTTTCACTCATACATACACACAGTTTGGTTCCCACAGAACACTTAACTTGAAGCACAGACCCTGAACCTATCAGTTCTGGCTAACCAACAGACACCTGAACCTATCAGGTTGGTACTGACACACAGTAGTACCCTGTCTGACACACAGACTCCCACACCAGCTTCTTCTTCCCAGCTGCTGCTTCTTCACATCCCAGCGTCTAAACTTCTCCACACACGCATCACATATATATACAGTACAGCCCCTCCTCCTGATGTCCCGCCTTCCACTCCCCATAGGATGGAACTTTCCCTCCAAACCCATGACAGACAGGTAACATCAGTGCTGTATGTAACACCTCCCCTCTTTATAAGTTGTTTTGTAGGGGGAAAGCTAACGTGCTTTTTCCCAAAAAACAACCTGGACCCAAAACACACAACAACAGTTATACATACCATATCATACTTACTTATACTTACATTCTAAGTTAACCATAGCAATTAGGCATTTAAACATTTACCATATACATTACATCAATTTACCTTTATTCATACAAACCAAATTCAAAAAATAGGTACATTTAACTTTTTGTCATCAATATATACACATAGTCCATGTTCTTTCGCCGTCTTCAATCTTCAGGTCTTCTTGACAAGGCGTCAGCAACACAGTTCACTGACCCTCTGACCACCTTCACTTCAAAGTCATAGTCTTGCAGATTTAAAGCCCACCTCATAAGTTTACTATTGTGGGTTTTCATTGTCTTTAACCATTGCAGTGGTGAATGGTCAGTGCCCAGAACAAAATGTCTTCCCCAGATGTAAGGCTTGGCCTTCTGGATCGCGTAGACTATGGCCAAACACTCCTTCTCCACGGTTGCCAAATGTCTCTCACTTTTTTGAAGTTTCCTACTCAGGTAGGACACTGGATGCTGGTCACCATTCTCATCCTCCTGGCACAGAACTGCTCCTACCCCGCTGTTAGACGCATCGGTGTAGATGATGAACTCCCTGTCGAAGTCTGGAGCACGCAGCACTGGATAGTTGATGAGCGCCTGCTTCAACCTCTGGAACGCCTCCTCACAGTCGCTGGTCCACGGGATGCGGTCATCAGCCTTCTTCCTCGTCAGATCGGTCAGCGGAGCCGCAATCTCGCTAAACCTCGGGATGAACTTTCTGTAGTAGCCCACCAACCCAAGAAATGATTTGACTTTTTTCTTGGTGTTGGGTCTGGGCCAATCACGAACAGCTTCTATTTTGGCCTCCAGGGGTTTTATCACGCTTCCCCCTACCATGTGACCCAAGTATTTTATTTCTGGGCTACCCAGCTGACACTTGCCCTCTTTGCAGGGCCTAGGCCAAAGCACCTCCTCCCCTGGGTCAAAGTGCCTCTCCCTGGCTTCCTGGTCATCCCAAACTTTCTTTTTGACCTTTTGAGCTTGCAGGGTCTCTACTGCTAGCTCTAAGTTTCTCTTTAGGTCCTTCCTTAAAGAGTCTATATATGTCACAACGTCTTGTGGGTCATCCTGGGTGATCTGCTCCCAATCCTGCTTGATCAAATCACGGGGCCCTTTCACCCTTCTCCCAAATAAAAGTTCAAATGGACTGAACCCGGTACTGGCTTGTGGCACTGATCGATAAGCAAACAAAAGGGATTGCAGCTTCTGGTCCCAATTGTTTGGATTCTCTGCCAAGTAAGCCCTAATCATGCGCATCAGAGTCCCATTGAACTTCTCAGTTAACCCATTACTTTCTGGGTGATAGGCAGTGGTTTCCTTGTGCTTAATTCCACAGATTTGCCATAAGCGTTTCATGAGCTTTGATGTAAATGATGCTCCCAAATCTGTGATTATTTCTGAGGCAAATCCCATCCTGGACATATACCCCACCAAGGCATCTGCCACTGTGTTAGTTTCAATGTTAGTCAAGGGTATGGCTTCAGGGTACCTCGTGGCATGGTCCACCATGGTGAGAATGAACCTGTTCCCCCTCTTTGTGGCCTTGGGCAAAGGTCCCACAATATCCACCCCTATGTATTTGAACGGAGTGTCAATCACAGGCAAAGGGCACAACTTTGCTTTGGTCCTATCGCGGCTATTCCCCTGCCTTTGACACACATCACATTGTTTACAGAACTCCCTGATCTGTTTTCCTATGTCAGGCCAGTAGAAATTCTGTGTGATTCTCTGCTGTGTTTTGTTCACCCCTAAGTGCGCAGCAAACATGTCAGAGTGCCCCCTTTGTAAGATCATGGGGCGATACTTTTCAGGCACCACCAGCTGACTTCTGATCCCATCTCCCCCTTTTGAGATATTCCTCAGGGTCTCTCTATATAAAATCCCCTTTTTCTCCAGAAATCTCACTGGGGTTTCAGGTGTTAGCTGGGCGTCAGTCACCTGTTCAAAACACTTTTGGAGAGTGGCGTCTGCCTTTTGCTCTTGTCCCAATCTGCTGTCTGTGGTTAAGGTTTCCACCACAGCTTCTGAACTCCCCCCACCTGCTTCCGTCTCTGGCTCATCATTACCCCCCTGAACTGTCCCCGTGGTGGCTTGTGAACGTGTAATCACTAGCACCCGTTTCACATGTTCAGCCAGGTCATTTCCCACGAGCACGGCTGCTGGCAGAGTCGATGAAATTGCTAGCCGCCAAACTCCCCTCCAGCCTTGAAAGTTGACAGGTACCTCCGCGACTGGCAGTGAGATTACCTGCCCCTCAATCCCTGCCACCTTCATGCTCTCATTTGGGATTACATACTCCCTAGGAATAATATCTGGATGGCACAGGGTCACCTGAGAACAAGTGTCCCGCAGCCCCCGATACTGATGGCCAAGTATTCCTACGTCCACCCCTGCTGTCTCAAACAACTGAGAATCTGTTCTCACCAGCAGGCAGCGCCTGACCTCTACAAGAGGACCATTTTCCTCAGCCTGATCAGCAGATGTAGCTGTTCCAGATTGAGTAGCCATGGTAACAGGCTCCCTCAGTGACAATGAGCCTTGCTCTTTCTGGACACAGAACACAGCTTTTGGCTTGGTTCCACTCGAATCCTGAGGCACAATTCCTTTTAGCTGCTTTAATTTCTCACACTCTGAGATTAGATGACCCTTTCCCTGACAGAAATAACATTTTCTGGTGTATTTTGATTCTCTCTCATCTTGTTTTGGTTTTCCCTCCAAAATCTGAGGTCTTGGTTTCATGTCTGAGGGCTTCCCTTCACCATGGGCCCCTCCCCCTTGCTGGCTTTTCCCTGGTCCCTGAGAGTACTTGCTGTAGGTTTCTTTAGGTTTTCCCACAGATTTCCCCTCACCCAAGGGCTTTCTTATTTGGGAAATAAAATCTGCGATCTCGGCTGCTTCTGCCACAGATTTTGGTTTCCTTTCCCTCACCTGGAATTTCAGTTCCCCATGCAGGACTGAATAGAACTGTTCCAGCGCTATCAAGTCTTTGAGCTGCTGAAAGGTCTCTGTCCCCTCCTGAGATAGCCATTTCTCTAGCAGCCTCACCAATTGAGCCCCCACTTGGGTAAAAGTCTGCTCTGGTTTCTTTGTGAGGGACCTGAATCTTTGCCTCAGCTGTTCCGCATTTATCCCATGTCTTGCAAACACCAGTTTTTTAAAATCTGCAAAATCTCTCATCAGTTCCTGTGGCATCTCTGAATAAACCTCAGCCAGGCTACCACTGATTAAAGATCGCATGATGGTCATCTTCTCAGTTTCCCTCACTGAGAAGTCCACAAACGCTCTTTCCACTAAGGAAAAGAACACCTCAGGACAATCTCCCTTGTGGTACACAGGGAATTTCTTCAGGTCAGCTTTAGACAATTGGCCTCCCTCAGAATCCCTATTGTTATTATTGTTCTGGTTCATCATTTCCAATTTCCTTAATTCAAACGCCATCCTTTCTTTTTCCAGAGCAATTTTCTCTCTCTCTCTCTCTAATTCAAATTGCCGTTGTTTCTCTCTTTCCTCCATTCTTTCTCTCTCTAATCTTTCCTCCATTTCCCTCACCCTCAGTTCATGCTGTTGGGCTAGGAGCAATTTTCTGAGTTCTGGGTTCTGCTCTCCTGTGCTGTCACCCTGCACTGAGCCAAATTCATCCTCAGAACCTTGGTCAACCTGGGGGTCTTTCACTTCACCCATTTCTGCCATTTGGCTTCGAGTCAAGGGCATAATCCCCCCCCAGAACAAGCTGCTTTAAAAAGTCAAGCCTCAAAATAAAACGACCACTTTTTTTTTCTCTTTTGCCTCAGAACCAGCTTTCCCTATAGATTGCTGCTGTCCTTCAGCACTACTTGCAACAGTTGCGAGCTAGAGTCTACCCCCCTCTGCTGGGCCTCTCAGCAGACAAGCTAGCTCACTGCTATTTCACAGTTTTGCCTCAGCTTTTTTCCCGCCAAAAACAGGCTGCCTCAGAGCTCCCTAATCTAGCCCCCAATCTGAGGTTACACGTTCTTCTACTAGTGCACCCCCCCGTGAGGTACACCTAGAAGATTACCTACGTGCTCTCAGATTGTCCCTGACTAGACCCCCCTTGCTCTGGGCACTCTTGCCAAGGCTTTGCTGGACCGCTGGACAACTGGACCAGTCGTATCCCACACGCTGGACACCAATCAATGTGACAAACCCAGACCTACTGGGATATGCCACACGTTTACTAAGCTGCCACCAACCATTCCCTTTAATAAGTCACACAGACCAGGGATGGATTTTCAACAAATAAAAGAATAAGGTTTATTTAAAACAACACACAGGGAAAATAAAATGATCAGGTGAATAAGATTTAGTAACGTGGCTTAGTTTCACTCATACATACACACAGTTTGGTTCCCACAGAACACTTAACTTGAAGCACAGACCCTGAACCTATCAGTTCTGGCTAACCAACAGACACCTGAACCTATCAGGTTGGTACTGACACACAGTAGTACCCTGTCTGACACACAGACTCCCACACCAGCTTCTTCTTCCCAGCTGCTGCTTCTTCACATCCCAGCGTCTAAACTTCTCCACACACGCATCACATATATATACAGTACAGCCCCTCCTCCTGATGTCCCGCCTTCCACTCCCCATAGGATGGAACTTTCCCTCCAAACCCATGACAGACAGGTAACATCAGTGCTGTATGTAACAGAGTCCACTGGCAAGTAACAACACAGGCTGCTCTATGTCAGCCTCCTCCTACAATGACATCCTTCTACACTCTTCCCTTGATACAAATCCAAACAATCACCCTGAATTGTTTCCGTATACCAATGGCTAGTGATGGTGCTTCTTCTCTACCATGAAAAACATAATAGATATGAAACCTTCACACAGCCTCTTAGAGTATGAGAAAATCAGGGGAACACACACAGTAGTGAAGAAGGGGCACCCAACATTTTTGACTTTTTCTTACATATCAAATACTGGAAGCTTCTAAGGAAGCCTATATAAGCTTGAAAACCAGGGAAGTGGGCTAATAAACTCACACTGGAAGGAAGGATAACAGTCTGAGTCACTGAGGAAGGACTCTAAAAGAGGACAGACTATGAATTACATTTACAAGGGTAAATTCTACCTTTGGCACCAGAACATACAATTGTCTTTTTCTACTGTACTCCCCTCACCATCAATCAGCTATCCTGTGGATGGGGTGGTGCTATGAAAAGAACTACAACACAGATATAGTCTTTTAAAAGAAATAGTGAAGGATAAACAAAAAAGGCAACCCTACTGAACTTGAATTCTGAAGCATGTACATTGAAAATAGAAAAACTGCTGTTACAAAGAAGAAATATACTTAATATTTCTGTTCTACTCAAACGATTTGTTAAATAAATAGCATATGCACTATACAAAGAAGCAAAAACACATGACAGAATATATAAGGCATGAACTCTAGGAATAAGAGAACATAATTTTCTGTCTCTACATGCATGCATCAGCAGTTATTTATCATATTTGTATCTCATACTTCCTCCAAAAAGTTCATGGCAGCACACATGTGATCATCTAATCTCACAGTCCTATGAAGCAGACAATACTTGGAGGTAATGATTTGTCTAAGTCGACCAACTGAGCATCTTCTAATAAGGAGATCTGAATCCATGTCTCTCTAGTTCAAGTCCAATATTTTACAATGTACCACACATTTTTTTTTGAAAACTCAGAATACTAAGCTGCTGAATGCAGAACATCACATTTTCTCTAAATGACAGCAATTTCTAAAAGAAAAATTAAAACTGCTATACTGTATGCCACATTATTTTCTTGGAAACAGGATGGAAGCGTTCTCTTTCATGCACAGATAAAAGGACTAGTCAAAATGCATAACATCACTAACAACAGCAGAGTTTTCCCTATACCACAATGTAACTTAAAGTTTAAAAAAACCCACCCTGTTCTAAGTAGCACTAGAGCAGATAGGCAATGGAACAGAGAAAGAGGGAGAAAAAACATGAAACTGTTTTCATTAAAATCACTGTAAATAATCTATGCATTACTTCAGTTTTAAACCCTCATCTTACCTTATCAAAGAATCCTTTCGTTTATGACCTCTTGTAATAAGGAGGACAACTTTCCATCTGTGGAAGGCTCCTACAGTACCAGACCGTGTCAGCTCTTCACGCCATCTTTTAGGTGCAGATTGCATTTGAAGTGAATAATGGGAGTCTTTTTCGATTTTATATCCCCATTCGTAAGATGTTTCATCAAGCCATCTGCCACTTTCAGCACTATTAATTATGTAGTCCTTGGTTAGTATCCACTTTCCTGGAAAGCAAATCAACTGTCATCCACAAAAGTTTTTTTTTTTGCAGACAAATGGCAATCAAATTAAGATCAAACTTCAAAATTAACAACAACCTCTAAGCATGCAGGAATTTTAAACTATTTCTGTAACACTAGTGCTATCCTTTTCTATAACATCAATGTGCTCTTCCAGACGGTTAAAAACCATAGTCTTATTTACAAGCAAGAATCATTCAATATAAAATATGGATAGATAATTATTTTATACACCATTCTAGTTAGCACTAATATTTAGAGCTTATGTATTACTTTCACAGTGGAGCATTGTGCATGTCTAGCCAGAATTAAGACCTACTGAATCTAATAAGACTTATTGTGCATACAATTGCAGTCTTAATCACTCTAAAGCACAAAAAGCATCTCTTCAGTGATGAACTCTCCACATTAAACACTAGAATTCAAAATTCATACAGATTCTGCATATAAGGACCAAAAGATAGTGCCAAACCAGTTCTAGTACATTCCTGCTCATGGATCTACTTTTAAAAAATCAAGTATATCTTTTATTCTGTGCTGACATATTTTGGGTAATTTCTCTAGGATTAATCAGAATTTGCATTTAGCTGAAAATACAATAGATCCACCTATATCCGGTTTGAAGGTATCCTCAATCTTCAAACTGTGAAGAAGAAATTACCCAAGATAAACCTTCCAACAAACTTCATAAAGAACAACTGTAGGACAATGAGTCCTCTAATTTTGAAGAACTATATAATAACAGATAATACAGAATTTTACAGATTACTTTATGGCATCTGTTACTGCTTATTTCCAATCTATTGGAAACACATCCTATGTCCATTATGTTAGCCTTTATATAATTTTTCAAATGTTATCAAATTTTTGCCTTCTCACAAACTGTTTTTCCATTGCATTCCAAGTTCATATTGATAGCAGCAACAGTATGCCCCTTTTATAGACATGAACAATGACATATTCATATTAAAGTAACTAAAATTCTGGTCTCAATCTATATCACCACACAGCAGATTGTGCTTCTGTACAGCAGCATTGTACCAGATGGTACTTCTATAGGTGCTAGTTTTGGATGCTAGCAATCATCTGATGAAAAGGGGTGAGGAGGTAAGAAGAAAGGTACAGTGGTGCCTCGCTAGAGATGATAATCCGTTCCACTGAAATTGCTGTTTAGCGAAATCATTGTTTAGCGAAAAGCATTTCCCCATTGGAATGCATTGAAACCTGTTTAATGCGTTCCAATGGGGAAGAATCGTCGTTGTCTAGCGAGGATCGGCCATAGGAAAGCCGCTTTGTGAACCACCAATCAGCTGTTTAAATCACTGTCTTGCAAAGCTTAGGTCCCGAAAACACCTGTTTTGCGAGTGCAGAGGGAGCTGTCAAAATTGTCATCTAACGAAAATCGGTTCGTGAAGCAGGGGCCAAATATTGTCCACCGAAATTCCCCCATAGGAGTCACTGTTTTGCGAATCGCTATAGCGATCGCAAAAAGTCAATTTCTAGCAAAAAAACTGTCATGCAGGGTAACTGTCTAGCGAGGCACCACTGTACTGTCAGTAACCACTATCCTGCATTTCTCAGCGAAAAAGCATGCGAGGACCATATAGTAGGGACCCAGAGTTGCGCACGAACACAGGAGCAAAGTTGTGTGCAAGAGAGGTAGAATCCTGCCTAGAAGAGATGAAAATTAGAAGGCACATTGCCTTAGTGTAAATCCCCCAGTAAGATTGTGGCCATTGTTATCTGAAAAGTTGTAAAAACACTATTACTAGATTTCAGTGAAAGCCTTCCAAACTGCTTTTTATTTATTTTTTTATTTACTTCATTAATTTATATAACACCTTTTTAGTGTAATGCAATATTCTGCAGTTCTACCACTGAGGTACAATTTTAACTCAGGCAATGTATTCGGACAGAAATGCTAGGCAGAGAACTGACATACTCTGCTTCTCAGTAGTAAATTCATTCCTACTCTAACCCTAATATTAGCTTCCTATACACAAAAATTCTCATGGGCTCATGTGAATGGGTTCATTTTCGAATTTTGACAACTCCTCACTTTGCGTGGGAAATATCACAGATGTCTTCTTAACTTTAACAACTTCTTCATTATTAGTTACAGGCAAATCAACATTATTCATGATAGGATCAAAAAAGCTTAACTCAGGCAACGTGCCATAACTATCCAACACACAGTCCCGAACACCATCCATTGAACTCACAGGGGTGCTGGGCCAAACTTCTCCACATCGGTTGGCTTCCGAAGGGGCGCGGTCAGCACTGCACAGATGGTGCCGCAGCATGGGTGCCGAGCCCAATCTCTTTCGGGAGGGGGGTATTGTATCGTGAATCTGGTCTAATTACCTGCTGGCCTCTCCCTTTATTCTTGGGGAAAACGATAACTGACCACTCTAACGTCTCATATTTTACCTCTCCTCCTTCTTTCGGGATGGGATCTGGTAGCAGCTCGCCTAACTTTAGGTTGGGGAAATCTCTCAGCAACTCCTGTGTCTTCACTCTCTCAACCTCGCCAGCTCCCTTTTCCGTTTCCATAACTCCAGCTCTACTTCAAACTGCCGCTCTCCCTGACTACTTATACTCTCCTCTCAAACTGACAGTTCCTGCTCCTCCCCTTTCTTACTCCTGCACTCTTCCACTAAATTCACTTCAAATTTCCCGCCTCATTCTGCTGTCTCCCTCTCTGCAGCTACGTTCTCCCATTGGTCCGCCTGTTCTTCTCCACTCTCGGGTTTTTCCCCACCCTCTTTTCTTTCATCCTCTTGGGACGGCACTCGCTTCTGGGCCACCTTCACAGCTCAGAAAACACCCGCAACACACTTAATGCAAACATGTTTGCCTTTTATTCTGGTAGATAAAGATAAGTCCTATATAACTTGATATTCTATGTTAGCTCCTATGGACACATTATAGAGAAGAGGTGTTGGCCTACAGATACACTGGCAAGAATCCTACTGTCCATTGGGTATTGGCACTGAAACAAAAACAGCACCTCACTGATGAGCCACAATTTGCCACCAAGACTTGTGTGATTTCCCTTATGCGGCAGTAAATCTGCAATAGGATTCTTATCACTGTAATATAAATGCAGTGGTGCCCCGCATAGCAACGATAATCCGTGCAGGAAAAATTGTCGCTATACGGATTCGTCGCTAGGTGAAAAAAAAAACCATAGGAATGCATTAAAACCCGTTTAATGCATTCCTATGGGCAAAAAACTCACCTTTAAGTGAAAATCCTCCATACGGCCGCCATTTTTGCTGCCCGGTAAGCGAGGAATCTGGGCGAAAACATGGCAGGCAGCCATTTTTTTTACCTGCCGGCCATTTTGGAACCGCCGATCAGCTGTTGGGAAATCATCGCTATGCGAAAATCGGTAAGCAAAACAGCTTACTGATCATCACAAAGCGGTATTTTCCCATTAGGAACATCGCAATGTGATCACAAAAAATTGTCGCTATGCGGATTCATCGTTAAACGGGGCACCCTTTAAGCGAGGCACCACTGTAATTAAGCAATCTAGTCTTCCTCAGAATCGGTACATTCACTGTTCCCCACTATCAAAATGCATATTTTCATGTCTTTAAAACTTATGAAATAAGGGGATTATTTTTAAAACTTGCATTGACATTTCTCATTATTGGCACCACCACCAATTGCAATATAATGCTAGGAAACATAGCTACAGTATAAATACTATAACTTTGTCACCAGCATTAGTGCTTTCCTCACCACTGTGTGTACAGTCATGTGAAAAAGTACATCCTCTTTGACTGCTATGGTTTTATGTATCAGGACATAATAAAAATAATTTGGTCCTTAGCAGGTCTGAAAATTGACATGCTAAGGACCAAATGAAAAACAACACATGACATTTTACACCGTCTCATGATGTATTTAACAAGGAATTAAGAGGCTAAGCAGCAGCTGGATGCTGCTAACCAAATGTCCTTGAGTATGATCAACAGCAAGTGTGACCACCTTTATAAAAACCAAAGTTTTAGCAGTTTGGTGGTTTGGAGCATTCAGGTGTGTGTTAACACAATGCTAAGGAGGAAACACATCAGCAACGATTGTAGAGAAGCAACTGTTGCTGCCCATCTGTCCAGGAAGGGTTACAAGGCCATTATTTTTTATTACATCCTGATACATAAAAGCATAGAATTCAAAGAGGGTGTACTTTATTTTTCATATGACTATATATGCTGTGAAGTTAGAACAAACTTATAAAACAAAATCTATCTAAGAGATTACAAAGGTCTTTTGTACACATAATAACTACAAACACCTCCTTAAAAAGAAAAATTAGCCTCAATAAAACAATGATGTCAGGAACTTGCTTTGGTCTTGACTCAGAAGAACTTGGTGAGATTTTGTCGACTGCTGGGAAAACAGCAAGGAGAGACTGCTATTATTTAAAGGTGGACACAAACTGCTGGTTTGGCAGTTCATTCTGGTTTGTTTACCCCGCAACAGGTGTTCAACAGTTTGGCACCCTGCCCCCACCAGCAGGAACCCACTCAAAAACCAACTTCTCAAGATATTTCTCAAACTTTAATCAAGGTGGTGACTAGCTACTGCTAGTGAAAAAAAAGAGAGGTATAGGTGGATGAAAACAATTTATAGCTGCTAAGAGCCAGGCATTCTACTTTGAACAATGTTTGTTGATTACAACATCTAATCAATAAATATACTAAAGATTTTCTGACAAGTTATATGTTGCTTTTATTGATCTTCAAGCCACATATTTTATTCCAACAATTGTTTATGGACAAAACTGACAAACTTAAGTAGATGTCCTGTACCTGTGGGGATTGGTTTCCAAGCCCCCCTGCAGATGCTGAAAACCACGGAAAATGGTGAATGACACTCCAGAAAAAAGTGTTGTTTTTGATTAAAACATAGTATGGTATTTGGCTCCCTCTAGTGGCCAGTTGTAGTAAATACATCATGAAAATATATATTTCTAGTTTTTTCTCCTAATATATTTTCAGACTATGGATAAGTGAAACTGTGGATACCACATCTCTGATTATTAGAGAGAATTAAAGATTTGCATATTCATATTTCTTTACAGGTCAGACTCGACACTTGAAGTCTACTGTCTAACACAGGGTCTCCAAACTTTTCACGTGGTAGGCCAAATAATATATTTGCAATTTTTTTCAGGCACGAAGTAACACCCACCTACCTACCCGTCCTCCTACACTCACACCCGTCTGGAAGGGCCAGATAAAAACGCCGGGCTGGCTGGATGTGCTCTCCAACTTATATACAAATGAATGACAGGATTGCAGTTCTTCCCAGAGTAGGTGGAAAAGTCATTTCAATAATACATTATGCAGATGATACAGTTCTAGTAGATTGCAAACAAACAGGGCTTAGAAGATTGCTCAAACAATTCAGTATGTATACTAAAAGAAATATCTTCAATGTAAATTATGAGAAAACCAAGATTGTGCTGTTTAACATAAGGTCTCACCCCACCATGGATAACAGATGGGAGGATATTAGAACTTGTATTTTACTTAAGTATCTTGGGTTGTTTTGCCAGTCGGGTTCTTGGACACCTCATACTAAGAGTATGTGATACAAGGATATCTGCAAGCGGGATCTGAAGGCCTTAGGAATAGACCTCAACAGATGGGAAACTCTGACATCTGAGCGTTCAGCCTGGAGGCAGGCGTTACATCACAGCCTCTCCCAATTTGAAGAGACCCTTGTCCAGCAGGCTAAGGCAAAGAGGAAGTCACAAAAGCAGCAAAACCAGGGAGCTGGACAGGGGACAGATTGGATTTGTCTTCAGTGTGGAAGAGATTGCAACTCTCGAATTGGCCTCATCAGCCACACTAGACGCTGTTCCAAGTCCTCCATACAGAGCACGTTACCATAGTCTTTTGAGATTGAAGGATGCCTACACACTAAGCGTCTTGTTTGGTAAACTTACATTCTATATAGAGGTAATAATTCTTGTGGGCTTGTTCCCTAGGCTGACTTGGGAACAGGGTGAAAACATGCACTCAGACACACAGTATGTTTTCAATGAAAAAATTATGTTATGTCACCTACCAATTATGAATAAAACAGAGTGTACAAGAATCCTCAAATATTTCCACCCTCTTGAAACAGATATTGTGGTTGAGCTATGGGTTCGTTATGGATTTTTTTTCCTCCTGAACATGCACATCAACTTTCTTTGAAACTTCTGGATTCCAGGATGTATTGAGTGCAATGCTAAATGCATACTGAGCATTACATTTGTCTTCTCCATTTTCTCTGGAATTGGATATAAGTGCTGAACTTTTCAACTTCAGATATGGAGTGTCATATGCTTACATTCCATGTTTAACTGTGATTGCTTAAATCAGCTACTGCATTCCCACTGACCATTTGTCTTATCAAATACAGTACAGTAGTAATTTAAAGGCAAGTTTATACTGTCCTTTTTAAAGCTTTAATGGCAGTTTTGTCCCTGCGCCATCTTGAAAGAATGAAGGTAGGGCATATTATACTTACCTGCTGCACAGGCTGCTAAGAACTTTTCACTCTTACAAGCTCGCTTTGCTATAAGGTGAGTGCAATTTCTGTATTGCTAACAACAAAGAAGGAATATATGTGTCACTAAAAAGTACACACACTTTAAAACATAAACTACAAAAGTGAATTTTGCTTCAAGTCAGGAATTCTCTTGCGGAAGTACTATATGCATCTCATATTAATTACATGAATACCATATGCTCGATAGTATTCTAGATCATAAACCTAGGTACACATAATGCATTTGTATTATCATTTACCTCAGTGTCTAAGAAAACGCAGTCTAGTTTCAAAAGCAATTCAACTAGGGTCTTTTTTTCCTGGTTCTTAAACCCTGTTAGTTGAATTATCTTGTGCTTCTGGATTCCACTTTCCATCTGTTTAAAAATGAGATATGCAACAATAAACATTACAAAATTAAACGCTGCTTATAGTCCCAAGTCATACAAACATTTATGCACTTCTCCAGTAATTCTTATGAAGTCATCTGAACCAGCCATGCCATGCATAACCAATCATCTTTCCACAATCAAGGATTATTGTTAAAGGAGTCACTAGATCTCTTAAAATTAAGGCGACTCACGCTTGATTTAATTTAAGACGAGATTCAAAGCAGCGTACACAACAAAACGGAGCTTTTAATCCTTGTTGCAGGAAAACGCCCCTTCCCCACTCAATCTAAGCGCTTCTCACTCCCACTTCCGAGGAAATGCACTTTAGATCAGCCAGCGAGTCGGGGGCTTAGCAGCTGACGAGGCTGCCGTTCACGGGCCCGCTCTCCTCAACCCGAGCCAAGCGTTCAGAAGCTCCTACAAAAAGCAAAAGATCACTGTGCAATGAACTACTTGGGAACATGCCGCGAAACACTCAGCAAGCCATCCTAGATGTATGGGGATTGCGCATCCTGCTACGCCGCTAGCGGAGTGCTAAGCGCGCGCTCCTCCGGGACGGGGAGGGAGGGAAGCAGGGAAAAGAGGGACGCGGGCTCCGAGATGTACCAGAAGATGAACCGGAGTCCCTTTTTTTTAAAAAAAAAAAGTTTTACAAATTGTCCTCTATTCGACACCCCTTCAGAAGAAGAATACGGGAGCTTGATTGGTTGCCTAGCAAAATTCCACCGGAGGGGGGGGGAGCGCGGGAAGGTTCAGTGGAGGGACGAAGAAGCCCGCTCAGCCTGTTCAAAACGAAGCGCTCGCGTGGAAGAAGAGCCACCCTCACGGCACCACAACAACCTGTCACCTCTTCCCCCCCCCCCCCGCCCCGCCGCCGCTCCCTTCATAAGGCGCGCGAGCGCGCGTTACCTCAAGTACCTCTACGCGGCCGGCTCCGTAGAACGCCCCTCACGTCGCCTCGCCGCCGCCTGCCCGGCCCCCCTCCCTCCGCCTCTTTGGCGCGCGCCGAGCTTCAGGCCAAAGAGGAGCTCGAGCTCCTCCCCCGGATGTTTGAGTCAACGGCTGTTCCGGGCCGTTGTTACAGACGCTCCGTTGGTCTCCGGGGCTACCAAGGCACCGTGAGGAGCGGGGCTCGGCCTACCTGGTAAGTGACGTCGGAAACGGACAACGCGACGGCGTCGTACTCTCTCGCGCCACACTTCTCTCTTTTTAACCCCCCGGTTTGCCTCTTCGCCTGTGGAGTCCAGGTTGTCCTCAAACCAGCATTAAAAAAAGAAGGAGAGGAGGAAGTTTACGACTGACTGGGGTGGAGCTGTGGGGGTGTATAATTGGAGGAGAGGCTTTCGGGAACAGGATTCCGCGCCCCTTTGATGAAGTGGGCGCCTGTCTACGAAGCTTGCCCTCTGTCACAAGGTGTTGGTTTCCAAGATGCCACGCCAGTCCCCTCTTGGCTATCGTTACAATCTTCGCCCAGCTATTTCTTAATTTGTTTGGATGTTAGGCGACAATTTGCATTGGCTTAGGTCCTGCACACGGTATACGTCGGTTGGGTTGTGGTCAGTTACACACTTTTCCTGAGAGTAAATCTCACGGGACTCGGTAGAACTTACATCTGAATAAGTACGTGGAGGCTTGCGCTACTAGTCATCGAGTTCTCACAACCACCAAGTGTTTTACAACACTACAGTACGTGTTTATGTCGCAACTTGCCAACCCAGTCCTTTCCCTCCCCCAGTCCCCGCGTATTCTCGTCAATATTACAGTAGCTCCAAAACTTATAGCAAAAATTACCGAAAGCTTCTCTAAACTTCCTTTCTGCTCCTCCGCCTTACAAAGTTATTTAATACTCTTATTACCCCTGTTTTCCCCAAAATAAGACCTAACCTGAAAATAAGCCCTAGTATGATTTCCAGGATGCTCGTAATATAAACCCTACCCCCAAAATAAGCCCCAGTTAAGTGAAACCCCGCCCTCCATCGTGCAGCAACCAGAAGAAGATGGTGTGACTATATTTGAATAAATGGAAAAAATCCCCTGAAAATAAGCTCTAATGCGTTTTCTGGAGCAAAAATTAATATAAGACCCTGTCTTATTTTTGGGGAAACACAGTAAATAAACCCCATTGATCTACATGCATTTACAGTGCCATCTTGTGTATGTGGTCTGAGGAGTAAGCAACGTTAGTTACAAGTGAAGGTCTCTGGTCATGAAACAAGACACTATGGCTCATGTCAGATACTTTCAAGCTGAAAAATGATTAGGTTTTTGTATTTAAAAACTGTTCTGAGTTATAGTTGTTGCATAATATTTTTGTGACATGCTGTACAACCTTGTCCTTCTAAATATTTCTAATCAAACGTGAGTTTCTATGGCCACAGCAAGACTGTGAAGTAAGTGTGTATGTATCATGTTATTTAAAAACATTTTATTCAAATATTTGAAAAAGGGAGCCGTTTTAAAGAACAGAGCAGTAGGTTGTTCTACCAAGAAATAAGATTTTGTGTGTGTATTGGGGGGTGTTTTATTGAATGCACAACTGGTAAAAGAACAATATTTTTTTTCCCTAGTAATGAGTACTGAAAGGGATTGAATGTTGTATCAGTAAGGCCTATTGAGTAAGGGTATTCATTGTATATCACCCCCACCCTCTGGAGTGGGAGTTATCAATGAACTATCATGTTTGCTTCAGTCATAAACTTATGAGAAAGCTTTCCCTGAGTTTTTTTTTCCAGATCCATGTGGTTCTTTCCTTTCTTGCTTAGAAAGAGAAAACTGGGCCCAATTGTTAGCCTGTTTACATGGAATCATTACATTCCTGTAGATGTCAAAGCACTACTTCCAGAAACATTATCCTATCAACTTTGTACTGCATTTGGAGTCATCCTCTCTTTGACTTCAGGCTTGTACTCTATTCACATAAAGGTCACAACCATGATGTAGGTACAGTACCTTGGTACTGGCTGGAATTAGTGTTGTTGGTCAGGAGATTTCTTCTTCTGATTAGAGATGGGGGTATTTGTGTACAAATGCTCCTGCACAGGTGGACGTAAGGAGGGTCCAGCCCCCTGGGACCGGACCATCCACTCACCTTCCGCTGTTGCCACGGGCTCTGTACTCCCTTCCTATTGCTCCAGAACTCGCAGTCTGCCAGCCATTCTTCAGCCTTGCTGTGAGGCTCGTCCTCCTGCCTCCTTCCAGGAGTGGCTCACAGATTGTGAGCTCCGGAGCAATAGGAAAGGAGCCCAGAGCCTGCAGGAACAGCGGAAGGTGAGTGGCTGGTCTGGCCCCAGGGGCCTTGACCCTCGTTATGTCCACCTATACAGGGATATTCATATACCCCGTCTCTACTTCTGATTAGTGCACAGTGCTTCCACTAGGAGGGTTCAATGGACTTGATGAATTAATTGTATGGAAATGTGCTTTCTCTCTCTCTCTCTCTCTCTCTCTCTTTCCCTCTTTCCTTCTTCTTTTTTTAACCCTCAGTAATTAAGCATTATTATGGGGTTTAACACTGCAAAGATATAGAGGAAAATAGTAGAAAAGGAAAAACCAGAAATCTGTTCAAGAAAATTGGAGCTATTAAAGGAACATTTTGTGCAAAGATGGATATGATAAAGGGCAAAAATAGTAGAGACTTAACAGAAACAGAAGACATCAAGAAGGGGTGGCAAGAATACACAGAGGAATTATACCAATAAGATCTGGATGTCCCGGACAACCCAGATAGTGTGGCTGCTGACCTTGAGCCAGACATCCTGGAGAGTGAAGTCAAGTGGGCCTTAGAAAGCATGGCTAACAACAAGGCCAGTGCAGGTGATTCCTGTTGAACTATTTAAAATCTTAAAAGATGACATTGTTAAGGTGCTACACTCAATAGGCCAGCAAGTTTGGAAAACTCAGCAGTGGCGAGAGGATTGGAAACGATCAGTCTACATCCCAATCCCAAAGAAGGGCAGAGCCAAAGAATGCTCCAACTACCATACAATTGTGTTTTGTTCAAAGTTAGCCTCCCTTTTAAAATGATGTATATGTGAGTAGAAATTAAAATAGGATTTAAGCATTACTGTGACATTACTGTGACATTCCAGTGTATTGCTGTAATTCCTTACTTCTTAACGATACAGTGGTGCCTTGACTTACTAACATCCCTACTTACAACCACTTTGAGTTATGACCAGCTCCGGCTGCAAAATTTTGCTTCTACTTGCGACAGGAGCGTCTACTTACGAACAGAAAAAGGCAGGGGAAAAAGGTGGGAAATTCAAATAGCTAACAGTAGGTGGCGACAAGGCTGCTTCTTTGTAGCTCTTTCGCTCCAGCAGTTAGAGACTGTGGGTCGGAGGAGGCTTTGGACTGCCTCACTTCTGCTTCTGACTCTGTGTGTGTGTGTGTGTGTGTGTGTGTGTGTGTGTGTGTTTGCAGGTAGGCTTCAGGCTGCCTGGTAAGGTAAGGTTGTATTTTTTGCTTTTTAAAAACTGTTCCGGGTGTTTTTGCATTGTGGTTTTGAGCTGGGGGGGTTATGTTTCTGTGTTGTGATGGGTCTTGGGAGGTTTGTTTGTTTTTTGGGTTTTTTCCCCTATTTCCTATGGGTCTTGGGGTTTTTTGTTGCTTTTTGGGTTCCCCGCATATCCGATGGGTTTTGGAGGGTTTGGTTGATTTTTTGGGGGGTTCCCCCATTTCCGATGGGTCTTGGGGGTTTGTTTGTTTGTTCGCTTCCCCCCCATTTCTGATAGGTCTTGGGGATTTTGTTGCTTTTGGATTCCCCACCCATTTCCGATGGGTCCTGCATGCTTTCCTTGCTTTTTTCTTTGTTTTCTTTGCATTTCCTACCTGCCCCCTTTGTTCTCTGTGCATTTCCAGTGGGTCTTGCACGCTGGATTGCTTTTCTCCCCCCCCCCCTTTTCAGTCGGAAGCGATTAATCGCGTTTCCAATGAGTCTGGCAGTGGTTTTTTTGTGTGATTTTTTTCCTTCAACCGGAACGGATTAATTACATTTCAGTGCATTCCTATGGGAAATGGTGCTTCAACTTATGACAGTTTCGAGTTACATCCATCTTCTGGAACAGATTATGGTCGTAAGTCGAGGCACCACTGTACTGTAGACTTGTAATTTTGACCTATATACATTTCTAATTCTCCTAAGTGAACAGTAATTACTAAAATAGCTTATATTGTTCTTAAGTATGATTCTGTAGTATGGTAGGACCCCTGTACCTGCAGGGATCAGTTCCAAGCTCCCCCCCCCCACCGGTTGCTGAAAAACACAGAATGCTATACATAGCAAGATCTGTGGGTAAGTGAATCAGTGGATACTGATCCCACAGATAACAGCATTCTACTGTATCCTATTGATTCATTAGTACTGTATCATGCATTTCTGTGTTATATGCTTTATAATATTTACCATATTTTTCTGTGTATAGTGAAACGTAAACATGTGCTTAAAGTGTGTGTTAGGTCTCCAGATGCCAGGGAGATAAAAACTCCAGTTTTCCAGATGTTAGACTTCAGTTTCCACCACCCCAGGCAATACTGTTTATGGTCAAGGATGATGAATATGTACTTCAAAAGCCCGCAGGAAGACCACAGTTTCTTGAGCCCTGCAATATGCACTCAGAAGAAGAAGAGCCACATATTAGCATTACCTTAATCCCTGCCTAGGTTTTCTGACACAATGATAGGTATTTAGTGATGGTATATACTGTAGTTTCCTTCCCTCTTCATACACTGTATGTGCAGAACTGTTATGCATTTTTTATTTATTTGAATTAACAAATCATCTGTATACCTCTGAGCAAGCAATTTGAAGGGAAGACAGATGTGAATGAAAATGGACCCCCCACAGCCATTTCTCACTTGAAAATTGCGTTTTTCATTGCTTTTACCCTGAAATGATAAAGATATGGATGATATGTAACTCTACTTTTGTTTATTGGGGGAAACAATTGGATAACTACCTGATGCTATTAAAATGTGTATTGCATACTCTTATTTATGAAGGAAGTTATTTGATTTGTAACTTGTCTAAACGTGTTGGAAGTCTGACGCGTAACTCTTACAGTCAGGAAAACAATGACAAGTTCAGTCCTAAAGAAAACAGGAATAATGTATAAAAAGAACTGTGGATAATGATGCCAGCCGGTTATTTTAAAGTGCATGTATCTTACCTTTAATGAATTAGGTTTGTCAACAGTGTATGTTTTATGCACAATGTCTAATGAAATGGAGTACTAGTAGTGCGGTGTGCTTTGAGGTTTACTCTATCAAAGTATTTTCCTTTCTTAAAATAGACCTTTTAAATAATAGATAGTAAAAACTACATTTAAATAACATTAAGGTTGTGACACAAACACCAAATGACAAACTTCAAGCAGTTCAAAGTCTGACATCTTGCCATTAACTTGTATTGTTGCTTTTTAAAGAAAAGAATCCCAGTGTGTGATTTAAGAGATTGAGTGTCATCCTCACTTTATATATCTTGGCTTTTGTCACTGGTGTCACAACCTTAAGTGTCATTTCCACTTAAGGTTTCATATTTCCTTGCTAAATTTTAGAAAGAAAAATAACTGAACAGCACATTAAAACAAACACAAGTTTTTCCAGTAGTTTACTTTGAGATGCAAGTGCAAAAAATATAAAACCTAGAGTGGGGTGTTTCCAGCTAAATTTACAATCCTTGCTTTTATGTCTTGAACCATGCAAGTAACATACATTATATTTTCATTTATTCATTGAAAAAATTTAAAGGCTTTCCTTATAATTCATTATATTTGCTATAATAATCTGTATTTTGTTTTTCACCATGCAGGTCCCTTCCAGGCAGCCTGTTAACAGCTTAAAAATATATACTGTGTATATATATAAAAAAGCCTAGAATACAGATTGTATCAAACTCAACTTTGGCAAAGCAAGAACAAAAATAGCAGCAGGATCTCTAAAATACAGCAAAAGATTTTTAAAAAGGCAGACTCATTCAAAAATGCCTACTTCAGATGATCTCCAAAGTAGGAAAATAGTCACAAGGCAAGGAGGCTGAACAAATTTTAGGAAGAGGAGGAAACATTCCAGAGATTGGCTGTGGTGAAAGAAATCTCTCTATTCCATGTGCTCCAGAAGCTGCTTCCTGGCAGGCAGGAAATGTAGTCTTGCTGCTCATTAGATTCTTTGTATGGCTGTCACAAAGACCTAGGCCTCTCAGGAAGCATGGACTGTTTTTAAGACAACCTGAAAAATAGGGTTTGTTCCAGATGAGTGTAATGTAAGTGTCTGTATGTGGCCAGGAAACTGAAGAGTTGTGCCTGGAGAATTCTTGGAGAATTGTGGGACTTGACTTTAAAAAAAAATCCTAATTCCAGAAAGTCAGGGCATGAGACTCAGTTGGTTATTCACTGATAGCAAGCCCTCACTGGCCTTCAAGGAAAAGCTTGGCTGTGCCAATTAAACAGCATGTTGAAGTTTTAGTGGTTATCAGAAACTTCATTAAATTCAGACTTTTATTATAAACTTTTGTGAGTGGGTTTACTTTCTGCCACCTCCTCTTGCTCCCCGTTCACAGAAACTTTGGAGACTGTTTGTTTGTTTGTTTAATTTATATGCTGCCCACACTACCCAAAGGTATCTGGGCGGCTTAAATTTAAATACAGTAGAAAGATAAAAAGGTAAAACAATTAAAATACAGTATTCTAAAAATTACCATCAGGACCCACAGTTGATATTATTTCAATTAAAAACCTTCTGGAACAGGAAGGTTTTGACCTGGCGCCGAAATGTCATCAATGTTGGCACCAGACGAATCTGACTTGGGATAGCGTTCCATAGTTTGGGGGCAGTTGTGGAAAAGGCCCTTTGTCTACAATCCATCCCTCTTACCTCCTTGAGGGATGGCTCTTTCAAAAGGGTTCCCTGGCTAGATCTCAATTGCCGTGTAAGTTCATATGGAAGGAGGCAGTCCTTCAGGTATCTAGCTTTAATTGAACAACTTTTAATAATGGGGCTTTGGGGCTCTTGATAACAACTTTGAAGAGTTCAAACTCACCTGCCACTCTGAATGAGATGGTAACTGGTTCTAATAAACTCAATCTATCAGAGTCTTTCAATTCTGTTTCTGCCAACTGAAACATCCATCCTCTGATTCTACTTGAATCAGTGGTGGTTGGGATCTGGTGCATCAGGAACTGCAGCATGGATATTGTATCTGTCTTCCTCCACTCACTCTCTCCTTCCATTTCACTTGGTCTCCCAGACTTTTACTGGGGAAGAGGTCCACCTCTGAGAGAAGGACTCCATCCCTCTCTCACTGGTGGTGACATTTTTCCTGGGTAGCTCTCTCCTTCTTCTGCCTTCTCTTTTCCCAGATTTCACTTCCTCCCCAAAAGGAGGGCTTTCTGGGGGATCAGCGTTTTCTCTGTCTTTTCCCATGGAATTATGAGCTTCACCTGTTCACCTGTCCAGGGATCTTCTTTTATCATCTACTTCCACCCTTCCAGGAGTTCAGGTTCAGCTACCTTCTCTTCCTCAAATCTTTCTTCCTCTCACCTGTTTGCCTACCTCTCCTCTCCTTCGTCTGTTTTTATATCTTTCCCCTGTTCCTGCTCTTTATCTTCCTCCAACAGTTGACGTTTTCCCACACTTTCTGGAGATCATGGACTTTCTGGGTGCTCAGGGGATCCCCCCTTCCATGTTGTCTCCTAAGGGAGCTAGATGTGTAAAAATCCTCTGATTCTGTGGGAAGAAGGGATGGCATGTGCGTGGGAGGCTTCTTCCTGTCCTTTTTTCACAGCTGCTAAAATATTTTTATAATTTTTTAATTCCTTTTTTGCCAAATTCATAAATTTTGGTTGTTTCTAAAGTATGCTTATATACACATATTTAAAAATTCTGTGACTGATGACACCAGGAGTGGTGATTTTTTGGAAATTCAGCATTTCTAATTTTAGTTCTGTTCCATATAGGGAACAGTAGGGATCCTACCTAAAGTATGTGAACACACTGGACAATAATGGTTACAAACACTTAGATGTTTTGCCCTCTAATACCTAGATGTTACAGTGGAGCCTCGACTTACGAACTTAATTGGTTCCAGAACTCCAGTCGTAACTTGAAATGGTTGTAAATCAAAGCACCATTTCCCGTTGAAATGCACTGAAATGCAATTAATCCGTTCCGGCCGAAGAAAAAAATCAACAACAACAAAAAATCACTGCAAGACCCATCGGAAACACGATTAATCTGTTCCGGCTGAAGGGGGGGGAAGCAAGCAAAGCATGCAAGACCCATCGGAAATGTAAAAAAAAAAAAAAAGCAGAAAGCAAGTGAAGCGTGCAAGATCCATCAGAAATGCAAAAAAAGCAGAAAGCAAGCAAAGCGTGCAAGACCCATCGAAAATGCAAAAAAAGCAAAGCAAAAAACAAGCAAACCCCACAAAATCCATTGGAAATGGGGGGAACCCCAAAAAGCAGGCAGAACCCCCAAGACCCATCAGAAATGGAAAAAAACACCCAAAAAGCAAACAAACCCCCAAGACCCATCGGAAATGGGGGGAAAAATACTAAAAAACAAACAAACCCCCAAGACTCATCACAGCACAGAAACATAACTCCCCTAGCCCAAAACCACAGTGCAAAACCCACCCAAAACAGTTTTTAAAAAGCAGAAAGCAGCACCTTACCTTACCAGGCAGTCCGAAGCCTCCTCCAATGGCACTAACTCTAACCGTTGGGGCGAAAGAGCTACAAAGAAGCAACCTCTTTGCCTACCAGCGGTTAGCAATTTGAATTTCCTGCCTTTTTCCCCTGCCTTTTTTCTGTTCGTAACTGGAAGCTCCGGTTGCAAGTCGAAGCAAAATTTTGCGGCTGGAGCGGGTCGTAACTCGAAATGGTTATAAGTCGGGACATTTGTAAGTCAAGGCACCACTGTACTTTGGATTGTATGCTGATTTATAGGAAAAACTGTCAAAACACAAAGCAAAAGATCTCAGCAGGGATATCTGTAATCTCTTTTACCATTGTGAACCCCATGGGGTCAGTAGATAAAAAATTGTCACTAGTGTCCTGTGAACCCCCAATCAACATACCCTCTAATTTTCAACCCCTCTGGTGGAGCTCCTGGTCAATCATAGGGCAGATGAGGGAATAGAGATACAACCTGTGCTGGATGGGGTTGCACTTACCCCCAAAAGTTGACTTTGCAACTTGAGTATACTCCTAGATTCATCCCTGAGTTTGGATGCCCAGGTTTCAGTGGTGGCCAGGGATACATTTGCACAGTTAAACTAGTGTGCTAGTTGTGCACATTCCTTGAGATATCTGATTTGGTCACAGTGACATATACCCTCATTATATCCCATTTGGATTACTGTAACTCACTCTGTGTGGGGCTGCCTTTGAAAATGGTTCAAAAATTTCAGCTGATTCAAAATGCAGCAGCCAGACTACTAACTGGAGCCAGTTATAGAGAGCATATAACACCCCTGCTACAACAACTGCACTGGATCCCCATCTATTTCTGGCTCCAGTTCAAAGTGGTGGTAATTACCTATAAAGCTCTATGTGACTAGGGTCCAGGCTACCAGAATTATTTGTTTATTTATTATTTATATTTTATACTGTACTGTCTACAGTAATGGGCTTGCCACTGCCCTGGGTGGTTTCCAGCAGTAAAATAAACATACAGAGAACATCCAAATCCCACCCAAACTAAAAACATAAAATAAGAAATAACAAAACAACAAATCTAAAAATCAAGATGGCAGACAAGGTAAAGGTTACAGGATATAATTGTCAAAAGAAGACTAAGTGACCAATAATTATAAGGGGAGGATATCCTGAAATGCCTTCCTGAAAAGCAAAGTGTTTATGTGCCTCCTGAATATTAGGAGGGAAGTGGCCTGGCACACTTCCACAGGTAGAAAATTTCTCCACAGGCAGAAAAGAGATGACCACCACAGAGAAGGCCTGGCACCTAGTCATAGACTTCCTAGCCTCCCTCAGGATGGCCACCTGCAGCATCAACACCTGGGAGGTGTGAATGGCATAGGAAGTTGATCTTAAGGAGAGGCACTCTGGTAGGTAGCAATGTCCCAAACCATTTACGGTTTTATAGGTCAGCATTAGTACCTTGAACTTGGCATGGAAGCAAACTGGCAGCAAATGCAGGTGAGCCAGGTCAGGGAAAATATGATCATACTTTGAAGTTCCCAAAATTATCCCGGCTGCTGCATTTTGTACCTACTGTAGCATCCAAACCACCTTCAGAGGCAGCACCATGTAGAGAGTATTGCAGTAGTAAACCCTTGAGACTACCAAAATGTGAACTAGTGCTATCAGGAACTTCCTGCCTTTGGTAGAGCCGCAGGTGTGCAATCTGTCTAAAATGTAAAAGGCAGACCTGATGGACGTATCTCCCCATGAGAGCCTTCTTGCTTCTTAAGATAATCAAAGGAGGCCCTCTTCTCAGTCCTGTTGCCAGCACAGGAACAATCGAAGGATATGTGAGAGGGCTGTATCAGTGGTAGCTCCCAGGTTATGGAATACTTTCCTTTGGAAGGTTAGATTGGCCCTGTTCCTTTTATTCTTCAACAATCATAACTGAGTCCCTAAATGCTGCTTTTAAGTTAAGTTTTTTAAAAAGTTTTTAATGTTTTGAATAATTCAATGCATTTTAATCAGTATAGCTTAATTGTTTTTTAATGTATAGTTTATTGCGTTTTTTTAGATTAATATTGTCAGCTACTTTGAATCCCCTTTTTGGGGAAAAGCAGACTATAAATAAGATAGGTAGATAGATGGATACTTGTAGTGGATAGCATAACAGACTAGGACTCAGGAGGACGGGGTTCAAATCGCTGATCAGCCATGGAAACTCATTGGAGTTGTGGAACTAGTAAAACTACTCCTTTAATATCTCACTTACCTTGAAAGCTCTATTAGAGTTGCTATAATTTGGTTCTGAATTGAAGGCGTATAACATTAGAGTTGTTCTCTACCTGTGCATTTGCTAGCAATGTTTGGTTTATTTATTTATATTTTAGGATTCCCTACTATCTTAGTATCTTTAGCATTAACAGTAAGGAAAGTTTCAGGCCTGAGACGTGAAAAAAGGTTATAAACTATTCTATGATTTTTCTGTTGAAAGCACCTTTTTATGAAATTACTGTCTTTTTTCATTTTTCACAGTCTCTCTCTCTCTCTCTCTCTCTCTCTCTCTGATTTCCATTCTGAACCTTTTCCCTGTAAAATAAACCTCATTTTCTTGTTAGAACATCTTAAAGTTTTTAAAATCACAGTTGGTGTTTTTGCCTGTTAATCCCATGAGTCAATCTAAATTAAACAAGTGTCTCATATCAGACTCCAAGCAGCCTTGATTTAAAATTAAAAGACATGCTTTACTGTAGAAGTTGTCAGGACTGGAAATAATATTTGTCCAACTGGACAGCTTTCTTTTGTAGTCAGTAAATGAAAGTTGAGATTCTGTCTCCTCCTTGAAAGCTTCTGTGTCAGGAAGGTAATTTGGACAGTTTGTGGCTTGACAAGGATTATTTAAATCAGACGGAGTGAAGGGAAAGCAAGTGGGAGAGAGTAAAATTGACACTGACACTCTCTATTATTTGTGGCTAAGATCATGATGCCTAAGTTGATAGGTTTTAAATGTTAGATTTATTATTCAGACAATGTTAAGCAATGAGTATAGTAAAATGGAGTTACAGTTGGAGTTTGAAACACTAAGTGTTCTAGTCTTTGCTTCAAAAGAGAATTCCAGTAGTTCTGCAATCATAGAAACCAACAATAACTTGAGACAGTGAAGCATACTTCCAGGGAAGTGAAACTGAGTTACATCCTGGCATATTCCATTTTTACTGATGAATTTGTGAAGAATTCAGAATACAAATAAATATGAATCTGAATGCTGACTAATTTTTAACAGGAAAGGATGAAAAACTGAAATTTGAGCCTGGGATCTAAACAGCCAGGGATACACAGTGTAATTGCAGTCTCTGACTTGTATGCTATGGCTTAAGTCCCAGTGCTGGAGCCCCAGAGTAACAGCACTTGGCAGAAAAATGATACATGCAAAAGTGGTATGTACAGAAAGACTAGAGCTCTGCAGATTCTTTCCATGTCAAAAAATACCTGAAATTTTAAAACCAACGTACTTGAGAGCAATTATAGTGTAATGGATAGGACTAAGAAAACATGGGTGCAAAGCTTCATTTGGCCATGAAAACATCTAGGGGATAGCACTGGTAAAGCCAATTACTGAGTATCGCACATACTTTCGAAGCCCTTCTAGGGTGAATGTAAGTTAGAACTAAATTGTTGGCCTACACACATACACACAATATACTTATTTGCCGTGGTTGTTGAAAATTTATCTATAAATCATATAAAAGTTCTGTCTCATTTTATAATTAATATGTAAAAGATGTAGTTGTGTTAGTTAAATTCTCCCAAGAATTTGAAAGTAAAGATATATTTTAATTAATTAATTAATTAATTATTTCTATACCATCCATCTGACAACCCAGGGCACTCTGGGTGGTTTACATAATACCACAAAACAAAGTATAAACACAAACAATACAAAAGTGGACAATAAAATAAAATAATCAATACAATATTGACACATGAAAATAATACAGTGGATTGAGCAGAGATGTCCAGTGCTCTGCCTTGCCCGGTGATTCTCGAATTCTTTCAGCCTGTGATGCCAGATTTGGTGGCTTGATCGCTGTCAGGCAACCTCCTCCTCCCTTGACCCTTGCCCGGCCTGGCTAATCAAAGCAGCCAGGCCTGTAATAACAGAATGAGCCACAGCAATAATTAATGGGTTTCTCCAACAGGGCAAGGTTCCTCTTGCCCTCAAGGAGACACTCATTAGGCCCATTAGGAAGAAACCAAATTTGGCGGTGGATGATATTGGAAATTATAGGCCCATCGCCAATGTTTCCTTCCTTAGCAGAGTGGTGGAGAGGGTGGTGGCAGACAGCTTCAGACGGTTTTGGATTAAACCAATGCCCTGGACCCATTTCAGTCGGGTTTCAGGCCACATTGTGGCACAGAAATGGCACTGGTCGCACTGTTGGATGACCTGTTGAGGGAGGCCGACAGAGGCAATATGTCCTTGTTGGTCCTTCTTGATATCTCAGCCACTTTTGATACCGTTGACCATGGAATCCTCCTGGGGAGGCTCTCCGAGTTGGGAACTGGTGGCCCAGAGAGTACAGCTTGGGGAGAATGTTTCGGCCCTGTGGAGTCTCAATTGTGGGGTGCCGCAGGGGTCGATCATCTCCCCAATGCTGTTTAATATCTATATGAGGCCGCTGGGTGGGGTCATCAGGTGGTGTGGGGGGCATTGTGCCATCACATGGGGCTGCCTTTGAGATTGATGTGGAAACTTCAAATGGTGCAGAATGTGTCGGCCAGGCTTCTTAGTGGGGTGAGGAAATATCAGCATATCTGTCCCACTCTGGTTGCTTTGCATTGGCTGCCCATTTGTTTTCACATTGACTTCAAAGTGTTAATGATTACGTACAAAGCCCTAAACGGTTTGGGACCTCGATATTTGGCAGATCATCTCCTCCCACCTAGATCTACCCAAATCACCCGGCATAGCCAGCAGGGACGGCTGAAGGGCCTAACGCCGAGGGAGGCCTGGAAAGAAAGAACAAGAAACTGGGCCTTCTTGGCAGTGGCCCCCTGGGCTATGGAAGAGCCTCCCAACAGAAATTCATCTGGCACCCTTGCTGGGTGTTTTTAAAAGCAATTTAAAAACTTGGCTCTTTAGGCAGGCCTTCCATCCAGTCAATAACTGATCTCTATTCTTTGTCTTTTAAATTATTTCATCTTGGTAATGATTTATAATAAGTGTTAAAAGTACGATGTTTAAATTGATTTTTAAGATATTTGTTATATTATGATATTTTTTTTGTGTGTAAACTGCCCCTAGATGGGCTAGATGGAAACTAGATGGAAACTAGATAGCCCATCTAGGAGAAGGAAAACTCCGATTTCAAACCTCCACTGCCTTGTGGCTATATCCATTCATGGAAAAGGCTTCAGGAGTTAACCTCGAGGCAAAATCCGGAGCTGGAGTCCCGAAGGCAGCATGTGTCGTTCTGCCAACTCCTGCGACATTGCTGGAACCAGTTGTATTGGCTCTTGCCTTTCCATTGGATCATTTCAGCAATGTGGAGAGGGGGGATCTGCTGCTTGGGTAACAGCCTATCCTCCATATTACCTTACCCAGGCTTCATGCTCTGGAGAGGACACTCCTCGATTCAGAGCATGTTACCATAGTCTCTTGAGACTGAAGGATGCCTATGTGTAAGCTGCCCCGAGTAGACTTTGTCGGGGGGGTGGGGTGGTAAAAATCTAATAAAGTAAAGTAAAGTAAATGTCAATAGAATATTAAAATAAAGCATGGCAGAGGTTGAACATTAGCGAAATCTGGTTATTTTAGCACTGTTGTGTTAGATGTCGTAGAGTCCAGGGAGGCCTGTCTAAATAGAAATGTTTTAAATAATCGCTTAAAGGTTCCCAATGAAGGTGCTAGGCGAATATAGGGTGGAAGTGCATTCCACAATTGTGGGGTAACCATTGAGAAGGCCCAGTTTCAGGTTATTGTTTTCTGGGCCTCTCTTGGGGTGAAAACTCTCAGCTGTCCAGCCTGGGAGGATCTTACAGGATGGGCAGATCTAGTCGAAAGGAGGCATTCTGCCAGATAATGAGGTACCGAACTGTTTAGGGCTTTGTATGGTAACACCATTACCTTGAAGTTGGCACGGAAATGAACAGGTAACCAGTGCAGGGCAGCCAGGGTGGGGGAGATATATTGATGTCTTCTCACCCCACTTAGTAGTCTGGGTGCCAAGTTCTGGACCTGCTGAAATCTCTGTGACAGCACCAAGGGCAGCCCCACATAGAGAACATTGCAGTAGTCTAATCTTGAGACTACCAGTGCATGAACCAGTGTGGTGAGGGATCCGGTGTCAATGTAGGGACGCAGCTGAGTGATCCACCTTAGATCGAAAACAGGTGAGCAACATTTTCCCAAGCTGTATTCTCTGAGGATGGTCCTCTAGGAAGGACTGGAGCCAGGCCGAGGCCTTACCTCCAATCCCCAACCTGGAAAGCCTCCCCACGAAGATAGTGTGGTCGACAGTATTGAAGGCCGTTGATAGGTCGAGGAGCACCAACAAGGAAGTTTTGCCCCTATTGGTCTCTCATCGGTATACCATCCACCCACCAGAGCTTCAACAGGAGTGGCAACTAGTTCAGCAGGTAACTCCTGCATTGCATCTTGGAAACAGACCAGATCCAATAGCCTGTGGGGGTGGACCATCTCAGTGGGTCCCTGCTCCCTGCGGGGGTGGTGGTGCCACAGAAAGGTTGTATTTTATCAGGTGGTGGTCCGACCATGACATGGGGACTTATGTCAAATTGGTTGCCCTTGGATCACTCTCTCCTTCCAGTTGAGAATACCAGGTCTAGTGTGAGACCGGCCACGTTGATGGGGTCGTTAACATATTGGGACATGTCCAAGGAAGCAATGGTTTCCAAGAACTCAAGAGCTGGACCTGTGGCCCCAGCCTCAGCATGGCCATTTAAGTCCCCCAGGACAAGAAGCTCGGAGGATCTCAACACCGCCGCCAAGCCAAAGACTAATCTCTGGAAAGGAGAGTGCTGGGTCACGGGCAGCATGGTAAGCCAGCACCATCCCAAATCCATCCTTGGCTCCTACCGACATGTGGAGGGCCTCCAGCCCTGGGATTGTCAAGGCAGAGAGCCTGGCAACCCGTAAGGTGTTTTTATAAATAATGGAGACTCCCGCTCTCTGACCCTTTAATCTGGCTCATTGATGGATGGAATACCTGGGTGGGCAGATTAGTGACAGGGCTATAGTGCCCTCAGCAGCCACCCCGGTCTCAGTAATACATGCCAGATCTGCCGCTTCATCCAGGATCAGGTCCAGAATAAGTTGGGGTTTATTCAGGACGGATCTGGCATTTTAACAACATCAAGGATAGAGTCGACAGCTGGCTGAGCGAGTTACCATGTTTCCCCGAAAATAAGACAGGGTCTTATATTAATTTTTGCTCTCAAAAACATGTTAGGACTTATTTTCAGGAGATGTTTTATTTTTTTCAAGTACAACAATCTACATTTATTTAAATACGGTCATGCCATCTTCTGGTTGCTGCACAATGGTGGAGGGCGGGATTTCACCTAACGGGCTTATTTTTGGTGGAGGGCTTATATTACGAGCATCCTGAAAAATCATACTAGGGCTTATTTTCAGTTTAGGTCTTATTTTCAGGGAAACAAGGTACCTCAGTTCTGACTGCTGGCAACAGTGCTAGAACGAAGGATAGCCTTCAAACATCTGACCATCTAAACATTCTTTTAGATTTAACTGCTACTGTGTCAACGCCATACCTTCCTCTGCCTGTCACAGTACTGTATTCCTTTTAATTATAATGTGCAAGTTAGTATTAGTTTATTCATTTGAAGGGCGCCACTGGCTACAACAAGTAGTCTCTTTACTTCTAGTTTTATTTTAGACTGTAGTAGGTCACATGCCTAAAATAGTTGTAAACTATGAGAACTTCTTGTGAGGGGCAAATTTAACTTCACACCAGGTACGATAGGTTTACAGGTTCTTTTCTATTACTCGGGATAAGATTGAGCTTCTGAGCAAAAGTAGCTGCTTGATTTGATTTTGTGGGTTTTTCGCCCTAACGATAGTTGCAAGTAGTAAGCAAGGGTTTCTGTTTGCTTTTTAAAGCTTATTGAAATTTCCCAAAGCAGTGATTGCTCCGCCCTCAGTCAAAACATGGGTACATTGATTGTACCCTTCTTGTGCCTTAACTTTTATCCCAGTACATGCAAATACAAACTTTTTTTGATTCCCTGGGGAGTGGGGGGGGGAAGAAGGGGAAGAAAAATAATCCTTATCATGCATGATAAGGCCATTAGCTGGAATGAAATTTCTCACAAATATAGTTTTTTTTGGACTGGCTTGCTAAAGATTAAGTTAAATGTGGATAGAATTGGACTGGAAATCTGTTGTTTATAAATGTTGATTCTGTCAGCATCTATTTTTCATTTCAATTTTTTCTCACAAGTAATTATATTGTATTCAGAGCTGGGGGACAGTAGGTTCGTGCTATGTTTGCTTTGGGTGGTTGTAAATGTACAAAGAAAGGGAATAAGTGTGCCCATAGTACGGGAGAAATTGAAGATTGTTCTGAATTTCCTTGCTTTTGGAGCTATAGTTTCAGACATAAAATTTTCATTTAAACTCAAGGTTTTTTGTTGGGGAATACAAGATAAAGATAAGGAGGAAGCATGATATAAATTCGAATTCATGCATCATATATATCTGAAAGGAGCGCTTTTTCATAAGCCTTTGTGAAATATAATAGAAGATGATGATCATCTTTTATACTTTGAGTGCAGAAAAAAACTATCAGGCTTCAGCACAGAAAATCAGTTATATATTTCTACTGAAGTATCAACAACTAACCTCTGAAACAATGAACTAAGATCTTCCCAATCACCATTCCATGAGTTTAAGATAAGCCCATGCTTACTTTAATTAATTTTAAATGCCTGTTCCCTTCTTGTTAACAATGGTGCACATGTGTTTTTGTATCAGAAACCTATAATGGAATGCAAACATTAATTAAGGTTGAGTGTAAGGAAAACAAACTTACGATTTTTCAAAATACTTTGGATCTTTCTCGGTTAGATTTTTGGACTGTGTAGGACATGCTCCTTTGGATTGCTCGTACACTGAGGGAAGCCAGAAAGGCTTCCACCAGAAATTGGGCCTTCTCAGTTGTGGGACCATCCCTTTGGAATCAGCTTCTGGTTGAGCTGTGTGTGCCTCCATCCCTTTCAACCTTTACGAGACTTCTGAAGATGATACTCTTTACCAAAGTTTTTCAGATCATCTGTTCATGATAACTGCCTAATTGTGTTTACCTCTCCATGTATTATCTGTTTTCTAATGCTCATTGATTATTTTATGTTTATTGATTTGATTTATTTTTTATTGTCGCGATCACCTTTGAAGCCCCTATTTCCCTGGCCTTCACAAGGTTCTCACTCTTCCTTCCTCTTCGCTGCGACCAGATATTAATGCTTTAATATCTATTAAATGTTGGGACACAAGTGATGCCAAAAAATAAATCTTTTATTTAACAAGGGAAGATGATAATCAGTAAGGACTCATAGAATAAATTACAGGCTGCAAATCACTTACAGAGGGGTCTCGACTTACGAACGACCCTACTTGGGAACAATTCAACTTACGAACCCGCCCGATAGGGAAATAAGGATTCGACATACGAACTTCCCTCGAGTTACGAACAGGAAAAAAAAGTGCCCCCTCCCTCCCCTTAGAGGCTTCTGGAGGGGAAAAAAGGGTCAGAAACTTAACAATAAATAAAAGAAAGTCACTTACCAGGCTTTGGTAGCCCCCGAACTGCAGGAAAAAGAGCAGCAAATAGATAAAAGCCGACACCCAGAAGGGAGCCTGGCAGCCATTTTGTGCTTTTCTCCGCTCCTGCACCCTCCTCTCCCCGCCGATCAGCTGATCGGCTGGCTCTGAAGAGGCTTCTGGAGGCTTGCTCAGCACCTAAAAAGGCTGAGGTGTGAGTTCCAGACGCCTGCCTGTGTGTTTTTGTGCTGAAAAAAATCAGCACAACATGCTTTAAAACAGGGGTGTCCAACCTTTCACCTTCCCTGGGCCACATTAGAAGATGAAAATTTGGTTTGGGCCGCACATACATTTGGTTTGGGCCGCATGGGGGCAGCCCTAGCCGTCCTCCGCAGCCCCGCTCCAAGCACAATTACCGGCAGCTGCGATCTCAGACAGCAAAGGCTGCCAGCTTCGACTCCGGTGGCTTCATGGGGCCGGGAGGGGTTCCACCTATTGACGGGGATGGCGCAATGCAGTCACACAGCCCCCCTGTCCCATCCCCTCCCACTCCTTCTTTCCCTCTCTCCCCCTCTACTGTTGTGACATGCCCCGGCCACATTCCAGCCGCAAGCGCTGGCAGTGTAACTTGATACTTTTGAATTTCTTTAAAAATAAAAAAATTGCACTGGGCCGCATTACGAGCTGACCTGGGCCGCATGCGGCCCTTGGGCCGCGGGTTGGACAAGCCTGCTTTAAAACATGCTTTAAAATTGGCTTTGTTGGAAAAAAAGATTTCAAAAGTGGTTTGCAGACTGTTCCCTGCCTCCCCCCTCCTTTCCTGAACTGTTCTTGACCTAAGGGGAAAAAAAGAAAAAATATCCCTCTCTCGTGGTAGAAGGCGGAATAGCCGCTTCCCATTAGTTTCTATGGACGGAAAAGAGCAGATACGGATTAAATGGTTTTCAGTGCATTCCTATGGGAAATGCAGATTCGACCTACAAACTTTTCGACCTACAGACCGCCTTCCAATACGGATTAAGTTCGTAAGTCGAGACCCCACTGTATATTGAATCTATTAGAATATTTCTTCTTAACTCTTTTAAACCTCTGCTTCAATTTCCATGCTTATAGTTCTCTGACTCACTCTTCTCTTAAGCCACATACCCAGTCTCCTCTAAGACCCTCTCTCCTGGTCTTTTTATCTTTTCCACTCCCTCCTGGCTCTGCCTTCCGTCCTCTCATTGGCTCCTGCTTGAATGTTCCGCAGTGACGGGCAGGTGAGGTCTGGGCTGTTTGCTACAATTATATTTCATATTTCCTTTATTATTGTTACTTTATTTATTGTTAACTGTCCAGAGTAGTGCCTTTCACTAATTGAGCACTGTAGAAGTCCAATAAATAAATTACTCTTAGATCCAAATCTACCTTGGTATCAAATCTACCCTCTTATTTTTCCACCATTCTCAGCCTATGCATTTGAGAGTTTGAGAACAAATGAAAGCAGCCATTGGAGGCATAATGATAATAAAAATGTGATTGTCCTTCAAATAGAGGAGTTAATAGTATTCATTTTCTATTCATTTGTTTAGGTGTTTCAGATGTATAAATACTTTGCTACATTGTTTATTATAGTTTTTGCTACAGTCTTTGAGCTTTATATTTAAGCTTCATCTGATTTTGGAAATAATATTGCTTGCAGAAATTATATGTGCAGGTTCTGGATAATATATTGGATAGTATTTATTCATAGTTTTAAGGTAAGCCATTTAAAAATGGCATTCTCAGAAAGACTGTTTTATTCCCATATGCCATAAAGATCATGTGAGTCTAAGAAGAGCAAATACAATGTTTTGACAAGTAATCTGAGCAAGTATTACACAAATCTTACAGAGATTGCGTGCGGGAAAACTAAAGTGTCATGTATATAAACTCATTTTTTTCACTAGAAGAGTGTTAAATAGCAAGTCATATGTGGATTGCAGCGGTGTATGTAAATCCCTTCAAACGTAGTTCTGTCATTAGCTGAAAAATAATTTGTATATTTCTTAGCATTATTTATTATACTTTAAGACACTCACTAACAGAGCTTTGGATGTACAGTATACAAAAAATATAAACTAGAATAATGAAACAATTATTAGAATATAAATTGCTATGTATTATACAAAACATATTGTTCTAATAATTAGTAAAAATCCTGACAAAGCTTTTTTACCTTCTAGAAGGAAGATATTATGATTATCTTCAGGCCAAAATGTTGTAGTATTTCTTTTTGTTTTCTTTTTATTGATTATTAATTACAGTAAAGGATATATGTATTTCATGCTGTGATGTGCATGTTCACTGATCAGTGCATTTGGGGAGACATTTTTTCACATAATTTTCTTCCTTTAGCTGCCTTACATCCCTGGTTTTGCTTAGGAGGAGGGCTGGACTTCCAGCAGACAGACTGTCAGATATGTTAGTCCCTGTCCTTGCATTGCTAATGCAACTTCTAATGAGTGGTTGTTGGAAATCCTTAGAAGGGCACTGCATTTCCCTTTTTTTACCCACCAACGATGCTTGCTTTTTCAGAGAACTGATGGACTTTCAGATTTCCTCATAGAAATATAGGAAGTTTATGATACTTTGCATACGTGGTTGTAAGAGTGGTCATAAGACCAGATAGATGGGATATTAAATAAATAAATAAATAAATAAATAAATAAATAAATAAATAAATAAATAAATAAATAAATAAATAAATAAATAAATAAATAAATAAATAAATAAATAAATAAGCTTTACAGAGATCAGTGTTGTCTTTATTTATTAGCAGTGACTCTCTGGGCTTATCTACCATATCTGAAGATGACCCTGCCTGGCTGTTGCATTGAGAGTTGATGGAAAATATAGCTATTAAAATTATGATCCCAGCTCCATATTGTGTTTCCTTCCAATTTTCTGCAGTTTAATGTACTTCTGACTTTGATCACACTGCAGGTTGCATTCCTAAACATATATATGTTCCTTGGTTGCTACTCAACATCTTTGCTCATATAGGATGAGGTTTATTCAGATATCTGAAGAGAGACCACCTGTAGCCAAGTACTCAGTCCTATTTTTAACTTGGTCTTTCTGCTATGTTCAGAAGCAGAAGTTCCATGTCTTAGGTTTTGAGTGAAATACTTCATTTTTCAGACTTTTCTAATAATGTACAATTCTTTAAAGAGTACTTGTGTCACTAGGTCAGGTGAAGCTCAAGGGTTTTCATATCTGTCCTTAGTTTCAAAAAGTAGAGGTAAAGATCAAACCTGAAGGCTTGATAAATTTATTTAAAATTTACTGTATGTATGTCAGTAGGTTTTTTTTAAACAATTCATTTGCATCATTACTTTGAATACTGCTAGTCAATCTGCACAGGCAGTCATGCTGTAGTTGAGCTATTTTCCCAGTTCAAATGATTGGCTAGCTTCCTGTGTTCAGAGTGTCAATTTTTCATCACCATATTCCAATAGCTTCTTGTGTTTAAAATTGTGTGGTATCCACCTATTCATGAACTGGAAAATTGTTCAGAAAATGGTTACAGCATTCAAAACTTTTATTACCTGTTATGAAAATGGAGATTTTATTCACATCAGTTCCATCAGGCCACATTAATTTTGAGGACACATGACAAAAGTAAAGCAAGAGAACTGTTTTTGATGTTGCTATGCATGTACTGAACGTCAGTGGCATTATCCGTTCAGTGAACTGTAGTTGGTGGAAAAGACACTAGATATTGTAGCACTTTGGAGGTCAGCTTGATTACTGTAGAGTTGACCTTTTGTTGTGACTGGTCCAACTGTAATGGATTCGGTTTACAATTTGTTTAATTAGGATTATTTTTATTTCATTGTGAGGTGTTATGTAAACCACAGCAAATATCAGTATAGGTACTTGCAGTCATTGAAATAAGGATATATATTGTTTGCTTGTATAAATAAGAAATTTAATGAATAAATTAAAATAATTTTACCATTTTCTTTAGCTATTTTTTTCTTTCAATTACATATATGAGATCAGCAATAAGCAAAGGAGTTTTTACCCCCAGTTCCATGATCTGAAAGGCATTTTGTTGTTGTTTAGTCATTAAGTCATACCCGACTCTTCGTGACCCCATGGACCAGAGCATGCCAGGCCCTCCTGTCTTCCACTGCCTCTCAGAGTTTGGTCAAATTCATGCTGGTAGCTTCGATGACACTGTCCAACCATCTTGTCCTCTGTTGTTCACCTCTTGCCGTTACGTTTTCCCAACATCAGGGTCTTTTCGAGGGAGTATTCTCTTCTCATGAAATGGCCAAAGTATTGGAGCCTCAGCTTCAAAATCTGTCCTTCTAGTGAGCACTCAAGGTTTATTTCCTTCAAAATGGATAGGTTTGTTCTCTTTGCAGTCCAGGGGACTCTCAAGAGTCTCCTCCAGCACCAAAATTCAAAAGCATCAATTCTTCGGCGGCCAGCCTTCTTTATGGTCCAGCTCTCACTACTGGAAAAACCATAGCTTTGACTATGTGGACCTTTGTCGGCAAAGTGATGTCTCTGCTTTTTAAGATGCTGTCGAGGTTTGTTATCACTTTCCTCCCAAGAAGCAGACGTCTTTAAATTTCATGGCTGCTGTCACCATCTGCAGTGATCATGGAGCCCAAGAAAGTAAAATTTGTCACTGCCTCCATATCTTCCCCTTCTATTTGCCAGGAGATAATGGGACCAGTGGCCATGATCTTAGTTTTTTTGATGTTGAGCTTCAGACCATTTTTTTGCGCTCTCCTCTTTCACCCTCATTAAGAGGTTCTTAAATTCCTCCTCACTTTCTGTCATCAGAGTGGTATCATCTGCATATCTGAGGTTTTTGATACAGTGGTGCCCCGCATAGCGCTATGTGAAATCTTCGCTAAGCGGGAAGTAAAAAGCCATTGGAACGCATTAAACTTGATTTAATGTGTTCCAAATCGGCCCTAAACGTCCCACTTAGAGAAGTTTCCTGGCCCCGGGCAGCCATTTTCACGCCCTCGGCAAGCGAGGGGAGGGCACGAAAATGCCGTGCGGGGCCATTTCGGGTTGCCCGCTGCCGTTTTGAAGCCGCAAAACAGCTGTTTTGCGGCTTCAAAACGGACCCGAAATGGCCCCGCGCCGCGTTTTCGCGCCCTCCCCTCGCTTGCCGAGGGCGCGAAAAAACCGTGCGGGGCCATTTCGCGTCATCCGGCGCCCATTTTGGAGCCACCGAACGCGGCTCCAAAATGGCCGCCGGACTCCCCAATCGTCGCAATGCGAGTGCGGCGATTGGGTGCTCCGTATAGCGATCCCGAAAAAGAGGATCGCTATACGGATTCGTCGTTATACGGTGCGCTCGCTAAGCGAGGCACCACTGTATTTCTTCCGGCAATCTTAATTCCGGTTTGGGATTCATCCAGTCCTGCCTCTCGCATGATGTATTCTGCATATAAGTTAAATAAGCAGGGAGACAATATACAGCCTTGTCATATTTCTTTCCCAATTTTGAACCAATGAATTGTTCCATATCCAGTTCTAGCTGTTGCTTCCTGTCCAACATATAGATTTCTCAGGAGATAGATAGGGTGGTCAGGCAGTCCCATTTCTTTAAGAACTTGCCATAGTTATGGTCCACAAAGTCAAAGGCTTTTGCGTAGTCAATGAAGTAGAAGCAGATGTTTTTCTGGAACTCTCTGGTTTTCTCCATAATCCAGCACATGTTAGCAATTTGGTCTGTAGTTCCTCTGCCCCTTCAAAATCCAGCTTGTACTTCTGGGAGGTCTCGGTCCACATACTCCCGAAGCCTATTTTTGAGCATAACCTGCCTAGCGTGTGAAGTGAGTGCAATTGTACAGTAGTTGGAGCATTCTTTGGCACTGCCCTTGTTTGGGATTGGGATGTAGACTGATCTTTTCCAATCCTCTGGCCACTACTGAGTTTTCCAAACTTGCTGTCATATTGAGTGTAGCACCTTAATAGCGTCGTCTTTTAAGATTTTAAATAGTTCAACTGGAGTGTCATCACCTCCACTGGCCTTGTTGTTAGCCATGCTTTCTAAGGCCCACTTGACTTCACTCTCCAGGATGTCTGACTCAAGGTCAGCAACCACACTACCTGGATTGTCCGGGACATACAGATCTTTCTGGTATAATTAATCTGTGTATTCTTGTCACCTCTTCTTGATGTCTTCTGCTTCTGTGAGGTCCCTACTACTGTATTTTTTGCTCCATAAGATGCACTCCCCCCCCAAAAAAAGGGGGGAAAGTCTCTGTGGCTTGTGAAGCTGGCAATTTCGCTTCCACTGGCCCCGTGGGGGGAGCCTTGCAAGGGTCCGAGGGAGCCTTCCAGGACCCTTGAGAGGCTCCCTCCACCCCCACAGGGCCAGCGGGGGTGAAATCGCCAGCTTCTAAGACCTTTTCTGAGCCTTTCAAGCCTCAGAAAAGGTCCTAGTAGCTGGTGATTTTGCCGCCCCTGCTGGCCCCATGGGGGTGGAGCCTCACAAGGGTCCTGGAACAGATCCTATGACCCTTTGGAGGCTCACCCTGCCCCCCCTGCTGGGCCAGAGAGAGCGAAATCGCCACCTTCTGGGACTCTTTTGAGACTTGGGAAGCTTCAGAAGAGTCCCTGAAGGTGGCAATTTCGCCCCTCTGGCCCCCAGGGGGGTAGGGTGAGCCTCCAAAGGGTCCTAGGGTGTGTTCCATAAGACGGACCTCCATAAGGCTCACCAAATTTTTAGGAGAAGAAAACACATTTTTATTTTCCTGTTTTCTTCTCCTAAAATTTGATGCGTCTTATGGACAGGTGCGTCTTATGGAGCAAAAAAATACGGTATTTTTGTCCTTTATCATGTCCATCTTTGCACAAGATGTTCCTTTAATATCTCCAATTTTCTTGAACAGATCTCTGTTTTTTCCCTTTCTATTATTTTCCTCTATATCTTTGCAGTGTTAAACCCCATAATAATGCTTAATTGCTGAGGGTTAAAAAAAGAAGGAAAGAGAGAGAAAGAAAGCACATTTCCATACAATTAATTCATCAAGTCCATTGAACCCTCCTAGTGGAAGCACTGTGCACTAATCAGAAGTAGAGACGGGGTATATGAATATCTCTCTTTCTTTGCACTGTTCATTTAAGAAGGCCCTCTTTGTCTCTCCTTGCTATTCTTTGGAAGTCTGCACTGAATTTTCTGTAACTTTCCCTATCTCCCTTGCATTTGGTTTCCCTTCTCTTCTCTGCTAGTTGTAAGGCCTCGCTGGACAGCCACTTTGCTTTGTTGCGTTTCCTTTTCTTTAGGATGGTTTTTGTTGCTGCCTCCTGTACAATGTTACGAGCCTCCATCCATAGTTCTTCAGGCCCTGTGTCCACCAAATCGAGTTCCTTAAATCAGTTCTTCACTTCCACTGTGTATTCATAAGGGATTTGGTCTAGAAAGATTATACCTGACTAGCCCAATGGTTTTTCCTACTTTCTACAGTTTAACCTTGACTTTTGCTATGAGAAGCTGATGATCAGAGCCACAACCAGCTCCAGGCACTACACAAAGGGAAAAAGAATAAAGGATGAGAAAAGGCAAGCAGGCACCCAGTCTTAAAGTTACAAAGATTTTATAGTGGCTGTTAGGAAGAGAAGAAATTAAATGGAACCAGTCTTTCCGTAGAACCAGCAGAGTGGCTCTGGCTCTCATTTCTCCATCTGAGGGATTCTGATGGAGTAGTTGCTGCAAGTAGATGGTAGTAGAAGGGGGAGGCCGTACGGAACTGGTCTTGTTTATTTCTTTGTTTCTGATCTGTTAGCATTTTTATGATCAAAATTTCCAGTATAAGGCATCAGTTGAATGAACTGAAATGTTTGATTTCTGATCTGTTCTGTTTTTATTATCCAATTTAGCATTTGGAAATGGAGTGGGGAGGTGAATATTCACTTGATTCTTCCAACTTGGATTGTTTGTTAAATGTACTTCCTGGAGAACTGGAATTCCAGCAGGTACTTGGTGACATTGATGAAAAAATAAAGAAAAATGCCTCCTGGTAAGCTTTTTCATTTCTCTCCACTAATAATACATCATCTAATTAAAATGTGTTCTGGGTAATATGAATGTATAAAATGTATTTATATATAACTTGTATATATTATATACAATATCTGTGTAGTGAGGGGATTGTTGTACCTTTCTAAAATTGAACTGATTTTTCTCTACCATTTTTATAGGTACTTAATATTCTAAAATTTGTTGCTGTTACATTTATGGAAATATATCTTTTGCTGTACCATCATAATTAACTACTATCTTGCGTTTTTACTTCCAAGCTGGACAGAATTGTCTGGTTTCCCTGAGGGACCAGAAGTGTTTCCTTTCTAGGTCCTTAGCCAAAACCTCCTCAGTGCTGCAAAAACATATGTTACTCTAATGCCTTCAAGAATACTGTATCACAGAACAGGACTGGTGGCAGGTACACACGCACGCAAAGAAGGGGATGGACATAAATAGAATGTAGTGTCCATGTGATTCCCTAGGCAAAATGCCTATAGAGAGCATGCAGTCTTTCTGGAATAAGGTTTTAAGTTCCAAGTTTAAATTTATTGTACTAGCTAAAAGCCGAAGGTTTTAAAATACGTGGAGCTGGGGAATATTCTTTTGCAAAGCGACCAAGGGAGGAGACCGAGATGCACAACGAGGGCAGCCACAGACAGAAACTGACAGCAGCTGTCTCCAGTTGCTTGCTCCGTAGACTGCTAGTTAGGAAGCAGTAAACCAGTATTTGAGCCTTGTCTGGTAAAAGGGTTTGCATATTGGTTTAAAAAATAACACCAGAAGCAAAAGAATAAATGCTGGTGTGTTGAACTTCCACTACAAGTTTTGCAAAATAGTTCTTTAGCCACAACAGCAGAGAGCAGTTGAAGACATTGTGGGCCAGTTTTCTCCTTTGCCTAGACCCAATCATAGATATTAGAAGCATGTTGGCCCCTGGTGAGGTATATCAAAAGGTGCACATGATGGATTCCAAGATCACACCTCGTAACAGGAAAGATGTGGTCTTTCATTCAGGTACATCCAAGGCAATCAAAAGGAATACTGTATGCCTTCTCATAATCCAAGAGGGAAGGACCACTCACTGTCCTGAGTTCTTCAAGTCTCTGCCACTGGAGTTCCATTCTGAGGCTGTCGAAAGCCAGATGATACTACATTGTTCACATTTATATCCCAAAGTTGCATATGTTACCCTTTTCCTAACAACTGTATCCTCACACCAGCTCTGTAAGATAGATTAGGCTGTCTCAGTGACTGGCCCAAGATAACCAGCAATTTTTGTGGCTTATTGAGGCTGGGAATACCTGATCTAAGACCAATTTGATATAGTATGTTGAAGTGGGGAAGAGAGAGTCTTGTCTGTCGTATCCTGGTAGAAAGCAAAAAAAAAGTGTAATATTAACCAGCAAGGGGGGGGTAAGACAACAAAGGAAGTTAAGAATACAATCCCTCCCCCTTTTTTTGTTCCAGTGTATTCTACTAGTGGAACTGACAGGGAGCCTCCAATTTTTTGGTATCAGTATTACATTTTTAAAAATTACACAGGTGGTCTATTTTACTGCTTCCACTGGTAAGAGGAGCTGTGGGGAACTAAATCAAGCAGGATGCACATTCTCAGGACTATCATAAAAGTAATGTTTCACATCCCTCTTTCAGCTCTCATTGACTGTTATGTCATACATAGGGGTTGCTAACAATTAATTCTGCAGGACAGTTTGAAACATTTCTGATATCAGGCTGGAACTGTGTCAGCACAGAGAGGTTAATCTATCATAAAAAAATACATTTGATCCTTTTTGTTGTTGCGTTTGCCAGAGGCATTATACTATGTTTAAAAAATTTTTTGCAGTAGGGAAGCCAATAAGGAATATTAATGTAATTTCTCAATAAGATCACAAATCTGGCGAAACATTAGGAAGAACAACCTTCAGAACACGGCCAAAGAGCCTGAAAAACCCACAACAACCATAAGATCACAATATTTATTATTTGATTCATGCAGTTTGTACCACTCATTGTATTCAGGAATGAAATTGATATGTTTTGATCTTATGGTTGTTGTGGGTTTTTCGGGCTTCTTGGCCGTGTTCTGAAGGTGGTTTTTCTTAACGTTTCGCCAGTCTCTGTGGCCAGCATCTTCAGAGGACAGCAAATTGTGCTCTGGGTAAGGCTTGAGAGTGGAGTATTTATGGCTGTGAGAAGGCTTGTTTGTGAGAAGGCTATTGTCCTATCAGGAGATGGTTAATTAGTATGTTTTGTTGTGGCTGTATTGTTTTGATAAGGAGGGGAGATTATCTGTCCCTGTGGTTGATGGGTGTCATTAGCTGGTCTTTTGTGTGTAGTAATCCCCTGACCTTGTGGCTGGGTGGAGTTCGTTGACCTTTTGCACTCTGTGTTTTTGAGAACTGAGAGCCAGGTTTTGTTGAGTTTCAGACTTTCCTCCTTCCGGTTGAAGTTTTGTTGATGCTTGTGGATTTCATGTTCTTCTGGTGTGGATGCTTCGTTTTGTGGTTCCAATGTATACCTGGCCACAACTGCGAGGTATCCGGTATACTCCTGCAGTGGTGAACCACAAAACGAAGCATCCACACCAGAATCAAAGAACATGAGAGACCCTGCAGACTAAAACAACCGGAAAAATCTGCAGTAGCTGAACATGCCCTAAAACAAACTGGACATGAAATTCTATTTCAAAATACTGAAAGACTGGACAACACCAGCAATCATTACGTCAGACTGCACAGGGAAGCCATTGAAATCCACAATTCAACCGGAAGGAGGAAAGTCTGAAACTCAACAAAACCTGGCTCCCAGCTCTCAAAAACACAGAGTGCAAAAGGTCAACGAACTCCACCCAGCCACAAGGTCAGGGGATTACTACACACAAAAGACCAGCTAATGACACCCATCAACCACAGGGACAGATAATCTCCCCTCCTTATCAAAACAATACAGCCACAACAAAACATACTAATTAACCATCTCCTGATAGGACAATAGCCTTCTTACAAACAAGCCTTCTCACAGCCATAAATACTCCACTCTCAAGCCTTACCCAGAGCACAATTTGCTGTCCTCTGAAGATGCCGGCCACAGAGACTGGCGAAACGTTAGGAAAAACCACCTTCAGAACACGGCCAAGAAGCCCGAAAAACCCACAACAACCATTAGATCCCGGCCGTGAAAGCCTTCGCGAATACATTGTTTTGATCTTAATCGGTGTATTATTTTCTGTATTGTGTTCTGCTGTTTTCAGTTTTCAAATGCTTTTATTCTTTAAGTGTCCCTGATAACCTCTTTTAAGAGGTGAGATATGAATAATATGAAGTGTTTAAATGAATATGCATTTGTAAAATACAGTGGTGCCCCGCATAGCAACGATAATCCGTGCAGCCAAAATCATCGCTATACGGATTCGTCGCTATGCGAAATAAAAAAGCCCATAGGAGTGCATTAAAACCCGTTTAATGCGTTCCTGTGGGCAAAAAACTCACCTTTATGCGAAAATCCTCCACATGGCCGCCATTTTTGCTGCCCGGTAAGCGAGGATTCCAGTCGAAAACACAGCGGGCAGCCATTTTTTTACCTGGTGGCCATTTTGGAACCGCCGATCAGCTGTTGGGAAATCATCGTTATGCGAAAATCGGTAAGCGAAACAGCTTACCGGTCATCGCAAAGCGATTTTTTCCCATTAGAAACATCGCAATGCGATCGCAAAAACTATCGCAAAAAATTCATCGCTATGCGGATTCGTCGTTAAACGGGGTGCCCGTTAAGCGAGGCACCGCTGTATAACTGATCATGTATGAACACATTATAATGTAGTCTGTAATGTGCAAAGATTTATTTAATTATTAAAAAAACAGTTGTAGGCATAAGCTGAAATCCTGTTGGTCGACATTTATTATATATAAGCTAGATGATGTCATCATCCAGTGACAGAAATCTTGAATTTAATTATGTTAAAAATTTCCTAACTTCTTCCCAAAAGGTTTCAAGATTCCTTTGGGAACCCTTTTGCCCTTGAGAAGCTTTTGGGAGGATGAGGAGGAGAGCCTTTAATATTGGGAAATCACTGCTGGATTGCCACCAGCTGTGGGACCGCTGGGAGCAATTTTCTAGTATCTGAGGACCCCTCAACTGAGAAATTCAGTATTTCTGTCACTAAATGATAATGTCATCTGTCTTACATAGTATAAACTTACACCAACAGGATTTCGGCCATGGAATGATATATGTATTACTGTGTGTGATTGTGGTTTCTCCTTCAGTGAGGTCTCTTAAACTCTATCTATCCAAGAGCATACAGTGAAATGAGAACTTAAATCTGGAAAATAGTAAAAAGAGCAATTTGGAATTTTGATATGGCAATATGTATAGAATGGATGTTAGTATGCTATTGTTTCTCCTTTCCCCCCTTAACCTCAATCCCCTTTTTCCTTTTTGCCACCCCTTGTTAAAAATAAATTTAAAAAAAAAAAACTCTATCTAATCATTTTACCATTGTGGGAGCAAGTTACTGAAATTTATTGTCTAATGAAAGCTTATATTGGGCAAAATAAAATGTTTATGTTTGCATAAAATTATGCAGGCACTGGTAACAACTGAAACTAATTAAAAGCTGTAAGTTCCATTGATTCAAATGGGCCTACTCTAACTGTGAACTTGGTATATTAATAGTAGTCCCATTTGAATTAATTGACCTTATGGAGGAGGTGACTATTTATTCATACCATCTATAAACTGTATTAATATCATTTGTTTCCTCTTCTTACTACTAATTCATAAAAGAGCCAGTTATTCCAGAACTGAATTTATAAAATAGCAGTAGAATGAATTTTTTCCTTAAGCTTTCTGTGCCACTTGTTAAGGGACGTGGTGGCGCTGCAGGTTAAACTGCAGAAGCCTCTGTGCTGCAAGGTCAGAAGACCAGCTGTAGAGGTCACCCTTTATTAGGTATATGTATTATTTATGTCTATGCTGATGTGGTGGAGAGGCAGAGCCGAGAGAGGTTAAAAGGCGGAGCCTGAGAGGAGGAGTCAGTCAGTCAGAGTGAGTTAGCCAGGGTCAGAGAGTCAGAGGCAAAAGAGAGATTGAGTTAGAGACTGGTTAAGATAAATGGATAGAGAAGGTGGAAATTATATGGCAAGAGAATAGTATGTACATCTGAAGAACTTCTGTGATTATTAAATTGTCTTCACTTTAATAAATAAGTTTTGTTTGCATTCATCATACCAGTGTCTGATCAAACATCATTTATTTTGTGGATTGAAGTAATCCACTGGTGGCAGTGAAAGGAAATGACTAGAACCTTTGTGAGGGCACAAAACGTAGGTGCCTGAAGGAGGTGATCGTCACACCAGAAGTTGTAAGATCAAATCCACACGATGGAGTGAGCTCCTGTCGTTTGTCCCAGCTCCTGCCAATCTAGCCATTCGAAAGCATGTAAAAGTACAAGTAGATAAATAGGTACCACCTTGGTGGGAAGGTAACGGCGTTCCGTGTCTAGTTGCACTGGTCACATTGCCACAGAGACTGTCTACAGACAAACATTGGAGACGGGGATGAGCACCGCGCCCTAAAGTCAGTCACGACTGGACTAAATGTCAAGGGGAACCTTTACCAGTTGTTATAAGTTACTACTGAGTATGTTGGAAGCTTAATTTTAAATGAAATTAAAATAAGTATTTGATTTCTTACTTTGTTTCACACAGTCTTCTCATAAAACATAAATCTATATGTTATCGTTAACAGTTTTGCGTGAATTTCAGTGCATCTATCATCTTTTAAAGCAGTGGTTCTTAACCTTGAGTTAGTCAGGTGTTTTTGAACTGCAACTCCCAGAAACCCCAGCCAGCACAACTGGTGGTGAAGGCTTCTGGGAGTTGCCGTCCAAAAATACCTGAGTAACCCAAGGTTAAGAACCACTGTTTTAAAGTATAAACTTGATAATGTTTTCTCAGAACCTCACCTGAATTCTTGTAACCTGTACATGCCTGTACTGTTGAAAGAAAAATGCTTCTGAAAGAATGTTTCGAAAATCTGTATCCAAAATGATTTAACCTTGCTATCAGTGATGACTTGTTCTGTCAGCTTACAGATCCTGACTAAAAGAGGAAATACTCAGAGGAGGATATTGCATCACTGGATCTTTTGTGTCCTCATGTAAACTCTGAATTCTTGGCACCAGAACATGTCAGGGCCCAGGAGATGATTATGTATCCTTGTGGAGATTTTGGCATGCCACCAGTAGTAGACCACAATATTTACAGCTGCTGAGCACTAGGAGCAAACTTTGTGCCCTTGCCCTGTGATTCCATTCAGCTCCCTACATTCTGCAAGACTCGTGGGCACAAGGACCATTAATGATATTGACAGCAACCATTAGAAGGCAAAGTATTTCTGAAATAAGTGAAACTAGCTGTAGGGAAGTACAGTAGCTATGTCAAACCTATTTGAATAACAGAACTGGTGTCTATAAATGTTCTGTCTTGGAACTGCTTGGAATCCTAGAAATATCTGACAATAGTCAGATATACCCAGTTGTTTTAAGCCCCACTGCCTTAAGACATCTCTGTAGTCATACCATCAGTGAAGCATTAATGTTGTATGATAAATTAATGGAGTAGCATTATAGATAATGTTGAATACCTTGTTGTAAAGAGAGTAGTATTTTTTTAATAGTGAAAATGTTTGGTTTTATTTTTGCTGTAGCATGGAACAATGTCTTAAGGAGCTGCAACAGGAAATAAATGAAACGTGTTCTGATGAATTGCTGCAGGATACAACTGACTGCCTTCATTGGTTGAATAACTGTAGCTTCAGCTCAATAAAGCCCTTTTCAACACCTCATGGAGAATTGATCAGGTTTCTTCAAGCACTGGTAAAAATTTTACCTGTTTTTATCAATATTTGAAAATTAGTTTCATGCATCTTTATACTCGAAAACTCAAATACTTTATTGCTTTTTAGCTGATCAAGCTGTATGCAAGAGCATAGATTAAACCAATCTTAATGGTATTTGGCATCTCATATAAGTACATATAAACAAGTGTGGAAAGCATAAAATAATAAAATAATCATAATAAAATAATAAAATATGCATTCTCAAAAAAGAATCAAGATGTAAGATTAACTTGAGGAACTTGTGAAGCAGGCAGTAGGTTCCATCTTTCCATGGCTCATTTAACAAATTTAGCGGTCCTATAGGATATATAGTAGTTTGTGGAAGCTAGCAAGAATAGAATAGCCTCCCAGTGCTCCACTGCCTCTGCCGCAGCCAGGGGTGAGCAGCCAGGTGCCCCACCGGCTCTAGCCTCCCGGCACTCTGCTGCATCTGCATGGACGGGGGCAAGCGGCCAGGTGCCTAGCTGGCACTAGCCTCCCGGCGCTCCGCTGCCTCTGCTGCAGCCAGGGGCTAGTGGCCAGGCACCCGGCCGGCTCTAGCCTCCCGGTGCTGGGTGAGCGCTGCCTTCAACCATGGTCGCGGGGAACCCCAGGGAGGACTCCAATGGCAGTGGGGAAGCTCCCAAGGCTTTGCCGCCATCAGAGACCTCCTGGGGGTCCCCTGCCCCTGCGATCTGCACCTTCAGGCTTTTCCCCCAGGAAAGCCTGAAGGTGCAGATTGCGGTGGCGGGGGACCCCTGGGAGGTCTCCAGTCGTGGCAGAGAACCCCTGGGAACTTCCCTGCCACCATCGGAGACCTAGCTGGGGATCCCCGCAGCCGTGATCGGTGCCTTCAGAGGTTTCAAAGGGCTTTCCCCTGACATTGGAGGAAGCTGTTTGAGAGCTCCGAAGGCAAAAAGGCAGGGAGAAAGGGCAGGAAATTTGAGAGCTCCGAAGGCGCAGATCGTGGCAGCAGGGACCCCCCAGAGAGGTCTCCCATGGTGCCAGAGAAGCCCTGGGAGACCTCCTTGGGGGTCCCTGCCACTGCGATCTGCGCCTTCGCTTCCTCTGATGTCGGACAGAAAGCCCGTTGAGAGCTCTGAAGGTAAAAAGGCAGGGAGAAAGGGCAGGAAATTTGAATTTCCTTTTTGCCATCGGAGCTCTCAAAGGGCTTCCTCCGATGTTGGGGGGGAAAGCCGTTTGGAAATTCATATTTACCGCCCCTTCTCCCTGCCTTTTTGCCTTAGGAGCTCTCAAAGGGCTTTCCGCCTGACATCAGAGGAAGCCCTTTGAGAGCTCTCAAGGCGCCGATCACTCCATTGGCATCGACTTGCGAATGGAGCCTCGTTCATAGGTCGAGGCTCCATTCGCAAGTTGATGCCAATTTTTTCCAACGGAGTGGTTCGTAAGTTGAAATGTTCGTAACTTGGGCCGTTCGTAAGTCGAGGGTTGACTGTATTTTTCTTTTGAGTTCTGAGGAGGCAGGGCCAGATGGATGGAGGTTGCAAATTGGGAGCTCTCTCCCAATTGTAACCACTGATGGAGGTTCTGTAGGCTTGAGATAGCCTAATTAGTTTTCCAGGAGAGGAAAATATATTCCAAAGAAGAGAAGCTGGACGCTGCCTCCCTATCCCAGAACATCAGCATTCTCTTTGGCAGGACTCCATACAGGTCTGTAAAACTGATGTGGTCTAGAAGGCTGGAGGAGAATGGATACACAGTTATATCCCAGATATATAGACACCAGTGTAAGCAAATCTATTTTACTAATGTACAGTGGTGCCTCGCATAGCGAGGTTAATCCGTTCCGGATTAACCTTTGCTATGCGAAAACATCGCTAAACGGGAATTAAAAAGCCATAGAAACGCATTGAACTTTGTTCAATGCGTTCCTATGGCTTTAAAACTCACCGTTAAGCGATGTTTTTCCATAGCGCCGCCATTTTCGCGCCCTCGGTAAGCGAGGGCAGGGCGCGAAAATGCGGCGCGGACCTTCAGGCGGCCATTTTGGAACCGCCGATCAGCTGTTCTCCCCGCTTCGCTCTGCGAAAATCGCTAAGCGAATTGCTTAGCGATCATCGCAAAGCGAAAAAACGCTATAGGGGCCATCGCTGAGCGAACGCTCCAGCGATGGCCCGGACCCCCTCGCTATGCAAATTCATTGCATAGCGAAGCACTCGCTAAGCGAGGCACCACTGTATTTGAGCTGAACACCTGAAAAGCTACTGTGATATATGAAGATAGGTGGGAGTAGTAGGCTGTAAGACTGAACATTGAAAACATTCAGAAGCGGACAGCTGAAGTGGATGGCAGGGAACACAGAAGCTTGTTAAAACAGATTTTAGTCTGATGGACTGCTAAACTATCTCTCTGTAAAATTCCCCCTTAGAGTCCTGCTGGTTACTACTGAATAGTATTGAACTGTTCCACAATATTAATCATTTGGAATGTGCCTACACTCACTTGAAATACTATCTGTGCTGGAAGAAATCAACAAGTCTGGTACAGAGAAGAAAGCAGAAAATGGAGGCTGCTTATAATTAAAGCAACACCCTAGTGGATTATAAAAGCGAATAGATAGGAGTCTAATTTTCTTTCTTCTTGATTTTATTTCTTTTGTTGAGAGTGGTTGGGGGAGGAGTTGAAAAATAGCTCTTTGCATTTATTATCTTAATTTCCCTGTTTTTGAAATATATTTTTGGTGGTGACATTGGAAGAGTTTTTTCTCTTTTTTTCCCCTTAGGAGCTTCTATTCCACAATATCTGATCTTCTCTCCTTCTACTCGAAGTCTGGAAAGTTGCCCAGAATGCTGAACTAGCTGGCTTTGGCCTTTTTCTTTTTTTATTTTCTCAATTCTAGACATTAATAGACTTCCTGGAGTAATATTGACTATAGCTATTATATCTAGGATATATTCTCTCTGTGTTGAAGTGATCAAGGAAAGTTTCCCCTCTTCATTAATAACATTGACTCTTTGTTTGATTTAGTGCATACTGGGTGATCCCCATCTGTTGGCTGATTGATTTGTGTTTGTGTTTGTTGGCTGTTCTTATATCTCTCCGTATGTATACATCCTTAATTTATTAGATTATTTAAATCTACATAAGAAGGGAGAAGGGAAAAAGCAGATACCAGTTTAGAATATTGAAGAACTGTCATATAAAGGTTCTTATAAAAATGGCTGCAAAACTTAAGGTGGAGAAAGTTAAGTCCAGAACCAGAAATTATATCAGTGAGACTGATGCAAGAAACCCAGTCCTCTTTGTTAACAAAAGAAAATTTTGAGAAGCTCATGAGCACCATGTTCAGCCAACAGACAGCCCATTTGATAGGAAATTTGAAGAAATTAAGTTGGATATTTCAGATTTGAAAACTAAAGTGTCATACCTTTCCAAACAGCAGGAGGACATACATTTACAATCGGGGTAAATGAAAGAGGAGGTAACATAGCAAAATCAAGAAATACAGAAGACAGCGAGACCAGCAAGGAAAATGAAGAAGAAAGTAATAGAACTTCAGAGGGACTTAAGAAAAGTAAAAACCCAACAAATCCAATATGAGACATCAACGATTCAGAAGACAGCTAGATCAGCAAAGAAAATGGAGAAGAAAGGAAAAGAATTTTAGAATACTTAAGAAAAGTGGAAATCCGACAAAACCAGTATGAGACATCAACAATTCAAGCCCAGATAGAGAATGCATCATATATTCTGAGAATACAGAATATACTAGTAACTCAAAATGAAGACCTTCCAGAAATCACAACTGACTTAATATCAGATTGGGTGGGTTGTGAAAAGGAGGAAATTAAGGGGAACATAGATGGCCCAGAAGAATTTCCTCATTATCTACCAAAAAAAATCCCTCACAAGATAAGCAAAGAGAAGGAAGGAATTGGAAGACATTGAAATATATCCTCTGGGAAATAAAGTGCCGTGGTATATAAGAAATGAAGAATATATGAAAATAGATAAAGACTACCAGCTATATAATCAGTAATCAGAACAATAATATAATGGTCCAAATTTGATTTTCCCTTTTGCTCACTGTTTATATTTCTTTTTGATATGTAGAAATAGTACTAGATAGAATGTATGGAATTGCTATGGAAAAGATCTACGATTCAAACCCAGATAGAGAATGCATTATATATTCTGAGAATACAGAATATACTAGAAACTCAAAATGAAGACCTCCTAGAAGTTACAACTGACTTATTATCAGATTGGGCGGAATGTGAGAAGGAGGAAATTAAGGGGAACATAGAGAGGGCCAGAATAATTTCCTTATTATTAACCACCCCCAAAAATTATCCCCCACAAGATAAGCAAAAAGAAGGAAGGAATCAGAAGACACTGAACTATATCCCCTGGGAAATAAAAAAGTGCCATGGTACATAAGAAATGAAAGAAAAATATATGAAAATGGATAAAGACAATCAACTATATAATCAATAATCAGAACAGTAATATAACGGTACAAATTTGATTTTCCTTTTTGTTCACTCTTTATATTTCTCTCTGATATGTAGAAATATTACTAGATAGAATGTATAGAATTACTATGGAAAATATTGATCTGTAACGTATCCGTTCAAATCCATCCCTCCAAGGATATCCCCATCCCAGTTGTCCCCTACCTTACCCTACCCTTATAAGAAAAATAAAAATATTTTTTAAAAAGAATATTTTTCTTTTGTTGATCATTCAGTGGAAAGAGAAGGTGATGAAGTTTGAATTACTCTACTCCACTCTCTTCGTGAACACAATCTGTATTAAGATAAATGCATATTTAGTAGAACTGATATCATAGGCAGTGATCATAATTCCAGTGTTCTTCATTGTGGCTCTGTGAATGCACACAAGTGGGTTAAAACAGTGCCTGCGCTGGTCCTCTCGGAATCTTCCAGAGCTTAAGAGAAAAGTAACAAAGTTCAGATTGCCCCTATAGCGCATGCTCCGCCCACCTCATCTCCCAGTTCCAATTTTTCCACCTTGGAGTTGGGACCTCTCGTTTAGAGCTACTGCCTTTCTACCTTTTAATGGATTTTTTCGGCTTGACGCATTTTTTCCTGAGAATTTCGATTGTTCTGTTGCCCCTGACTTTGGACTGTTTGACTACTCTACTGGATTGCAAGTACTTGTTGATTTGGACTGTTGATTGGGATTTCCCGCGCTTTGATCCGCCGCCTCCATGGCACGCGCCAGCCACACTTCCCCTACTTACTTAATTATAGACTTCCCCTTCACTTTATGTCACGCTCAGGGCCATTCAGCTGGTGTTCCTCCTGTTCTCGTAAATTGCCTTTTCAAGATGGATACGATTTATGTCTTTTTTGCCTTGGGGAAAGTCATCAGCTTTGTAAGCACTGTAAAAGCTTTACAAAGGCAGCTCTCAGGGCTTGTCAGCAAAGGCTAAAGTTTATTCTGTGGGACAAAATCCTCTCAGCCTTCTGAGATGGAGTCTGCCCCAACCCCATCAGTTAGGTCTGAGGTGCGTGTTGCTTCTCCACCACTCCTTCGACCTCTGAAGCTACTACTAAAACAATTGAGCAACCTAAGAAGAAACCTGGTCCTAAATAGCCACGGACCTCCACTTCTTCCAGTTCTACCAGCGACCTGAAACAAAAGAAAGCATCAAATAAATCTAAAGAGAAACCAAAAGAACAGCCTTTGCAGATATCCCCGGTTTCGGCATCGGTTCCTTCTCCTATTACAGAGGACTCTTCTCGGGACCAAGAATCCCTCTCAGAGGCAGCAGCTTCATTACCACCTCATCAACAAGATGCTTTGCTGATCGACGTGGGTCAGTCACTTACTGCGAGCCAGCTAGTCCATTCTGTTACTAGCTCGGCGGTTGCCCCTCTTAGCCCTATATCCACCGGGCGGGCGTCATCGACCCCTTTGTCAGAGTCGATTTCCTTGCAAACTGACTCTCCACCTAGAAGGAGATTGGCCAAGAAAAAGCACCTAACTTCTGATCGACGCTGAGACTCTCGACAGAAGTTGGTGGTCTTACCAAAGGAGGCTCGATGCTGTCATAGGCATTCTGAGGATGACTCCGATTACGAGGTTGAGAAAAAGAAGCGCCGTTGACGTCATCAGGATTACTCTGATTCTGATTCAGAGCATGAGGCATCCTGCAAGTGATCTAAGCGTCCATGTTGATGAGACAGGTCAGAATCTACCTCCTCTTCAATGTCGAGCGACTACAAGATCTACCCGTGTCACTTGTGCGAGTCAGAAGGTGAGGCTGAGGAGCCTAATGCCGAGAGAGGCCCGGAAGGAAAAGACCAGAAATTGGGCCTTCTCGGCGGTGGCTCCTCGCCTCTGGAATAACTTACCTCCTGAGATTCGCGCGGCTCCCTCGCTGGGCATGTTTAAGAAACAACTAAAAACGCTGATGTATAAGCAGGCCTTCCCAACAGAAAACTCCTGACAATTTTCTCTATATATCTTTTTTGATTTCTATCTCTGTTAAGCTGTAACGTTTTTAAAATTATATTGTTGCTTTTTTGTTGTAAGCCGCCTAGAGTGGTCTAGTATGACCAGATAGGCGGGATAGAAATAAAATAAAATAAAATAAAATAAATAAATAAATAAATAAATAAATAAATAAATACAAGAGGAAAAAGAAGAGGGCCCATTACACATACTCTTCTTCATCTTCTCCTTCCTGTCCCCCCACTCGGAAACATAGACACCGTAAACACTTCAACGTCGAAGCTTCTAAATCTGCCAAATGCTCTCATAAGACAACTGTTCCCGGCCATCAAGAGAAGGAACAGTCAACACCGAACGGATCACTACTTAACTGGTCAACAGCCTTATCTCACAGAAACGGCTAGGCACAGTGCAAAGCAGTCATCCTGCCCAGCAATTTCTGAACAAGACCAGCCACCTTTTTCAGGCATCTCTGAACAAGAGGATAATGCCCTGTCTCAAGCTTCTCAAGAAATTCTAGGGGGAGCTGATCCATTGGAATCAGATGCAAGTGATAACCATCCTTCCTCCCCCTCTGAGGATTTTCCCTTGTACGTCCAAATAGTGTCTCGCATGGCGAAAACTTTAAAAATGGATGCAGAACAGACACCTGCTCCTACTGAAGATTTAATTTTTGGGGACATCAACCAAGAAGATTCCCCTCCCCTAAGCTTAGCCTGCATTCCAGCTCTTATGGACTTAATTAAAGAGCATTGGGTTCAGCCAGCAAACTCATTGCCTGTATCTCACCGGACAGTCCATGGATCAGACACCACTTTCCTCCTTAAGCATCCTATCCGTAACTTGTTGGTGGTAGAATCGAGCTCTTCAAAGTCTCCTGGCAAGGGACATGTCACCCCTACTAACAGGGAGGGCAGAAACTTAGCGTTTCTGGGGAGAAAAATGTACTCTCTCACTACCTTTGTCCTACGTGTAGTCAACTACCTTGTGGCTATGGGAGCATACCAAAGGCAACTATGGGCTCGAGTCTTGCCTGCTCTAGAAGTTGCTCCAGAAGAAATCAGGCAGTTGTGCCTCAACGCTCACGCAGAAGCCATGACTATCTAAGCATCAGAGGCTTGCTTCCCGCTGCGTAGCAGATGCTGCAGCTAAAACCCTGATTTCCACCATCACATTGCGTAGGCATGCCTGGCTTCAGTCTTCTAACATAATGGAGGACATTAAGACAAGGGTTGAGAATTTATCCTTTGATGCATCAGGCCTATTTAATGAAAAAACAGATGACAACTTAGAAAACCTGCACAAAAGCAAGAAGACAGCTAAGTCTTACACCATACAGCAATAGCCCAGATACTCCAAATTCCAGTGGCGTACTAAATATCCCCAACAAACCTACCAACAGTCAACGTCTCAGCCTTTCCATCTTTTAAGAACCAGAGTCAGACCAGGTCATCTACCTCCGGCTTCAGACAGGCTAGTCAACGTAGACAATCCTATAAACCAACAGGGAAAAAGTCAAAGCAGTACCTTTTACTTACCTGACATCCCATTGCAAGTAAATCATGCAACTCCTCTTTCACCCTTCCTACAATACTGGTCAGCTATCACAAAAGACTCTTGGGTCTTAAGCATTTTACAGTCTGGTTACCGTCTGGAATTTACAGAATTACCTCCTCTAGAACAGGTCAAGCTTACTTCCTTCGATCCTGTTCTAGAAGAAGAGATTCTCACCCTGCTCCAAAAACAAGCCACTCAAAGAGTACCCATTCGAGACTTGGCAAAAGGGTTTTACTCCCGGTACTTTGCAGTACCCAAAAAGGACAGGGGCTTAAGACCCATCCTGGACCTGAGGGATTTAAACACCTACCTTCGTCCATGTCACTTCCAGATGGTTACTCTGGAATCCATCATCCACCTGTTAAAGGAAAGAGACTGGTTTGTTGTGGTAGATCTGAAGGATGCATATTTTCACATCACCATTCACCCAGACCACAGGAAATACCTCAGACTAATTTTTCAAAACATCATTTATCAATGTGTTGCTCTACCTTTTGGACTTTCAACAGCACCACGCACATTCACCAAGTGCATGGCACCTGTGGCAGCTCATCTACGTCTACACGGAATACAGATGTATCCCTACATAGACGATTGGCTGATTGTCTCCCCCACGAGAAAGAGAGCACTCAGATACACCAGTTTCGTCCTCACCACTCTCGAGTCCCTGGGCCTAACAGTCAATTACAAAAAGGCCCATCTAATCCCGTCTCAGGTGGTAGACTACATAGGGGTTAGACTCAATTCAGTCAAGGCTCGCATGTTCCTTCCACCAGAACGCATCAGAAACATTGTCACAGCAGTTTGCAGGTTTCAACCTCATGCAAGAGTCACAGCACATCACACACAACATCTATTGGGACTGATGGCCTCAACAACTTCCACAGTTTCACATGCTCGTCTAAAGATGCATGCTCTTCAGTCATGGCTCCTCACCCTCTTCGACCCCCTACAGGACAGCCCTTGCAAGCTTTTACGTGTCACACCAGAGCTGGCTCAACAATTAAAATGGTGGACATTTCTGCCTCATCTGTCACTCGGCAGACCCTTTTGACCCCTGCGACTAACATGTCAGGTGACAACAGATGCGAGCCCCACAGGTTGGGGTGCACATTGTGGGGAACATCATGTCCATGCTCTATGGTCAAGTCAGGAGTCGGCATTCCACATCAATCATCTAGAGCTTCTGGCTGTGATAAAGGCTTTCAGGACGTTCCTCCCTCTAATACAAGGTCATGGTGTACAGCTCGTCACAGACAATACCACAACCACGTATTACATCAACAAGCAAGGGGGGACAAAGTCTATGTCACTACTTTTCCTAGCAGTTCATCTATGGGAGTGGTGTTGCCAGCATCAGATTTTTCCTGTAGCCATTCATGTGGCCACAACAGAGAACAAACTGACAGACAAATTGAGCCGTCTCCCGGGTCAAGCCCACGAATAGCTGGACAACAAGATATTCCTCACATTATGTCGCAGATGGGGGAGGCTGACTATGGACATGTTTGCATCCATCACAAATAAAAAGTGCATCAAGTATGCCTCTCGAGCGGGTTGGGGCAAGGACTCTTTAGGGGATGCATTCATGATTTGATGGGAGACGGATCTACTTTACCTGTTTCCGCCTATTCCTCTCATCCAAAGGGCATTGATCAGGGCAGACCAAATGAAGACAGAGGCAATTTTCATTGCTCCATGTTGGCCTCACCAACCATGGTTCTCCACTCTGATGAAGATGACGGTGGACAGGATCGACCTCCCGCTTCTTCCACATCTGCTCACCCAGGATGCTGGAAAGATCCTCCACCCAGATCTCGATTCACTCCACCTGACAGCTTGGAGGATATCCCATCGGTCATGGAAGTGATTGAGAAGGCCAGAAAACCTACTACCCTTCTTTACAAGTATAAATGGAGAATTTTTCCAAAATTTACTGATACTCACCATCTACAATCTAATCCTGTATCATTGGCTATTCTTCTTCGATATTTGAGACACTTACTTGATTTCGGTTTGTCCATTTCTACATTGAAGGTGTACATCTCTGCTATTGTTTCCTTTCAGCCTTGAGACTCCGAGTCATCCAGACTGTTCTTTCTCAAAGGTTTATCTAATATGAGACCGCCTGTAAAACATCCTCTGCCACAATGGTCTCTCCAGGTGGTTCTTCACTCACTTACTCGGCAACCATTTGAACCTATGGCATCCTGTGACATCCGTCTCTTGTCATTCAAGACTCTATTTTTGGTTGCCATCACTTCGGCACGCAGAGCAAATGAATTAGCTGCGCTTCACTCTGATCCTCCTTACCTACAGTTTTTTAAGGACAAGGTTATGTTGTACCCTGATGTTTCGTTTCTACCCAAATTTGTATCGGATTTCTATCTGATGTTGCCTACATTGTTCCCGAATCCTACTTCTGATGTTGAGTGCATGCTCCACTCCCTAGATGTGCGAAGAGCGCTATCATATTATGTGGTTCGTACCAAAGAATTTCGTTCAACTGATAGACTGTTCCTCTGCTTTTATGGACAGCACAAAGGTTCTTCTGCCTCTTCTTCCACATTATCTAGATGGTTGGTCTCTACTATAGCTCTTGCCTATGAACTCCAGAACAAACCTCTCCCTGAAGGTCTCAAGGCTCATTCCGCTAGAGCTGTTGCTACATCTACAGCCCTGCTGCAAGAAGTTGACATCCCTGACATCTGCAGAGCAGCAGCCTGGTCCAATGTGTCTACATTCATTACACACTATAGACTGGACCTCCGGGCCAAGAAAGAGACCAACTTTGGGAGAGCAATGTTGACATCCATCCTTCAGTGACAGCCCTCCTTCCAGTAAGTGAGCTTGCTAGTCACCCACTTGTGTGCATTCACAGAGGCTATGATGAATAAAGACAGATTACTTACCTGTAACTATGGTTCTTCAGGTGGACCTCTGTGAATTCACACATCCCGCCCAACCTCCCCACTACCCATCACTGATTAGTTTATATAAGCTCAGGCTATGGTGGCAGAAAATGGAACTGGGAGATGAGGCAGGTGTAGCATGCGCTATAGGGGTAATTTGAACTTTGTTACTTTTCTCTTAAGCTCTGGAAGATTCCGAGAGGACCAGCGCAGGCACTGTTTTAACCCACTTGTGTGAATTCACAGAGGTCCACTTAAAGAACCATGGTTTACAGGTAAGTAACCTGTCTTTCTTATGAGCTGTTGCACTGCAAAAACAGGTATTGTGTGATTCATTTTCTCCCCATGTATTGTTTGCAGATACTTAAACCATTTAAGAAACTTAAAAAATAAAACAAGACTTTAAAATATTATAAAACACTTAAACATACTAGTTATTCTGGTGATAATAAAATTTGAATAATACAAGCAGAATCCAAATTTTAAAAAGCAATAAAAAAGCAATGATAACAGTGCGTTCAGATTTCTTCCAGTTTAATGCCATAAATCCATCTGAATAAAAAAAGTGTTTGCCTGCTGGGGCAGCTAGCTTAGCCACCATTTAATACATTATTATTAGGCGTGGTTAGCAGCCAGCTAAAAAAGCTTTCTGCCTTTTCTCCACCAAACAAACTCCTGATGGTAGTGGAATTGTTGATCTGAAGACATGGGCAAGCTCATATGGAGAATGTGATTTCTAAAATACTGTGTTCCCCTGGTTGGGACTTTGAATTGTGACCAGAAGCCATTTGGTAGCCAGGTAGCCAATAAAGCTCTTGTAATAAGGAAGCAGCATGCTTGCTCTATTCTACTTTACTAAAGAGTCTGGTTGTAGCATTTTGGACCAGCTGGCATTTCCAGGCACTTCCAAAAGGCAAACACATTGGTAGTACATTTTACAAATACCATGTGCTAGGTAGTCCAAATAGGATGTAACAAAATGGTGTGTCTCCATGGCCAATCAAATATTTTCAGAGAAGCCAGAGCTGGCACAACCGTTTTAAGTGTTGAAGTGTTATCCTGGCTGCTGCCACATCTTGGTATCCGGGTTCAAGGCTGAACATAGGAGTATGTCTAAATTGCAAAACTTACTGTGAAATGTGACTCTCACCATACAGATCTATTTTCTCTATTTTCTGATCTGCCTTTCAAATTACAAGAAGAACCTTTTTTGTACTTTTTAATTTATTTCCTATCATCCATTCCATGTTAGACACTGATTTAGAACCAGAAGAGTTCATTGCAAGTTTAATGGAAACTGGAGATTATGTTAGGTGTCATCAGCATACTATAGGCTCCAACACCTGAGCTACAAACAACTTCACATACCCATATATTTGAAATAGTGTAGGAAACAATATTGAACCTCTGATATACATAGCCCAGTGATTACAGTGCTGAATAGCAATTTCCCACTTGCCATTCTAGAAACGATGAGAGCTATCAGAAAATAGAGTATCCAAGTCCTATCCCAGACAAGCGATTCAGGAATGCATTATGGTCAATGGTATCAAAACTGATAAGTGCAGCAAAAACAACAAATGAAACTAGACATTTGTGCTGATCAATAGGTGGCATTCAGCCATTTTCAATGGGGCCCTGACACATTTGAAGGATGCCACAGACTGGAAACAATTCTTCACACAACACCTCCTAAAGTTCGTTGTGTGACTTATACAATCCTGATTTGGCCTACGTTTCTTTTATACTGAATTTATGGCTGTGACCAAAAAAAAGGTTGAGAATAGCTGGATGGTCTATGAAGATGACCAAAGCGCTCTGTTCCACAACTATGCCAAAAGTGAGATTGAAATATTTAGATAATACATTTCCAGATAGAAAGGGATCTAGATAAGCTGTTCTAGCTGAGATGGTGCCACAAATTCTAGCAGTTTGCCCAATAATGTGCAATGTATAATATATTAAATGTAAAATAGGAATATTGAAAGAATGAGTTGAAATGTTATATAATACTGGTGTGTGCTTGGAAATTATCCTTTATGATTGCATTGAGGAAGAGTTTTAAAACAGTGGTCTTACCACTGTCTTTTTTAGACACCTGGCAAAAAACTCTAAGGATGTCTCCTGCTGGCAATAGACTCTTCCTGAATGCAACTCATTATTTTTATGAAGAATGGATTTATATTTTGATCTCTGATCAAATAAGAGTAAAGAACAGGAGTGTTCTGTAAGGTTACCTTGCAAATCCTTGGAATTTTCAAACAAAATCAGTGCAGTTGTCTAAATTACATTCTCAGAAGCATATCAAAACATATGCAAACAATGTGCTTTATGTATGCATATATCTAGGTTAAGTTGATATTCCTGGTTATTACTAGTAAAAAATGCTCATGGGAAACAGGCAATCTACTGTAAAAGTGTCTGTGTCCACCATTTTGGATATGATTCTTCTGTTAGGCACCTGCAGCACCGTTTGAAGCTTTTTGAAACCTTGACTTTCAAATACAAAAGCCTGCCTTAACATAGGAAGTGTTCAAAACGTCTTTGAAATGTGAAACTAAGCTAGCAAAGCTTCAAAGCCAACTGCAGGAACTCTTCTTTTAGGAGTACCAACTCCAAGACGGCTTGTGCAAGCCTCCCGGTGAACATTTTAGTGGTATATTTTCAATCTGAAAATACTTTGAACACTGCCTAGGTTTGGGTAGTCTTTTGTAATTGAAAATGTTTCTGTTTAAGCTTCAAAAGCAGCACTAGGAACTTCCTTGTGGAATACATTTTTGGATTAGTATTCTGTAAGAGTGAAGCTTATTGGCTGTCTGCAAGTTTTTAAGGTTTTAAGCTCAGTTGACAATATAAGAAATTATAATTGTTTAAGTACTGGATTTCTTATAGTTGTTCCAATGGTCTGAAGATTAAAGAAGGCTAATTCTGTGCATTGCAAAGCAAATTGAAAAATACTTCGAATAAATAGATTTTAAATATTTTTATACATAATGGACTCAACACAACCCGTTACATGAAATATATTCCTCTGGTTTGGATTGAGATTTAGTAATATTCCAGACACATTAAATTAAAAAGGCCAGATCCATCATGGCTAATTTAAGTCTCATTTATTTCAGTGGGTTTACTTTAAACATTAGTGAATGTAGCTTGTGCCAAATACAGTACTGCATGAAATAAGAATTGTATGGTCCAGGTCAGCACTGAAACACTGGAAGTCATCTAGTTTTGTTACTCAGTGGCCAGAACCATGGACATTACTGTCAGCTATGTCTTTGACATGCGGAATTCTCTATTATATTTTCCTGTACTGTACTGCCAAAAAGCCAAGACTGACTGTGGAGGGGAAATGTGTTCTCTAAAATTAGCTCATACTTATATTTGTTTTTCCCCCCTCAAAACCAAAAGTGAGAGATTCTTACAACTGTAGGTACAAGTTTGAATTTTATATTCATAAATGCATATACAACTGATTTTTAAATGAAGATTGAATTTATAATGGCTAGCCTCTGAGCAGAGCAAATAGGAAAATAATTTTAAAAGGCAAAGCCCCGTTTTCCTTCTAAATTTCAAGACAGTTATCTTTCTACCATAAAAGGAAATATTCAATCCCTTATTAACTTTTTGTTACTGGGAAGACAAAGGTCTGTGGGAGAGATTGGTCGTGATGCCGTTATGTTTCAGCTTTACATCTATATAACTATTTAATTGACATTATATCACACAGAAAAAAAAGAAAAAGAAAATAAAAACATTGTGGCACCTTATTTCAGTGGGACTGCAGCCTCAGTATATGTTTTATGCTTCATATAATGAGAGTTATATTTGTCTCAAGATTAGAAGAATGTTAGAAAAAAATGAAATGAATCTATAGGATGATATCATTTTGTAGGTACTGATTACTAATTAGCATCATTTAAAGAAAGACACTCTTTACTTCAAGGAGAATATTTAACATTTTGACATGCTGTTTTTCATCTTTTTTTATAGCAAAATTTGCTGAAGAATGAACAAAATCAAGAAGAAACTATCCTTCATTTTCTCCTTGATCTGTCCAGTCAGTGTGGTGTCTTGTTTCCCTGTACTCCAAGTGGGTCATCTTTTGAGTTTACATCCAGTACTTCCCTTCATGGAATTGAAGATGATTCAGCAATGGATGTTCAGTGTATTTGGAATGATGTGAGATTACATCTCCGGCGCTTTTTAGTAAACCAACTGCAGAATCATCAGGAAACAACCACTTGTAGTTTACAACAACAACTGCAATTTAAAACTCGGTGTCTACAACAGCTTTTATTTCTTTATCCTGAGTCAGAGATTCTTGCTAAGTATCAAAAAATGCAGAATAAATTGGTTAGTGAACTTTTGCAGAAATGTGTTCTTGAAAGCAGTGGTGAAACAAATTTTGAAAAGATGGTTCGTGGCTATGAAAGTTCAATTCCTGTCTTGTGTGTAATGATAAAGGAAGACTTGTATATATTAAATGGAATTACTGATCCTTCTTCAGCACTGAAGTTCATTAATGAAACTTATTTTGGTACCATCACTGAAGAATTAACTGTTCTTCTTGAAACTCTCTGTGAGCTTCAGTTTAAAGAAAATGCTTTACATGGTGTTAAGGCAAGCAAGAACACAAAGAAACACAGAGGAATAGCTCATGTTGGGGGTTAGTAAAATTTTATTTTAAGTCTATTTGTTGTCTTAATTATCTTTTATCTAGTCTGGAAACCAATGAAGGAGGTATATGCAGGAATATGAATGCTCTAACACTTAACTGTGTTGGTTCAATTTGGCAAGTATAAGTATATATATGGACAGTAGGTTATTCATAATGACTGAAATCATGTTGCTTAGCTAATGGGCCTACTCTGCTTGTGACTTACTTTAGCATAGTAAGTCTCAGCAAGAGTCGGCTATTTTGAATCAGTGGAATTTATGGAGTAGTTGACACACCAAATTCCTACAGATTCCATGGGTCAACTCTAGTGTGACTTACTTATGTTAAGCAACAGGATGTTCGCCATAGACTATATGCCTGCATTTCCCCAAAACAAGATATGTTTGCCTGCTTGAATATGTGTAGATCACAGGGATCAACACATACTGATTTAATTTTCCCTCCTATTGTGTCAAGAAAGAGATCAGTCCTGTTTTGTTCCCTTTTTATTAATGCACATTTGCTCAGAGTTAGGGTAGGGGTCCCTTCATTAAAATTTTAGTCTAATATTACTGATATTCATGATGGTTTATTACAGTCGCTTTGTTCCTTTGAGCAACTTACAGATGTTTCACACCTTCCATAGCATTGCTGCATCTTGCACAGGGGTCTGCTGTGAAGACTGCTATTTTGACTCCCTATCCACTACCATTTCTGTCATATACTGGTGACAGCATGACTTTGACAAGAAGTAGTATGATGGGGAGAGCAGGCAGAGTGATCAGAACAGAGTGCCTCTTGCATGGTTGTTTAGAAAGCTATTTTCATTGCTGCTTTTCACAGCTTTTCACAGCAGGAATGAGTTTTGCGTTTAGCAATCCATAATTTGTTATACTTTTTCTATGAAATCTTATATTGTAAAGGTTAATCCATTAACTCACATAACATTAGCCCTCCTTTTTACATTCAGGTCAGGCTGTTTAAGCAAAAGGATTTATTTTGAATGCTTTTGCTTTATATTGCAAACATAATGTTCTGACTGAAATATGTCTGTTGAAAAAGCAGTAGAGATGGAATTATGGCTGAACCAAGGAGACATGGATAAACATGTGTAACATTTCAACTTTATTTTTTAAAAAATAATTTTAACCTGGTGATCTCTGACGACTGTCCTCTCTTACAACAAAATGAAATAATTTTGCCTCTGTCCTCCAGGCTTCTTCATCTATGTTCCACATGTTTCAGCTATATTCCACTTTGCATTTTAAGTCCATTTAATATCCAAATACTGTACTCTACAAAAACTCAAAGTCTTCAATGCATGCTTGCCACCATCAGTGCAGACTGCCTACTCCTTCACTCTCACCACTCATCACCATTTGAGTAAATGGGTATTTGTCGTGCTGATGGAAATTGCATAGTATATGTGAAAGTCAAAGCAAAAAATGTACTAAGAGGAAAATTGTAAAGCATAGGAGGGGTCAAGGCAGATGAATTATGAGCAAAGCTGCTGTGAATCAGAGGAAGTAGAAGTGAACAGAGTCACCAAACTAGTGCCAAGACAAGGAAAACTGACAAAACCATGGCAGGAAGAGAGAAGGGGATGGGTTTCCTGTAATGGTACCATCAGTTGTATGGAGAAGGCAATTACCTGCAGTTCCCCACCCCTGCCTAAGAGGAGTCTTGTGTGGCAAAGTTTAGGGCTCACAGAGTAGAGAAGAAGTTTCAGGAGAAGGAAAAGAGGAAACCACTAATCCTTTATATAATGATAAAAAGATCAGGTTTGGGGCTGGCTGCCATTCAGACATGTCTGTTTTATTACTATGTAACAGGTGGGAAAAGCAGGCTTCTGGTCATTTATTGTTGAGGGTTTTTTTTACCCTAAGTATCCACCAATTCTTCCTTCCAGTTGACTAAACTATTAAGGGGTGAATCAAACCAATTTTCCCCTTCCTGCCCTCCTGTCTTCACCTATGCTGACACTCTTAATGTTCTGAACATCCTCACAAGTTCTTGAAATGCTGTTTGGGGATTTAAATTATTTTTGTTTGATGCACATTCCAGGTATTTTGAGATAGTAATTCTAATGTATTTGATTTAGTTCAGGACATTCTATTTGGACTCTGGATTAAAGGTGCAAAAGCTTTTTGTTTACTAGGGAAATGGTGTTAGCACTATTTTAATAGATCCTATTGTAGGAAAAATAAAACAGTAAGCAACACAGTGCTAGAACTTTGTGCATGGATGCCCACTTACTGAACAATTAAGAAAGCTACTATATACTGTAGCATAATATTCAGAGCAATATTATGTCATAATATGTTTTATTTTCTATAGTTATTGAGTTGCAATAATCAACTGATATGATTGTGATTTTGCAGTATCTTTGTTTTACTAGTCTCTCCCTTCCCTGATTAATATTAGCAAAAATGCCTTGATAGATTACAGGCAACAAGGCTGTAGCTTCCTAGCTCTGCATGTACATATACACTCACAGTTTCCCATTGCAATTTGAAAACTGTAGTGTGATACACAATTTTATTCTGCATGAATAATATTAGCAGCATCAGATCAGTAGAAACCATCTCCCCTATTCTTTCCTGCTTGTAAGAAAAGAATTCACTAAAGTTATAAATTTATATATGCTAAAGAATCCATAAAGACATATCTCATTATAATCTGAAAACACAGCTGACAGAAGGACCTAGGGAAAAGTACAGAAAGGAAATTAAAACAAGGAGTAATTCATTTCCATATTTAAAAATAATGTGTCACTTGACCCAACAGTTTCAGTGTTACAGTCTTAAGCTTAATTAGCTGCACCATGATCACTTATGAACAAAATACAGGTTTGAATTGGTTTACTTTGAACTGATGGGGGAAGAGAACACTTAGCACCAAATATATGAGTGAAAAATAGAGAAACCTCAGAAGTTTTTAGGGGGAAAATTATTGCTTTATTTGCTGCAAGTGTAACTCATTCTCAACTCTGATTAGGTTATCTTGAAAAAAAACAAACCCCAAACTATCTACCGCACCACCTCAAAATAACCCTATCCTTCATTAGTTTTCCTTTAAATGAATCAAATACCCCTGTAGAACACTGATATAATTACCTTTTAGGCAGTTAATTTTTTTTCTACGAAACACAGGTTTCTTCCCTACTTTCAGCTCAGTGATATTAGCTGGTTGAGTGAAGATAATGGGACAGAAAAGTATTATAATTGGGAAATATAGAAATTATAATTGAGAAATACAGATTATGCTACAGTTTTCTGTAGCTATTTTTGTTTAATTTGCAGTTCCTAGAATTTCAACTGGGGGAAAAATTAAGATTAGTTTTCCTAGAAAGAATATGAAGTGACAGATCATACCTGATGGTGCTGAATTTGTTGCTCTCCTTTTATTTTGAAAGCAGTGGAACTAAAAAGTACATTTGCAGGGTGGCTCAGCAAAACCTCATTGGTACCTTAGTGTGGACATACTATTTAACAGACTTTCTGTTGATGTTATTAGTGATATGTACTATACATTCTTTCACATTCCTGATGGTGGCTGTTTCCCTGAGAAAAGTATAGTAAGGCATTTGGGTTTGCATGTACTGTATGTGAGGCAGGAAAATGCCTAAAATGGCAGTTTGCAGTGGGATGGCCATTGGTTTTGGGATTGTCACTTGGAAGCTGGTAAGGCCACAACAGTCCTTTCATGTTATGTTTTTATATGCTGTTAGTGGCTCCATTCACACAAGAGGGCAGTAAGCCACCCCGAGTAGACACTCTAGGGGGGCAGGGTAGAAATCAAATAAATAAATAAAGAAATAGATAGATAGATAGATAGATAGATAGATAGATAGATAGATAGATAGATAGATAGATAGATAGATAGATAGATAGATAGATAGATAGATAGATAGATAGATAGATAGATAGATAGATAAAAATAAAATTAAATATCTCAAGTCAAATGTATGGTATGGTGTCAAAAATAAAGCAACTGCTTGCAAATACATGGATAAAATTTAACATTAGATGGACACTTAAAGGCTACATAGATCTATTGATAAATCTTTAGAAGTGTTAATTTTAAAGAATTGCAACGTAATTTAAGATTGGTTTCCAGGTAACCATTCATGCTAACAGAAAGTCTTCCAACAATAAGCAGGGGGGTAAAGAATTTGCTGTATGCCCTCAAAATCTGCTCCGGGGATTGGAGGACCCTCTGGCATACATTGGGGCTGCAGATGTAGTGGAATGTTGCATGGCATGATGTGCAGCCTTGTGACCTTTGATTGTAACCTATGCTTCTAAGGTTATGTTTGTTAACTTTGTGAAATAAACAGTATATTCAAAGATGGTAAAGATATATTATGCACTTTAAATATCCACATTTCACATTTGAATCTTGCTAAAGCACATTTGAATCTTGCTAAAGCAGGAATTCCATGTCTGTGATTTGATTTCTTATGCATATTTCACAAACAAAAGGGCAATTTAAATTTTAGTCTTTTTTTCCCCCAGAATATTTCCAATTAGAAAACACTAATTATTTTCCTCTCAAAGCTTCCTTTGCAAACCTGGGTGTTCTTCCTAAGGGTGAAAAGAACATTTAACTCACTATGCCCCCTAATTATTGCCTTCTCCACCCAAGTCTAAAAGATGAAAGTGATTTACCCTTCAATCCGATTTCTCCTGAGCGGTCAGAGGTCAGTCTGAGATTTATATATTAGAGTACTCTCTTTAATAAAAAAAGAGAGTGACAAAGAAGTTGAGAGGGAATTATTAAGTTGGTTTTTCTTAGGAACATACAGTAGTGTGTAAAGGAAACCACAGAGGGCTATGAAAGGCAAAAGAAGAAGGACTTCTAAAAGGTTTCCTGAAGAGGTTCCTAAGGTTCCTACAGTATTGTTTGACAAGAAAATTGTTACATGACTCTTTACATGATTCTTTTCAACACACATCAGCTGTCTCCTGAGTAGAACTTAATTAGGTGCTCCTTGCTGAGATACTATTAAGCTGTGGAGCATTTTGTGTACCTTCATTAATAAAAGGATTGGTTAGCTTTAGGATTTTGTTAAAGGGATAGTTTGTTTTATATATAGTGCAGGTTTTATTGGTATCTGTGAGGATATGATATTCAAAATTTAAACATTACTTTCTCACATGCTAAATTATATATAATTAATATATAGTTAATAATTGGCTTGATCAACCTAACCTTTCATGATATTCAGCATATGTTACTTACTGTTTCTCACACTGATCTAGATGTGAACATTTAAAAATAACATAATTATTTGAAATATTGACATTTTCACAAGCATCTTTGAATATCAGTAATTTTGTTCAGTATACTGTATTTACTGTAACTTTGTCTTTGTCCTGAAACATTCTCTCTGTGCATGTTGTTTTGTCTTTCATGTTTACCCACTTTTTGAAAGGTCTTTGAAAACTGGTTTTAGAAACAGAATAATATTGATCCTATATGTCAGTTTGGGCATTGTGGAATATAGTTTTTGTTACCACAGATTTTGGGATACTGCCTCTAAATTCAGAAATTATGTATCATTAAGCAGGAATCATGCAGTTATAACTCAGGGTATTGGCAGTTTGCAAATGTCCTACTGCTAGGGGATTTCCATTTTCTTTAAATGTTGTAGCCATAGCATCTGGATCATTTGTAGTATAGGGATATAAATAAACAAATAAGTAAATAAATAGGGGAATTCATACTGGAGATATGAAAAGAGAGAAAGAGAAGAAAAAGAAGTTTGACTTCTCCTTCATCGGGATACTTAATCTGGGCAACTTTCGGCCTTTCAGATGATGTGGGCAATGTCAGGTCTTTTCATCTGGAAGGCGACATTTTGCTCACATCTGTTTTGAACATTGGTCTAAGTGGCAAATTGTATTCTAGCATGAATGTGAAGACAATGATATTCACTGGGGTTTGATGTTCAATTTTATTTTCAATGTGATTAATAATAAGTGCCACAGAACTCACTTCCTTATCCTACCTGACACATTTTCCTAGAATTAGAGTGGGGGAAAGGAGGCGGTAACATTGTTCCTGACTTCTGGATATCAAATCTGTTTTGTACGTATAGGTATCAAGATATTATGATATCAAGTAATGGTATTTCTTTGTTATCTCACATAGAAGAATTACCAACCTAGTAATAAATGTGATTGGGCTCCTGCTTCCTCCTCTTTCTTGTTTTTAAGTATCCACAGTTGGAGAGCCCTATTATTAGTGGCAAGAGCAGCCTGCATTCCTGAGGAAATATGAGTTAAACCATTTTTTTAAAAAATCTGTTATTGATTGGGATACATTGATATCTGCATTTCACATGTCCTGTTGATTTTTAAAAGTGTAGTCACACTTTGGCCAGAATCCTTTTACTGACTTTCATGTGCATAGGGAAGGTTGCATTAAGTCTTCACTCATTAATGGAAGCTAATTGCATTCCTGGGCACAGAACACAATTAGCACCTACTGAATGAACAGCAATCTGCCCCCATATTTGATCTCTTTTACACAAGTGTAAGTCAACAATAGAATTCTGATCATTGCATCTATAATTTTGTTAAGCCTGTTCCACATTTCACATCAAAATGCAGAATTAATATAAATATGACTAAAAGGTATGGTTTCCATTCATGCCAATATTACTGTATAATTTTACAGATGTTCTGTGCCTGTCAATTTACTTTTATATTGTGATATGGTATCTGAATGATAGTGAAGGATTCTAGAAGGCAGTTTACATTTTTTCTCATTAGCCTTTTTTGAAAAGCATGCACTGGGGTTTTTTTTACATATTTTCTTTGAAAAGCAGGCCCATGTTACATTGGTATCTACTTTTGAAATATTCCTCAGCTTCAAAAGTGGTTTGCCATGTGGCATGGCAGCTGCTGTGCAAGAAACACATGCTCAAGGCTCCCTTGAGTGTGTGGAACTAATTGTACTGTTCTTTGGATCTCAGCCCATATTTTCACTGAGCTGGATTGAGTTTATGGAACATGGCTAGCGTTTCTTTTTGTAGAGGCGTATGTACTATATGCTTTGGACTCTCCACAGGTCATAGCAATAACTATGAATTACAGAATCTGCTGAATTTTTGTATGCTTTCTGTGGTTAGAGAGCTTAAAATTCCTTCTCACAACCTTTTGTCATTGATAAGGTAAAGAAGCATTGGATACAATGATACATTTATTGCAAGTAATAAAATAGTGTTTTGTTCTGAGAGCAAATTAAATATTAATGTAAACTGCAAAACTGAGAATGATTACATGCTTGGCTTCATTATATTTCTTTAAAATGTATGTTTGTATCACTAGGTTTTAAAATAAATAAAAACAGGTGAAAAACAAACTGGTGTTTAAAAAAACGTAAACATTTTGATAATGGTGTGCATCCATGTGGTTTTCCCTGGTGCACTGACAATTCTCTATGATTCTGTCATTTTCAATCAGCAGAGAGTACATGTGATCAGTATATTTGATAAACTTGTCAATGCCTTTTTAAAGCAGGATTTCCCCATTTATTTATTCACCACCACCCCTTCGTCATTTCAAGTATAATCTTGATAAGACAGAGATATGTCATTGGCAGCTGTGTATACCTAGCTCTGGCTACAACTAATTTGTGCAGGAAAAAATTAAATCAGGAGGTAAATTATTTCATGATTGCTCATTCCCAACAGAGTTGGGCATCATTCTGAAGAAAATATCAAATAATTGGTTTCAGGCTGTGTCAGACACATGCAATTCCCTTTGCTAATGGCTGTGCAAGGTAGCACTAGGCCTCAGGGGTCACAAAAGAACTGGAAATAGCTTACTGCCAGGCATGGCAATAGAGAGACAGTGCACATAGGAAATGAAGTGGCAATAAGTGCAGTCCATGGGGAAATGTGCTTCACTTGGAGTTTAATATATTGGCTCAGACTCTGGCAGTAAGCCATGCAACAATTGTTTACCTTTTTGTCAGCATCTGCATCTGTTCTGTTTTGTAAATGGCACTTAAATCTCAGCTCGTAAATGCTGGAATCAATAACAACTGTTAAGGGATTTCCTTTCTTTTTTCATATTTTATAACAAATGCAATCTACGAACGCTGTTTGCTTTAGATTAACAGGGAACAGACATTAACAAGGTCAAAGGGATTTGCTTGGGTACTTTTTATAGCTTTCTGAGTGTGGAGTACAGTCATTGTATTTATATTATTTGGATGTGTCTTGTTACCTAGTCAAACCTAACTGTTTAGAAAAATGCTAGTGGATAATAAAGAGATTTTAGATTAATTTTCTTAAATCCGATGTATGGAAAAATGCAGCTCCTTTTTCTAACACTTCAGGTTAGAACACTTGCAGTTATTATACAAAACCCTTACATGGCATTTCAGAGGCTTAGGGTATTAATCTGCAATCCTGCAAACAATATGTGTGAATCCCAATGAAGTCAGTTGTTTAGCAAAACTTTTTTTAAGCTTGTATTTTTACACTGTTAAAAGTTTTTTGTTACAACATGAGGAAAGGCTGGTCATGACTAGGACTTACAAAATGGATATAGCATTACAGCAGGAATGTGGAGAGGTAGTAGACCTTTTCTTGTTTGGTTAATAAGGACCAGGCTGATGGTCGTGGTTGACACACATTAAAGGTGACTACTAATGGCATTACTAAAAAATTAGTACAATTAAGAGTACAGAAACATATATTTTGAGATATTCACGCTTGCTGTGCTCACTAGATATCAATCAATTGCTCATAATTATGTTGGTGTCAAATGTTAGCTACGTACATGCTGAGAGCATTATGATTGTCTGAATGTAATCTGAATGACTTTTGAATAATCTTTGAGTAGGACTGAAGGAAGGAAAAGCCTTTCATTGCTTTCCTGCTTTTAAATTGAAAAGCAATTTGTCTATTTTTAATGGGTGCGATAGAGGTGTGTAGGGAAAGATAGAAGTTTACACACATGTAAAATTCTTTACTTAAATCCTGGCATTGGTCTTTTTTCTCCAGTCTAGTTCTTTCCCTTTCTGTCCAACCTTCATTATTTCTTTGACACGAGTCTTATTTTGGAGCTCAGTGTACTCTGTAAGAATCTTGTGTTATTTTGTCCTTCTGTCAGCTTAACAACTTTCACAGTGACAAGTATTGCTTTGATTTGTAATTTATTTATATTTTAATTAACAGCCAGCAGTTATATGAGTTTCCTACTGATCTTTCCCATTCATGGTGCTGATCAAGTTCCATGCATTCTTAAGTTCAGCAGTGCGGTAATTTCAGATGCATTCTAGTTTATCATGTCCTGAACAAAATATATAGCCTTGTTACTGAACTCCAAAATGTTAAAATAAATATAGAAAGTTATGAGTGACCACAGGAACAATACGGCATATCGAGCAGGTCCACATAATCATAATGGCTATGTTCATGTGACATGCTAAACTGTAATTTAGAGCAGGAAGTCCCAGATCTGACTGTAGATGTTACTAGTAATCCTAGAATTGTAGAGCTGGAACTGATTTTATGGATCATTGAGTCCGACCCCTATCAAGGAGACACAGTGGGGAATCAAATGCCCAACCTCTGGATTTGTTGCCAGATACCTAAACCACTGAGCTCTCTAGCAGTTGTTGGACTACAACTGTCAACATTGGCAATTGCAGTACTGGGATTTGAAGTTTGGGAATAAGTACAGTAGTTCAGTTTGATGTGCTCTGATTCAAATAGACCCACTGGAGCTTCCCTCTCTTACCCCAATGTTGAGAGAAGTAGTTCAGAATCTTTCACTTTCAGCTCTCTGTGTCTAGCAAACTATGGTTAGTTTCAACAAGCCAGTTTTTGAAACCACTCGCTAAAGTTCATTAGATTTTGGCTAGGTTTTGCCTAACTATAATTACTATTAACTATAATTTGTTTTTTTTTAAAAAAATTTTTATTTATATCCCGCCTATCTGGTCGGGTCAGGACCACTCTAGGCCGCTAACAACAAAAATACTACTACAATAAAATTAATATATAAACATTACACAAAGTGAAAGGAACGATAAGAGAGGGAAAGGGTGTCAGGAGCGTCAGGAATTATCTGATGGAAAGGCCTGCCTAAACAGCCATGTTTTTAATTGATTCTTAAAGATACCCAGCGAGGGGGCCACGCGAATCTCAGGAGGTAAGTTGTTCCAGAGGCGAGGAGCCACCGCCGAGAAGGCGCAATTTCTTGTCTTTTCCTTCCGGGCCTCCCTCGGCATTAGGCTCCTCAGCCTCACCTCCTGGCTCGCACGAGTGATACGGGTAGATCTTTCTACAGAATATGTAAAAACTGCAGTTAAATCAAGGAAAACGTTACTAAATTCCTGACAGCATAAGATGAAAATACAAAAAGGATAATGTGTGTTAACTGTTCTCATCTTGCCAGCTGTTTTATGAGGAACAGGCACACAGATCTACAGTGGTGGTTTTATCTTGGCTGAGGCCCCACCCCACCTCTGGAAGGGTAAATTGTATGGTTTGTTTATTCACTCAGCCTATGAAGACCACATTGGCAAATCACCTCCTGCTCAGTGATATTCATTCTAACTGCCTTCTTGCATAAGGAGGTCAGACAAGAGGCAGTGCTGAGGAGCTTCCAAATGCTGGTGGCTGGTTGAAACTGTTCCAGCAGAGGTAGCAGCAATAGCATCTATCTTTGTGGGGCTGCAATGCATACACAGTTATATAGATAGTTGTCTATCAGAGAAGAGGTGAATTAAATTTTGAGATTGGCAGAGATTATCCATAAGTCCCAGTGCATCAGACAAATGACTGGCTCAGTATTTAGGGAGATGATGGCATTCTACCATGACCTGCTGAACTTACTGTTTTGGAAGCTATTATACCACTTATCATCTGCTGTTGTCACTTATATAGTAGAACATCTTGTCATAGCTACCAATAGATTGGTGGATTAGCTCAGTGGGACATCTTTCAAGGAGGCAGAGTGGGAACTCAATCCCTCAACCTGCTAGAAAGTGAATTGCAACCTACAAAAGCTCAGCTAAAAACTGTGTTAGTTTCAAGGACCATAATACTTTTGTTTTTATTTGTACTTTGTTTTTGCTTTGTTGTTGCTGAAAGTGGACATCGTCTTGTCCACACTAATCCAAAAGGCCTTAGTTTGCGGATATGATGAAAATTTCAGTGCCACTCTTTGGAACATGCTAGTAAGCAAAGATGTTCTGTAACTGGAGCTTATGCCTCATCTTTATCCAGAGTCATTCAGGTTAACCACATGAAGACTCTAAGGTTGAGTTTTCTGAGGATGTTTTACAGAACTTGTATTCATCTATGAGAGCTTCTTTCAATGAAGTATATGGTGCTTTATGGAAATGTTATCTTAGGTGGTCCAAAGCCACAGTCAGTGAACATACTGAATAACATACATGTCTCTCAGGAAGTTCTTTCAAAGACTTAAAACACTAGCATTCATATATGATGCCCCTTCCTAGGTTATCCAAAGATATATCGTCCTGGGTTATTTAAAAAGAGAGTCCTTCCTGGCTTTGTAGGATGGAACTTCAAAGCAGTATTTTTTAGTGGTTTCAGTCCTTCTGTTTAATAATATGATGGATTAAATTATCATTTAATATTTATAATGTATAATATTTTAATTGTTCTCTACTGTACAATTAAATTATATTGTAAGGTCCTAGTTTTGGGCATAAAGACAGGATAGAAATCAAGGAACACCTTTTTGATTTACTGAAGTTACTCTTTTTAGCACAAAGCATTTCTACATTAACAGTAATGATAAGGAGCTTCTCTACTGAAGTGTCATATAATTATTTGGATGAAAAGCACAATAGCTGTAAATGAATGGATGAATGAATGGATGAATGAATGTTTCTTCACATAAAACTGAAGAAACATTGTAAAAATGTTTACAAATGTAGCACAGTTTCATAAACATTTGGTTTTAATACATGCTCACCCTCGAAAGCCTATTTCTTAATTTGGTTTAATTTAGAAAGCAATGAGAACAAAACAAAACAACCTCATTGCAAAGCACTGCTTGTCCATTGTCCTCTTGTATTACATAACTTGACTATTAGATTGGTTAAATAATTCATAATACGCTTGATCAGAATTCACTAGCAAAGAAAGAAAATGAAATGATCATATGTAGGAATTAGAATGAGTTCTGAACAGAGAGTTTTATAAAGAAAGCCATTGTAACCACTCTAAAAATATTACTAGGCTGTAGGACTGATCCAAGTGGAACATATTTTTCTGTCCATCCAGATGATGTAGGGCTTAAACTAGTACAAACTGTAACAAAATCTCTTTCCCCTCTGCTTTTTAAAACCACCTTCTGTTTGTTTGTTTGTTTCTTTCTTTCTTTTATTTATTCAATAATGGTGGAATTAAGGCAGCAAGATCCTTTTAATATCCAGCAGGCAAGATCCTGAAGGATTATAACTTATAAGAAGTTCCTTCTAGCTTTTTGAAAAGTTTTGATCCATTTCTTAAAAGATATGCTGATTTCTTAAGAGGGATGAGAAATTAGGAGAATGTTGAAAGAAATTCAGTAAGATCTGACTTAAGTAGCACCAACTAGTACAAAGTGGGGAAAAACAAATGCCCCTTCTAGATAAGCCCTCTAGTGCTAAAATTAAAAGTACCAATAGGAATGGTGCAGCATCAAGAAGGAAGTCTGGGACAGATCTCATGGAACCTAGGAAAGTTTGAACCTAGCAAGCAAATCTATATAAATAAAGCACGAGGAGCATTACTTTAGAGATAGCATTCAACCTCAGGAGGCAGAAAAACTATAGGTTGAAATCTGCATAAAGGGAAATATTGGACAACCAGATGACGGGGAACACAGAGGAAAATTGGCAAGATAGCATAATGGAAACTACGTATCATAATACTTCTGTGTAACCCTTATTTTGCAGTTTGTGTGGCTAAGCATAAGGGGCATCAGCATACAGTTCAGAAACAATCATGCTGAAATCTGTGTTTGAACCTGAGAGGGAGCCTGCATTTAGACTTTTTTTGTTATGTTTTCAGGAAACCTAAATCCCAGAGAGCAGTGGCGAATTTTGTTTGTTTTAGTAGCTTTTAGTCACTTGATTGTAAGAATAAAGTATAGTTCAATTTGATTTCTCTTAAAATTTCTGTTTTAGAATTTGTAATTCTGCTTTTCTTTGCTCATGAACACTCATAGAGACTATCAGAATATAAATGCTTGACTTGGGGATGGGGAGTGGAGAAACATAGTGTCATACTAGATGATACCACTATATGAAGAATTTATTTTTTAATGATGACCCAGACTTCAGTCCCAGAACCTATTGCCCTAGTTGCTTCTTATAGCTGCTGGACCCTGAATCTCATATGAGCGAAATATTAAGCTGGACCCAGAAAGTGGTAGCCGATGTGACTTTAAAAAGCCAAAGTGTGATCTTAGTGATCTGTCTGTTAAGAAGAAAACCCCCACCTTTAGCCACTTCTGAGCTATTTTCAAGGATGACTACCCAGAGAATGCACTTTAGCAATTGTTTCTTAAGGTTGCATAGTAATGGATTATAGTTGCAGATCTCAGACCTACAGAAGAGATCAGATGTTGCTTGTCAAATGTTAACAAAAGGCACTACTCACTACAGCCATCATCTAAGCCTCCAGGAGCACTTACAGGTTACAGATTGGATTCTTAATGGAAATGTTAGAATAGACAACCCCTTTCACTAGATAACAGCCACCCACTGTCATGATCTCTGTCTTATTTACAAGCAGGCTCAAGCTACTTGGATTTATTTCAGACTAACAAGGATCCCAAATTCTCATGTGAGACAGCCCCTTTTTCTGTATTTTTTAAATATTAAAAAGTTCTCTTGAGTTTATTTGATAATGCACATTGAAAATGGACGTTTAGACAATCCATTTCAATGGCTTTATAGACAGCTAGATGTTGAAGAGTGTCAGTGACAAGATGCATTGTTGCTGCACATTGTGATAGTTCTCATGGAGAAGCGCTCAAAACTGCTTTGAGCACTTATCTTCAGGAAAGATTTCAATTTTTAAAGAGAGTACCGATGTTAGTGTATTGCAGCAAAGAAACAGAATCTTGTAGCACCTTAAAAGACTAACAAGTCTTTAAAGCATAATTATGTGCTATCATGTCAGTTCTGAGTTATGGTGACCCTTTTTCAGAGTTTTCCAGGTAGAGAATAAGTAGTTTACCATTCCTTTCTTCTGGGAGCACCCTAGGACTCTGCAGCGTGCCCAAAGCCACACAGGCTGGGCTGTTCTGGAATGCACAGTGGGATATGAAACTCCCAACCTCTGGCTCTGCAGCCAGATACCTAAACCACTGAGCTATCCAGCCAGCTGCACTTTAAAAATGGCATCTTAAATACTAAGGAAGTTGCCCACAGAATGTTATGCTAAATATAATGTGTTAGTCCCTAAGAACTGTTTTGTTTTGTTGGATCACTTTAAGATCCCCCTTCACAGTCATCAAAATAGGTTTAAATCTTATCTACAATGACCTACAATTACTGCTTATCTTCTCTGCATAGATATATCTTAAATTAATATTGATGTAACATATTTAATGTATATAGTGAACTTCTGTGTATTGGATCTAGTGCAATATATTATACAAAACTAATTTCTTTTGCTTCTTTTTTCAGTTGCTCAGGAATTTTCTAGAAAAGGGAGAAACTTCTGTTTAACACTACATCAACTCAGATGCCTTTCCCAATTTATAAACCTTTTTTTGTTGATGGAAGAAAAGGTTGAAGAACTGTCTTCAGAAATGCTGTTATTACCAAGTTTTTCTGAGGACAAAAATGTTCAAGGTAATATACATTTTTACTTACCGTATTTTTCCTTTGAAAGAATTGTAGAAGTACAGTAGATTGAATAATTGGGACAGGAAAATAGCACACCTCTTTATCACTCACATGACATCACCTTATTTCTGGTCTATATCTTTGATTATTTTTTTCTCAGTCAAGTCTACCATTTTTCTCCATTATGAATAAAATTATATTTCATAATGAATAAACTTATGATGAGCATGAACCTAAACTATTCGTAGAATATAATAGTTATAAACCTACATATACTGTGTGATGGAAGACTTAAAAATGAACTAAATTTTAACTAAATGTCTTGCCATGTGGGAAGATGAGCCTGAACTCAGTGTGGTGGTAGTGTACATCTGCTGGTGCAGTGAGGCCTTCTTTCACTTTCCTCTGCCTAGCGCTTCTCTGTGCTATTTCAAAGGCTGTCCCCAGGTGTTCTGGTCCTCTGGCTCAGGCTTTGAAAATGTACAGGCAGTCCTGTTCTGCTGATGGAAGCCATTTTGTCAGTGGAACATTCTCATTTGAATCCTCCCCCTAAGTTGAAAGGGTGTTTTAGAAAGCCGCAATCCATATTGGTTGGAGAAAAACAGCAACCTTCTGTTAATGATTAAATGGTTAAAGTCTTTTGTGACCCTTCTTTAAAATGTGGGGCTAATGCAGAGACACAGTACTAGAGATCCTGGATAAGGCTACCATATTTCTGTTCAAGGAATTTCATAGTTACTAAATCATAGCAAAAAAATAAAGGCTAGTGCATCAATTGGTTGGATTTTCTCAGCATCACATTAATTGAAGCACTGTGCCAGTTTCCTCCTGTGAAAAGGCTCGATTAACTCTGTGCTGAAGATGTGCTAGTTAGTTACAGAAATGTGGTAGAAAGTGTGCACTAGAAAAAGAAGTTTATATGGCGATTTTAAGCTTGTTGTTCTGAACATTGTAGATATCCATCAAAAATAAAGTACTTAGAAAGTTCTTTATATTTTATTTTATTTTTGCCATGTGTGGCATCAGAGTTTTAGCTAAACCAGGAGGTTTCTTGGCCATCATTTTTCCCTCTAGACCCAGCAATGACAAAGAGCAATGGCTGCATAAATTGGATGTAAGAAGAACACTTAGGGTTTATCTCAGAAAAATCAAAGATTTTAGATCTTCTGACAGATTGTTTGTACTCTTAGGGGGTCTTAAGAGGGGTCAAATGGCTTCTAAGAGTTCCTTAGCTAGATGGTTAAGGAACTGTATTAGGGAGGCGTATGTAGTTAAGGGTAAAGTGGCTCCCAGGGTTTGTAAAGCTCATTACACTAGGACTATAGCTGCTGCTTGGGCGGAGAGGTCGAAGGCTTCCACATTGGAAATTTGCAAGGTGGCCACCTGGGCTTTTCTTCATATGTTTTCATAGTATTATCACTTGGATGTAGTCTCTTCTGCAGATTCTGCTTTTGGTAGGAGGTTGCTTGTGAACCAAAAAAAGAAGAAGAAAAAGGAACTGGGAAGAAAAGAGAGGTACATAGTTCACACTACTTCTAGCTGCCATGAAGACAAGTCCTTTGCAGTCTGCACAATGGAAGCCTATGAAGGCCAATTTAGGTGGTTGCTTAAATAGAAGTTACAGCTCAACGAAGTACTGCCCACTGATGCTGTCTGATTGTAATCTCATGGCAGATAATAGCACCAAGGGACACAGTAGAAAAAAGTGAACACTATCAAAAATATATACATGGCAGGCATACTGAATCAACTTAACCTTTTTTGTAGTTCAGTTTGAATTATCTGGAATTTAATCCATTGCAGCTCTATTCCTATAAGACACTGCTGCATTTAGAAGAGCAGTACTTTCAAACATATTATATTCAAATTCACTGTGCTGATTTTCATTCTTCCTATAATTTTTTTATGCCCAGAAATTTAAGTACTCCCCACTAAGGGCTGTGAAGTACTGAACTTTTAACAAAACTTGTAACAAAATGAGTGGTTAATATTTGCAACCTGGACAAGCTGAGAAGCGTCTTCAGTTACATGGACATGGACATGATTGGCTGGATAAATATGATAAATGTTTACGATAATGTCAAAAATAATTTAATTTTTTAAAATAAAACTGAATATGTTCCTCACCTGGTTTATACTTCCATAAATGAAGTACCACTAGGGTAAGCCTCTTAAATTTTGCCATTTTCATAAAAAATCTGGGACTTCTGTTGAGGAAGGAGGCCTGTAGTCTGATTTCCTATGTCTCCCCCCTGCCCCTCCGCCCGAAGGATTATCAGAAGATTGAAGGATATATGTGTGGTAAATTAGTTTGTCTGGTAATGTTGAAAAGAATTAACCTTTTCTTCCCAATGTCCTGTCTATTCCTGCTGTTCTGTTCTCCTTGATTTTCACAGTCGTTTGATTAGTGGAATGCTCAAACATACCTAGTACAATCATTATCACAGGAGATGTTATCTTTTGAAGGAACCTGGAACGTTCAGCAGCAGCCATGGATAAAGCAGAACATCCTTATTTAGAATGAAAAATATTTGGCCAAATTATGTTCTCCTTCTGCCTTTCTGGTGTGCTATTCTCTTCTCTGGTGTTTCAGAAGTCTCTTGTTGAGATTTTCAAAAACATCTAACACACTTTTCATCTTCCTTTCACCTTTTCCCCCCCATTTCAGCAAGAAAGGTGAACTTTAGACAGATCTGATAATGAGTGCCAAGAAAAGCTTTTTCCAGTGGAGCTCTTTGAAACCACTCTGGGCAAACTTGTCAAGGCCTTAGGTTTTCAAGCTTTGCCTCAGGGGACTAGAAAGATTTGCAAAGGTCTTTCCTTCACAGATTAAGAAGAAATCTATTACTTCACATAAATCTCTAGAAGCAATATAAAAGAATAATGTTATCAGGTTTACAAAGTCATTGCCCTAATGGGTAGCTTTTGAAGCCAGATACACATTAGGTTGTCTCTGTGTATGGATCCTAAAAATAGCAGCAGGTTTTGTAATAAAGATCATTTTTAAGAAGTAGGATGGTAAACTTGATGGAATTTGCATTCAGAACATGGCATACAAAGAGATTTTATTTTCATATGTTTGCTAGAACTTTCTTCGGATGGTATAAAAGTTTAGGAAAATTTCTGTAAAATGCTTAGCAAAATGTCTGTAAATCTTTCCTTTAAAAAAAACTGATTTTCTTCAAGTCCCCTTTCTCCCATGACTGTTATGAAAAACAAGGAAAAGAATGCAAGCTTTCTAACCAGAAGAGACATTTTGTAATCCCCTCTCCTCCACTTCCCGGTGCATGGAGTAACAATTCAGTAGATTTTACTACCAGAGTAAAATCTAGCATGAAAGTGTCATTTTACCCGCCGTTATTGGTAGAGGTATATTTTCAAGTAGTGCAGGGTTTTATGTCCTTGATTTTCTGTGTGCTTTTATCTGTATAATTTCAGTCCTTTAGACCTAGGTTCCTTGGAAAGTGCAAACCTTTGCATTTACTGAATTGTATTACTAATGTTTGCACTTCTGGAACACAAGCCTAAACATGTAAATGTATGAGTGATTTAAAGTAGCACAAAACCTTTGTACTTGTGCCATAATATATGTGTGTGTGCAGTCAAGTCACATCCAACTTACGGTAACCCTAAAAGGGTTTTCATAGTATATATGAGACATATGAGTGTTTTTTTCAATGCCAGCCCCCAGTGAGTTTCCATGGCCAAGAGGAGGTTTGAACTGATGTCTCCTGTTCACCACTTGATCCACTACACAGCACTGGCCGTCATGATATGACACATCCCCTGCTAACAGTTCAACCAACAAGAAAAGTCATTTAAAACATGAGGGAATTATGGAAAACTTGTAGCAGATATTTTTAAGTAGTCGTAAAATAAGGATTCTGTATTTTAAGCAGGATTCAGTGTGTGTGTTGTCATTTGTACTGCACTTCACATTGTATATTTTGCTGTTTTTTCCCATCAACTGATATAAACCTAATTGCAAGCAGACTTGTTCTCTTTCCACACACATTCTGTACATTTTGATCTGCTGGCAGAGTTTTATTAATATTATTATTGTAGAATTGCCACCCATATTGTATTCTTTTCCTTTCTGTCTTGTGTGGTCACTTATATTGATCTTTTCCAGGCATGTATTGAAGCCCGTGCACACACACTATTGCTGTCTCACAAACATAGGTCCCATTAACAGGCACACGCGCACACACACAAATAAAAGAGGACAGAAGGAGAGAATCTCCCACCACACCAACCAATCTCTATAACTAGCAGCATTAACTGGTGTCTGAGCAAGTGGTGTAGATGCTTGAAATGCACCTTCTGGGGATAATTAAACATTTTCATGTGACCATAATTATAAATTCAACTAGGACATATAGCTAAGGTGTGGTATACAAAAGTTTGCATCAACCCTGAATGACTTCATGTGTGATCACACCCTCAAATTAGAATACTATCAGATTTACTAGTAAAATGTGAGGATCAATGAATATTTTCAGTCTGAAAAAAATGGAATTTGATTTAAAATCAAATAGTAATTAGCTAACTGAACATGTACTTGGCAATCTATATGAATAGAATATGAGACGCTTTCACTTTTTACAGATGGCTAATTTCTCACTAGAGTTTGTGGTGCTTTACTGAAGATTCTTCTTTGTTTCTCACACAAATGGGTCCTGGCTGTTCCTCCCTCCAGACTCCTTCCCTAGCATCCCTGAGGTGTTTGGGAATGTCATGGATTCTTTGGAGCAGTTGACTTCCAGAAGCAAGATGGATAGCAATATCAAGAAGACAGCAAGCAATTATACACTTGTGTTTCTGTAGTCATGAAAATGCACCTGGATTTATGTATTGTCACAAAATTAATCAAATGGGTTAACTAAAAATTGGCCAAAATCTCTGATGAAGGAACTTGCACGTCTGGACTTTCAAATCTCTTCAGAATAATTTCCCAGACATCTGCTTTCCTTTCATAAATTACATAAACTCGATAGACCCTGCCTCCCCATCTTCAGCTCACATGGACCTCTGGAAAGATTTGCTGCCTTTTAAAAAGGCAGTGTCAAGTAACAGTCTTACAAATTGGCTGTGTATTATCAAGTATTCTGTCTTGTTATATCATTTAATGTTTGTAATTTGTAAATTCACAAAAGATAATGTTAAAAAAAACAACCGTAATGATGGCACAAGCGTGCCTATTCCTATGGCCTCATCTGTCTACCACCTGTCTCAGAATATATGGCCCTTTGCCTGCTCTTAGAACATGGAATCAAAGGACAAGAGCTCATGGCTGAACATGCTGTAGCACTACTGTTGCCCATGCTCTCACTTGAAGGATCATATTCCAGCAGTGTACCTGGGGTACAAAATAACAATAACTGATCTGTGCCTTTGTGGCTTGCACTTCCTCCTGGGCCTAAGTGTCGAGGACTTTCTGCTACAGTTAGTAGGCATGAACTGCAGCTGATAGCACTAATGAGCCTCTGAGTCCCAGTGGGCTCTAGACTCTAGAGCAAGTGGTGACCTCCTGCTGTAGGCATTGTCATGCCCATTGTGAAGCTGGATACAGGTAGACCACATTCACGTCCCTTGCCATTTTGTAGGTGTGGCCACAAAATCCCTTGCATGCTGAGCTGCAGACAATTCTGAATTGTCACTTGCTACAGACAGTCATCTGATGGCAAGGGCTTGTACAGAGATGTTCTAAGAGCAAGGACTGGTCCAGAGACATTCTTGACAATCATGGGATGTCCAACATTTGGGCTGCTAGTCTTCCTGGGCTTATCTTGACCTGTTGATATGATGTCTAGTGATTTCTGTGTTTTATTTTTAACTGACTCTTCCTTAGTTAACTATCTTTTTAAAATGAATGTCTTCACAGACAAACTTTGATCTGCCTCTTTCAGGGCTCCCCCCCCCCCTTTATAAACATTCTGCCAGCTTCATATAGGAATGGATGATAAATCTGTTCAGGACATTTTATTCTATTCACCAGGATAGGGTATAACCGGAATGGAAATCCACAATACCTTAACCTCTAATAGTTGTGTTAATGTTAATACTATTTTATATTTTGAATATAAAAATCAAGGCTAAATGTATGTGTAAAGGCTGTACATATGTTGTGCCTTTTGAAGGCTGGTCTGTGGCTCAATATTTTCAACCCTCTTGTGCTATATGCTTTTCAGTAAAATAGGAAATGTAGCATATGATCTTGTAAAGGAAATTTGCTTTCTTTCATTACCAGCGTTCCAATACAGCTTAATGAGTATCTTTATGGAACATATTGATATATCAGAAGGTACTGCAGACTAGCAGTTTTTCCACATGATTATTCTTAACTTTGATCCCATTTTTTCATACTGTGCAGGAGTTCTGAAGAAAGCTGGTGGGGAGCTTTTAATAGGGGAAAGTGGAACAAATGACACCAGTGTGCTTCCAGAGCAGTTACTTCAGGTAAAAAAGGTGAGTAAAATAAAAATTGAAAAGTCCATCACTTTACCAGACTTTTTTCTTTTCAATGTAGATAAAAGTCTATTAAGATAATCTTTAGAAATCTCTTATACCCAGATATTAAGAGTTTCAGTCCTATTATTAAGCAAAGTCTGATGAGACTGATGTTGTGGAAAAGAAAGCTGTATGTAAAAGTTTTTTAATATATCACAGTCCTGCATAAGGAGCATCCTTTTTTTGCTTTTATATTTGTATTCAATTTTCTAAATATTTCTGTAAGTATTTTGAAAAAAGATTGAAAAGCAAAGACCTATTTTAGCATAAGCTTCCTACTGAATTTGTGATAGCTGTTTTCCACAAGCATGGTAGATGCTCCTTATTATCCTACATGTAATCATTATATAAAAATTATCTCATACTCTTGAGTAGTAAAGCATCTTAAGCCATAAAAATTCTTGAGTTATATCAAAAGTAATACATCACATCTATCACATGGCCAAAAGAAGAGTTATCAGAGTTTATAAACAGCAATTGTGCAATATTTTTGGATAAACAAAATGTGGGACCAGGACTTTATTATTTACTGTATATCAAGATCCATCCATACAAAAGAATTTAAATACTTTTGTAAAAAGGTCTTATGTTCTTTTGACTTTAAACAGATCACAAAACTGATTGTTGATAAACAAACTGGATTCTAATTCTGAACTTGGGTTCTATGCCAAGGATCTCAAAGATCACTTAAATACATGGACCCATATAATGTATTTCCTTTAAGCCTCCTTTTAAATGCTTTTCCCCCCTCTTGGAGATAGACTCTGTGCCTCATCACAAGATGCCATTGAAAGTTCCCTTTTCCAATTTTCCTACCTGAATAACTAAATTCAAGCCATGTTTGAGTGTTCAGAAATATTTGTTATATTTGTGTAGTTCTTTGAATCTTAACGTGTGCTCCATTGTTTCATTTATGGGAACCTATCCCCAACGGCTGTTTTTATTTATGGTCTGTCTTGTTCAGTTTGGTTGAAGCAGTGTGTAGTCAACATGAATCATCTGCAGAATTTGAAAACTTCAGAAAAAGGATAATAATTAAACCAGGAAGTTCATTTTAATACAAAGACAAGCAAAGCCATACTATGCTTGCTTAAACATACAAGTCTTGGTTATTTTTCCCAAATTAATTGCTGGTTTGTGTATCAAAAGCAACAAACACTGGAACTCAAAGCGATTCCCAAAAGCTTTCTGCCCTTTTTCAGAAATATCATGTCATTTCCGAAAGAAAGACTCCTAAGTATTATATTGACTCAAATCTTTTTTTTAAAGGGGGAATATACATGACATGAGTAACAAGAAAATGTCATAGAAGTTTAATTGGAACATGCAGTAATTTCATCACATTAGAAACTGCCATTAACCAATTTAATCTTGACTTTTCTTCTCTGCAAACCAGACCCAAAGTTGTGAGGAATTTTGTTTTTGGCTCAAATGTCAGATTGTTAACCAGGGAAATTTCCCTGTGCTGCACACTGCATATCCCTCTGTGGTTTGCTGAGTTTCTTATCACTCTACAATGTGAAGGAAAACTCGCATGAAAGAAGTAGGGAAATGTGTTTCCCTCTGACAATTGCTGAAGAAAAGGTACAGAGCCTAAGTAACAGGTTGCCATACAGGAAATACTTCAAGTTGACTGGGCTGTAAAAATACAAAGAGTCTTCTTTGGTTTTGGTAACATTAAAATAGCAATGTTTTACTGTTCAGTGTTTGTTGTATCATCTATTTCAGTCTACCATTTTGGAGTTCAGCTGGAGAAGTGCATTTAAAGACCTGTCTTCTTCCGTGGCACACTGTATAACAATTGCAGTTGAAGATTTTTCTAGTAAAATTCTTCAACAGGAACAGAATGAACAGACTTCAGCTACCTGCTATGCGATGCGTCTCATAAATGTGCGACACATGAAGGAATCCTGGGGTGTAGTTTATGAGGAAGAACAACCAAAACGAATTGCAAAGGCATGTACCAAAAGATCTGTAACCCATCAAAATGTCAGGCTGTCAGATTTGTTTTTCTTCCCTTAAAATACTAGCAATATTAATAATATTGTGAAAATCAAATATATAGAATCAATAATTGAAATAGACTTATCCAATTAATGCTAAAGGTAGCTTAAAACCAATTTTACCTTTTTTATTTGCAATTGTACTATACAGTATAGTCTTTGTTTATCAGCTATAATTGAAATGCTGAGTTTTAACAGGTAGGGAAAAGCTTATCTCTTCTAATGTGTTTTTCTAGATGAAATACTTTACTGTTTAACACTTGAAAGAACTTCAAAAAGAGAGATAACATATTAGAGCAGAAAGGCTTTTTCAGATTTGAAAGATGATGGGATAGAATTTGGAGAATAGGTGCAGAAGCAGTGAATTGAGAGTTGACGTTTAGACCAAACAGTCTAAGTTAAAAACAAATCCACCTAAAATAAAACGACTTCCCTCTATATTACTTATCTCCACACTTTGGATCAATTAATATATACACCAGAATCAATAATAATAATGGATGGCCTACTGAATCATATGTGTGTTTGCCTCTTTTTAAAAAGAGTTCTGTTCTGTGAAATATGTCAGAAGGGATCTGTTTGAAGTGAGGATGGGGAGTTGAAGAAGCATGCTTAGCCCTCTTGTTGTGGCTTTTCTCTCTCACCAGGGTTCCAAATACATGCTTATTTTAATATAATGTTTTCGTTTTGTATCAAATAGAGTGCAAAGGTAAACCTAACATTACTTACTGATATTTTACCATACACATTACTGTGTGTAATCCATAGGCTAGTCATTCCCCACCTTTGCTCAAATATATAAGCAATGTTTGAAGAGAGTGCAGGGTGCATAGAATTCAGTAGCTTGAGACTGTCTTGTAAAACGCTTAATCAAAACTATTGGGGAAGGATTAACAAAAGAGTATGCAAACATTGTGGTTTGTGCTCCAGCTTTTGGGGTTTTATGTTCTGCTTCCCCTGGAGTCTTTGGAGGGTATGGTTCTTGGTGTATTTGTTGCATTTTATAAATGTTGCAAGCCATTTTGAGAACTGTAGTTTATTAACTGGATATAAATCTACACAATCAATAAGTCATGTAACCATAGAACTTCTTTGGGTTACAGGAAAATAAGACTTGAAAGGATGTAACCGCTGCATAAAAATATGCTTTGTGGGTGTTTTTCCACAAGGTTTAAAGCTACCATATGTAGTGTAGAAATCTTATGTCCAATACAAGAAAAACGTCATGTGTTCAAATACCTTTTAGTCTTGTAATTCATTGTATTTTTTAAAATTCTGGTAAATATTAGTATTAAGTTATATTTTCTAAGGTTTTTATATTAGTACTTCTGGGGTTTTGCACTGTACATATTTTTGCATTTTAATATCAGTGAAATAAATATAAAACTTATGCCAAATACTGGTTGTTCAGTATAGACATTAAACAAATCTATTGTAACTGAATGTCACTTTTATATTCCATAGTTTTGTTCTGACATCATGGAAGAGCTTGACACATTGCTTCCGTTGGCTTTGGCTTGCAGAGATGAGTCTCTCGAGGAAATCAGAGCAAGCTTTGTAGAGGCTTGTTGCAAAGTAGCAACAGCTATACTGACAAGGTTGGAGGAGAGAAGTAAAGATATCCCTTCCAGAGCTCCACTGCAGAATCTCTATACTATTCTCTCCACAGCAGTGCACGTCTATCAGCATTTTAAGATGTATCATAATTTGATGAAAGAGACCAATAGAAAGTGAGTGTCTTCCACTGTGCTGTTTAAATGAACTCATAGATGAACCCATGTAAATGAAACTCTTCCATTTCAATAATAGAACAGACATCTTTTTTCTTAGCTGATGCCTAATACAGTGGTGCCTTGCTTAACGGGCGCCCCGTTTAACAACGAATCCGCATAGCGATGAAGATTTTGCAATCGCAAAAGTGAAAATGCACCTCTTTCATTGCTGAAAAAGCTCCAGGAGTCTTCTGAAAGTGGTGCGAGGGGGGGCTCTGGTGGGGGTGGGGGGCGGGCCTGCCACTGCCACACCCCCACCCCCACCCCGGCAAAGTGCAGGTTTCAGAGGCTTCCCCAGTGCATTTCCACTGCCTGTTTACCTTCTGGGCAAGCCTGGGCAAGCTTCTAAGAGCAGCACCGATCAGCTGTGAGGCGGGGAGGGGTTGGGGCTGGAGTGGAGAAGATAGCTTCCGGCTCTTTTCTGGCATGGATTCCTTGCAAGACAGCCACCAAAATTGGCTGCCCTATGGAGGATGGTGAGTTTTAAGCCCGTAGGAATGCATTGAAGGGGTTTCAATGCATTCCCATGGGCTTTTTTTGTTTCGGATAGCGACGATTCCGGATAGTGACGATTTTTCCGGAACGGATTATCGTCGCTATGCGGGGCACCACTGTACTAGAGATCCAGTGTGGTCACATGGGGAAAAGTCCTTTCAAATTCTTCTGGACTGAAAACAGTAGAAACCCCCAGTGGTAAAGAAAAAATTATGTGTCGGGAGCAAAAAGGGTTATCAATTAGTAATTTTTACATATTAATTAGTAAAAATTAAATTCATCAATTTTATATCTGCAGCAAATCTCGCAGTATTTGACCATGTAGTTGCAGCCTTACATACCTTGAAAACCCTATTAGGGTCATCATAAATTGCAAGCAACTGATGGCTCATAGTAACAATAGTTTGTTCTGAGTTTCTTGAATGTTTCTCTTTTAGTCTCTTTCCTCACTAATTGGCTTCCTTTACTCCTCCCTACCCCTCCTGAAACTGAATAGTAACATCTGGAGGCTGCTTGCAAGAACAGCTAACACTTCTTTTTAAAATTCCTTGTTCTCCGTTGATAATGGTTCAACAGCATCACCATTCATTGATGTAACCAGACAGGAAACCTTTGCTTTCTTTATTCCTTCTATTTTGTTCCACATTTATATGTTGCCCTGGACACATTTAAGCCATTGGTTTCAACTGAAATCTTGGTACTTCTTACAGGGGAGTAAATCCAGCTGGACACAATGGAGGTTACATGCATATGATTATAGTTTCCATTGTTAAATTATAAAAAACCCACAGTATGCATAACAATAAAAGATGGCAAATAAATACTTATGCAGAGATCATAACCTCAGATTTTGCTACATTTTGAAGGACAGGATATCTATTCCTAATTGCTTTAGGAAACAGCTATTAAATTAAGAAATTCTGTTGTCACTTTCTATATGATGAAGGATGTTAAACAAAAACATGTATTTTAAGAATGTGCCCACTCTTCATTTTTCCTTATCGGGTGGAATCCTATTGGGGGGTTATGCTACTGTTAAATGTAAATAGTTTAAATAACAGCAACAAAAAGTCAGCAAGTAATTATGTAAATAATATTTTTCTTTTTTTTATTCATATCAGAATGTTGCACAAATAAAATTACAGGCATATACGAAATTTAGGTAAAATTAAAAACAAATTAAAATGTTAAGATAATTAGACTATTTTTGACCAGAAGCAACTATTTCAATAGTGTTATCTTTGCCATTTGCAAGATTGTCTAATAATACTAGTAATAAATTATATTAATACAATATGTCTGATTGAATATGGGCTGGAGTTACTAAAAGTCCTGTGGCAGTAAAGAAAGTGACAAAAGCTTTCTTCTTTGCCACCATTGTGTCTGCCCAGTTGTTTCAAGCTATCTACGGCCTATTGGTCCAGGAGAAAAGAGTAGGAACTGCTTGATAGCTGCTGTCAGGAATTTACACATTGTACTTTGCAGACAAAATCGCTCAGATCTATTCTTACCTGAATGCTACACATCATGCAGATGCTGTAGAAGTTATTTTGGCACAAGCTTGCTATGTGTTCATGGAGTTGTTCCAATTCATGCAGTGCAGATATGTGGATAGGATTCTTGGAGAGGTGAGATCCATCACGTGTGCTGGATTCTTGCCCTTCTTGACTTATAATTGTAGCCAAGGCAAGACTGGCCAAATGGATGATGGAAATGGTGAATCTTCTATGGTTCAGATTCCGTCCTCTGGCTCAAGGTGTATCTCAACTATAAGGCATCTTTTGAAAAAACGGTGGACCCCACTATATTGGACAACTATGAGTCAGTCTCCAGTATCTCGTTTTAGGGGAAAGTTGCTGAGGCATGTGGTGGCCTCTCAGCTCTTGGGGTTGCTGGATGAAATGGATTATCTAGATAAATTTCAGGCTGGTTTCAATCCTCATTATGAGACTGTCCCACTTTGATCTCCTTGATGAACAGCCTACAACAGGAATTAGACAGGGAGAACCTTACGTGGTTCTGCTTAACCTCTTGGTGGCTTTCAATACCATTGACCATAGTATCCTTCCAGTTAACATCACCGGGATGGGATTTGGAGGTACTATCTTCCAGTGGTTTTGGTCCTTTCTGGAAGGGTGAACTCTTCTAAAATTCCTTGCCTTGTGAGGATAAGGCGCCATCTTCTTTACAGTCTTTCTGCCAGCAAGTGAAAACCTTCCTTTTTAAGTTAGTTTTTGACCTCTACGTATATGCCTTTGTAAGAATCTCTTTCTTAGTAGGGCATGCAGCATATTTTTATCAGGTTTTTTAATTTGTTTTGGCATGTTTTAACATTCTTCTGATTTAATCATATTTTAATATTAATGTCTTAATTTGTTGTGATTTAAAACATAGTGTTCAGGTTTTGTACACCAACTTGTGGTTTTTCATTGGGATAAAGTTGGAATATAAATCAGTCGAACAAACATAAATACATACCAAGCTGTTTGGTGTTATTCTTAGCAGAACATTCTTTCAAATAAAAATAAATTATTTCTTAAGAGCCATAATTTTCTATAAGTATTACTTAGAATTGCACATTGTGTTTCTGCAACCAGGCTATTTCTGTCTGCATTTTTTTTATTTCAGTGTGATGACAGCATCATTTGTTTAAAACAGAATAGTATGCAATTGTGGAACAGCCGATGTACATTTTCAAACAGTTTTTATAATAAAAACCAGATATTAAAGTGAACATGGGTTTAGACTTAAGAATCAGAGAGAAATGAATGATGGATATTTAATAATCCAAACCACTTTTACAACTGTAGATTGTTATCTTCTATTGCACTGAACTTTACGTCTTTCTTTCATCATTCTATCTGAACAGACCCTTACTTGAAGAGCCTCTCCAACAGTATCAGGAATTGATCAATGTTCTTCGTTTTCAAGTTGCAAACTACTGCATCAGAATTTGTGCTACTAGCATTTTACAGGATGCTGAGAGTCACTACTGGGATGATAACAAAGCTTTTTATGAGGTTTGAGGTTAAATTTACTACCCTCTTTTGCACAAATGTCTCTTACTTTTGTTTTTTTTAAAAACTAATTTAAACCATGGCTATAGTATCCTTTGGATATGAGAACACATTTTAAGATTGTAATTCTACTACAGTTGTCCATCATACTTCATAATATGCAGTTGCGGTTTTTGTTGAAACATAGTGTAGGTCAGAACCATCTTATGCCTTCCAGCATCAAATCTAGAGATGAATTGCTAAAGTACAGACACTAAACAGTCAGTGCCTGTACTTCTTGTTGCATAGTAGTTGCATCTCTTGGACAGTTGAGAAGCTTCAGATTAACTAGTGGTAATTTGCCACATTAATTTAGGCTGTTAGATGTTTAAGTGAGTTTTAAGTAAGTGATAAAATTCTGCCAGGGTGAATTCAATATAAATCAAATTAATTTAAATCACAATTTAAATTCAAATATTTTTGTGATTTAAATCAATTTGATTAAAAAATATTTTTATCCACCCTAGATTCTGGCATCATATTGTTGTAACATGCTGTCAAATTGTCTTGTCTTATGACAACACTTTGAATGATTATTCTCCAAAATGTCCTTAACAGCCCTGCTCAGCTCTTATAAACTAAAGTTTATGGCTTCTTTTAAGGAGTCAATCTATTTCATATTTGGTCTTCCTCTTTTCCTGATGCCTTCAACTTTACCTAGCTTTATTCTTGTTTCTGGAGAATCTTATCTTTATTCCTAAAATTTGACTATCTCAGTTTTGTCATGTTTGCCTTCAGAGATACCGTATATGCCGGCATATAAGACGACTGGCCATATAAGACGACCCCTCCAACATTTCCACTCAAAATATAAAGTTTGTTATATACTTGCCGTATAATACTACCCCCTCTTCCGCACACCTTCCACACACCAAATAAAAGATGCTATTCATTGTCACCATTGTATGGCTGCAGCGCGACCGCAGCACCTCCGCCCCGCCCCTGCATCTCCCTGTGACCGGCACTAGTGCGCAAGTGCGCATGTGTGAGCTCTGCATTGACAAGGGGGCAAGCCGGAGTGCCGCTGCTTCCTGCCAAGCAGAACAGGCCGGTCACATCGAAAAGGCTGGCACCCCTGTCTCGCTGCTGATGCTCGCTTCGGCTGCCTTGGATACCACGCAATACTGGATGGCATGTAGAATGAGGTGGGCAGGCATTGGGAGGCTACTATGGGCACCAGGCGAGCATTGGAAGGCCACTATGGGCAGCTATGTCTATCCCAACTGAAGTGCACCCGGTGTATAAGATGATGCCCCTACTTGGAGGCATGTTTTTCAGGGCAAAAAAGTAGTCTTATACGCCAGCAAATACAGTAGTTCAGGTTTAGTTTGCTCTAGGATCCACTTATTCATCTTTCTGGGCATCCAGAATATCTATAAAGCTGTCCTTTAGCACCATATTTCAAATGAATTAATTTATTTCCTGTCAGCCTTCTTCACTGTCCGGTTTTCACATCCATACATGATGATCAAGAATAAAACAGTGTGGATGATTTTGGCCTTGGTCTCTATTGACACATCCGGACACATTATGATATTTTTTAAATTCCTTCATTGCTGCCTCCTTGTGTTTTCTTGGCTCCAGTCTCTATTTTAATTGATAAGTTAATCAAGGTATACAGAAACTTCACTATTTCAGTTTCTTCATTGTCAACATTAAAGTGGTCCTTTTCTACTGTGGATACCCAGTATGGTGTTGTGGACAGAGTGTTGGATTAGAACTCAAGAAATCTGGGTTTGAATCTCCACTGAGCCATGGAAACTGGTAAAACCATTTCTTAAATCTCTCTCACACTTTGAGAGACCTATTAGGGTCACTATAAGTTGGTTCTGACTTGACTCTACACAACAACGTAGCAGTTCTTCTGTTGTCATGATCTGTGTCTTATTGTTTAAGTGCAGACCTGCCTAGGCACTTTCTTCTTTCACTGTCATTGCTGCTTTCTGCCAGTAAGATGGTGTCATTTGCATATCTTAAATTGCTGGTGTTTCTTCCACCAATTTTCACTCTTCCTTCACCTGAATCTAGTCCAGCTTTCCCTACAATATGTTCTGCATACAGATCGAGCAGAGAAGGGTACCCTTTTCTGACACATCTGCCTATAGAAAATGATTCTGGCGCTCCATATTCTGTCCTAACGGCAGCTTCTTGTCCACAATGCAGGTTACATATCAAGACAATCAACTCATTTTTTTCAGAACAACCCATAGTTTCTCATGATCTACATAGTCAAAGGCTTTGCCATAGTCTATAAAGCATAGACTGATCTTCTGAAATTCTTTGGTGCATTCCAGTAGCAAGCGGATATTTGCAATATGATCTCAAGTGCCTCTTCCTTTTCAGACTCCAGCTTGCCTTTTTACTAAAAAGGTAAAAGCCTTTGTTGCAACACCTTGAACATCACTTTGCCTGTATGGGAACTTAAAACAATGTCCTATAGTCAGTGCACTCATAGGCATCTTCTTTCTTAAGGAATTGGAATGTATATTGAACGTTACAGTACGTGGGCCATTGTTTTGTTTTCCATATTTGTTGTCATAATCTTATTAGTATTTTAACACATTCAGTCTCTATTTTGAAATACTTCTATCAATATCTTAACTATCCGTGGTGATTAATTTCTTCCCAGTGCTTTCAGAGTAGCTTTCACTTCATTTTCTAGCATTGCAGGTTTTTCATCATACGGTTCCTCTTCAAAACAATGTGACTTCCCTTTATCTTTTCCGTATAGTATATTGTTTTCACTTCTCTTTATTTTATCCTGGCAAGTTAGTGTGCTTTTGTGTTAGTTTTTCAGCATTACTAGTCTAAGCTTAAATGTTTGTTTGATTTCTTGGATCTTCTGGAAGAGATACCTTGTTTTTCCTCTCTTTTTGTTCTCTTCTGTTTCTATGCTCTGGCTTTTACAATAGTTCTCATTGTCTGTATGTGGCAGTTGGTGAAAAACTGCATTTAAGATTCTGACCTTATTTCTGTCACTTTTACTTTTGTTTCTTGTGTGTCCTTAGCAGTTTTAAGTGTTTCTTCTGTCATCTGTCTAGGTTTTTGTTTTCTTTTTGCTACAGGAATAATGTTTTACATTCTTCCCTAATAATATCTCTGGTTTCAATCCATAGTTCTTTTGGTTTATAGTCAATTAAATTTAGAAATGAAAATCTTTTCTTTGTGTGAACGTTAAATTCATCAGAAATTTTAAATAAATTCTGTTTTGACCTGTAGGGTTTTTTAGTGCTGTTCTTCAGCTTTACTTCAGTGTTCTAATTCATGATTGATACCACAATCTGCTTCTGGACTTGTTTTGACAGAAAGAATGTAACTTAATCTCCTGCCTCCAATTATATACTCTACAGTGGTGCCTCGCATAGCGACATTAATCCGTACAGCAAAAATAGCTGCTAAGCGATTTCATTGCTATGTGATTTTAAAAAGCCCATAGAAATGCATTAAAACCTGTTTAATGCGTTCCTATGGGCAAAAAACTGACCTTAAAGCGAAGATCCTCCATATGGCAGCCATTTTCGCTGTCTCTTAAGCGAGGAATCCGTCCCTAAACACAGCGAGCGGCTATTTTTTTAACCCGGTGGCCATTTTGGAACCACCGATCAGCTGTTAAAAAATCATCGCTTTGCGATGATTGGTAAGCAAAACAGGGAATCGATTGTCGCAAAGCGAAAAAACCCATTTAAAACATCACAATGCGATCGCTTTTGCGATCGCAAAATCTTCATCGCTATGCGGTTTCGTCGCTAAGCAAGGCACCACTGTATTTGATTTCTATATTGCCCATCTGGCGATGTCCATATGTACAGTTGTCTGGTTTCTTGAACTGTGTATTTGTGACAAACATATTTCTGGCTTCACAGAACTTTAGGAGTCATTCTCTTTTTTCGTTTCTAACCTCTAAACCTTCCAACAACATTTGGTTCTACTTTGTTTTATATTTCTTGATTCTAATCACCTATGGTTAGGCTTTTTTTTTCTTTTTATTGCAGGGATAATCGTCTTACATTCCTCCATAATAGTATCTGTGCTTTCATTTCACAGTTCTGGTTCACAATCAAATAATATATATGTATTATTTCTTTTTATAAATTTCTGCCATATATCTTCAAATGGTTTAATCCAACAATTCTCAGGTTGTGTTCTCCCACTGTAAGAGTACCACTCATGTGTTGCAAGTAAATTAATGAATAAGTGATAAGTGTCTGTAATTAAGAGAATACACACGGATACATGTGTTTACATTTTTTAATGATTCGTTGCTCTGGAAATGGCAAAGTCACATAGGTTCCACTGAAAGGAAGTTATTCTGTTATGTCTCTTTACTAGATATCATTTGGCCACTTAGTCATTACTAATGCTACAGCACTGAAGAACATAGTTTTGTTTGTGCATAACTCAAGAGAGCTTTTGTTCAAATTTCTTCTTGAAGGATAATCCGTGGAAAACAGAATTGACCAGAGCGGAAATTGAAATTATAAGAATTGTAGCATTTCTTAGATTATACAGAATATGAATAATAGAGGAGAACTTGAAATACCAGTTTCAAATCCTTGTTAACTGAACCTTAGTTAATACTGTAGTTAAAGCAGGCAGTGGGAATTTACACTCCAATAAAGAATTACAGAATGTGGCATGATATGGAGACTCTCCAGTATAGCATCTCGTCAAGTGAGTGGGTAGAATACCTGGTTTGCTTTGAAATTTACAGTACTCTCCATAATATATTACTGAATAAAGCTTTTTGTTTAGAAATACCTCTCTCAGTTTTCAAAATTTATGTTTTCTAATTGTCAAAAATAAAGTTGTCTATTATAGATAATACAAACTGGCTTCTGTAATACTGTCCAGCTGTCTGTTCTCTGTCATACAATCTAAATAAAAGCCCGCATCTGTTTTATTGTATGAAGCTTGCAAAAATAGCAGATGTTTACCCATTCAGATATTTTGTAATAACAACAAATAGCAAACAAGAAAAATCTTTTCATGTAAATCATAATGAAGACTTCATTTTTTAAAACAAAGCTTATACCAGGTGATCGGAAAACATGAAGAATTTTAGTAATGGGAATAATATATGCTTCAGATTATTACCAATAGATACGGAACTGTATAAAAAAAGACAGAAACACTCAGAATGTGCTTAGCAACATGGATATTATGTAGTTAAATAGGATATATGTTTATATTTGAAATGCATTTTCTAAGGCAAGTAAGCTTTTTTTGTAAAAGGGTCTCAGAACTCAAACATTGAATGGACTGAATCAAATCAAATCATTTAAGGTTTCTTATACATATGTACTTGTACTACTTATATTGTTTGCATTTTATTTTCTTGCTGTGGAAGACAATTATAAAAATGACTTTTATTCACACATTATAAATACAAATACACATTATATATATTATGAAACATTAATAAAATAGCCACGAGTAATCATTTGATTTGATGCTAATCTTAAAAATATTGTGTGTAGAGGTCTCTACTGTTAAAGGTTATTCTTGCAGTTGCACTTTATTATAGTGACCCGTAGTAACAGATCTTCATAATATATTACATATTAGACAGGAAATTATAATAAGGTCCAGTTTGTTTCAGGTATTGTTAAAATATAATGAGATATTCACACTGTATTGAAAATCTAATGACTGAATATGTACGTATATTTAGCAAATCACAATATACGAAGCACTTCTGTTCTACCCTGTGAAGTGTAGTGCATGCAGCTCTATTTCTTTTCTTTTTCCCAGAGTTACCTGTGCTACATAAATCTTAATTTAGCCTATAACATCGACGTTCATTCCCCATATAGAAATCATTGGCTTAAACAGGGACTTCTGCATACCCTGCTTCCCTGAAAATAAGACCTAAGTTAAATGAAGCCCCACCCTCCACCATTGTGCAGCAACCAGAAGATTACATGACTGTAAAATAAAACATTCCCAAAAAATAAGCTCTAATGCATTTTTGGAGCAAAAATTAATATAAGACCCTGTCTTATTTTCGGGGAAACACAGTAGAAGGTTAGTTTTCACAGCAAATAAGAATATAATTTGTAGCATTAGTTTTATAGCCAGTCATTGTTTCCAGTGGAATTTGTTCTTGACTCTGCAGAGATGAGATGTACAGTACACATATAGTAAAGAAATAACAAAATAGTATAGAATACATTTTCAAAGTGAATTTTCTGGAAAGGTTAGTTAGGGAAAAGCTAAGCTTATGTCAGTTCAGATTAATGGGAAAACAGTGATTTCCTATCGTTGGTCTTCCCTTGCCAAAAATATGTTTTATATCTTGAAAGGATTCTGTTCTAGTAATTCAGCATTCTTTGCTCTTCAGCAGTTTCCTCTTAGCCTGAGTAGATTAGATTCATGGAATCCAAGCTGAATTCAGGCAGATTTGTATCTGTTGTTTAACATTTGATGGTTTTGCCAGGGAGAAAGATGCTCATTCTCTGTCCAGATGTGGCATTATTTCTGCTGTGCTCTTCATCATGATCTATGGGCTGTTCTACCCCCTGCGTTAGCCCAGGAGATTCTAAAAGAAGTACTGGAAGAAACATTGGCACTTTTGGCTTGCAGATATTGTCAAGCGCATCCCAGTTACAAAAGAACATCACAGATAAGGTACTGTAATTATTTATTAGTACTTTGTGCTATAGATCAAGTGATTCCATTGCTGTTATTCCCATTCTTCTCTTCATCGAGCATTCAGCATGACATCAGTGCAAAGCAATACAATAATGGTAAAATAAAACTGCATGAACAAGTCAGAAAGAATATAGGCTAAGAAAACTGAAGTCTAATGAGTAATTATTATATAAACAATGTAAAAGCAGCAATAGAAAGTACAATCAAAAGTATGTTGAAATAAATATTTTAAACATTTTGTTTAAAGAACAATAGCCAGATCATAAATCCTTTTTTTATTTTTGATCTTTTATTTTGAGCCATGATTTAATGGTTATGTGTATGAGGACAGGGAATAAAAGTCTTGTTCTTTCACACAGACAAAACAAAGAGATTGGAAATTCCTCTCTCCATTTTAGATCAGCCCATTTAGTGTGTCTTCTGAATAGTGAACTGTGGTTCGTATTTACCGTAGTTTTTAAAAACAGGCATCTTCCTAAACAATGATTTAGAGTTAGTTTATTTCAACAAACCATAATTAAAGGGAATCACAGTTTTTCCAGTTTTAAATATAACAACAATCTGTGCTTGTTCTAAAATAAAAGTGAAAACTTCCAGCCACTGAACCATCACATAGAAGCCTGGCAGGTTTATGAACAGATTTTGTTCTTTAGTGTTAAAAGGAAGGATCTTTCAGAAATAATGGCCCATAGTCTTAGCTATATCGTTTAACTGATTTGTTTTTTTTTTTAATATTTTTACCCCACCCTGTGAGGGTGGTGGAATGGAGAGAAAGGCCTCCCTTTATGATCTTAATGCCTGGACAGGTTCCTAGAGGGACATACGGTCTTTTAGATATCTTGGCTCCAAGCCGTTTAGGGCTTTGTAAGTTAAAGCCAACACCTCGAATTGTACCTGGAAATGGATCAGAAACCAGGGGAGCTATTGAGTTATATGTTCTCTGAAGCTAACTCCAGTTAACAATCTGACTATGACGTTTTGGACCCTCTGGAGTTTCTGAACACTTTCTAAAGGCAGCCCCACATGGAGCATGTTACAGTAAACCAACCAAGATGTAACTAGAGTATGTGTCACCATGGCCAGATCAGACTTCTCAAGAAATTGGTGCTCACCATATTTTATCATATGCTATATCTTTCCCTTTTCTTGGCCTGTTTACCATGTTTTGTGAAAATAAGTTTTCCTTCATTAAATATTCCAGCAAATGAAGGGATATCTGATGAGATTACATTACTTTTCTTACATGTGGCAGTTCGTGTTTTTGTTCTATATACATGTAGATATATTTCTTTCCAATCTTCACAAATGTTCAAAAATTAGTTTTGTGACTCCTGCATTCAGGGGCTATGACCCCTTCTGAATTTCAGTTTTCTGTCTTTCCCATAGTTGGCTGTAACCAGGAAATGCAGCAAAGAGACATAAAAACAATTAGCAAAGATCAGAAAACAGCTATGATATAATTCTCCCTTCAAAATGTCATGTTTTATAATATGTAATATAACTGCAAATGCATTGTGTTCTTGGAAATATTTGTGTGTAATTCCTATCTATACTGCACATAGGATTTGTACTTCATTGTTCTGAGCATATATTTATTTCAGTATTTACGTAAATAGTTTGCCATAGAGGTGGCAATATCGCAATAAAAGTATTGTATAATATTTTAGTTTTAGAGCGTATTATTATTTTATTTTTGCTGTTCTGCATTGATTCTGTCTTTTAAAAAAATGTTTAAATGTCACTGCTTGAAAAGCCAATAAGCAGATATGTGCAATGTCTGGATAGCAGTCTTGATCTGTTAGTAAAAATTGGAGTTTTGCCATTGATGCCGGTGGATTGTGGGCCACAGGTTTAATCATAGATATCTCTAGACACTGTTAGGAAAGAATTCTGTTTGAAACCTTTAAAGTTGCTGTCAGTCAGTGTCGACATTGCTGAGCTGAATAGACCACTGGTCTGATGCAGTATAAGGTAGCTTTTTTTGTATATGGAGCAAAGAAAATGTTGAAATTACAGTATTTTGTATGAGAGTATTCAGAATTAGATATGAAATATTTACATCCTAATGTAGAAAAAAAAGTCTTTATACAAACGAAGTTCTGTACATGAAGCTGATCTACATATGCAGAACAATAAATACATATATGCAACTTATTTTCACTGCTTAAAATAAGTAGGGAAACCTTAGCTCTCTGGATGCTCTTCTGATCTTGTGATCATTTTCACATTGCTTAGTGCACTGTAGCCACTGATTTCATGATATTGGTTGTATTACAATGGATTGCCTTCAGTCAGCTTGCTTTATATCTTACAGGATAGATGTTACAGCAATTCTTATGAGCTGTGAGAAAATGCTGTGGTCAATTTGTAGCTCTGTGCAAGAACTTCTGCGACCGCATGAAGACAGAAATCCTCATATTTGTAAAATACACAGACATTGCAATAATTTACTAGCAGCAGGTGTCATTTTAACAACACCGCTAGAGAATCTGTGCAAGTAAGTATGATGTGATATTTGAAAGTAAATATCTACTTGTCCTATACTAGGGGTAATAATTGTCTAAATGACAACTAGGTCTCCTTACATAATAATGCATAAAAATCTGAATACTGAAATCTACTTTGTGTAAGAACTTGTAGTTGATTTTTCTATTCCTGCACTAAATCCAGTAAACTTGTAATCAGTCTCCTATACACTAAAGGATGTGGTGGTGGTCATGAAACCTCAAGAAGCAATTGAGTCAACCTTTTACTTCTCATTGAGTGTCTGCATTAGAAGGGCCTCCGATCTACTCAGATCTTGAGAGGGAAAGGATCCTAGGTCAAATATCCAAGAAAAGGATAGTTTTGAAAAAGTATTGGCCTAAAAAAATCAAGGTTGCTCTGGGATTATGAGCAGAAGAAAGATTGTATTTAGGGTAAAGTCAAATGTAGGTGAAATCATCCTTATAATTAGAGATGGGGACGACTCACCATTTTGGCGAGTTGTCTCGCTTCGTGAGTTGTCAAAAGTTGACGAAGTTGCCCCCATGAAGTGATGAATAACGAAGTTATTTGTCGATTTGTGGGGAGGGGGTTATTTAAAAATAAAACACACACCACCACCCCAGCCCCGCTGACATCTCCTTGCTATTAAAACAAACAAAACAAAACACCATTTTGCCTACTGGCTGCTGATTAGCTGATCAGTGGCAGACAGGCAGCCGCCCCTTCACAGCTGCCCAACACCACGGCCTACCGCCTACCCCCACCCCCTTCCTTAGCTCTCTCCCGCCCCCACTGACACCCCCTTACCTTAATCACCGCTGCCAAGGTCTCCTTCTGGCCTCCCAGCCACAGCATGTAAAAAGGGAGACAGGCTGCCCTTTGCAAAGATGGCGTCTGCGGCTTCATTTAGGGTAGGGAGGCTGCAGCTGCCATCTTTGCAAAGGGCAGCCTAATCCAGGACGGAGGATGAATAAAAACGGGTAAATATTCATTCCTTTGTATTCGTGGGGGTCTCTGGAACCCTTGAATATGAAGGGGCAAATATTTATCAGCTATTTTCATCGAAAAAGTCGATCCATTTTTATATTTGTCCCCATCTCTACTTATAATATATTAGCAAAAAGTGACTGTAATTCTCTTTTAATTTCTTTAATATAATGTTGAAGGAAGAAAAAATGTAATCTATGCATCCATGTACATTCTTGGAGAATTTGTTTAATTTTCTTTTAGTTAGAAACATGGAGAGACCAGCCCAGTTTCAACATCACCTCTCTCTCACAGTGACTGGCATTTTGTTGGTATAAAAATAACTTTAGAAGCATTTAAAGTAGAAAAGAAAATATTTACTTACAGTTGCAGTCTATACGTAGTTATAGTCAGAGGGATAAAAAGAAAAAATGAGGAGAGATCAATCTCAACCATGTGGGAAACAGACCCTCCATGCTGGCTGCATGGTCGGAGATCAGGAGTGGAGAGAGACTAAGAAAACAAAAGGAAGCAAAGTGAACAAAGTAAGAAGAGAGGAAGGGGCAAGGCAGAGGTAGGAAAAATAATTTTAGCAATAGACTAGTGGGAAAGGAGAGAATTTCTTTAAATCCCAAAAGTTACCATTACACAGATACCTAGTGTTACAAAGCATGCAGTACTGTTATTCTCTCATCAAACATAACCAGTTACAGAGTCCAATTACATAGCTGTTCCTTTGAGCAGATCTATTTCTAAACTTAAATCAGGGGTGGTTGTGGTTTACAAATTGTAGCCAAGAAAAGTCTCAACAAACTTGCTATTGATCAAGCAACAGTTGTACAGACAGTACATTTTACATTCTGTAAACAAGAGCCAGTGATAGCCATCTTTGTTTCCTTAGAGACATGAAACCTTCTTTGTAATCAGTAAACTGCATCAGGAAAGTGGCATACCTGGCTCAGAACTATGTTTTCTTCAAGATACAGAATTACTTTACTCCTGTTGCAGACAGGAACTTCGTTTTAACAGATTGTATATCTTTAATATATGACAAAATGATATCTGTGATGCATAGAACACTGTAAGAATATATTAGCTAAGTCTATTCCATGTTGGGAAGTAGTTCACCTCTGAAAGCTAGTAAAAAATTTATTTAACTGAGAACAGTTATTTTAAATTAGATCATATATATAGAATGTAGTTAATCTGAATGGTTTCTTAAAGTTGGGATACTGTTTCTCTGTTTGATTTGGAATTTTAGAACTAACTCTTCATTTGTATCAATATATGGCACATTGATTAAGACTCCCCAGCAGTAGGATTAATCAGAATATAAGTCAATGATAGATTTGAGTAGAGAAGTATTACTGCTGTCAGCTGATAGGTAGAATTGTAGTGAAACAACTCACCTGAATTCAGTGGGCCAGTATAATTCATCATCTAAAGTCTAAAAAAAGGAGAGACTTAATTAGGATCAAACTATGTGAGATTCTAATTTCACAATTAGAACGTGTTAAAATGTTGTCCCTCCAAGAGGAATTTGTTCAAGCCTGCCATACTAATACGAATACCCCCGCACAGGTGGACATAACAAAGGCCAAACTGTCCACTCACTCTTCTGCTGCTGCGGGCTCCAGGCTCTCTTCCTGTCACTCCGGAGCTCGCGGTCGACTAGCCACTCCTGACACGAGGCTGGACAATGAGCCTCCCTGACACAGTGAAGAGTGGCTAGTTGACTGCAAGCTCTGGAGCAATAGGAAGGGAGTGCAGAGACTGCAGCAACAGCGGAAGAGTGAGTGGGCCCTTGTTATGTTCACTTGTGCGGGGGTATTCAAATTCATATATGAATATGAATACCCCCATCTCTATTCAGGAGTGCAAATTAACTTCTTGATGACAAAAAAACCCTCCAAGCTGATTTGCAACATGAGTTGCTGAAGAATCCTTGTTCTAGGATAAACAAATATCCTTTATCTCATAATGGAGTTTTGCTTTTAATAATGTACTGAATCATATAGTTTGAATCTAATTAATTCAACTCCAAAAGTGAATACAATAGATTGCATTTTCTGGTCAATTTTGGATGGATTATAAATGGAAACTGCAATATCAAAGATGTTGTAACTATGTGGAAATATTTCTAACTGTGCTTCAAGCTGTGGCAAAGTTTGGGGTACTCATGTTTTGCAAAACTCTAAACAAATTTACTATACACTAAATGTTTTTCAGTAACCACCACTAGAAGTTCAAACAATTAATTTGCATAGTTTGTGTCAATATTCAGGTACTGATCATGTTGCTGATGTCTAGAATGCATTTGAAAAACCTACAGTATTTTCCACAGATGAAAAAATATTAGCAATTGTTAGCCATTCTATGACAGCCAAACTTCTACCTAGCAGACGGCTGAACACCCCAGCTACAGCCACAGTTTCAAGTAATTAACATCCCAGTAGTTCAATTTCTGTTTACACATTGCAGTAATTTATATGGGTGGTTACCAGAACAACAGATCCCTGAAGCTAAATGTCATAATCCATTAGCTGTGTGGGTAGTGTACCAGTCTAAACTAATAAAAAATATTGAAGCCCTTTTCAGAACTGGTTGAATACTATCCAGACAGACAGACAAACCATGCATTCATAGTACTTTTCACCTTGTCCATCAGAGTTCATCTGAGTCAAATAGTAAAGAAATAACTGCTGCATGTCATGAGTGTACTGATAGCACTGCACTCAAAATCTCTTGATGACCTTAGTCAGCAGTTTAATGTAGATTTTAAATTACATGGGAACAGGATGGAAATGCCCTGAGGTACAGCAAAAATCCCCCAGCATGACTGTCTGCAAATAGTCATCCAGATATGAGTGGAACCACTGTAAAACTGTATTGCCCACACCTGGCTCAGACTACTTCTCTTCAAAGTTCATGAGATAATTAATTCAAGCTGAGTAGTGTAGAGGGTTGGATATGTGGAAGGTGTTATAGCGGCCTGAGTGAAGGGGCAGATACACACTTGGGGGCAGCTAAAGGTTGGTGATAGTGAAAGAGGAAGAGAGGAAATTAATTAAGATTATTAAAGAAAACACGTTTATTCCTGTGGTTATTCAGAGAGACCAATAGCTAAATAGCCAAGTGATGAGACCAAGGGGTTTTTGACATCGGTATATGAGAGGCACAGAACAGTAGGTCTCAACTTTTTGTCCTCCAGGTGAGTGGGACTTTTAACTCCAAGGTTAATTGAGTATTTGTTTTAGTGGCTAGGGTTTCTGGATATTGAAGTGTGCCTGGAAGACTGTCAGGTTGTGTACTGGCCAAAGGGGCTGTGGGGGAAAGAGAAATAGCAACAAATAATGCTTCTACTTCTATTTCCGGAAGTTCCAACCCCTTCCACCAACCAACAGCCCTTTTAGAATTCATCTAGATCCACCAGTTGGACTGTACTTCAGAATGCGGCAGGGGGCGCGCGCTGGCATTTCTAATATTTTCTGAATTTAAAAACAAAGCAAAGCCTCCCTGCAAAAGTGAGAATAAAATAGAATTAATTGCTATAACTGTATTTTTGACTATTTTTATATATGTCATATTGTTGCATTTTTATCCATGTAAGCCGCCCCGAGTACACATTGTCTAGGGGGGCGGGGTAAAAATCTAATAAATAAAAAATAATAATTATTAAAAAATAGAACTCCTATCATAGGAAGGGGAAAAATCCTACCCCAAACTCAGCCATACTTCACTGTTTTCCACTTACTGGGAACCTTTTATGAAGATTTTTTAAAAAGGAGACATCCATATTTTGTGCAGGAGATGTGTTTGCATTCCTGTGTCTGGAGAAGTCAGTTTTGAGCCACAAAAGCTCATGCTCAAATACATTTCTTAGTCTTTAAAGTACTGCAGTTTTTTTCTTTCTCTTTTTACTTAGGCAGCATTTAAAACTGTAATTCCCTATCTTGCATCTGAAATGGTACATCTGTTCTACCAAATTACAACCACACCATGCTAGTATTCCTCCATTCAGATTAGACTTCTACAAATACTGGGTTATCAAATATTGAGTTATCAAATCATGAGAGAGCAAGTAAAATGGGCATGCACATGTATGTATATGTAAGATTGTGGGATAAAGGTTAGGAAAGAAAGGAAACAAGGGAAGATGTTCTCTTCCTTGTTTCCTATTTCTTTTACTGCTCCGCAGGTTCTATAATATCATCTGATCTGTTAAACCACTGTAACACGCTCTACATGGGGCTGCCTTTGAGGATGATGTGGAGACTTCAGGTGGTGCAGAATGCGGCAGCCAGACTCCTCACCGGAGTGAGAAAATTCCAACATATCTCTCCAATGCTGGCCGCACTGCACCGGCTGCCCATCTGTTTCCACGTCAACTTCAAAGTTTTAATGCTTACTTATAAGGCCCTAAATGGCTTAGGACCTTGATATTTGGCGGAACGCCTGCTTCCACCAAGGTCTACCCAGATCACCCGCGTGAGCCAGGAGGTGAGGCTGAGGAGCCTGACACTGAGAGAGGCCCGGAAGGAGAAGACACAAAACCAGGCCTTCTCGGCGGTGGCTCCTCGCCTCTGGAACAATCTCCCTCCAGAGAGTCACGCGGCCCCCACACTGGGCATCTTTAAAACCCAATTAAAAACATGGTTGTTTATCCAGGCCTTCCCTCCAGCCAATTCTTGATCTTACTTTACTTTTCTATCTTTATTTTATTTGTATTATTATGTACTTGATATAGTTTTTGCTTTCTGATTTTATTGGAAGCCGCCTAGAGTGGACCGTTGGTCCAGATAGGCAGGATAAAAATCAAACAAATAAATAAATTAATTAATTAAACCAGTGGTTCTCAACCTTGGGTAACCCAGGTGTTCTTGGACTGCAATTCCCAGAAGCCTTCACCACCAGCTATGCTGGTTGGGGCTTCTGGGATTTGCAGTCCGAGAACACCTGGGTTACCCAAGGTTAAGAAACACTGCGTTAAACAAATCAATAATCTCAGTTTCCTGGTGTATGAGTCTTTATTCCCATTACTGTTTCCCCTTGAAGCAATAATTCATATTCCCTAGGTTTACTCTTGTTACCCCATACAGAAAACAATCTTTGCATTTTCTTTTCCTGAGATTTCTGACTCCAGAAGGCAGTAGGTGTTATAGTTGTGTTACCTGCAGTTGGGATCAGCCAGGACATTAATGGGATCAACTTCACCCATTCATGAAAATCCATTTTGACTGTCGAGAAATGGTCATGACTGCAATCTGCAACCGTTCAAATGAGTGGAAAGTTTGCCATCAGTTTTGCTAGGAAACCCTTTATTTGTTCAGTTTTATTACCAATCAAGTAAATGTTGTATTCCATTAATAAATAAAAACTTTCCATTTTTTATTGAAATGCTAATAGAAAATGTAATTCTTTTAAATGTAGGTTTCTATCAATTACCAAAGGAATTTTTAAAATTTCCTTTTTTAAAAAGTGTTATTTGTTGCCAGGCTTTTTACAAATAAAGCATATTGGTTTCACTTGGTTTTCAATAGATCAAGCCAAACTAGCATAACATTGGTGAACACGGCAAAAAGTGTACACATGCCAGCATAGTAATGGTGTGCAATATATGTTTCCAGTAATTCTTCATCTTTTCACAGGGATTTTCATACATGCAGCAGATTGTTCCTGCTTGTGTTGTTGACTCAACATTTTGCTTTCTCATTGTCTCATATTTTTTGCATTTTTCTGCTAATTGTTGCATTTTAAAAAAAAATAGAAACTTGCCTTCAAATAGTACAAATTCATGCCACTTGATGTTAGAGTAAATTTAAGGTAATTTCCAATGCTCAGTTCTACAAGGCAACAGCAGTAGGATTTATAATTCGGGCACCCCATCATTTCACACCGGCACTGAGATTTACAAGAGCAGTTCTCACCTTGTCATACACTGCAGAAGAATAACACATGAAATTTTCCTCAGTATCAATCAGATACTCTCACAGATGCTTTCCCCCAGCTCTGTGACAAGAGGCAGCTGCTATTGCATTTCTTATACATAAGGAGCATTTCCTAATAATTATGGATATGCACCAATGAATGTAGCAGGAAAATTAAGCTGCATGGCTTGTTTCCAGTGAAGCACTGGCAAAATTATCTATGCAGAAATAACTTTGCCATCCCTGCTTCCTGTAGCAGCCTCCTGAGTCCACCAAAGAACCTCTCCAAAGGCTGACTTTTTGGGGTCTGCAATTGCTCCTTGAGAGCACGGAAAACATTCTCACAATAGTGGCTATAAGGGCTGGAATTCTTGCAGTGGGTCTTCTGGTTTTGATGTGACAGGGTTTCTTCACATCTGGTGCCTGCTAGGCTGCATAGGCCTGACTAGCATTTTCAGTGGTTTCAGCCATAGAGCTCATATTTCCACGTTCCTGTTCATACCTGATGTGGAGAAATTAGCTAGGAACACATTTTTCTCCCTTGTTCTTAATCATATAACTTGGAGTAATTTACAAGTAGATTCAAGAAGAACAAAATTAAGTAACCCAAGCAATCTTTCAAAACAATGGCTGGAAAATGGTTTGTAATAATATGTAATGTGGTTGATAAGGGTGCAGTGGCATTGAACTGAAGTAAAATACCTCCCTTGTGAGAGCTTAAATGCTTTTCAATTATATAAGTAGCTATTTATTGCGAAGCCAGTTAATTCTCTTCTAATAATTGGCTTTGTTGAAGATACATACAATTTCATCTTCTGAACTATTTATATTTTTAGAACATTTCAGAATAACTCCAGTGATACCTTGCCATCAGATTTTTCAGAGTCTACTGTGTATCAACCATTACACTGGTTAACTGGCATAGTAGAATTTTCCCCATCTTTACTGAAGTGAGTATACTTGTTTCATTATTTTGATAAGAAATTAACATATAAATTATTCCAGTGTTCCATATTGATGTTTTTGCTTGTGATAAACTAATAGATATTTCATATAGAACTAGTTTGAAGAAATGTCTATTTCTGGAATCCCACATGCACATTTATCACACTTGCAACACTGACTGAGAGAAAGAAAAAGACAAAATATGACACAAGAGTCCAGTTAGAAATAAAAATAGCCACCGCTGTTCACGGGTTCACACAATTTGGCACATCATGAGACAAAGATCCAGTCTACCAATTAACCATTCCTAAGCCCTATACTGGCTGCCAGGTTCAGTAAATCCACTGGACCATGCACCACTCACGTGAACTCAACTAGTTCTCTGGGTGAAAGGTAGGTGAGCCAGCCCCTGTTGCCTGTTATCCTCTCACCCAGGACCCAGCCAATAGAGGTGGGGTGACTGACACCTGCTCAGCACCAGAATGGATTCTGCACTTTGGTCTCATGCTCCCCACAAGTGTATGACATATAACACCTATTTTGTAACAGTGGCATGTGAAACCAGATCCCCAGTAACTTTACATAAAAGAAACTGATTGGTATGAAGATGGTAAAAACCATACCCAACAAAGCCAATCAGTTTGATCAGTAAATTTCTTTCCTGCCTGCATCTCCTGCCAGCCAATAGTTGTTTGTAGCAAGTAGTGTAAAATAAAAGTAAGGAGTGTGGGTAGGGAAGATGGCAAAAGTATAAGCGATTGGGCCATGCAGTACATCTTAAGATCCCACCCCCCCTTTAATAGGCCAGGTATGGTCTGCCCAGTCATGGAGATGCCCACTGTGATCAATGCGAGCTTCTGACTGAGCCATAACATTGGTCTTTTGAAAACCTGCAGAAGCATAGAAAACACCACCAGCTGGTCTCTACCAGTAAACTGCGCTCTTCCCTTCCCCAGCCCTTCTTAGCCTAATTAGTGAGTGTGATATGCTCCCACTGAAGAGATGGAGTTGGTATCATGATTGAGAGTAGGAGTGATCAAATCAGTACACACTCCATGTATTTATTAAGTAATCATTAATTATAATTTATAACATTGGCAGTGTAGCAGCCAGATCTGCTAACATTTAATCTGATCAAATTTCCCTTAAAACAACTTATCCTCTGACATGGATGTAAGTGTAAACTAATGCACAAATAAAACTGTAGTTTATTTTCAAAATGCTTGAGAGAGAGGAAGCTTGGTAGCTGTTCCATTTAAGACACAGTACTTATTTCAGAATATTCTTATAAATTCAGTGTATAAACATAGACATCACACAGAGGTTCTACCAGTGAACAACTCATTCAAGTGCAAATCCACCATAGAAAGTCTGCTTGATTTTGCAGAGACCTTTGGGTAGTTGGGTGGCATATAAATTAAACAAACAAACAAACATTGTTAAAGCATCCTCATACAGTTTTCTTTTTTATATATATAAAAATGACTGTAAAACCCAGGGTGGAGAAAGGAAGTCTAGCATTAGAAACCACACCTTTTAAGACTGATGTAGGAAACCCAGTTTTCTCTACTAATAAAAGAAAGCTTTGAGAAGTTTATGAGCATTATGTTTAGTCAGCAGATAGCTCATTTGGACAAGAAGTTTGATGAGATCAAGTCTGATATCTCAACCTTGGAAATTAAAGTATCAGACTTCATTAAGAAACAGGACATAAAACCACAATTGAGCTAAATGAATGAGGAGGTAAAAAAACAAAATCAAGAATTATAGAGGACAGCGAAAACAGCAAAGAAAATGGAGAAGAAGAAAGTGACAGAATTTCAGGAAGATTTAAGAAAGATGGAAATTCGACAAAACCAATACGAGATATTAATGATCCGAATCCAGATGGCAAATGCTCCACACATCTCAAGAATTCGGAAGGTACTGGAAATCTAGAATGAAAATACATATAGGAATAAAATATTACAAATAATGCAAGATAAGCAATATATAAAAAACGGAAGGAATAACAGTGGCAAGAATAGTATCCATGAAACACTGGATGGAGTCTTGAACACTGCAAATACAGGAACTGATAGTAAGAATACTGGCAACTGAAGAAATTAATATGTTAACAGACTAGCTGAATAAAAAAAGCAGAAAAAGGAACATTGGGAAATTTTGTGGTCAGTATATATATATATGATCAAAAAATAGTTAGAATGGTAGGCTGATATGCAATCATAGTATAGGAATAGTTACTTTTAAATACTAGATGAATATTAACAGTTATATAATTAATAATTAGAATTACAAAATATAGGTCTGAATTTGAATTTTCCTTATATATTGTATATATTCTTGTATATTATCTGGAACTACTCTTAGAAGGGATTATTTAGAATTATTATGAAAATAATGATTTATATTGTGTTTGTTGAAATCCACCCCTTCTAAATGTATCCTTCTCCCAGTTATCCCCTACCCTGCCCTATCGTTGTAAAAAAGAAAATAATAAAAAATTAAAAAATGTAACTCCCTGCATTCTTAATCTTCGTTTCATATGTGGTTGATGGTTGCTTTGCCATGATGCAATTTGGAGGCTGTTCAATTTACTTATTTGTCAAAGTGGACAACTGGGTTATCTTCATCGTGAAGGAATCCAGAATGGGTAATATTTCCTCATCCCAGTCTTCCCTTAAATTTTGAATTCTCTTCTGTACAACTCTATATTGAAGAAACAACGGTAAATGCAGTTAAAATAAATGAGGATTAGAAATTAGGACTTCCATTTTGTGTGCAAATTTTATTAACCATTTGTAAGGCTGATAGTAGGAATTTGGATCAGATGAAGAGATTCTATGGCCACAAAATCCCCAGTCCTCTTATCCAGGATAAAAATATAAGCATATTGTATTTGCACCATTTCCTAAATAATTCCATACTGTCTTTGGCTTGACATTGGACAATGCCCAAGATTGGGTAGTTCTTTGTTGGTATTTAATAGTACCCTGTTTCCCCGAAAATAACATCTAACTTGAAAATAATCCCTTGTGTGATTTTTCAAGATGCTCGTAATATAAGCCCTACCTCCAAAAATAAGCCCCAGTTAAGTAAAACCCTGCCCTCCACCATTGTGCAGTATTGTGCAGCAACCAGAAGAAGATGACATGACTGTATTTGAATAAGTGTAGATTGAAATCCCCTGAAAATAATTCTTAATGAATTTTTGGAGCAAAAATCAATATAAGACCCTGTCTTATTTTCAGGGAAACACAGTAGTAGCGATACTTGACTGTAGACATGCTATCTTGTGTCCATAAAGTATGAAGTTCTTAGCAATAATATAATTCAAGTATTATTCTTTCCTTTCTATCGTTCAGAAAAATATATGTTATCTCTAAAAAGTTGTAACTTCGGGCATTGGAAAGGCTACATAGCTCTACAAAATCTAAACTTTACACTTGCTGCTTTGCTCGAGTTTGGTATTTTTAGAAGCAAACACACAATTTCCTTGCTGTTTCAGTAAGTGTAATGGAAATTTACATATGAGACATATGCTATCAGCTTAACTGTCATTTCTTTTATAACTTTGGACCACACGCCCTCCCACACCTACTTTTTGAAGCCAATTTATTCCCAGCACTATTTTGTGTCTAGTCCCCACCCACCTCATCCACCCTGATAATCTGTAATATTTGTATTAAAATGCTGTAGTTTTTATAATTATTCTTCAGCAGGAGGAGAATAAAATGTTCACTTTCTTCCACATTAAATCTGAGTGGCTTTGATTATGTAGTTTACTTATCCCACCACACAAGACCTTAATACTTTTTTTAAGTGAGAAGGGGAACCCCAGAATGCATTATAAATAATTTATTCAGGTCTGATACATTTTCAGTCAGATGACTCTTCTGCAGGGCAACTGAATGTAAAACAAATAACATTTACTATCAATTTAGATTCAGTTATAAACACTAAAATCACATAAAGTCAACATCAGGGTATAATATGTTCAAACTCATAAAGTCAGACTAATTAGACAGCAACACATCTGCTTTGACATAAGAACAATATGGGAAATATGGTTTCTTAAAAATAACTACAACTTAAATACTAAAATAAAGTGTATACCAGAATGATAACTTTTCTTCAGATATACTCTATCACTCATAATAGTTTAAACACAATTTGTAAGCAGTAAACGCTTTCTTCCATTTAGGCTAGGCCTTAGTTTCCACTGGTCTCAGTGCTTTGGAGAACCATTGACTGTACAAGCTCACTTCCTGAGCTTTTCCCAAAGACTCCAAAAACTCAGAAAGAGGCTCTAGGAAATCAGGGGGTTACAGTGAGGAGAGGCTAGAAAAGCCAGCCTATATAATCATCAGCTTACATAATGTGGATACTTCCCTGTAACTACTGTGTTAAACCTCCTGTAAAATATCTGAAAGTAAAATGTTATGCTGTATTTCAAGGCAATAAGTAATTTCATTTAAACAATAATTGACTTCAACACATATTCATGTTAAGACAGTGACACTGGATCCTCAGATCTGGTGAGTAGTTGTGTATGTTAGAGAAAGAGCTAAATTTCTGATTATAGCCTTAGCACTACTATTGCCTTGCCAGACATCTTCTCCGATTCCCAGTGCAGTTGAGTGGTCCACACCTTGCTGGTATAAAGAAATATATGTTCCTTTATATGGATTTCTGTGAGCTGGCCCCCATTTGTAGTAGTTCCATGGAGGTAGTTCCAAACTAATGTCTCATTACAGAATCAAGCATTTACATGTGCCATATTTTATATAGAATTCACCTTTTGCCTCTTCATGTGGGTAGCCTTGTGTTCACAGCTACATGAGCTTTGAGGAGGAGGGAACATATGCCTCTCCATATGTCCAATATAAAACTTCTCAGTGCATTTACTAGTGTTAGCACAGTGGCTGCAGGGAATGTCTGCAGTACTCAATTTTCCCTTTGAGTGAATCACATCACTGTACCTTTCAATTTGCATGATGCTTTAAAAGCCAAGAATCAGTAAATTCTGAAAGGCAGTAACATTCCATCTGGTCAGCGATTGTTGAGCTTTTTCCGTAACCTGAAACTCCTATCAGCTGATCTATATGTTATTTTAAATATTATTTTTGGAATAGCAAGCTGTTCAAGAACATTGCTTCATGTACATATAGAGACTGAAAGGAAATACTAATTCTAAATTAAATAGCACTAACATTCCATTAAGATACCCTGTATCCAGGTAGAAAACAGCATGGTAAAAAGAGATATTCATTTCCTGAATGCCCAAATAAATACAGATGTAAAAATGTTTATACCGTATATTGGGAAATGGAACAGATGACTGGGTGTTCTAATCAATAACCCATATACTCTATGTGTATCTGCAACAGAGCATAGGTGTTCCATGTCTGACTGGAAGATAAGCCTAATATCACAAATAATGGTTGAAGTGTATATACTTCTAATCAAATAAATGAGAGCACTAAACTGAGACGAAAGGAATTCTGAAAATCTAGTCAAGCTGCCATTTTTCTTTTTCTTTGTGTGCAAAAAGAACTTGAGCATGGGCAAAATCTATTGGGATTTATTTCAAATGAAAATCTCATTGAAGGAGACCGGAACTGCCCAAGATCATGTTAGTTTATTGGGGTGAAGTGAGGGCAACTTCGAGAAATGTGCTGCAGCCCAATATGAATTGCAAAACATCAGGTGACGATAGTACATTTGTGAATATTTTTCACAAGGTAGGATTCTTTATAATCTAATACTTCAGACATACTGGTCGGTTTTATACGATACAACATGTGAACACAGGTTTTTGGTAGCTTTTTAGCACTAATCCTTTGCAGGAATAGACACATCTTACAATGTAGACGTCCTTAGTATGCAACATTTTTATATGACTGAACATGTTTTTAATAATTATGTATTAATTATAGTATGACTTTGCTTCATAGATGAGATTTCAAATATTTTTATAACTTCATTCTTAATGATTAAATATAACACAACTGAAATATAATTCCTCACATTTATTTGGGCATTAAAAATAATGTTTGTCTCATGAAACAAGAGTATACATCGTCCCACTGAAAGAGATAAATGGGGTTACTTTGTATTAGTTATAAATTTGGCAGTCTACCAAACGTTAATTTGCTTTTAGCTAGTTGAGATTAAATATAATTCCTTCCCTGAGCAGCTTTAAAGTAAGCAACCATGAAAACATTTTCACAGTAATCTGGGAGGAATTGACATTTAAAGGAGTTAGTATTACATGTGCACTTTAAGGCTATTAATTTCATAGATAAATTAACTATATTATTCTGACTTTATCTTACATTTTGAAAGGACCCCATCAGCCAGAGAAATGGCAGCTCAGGGTCAACTGAAACTCCTCTTATCCCAACCATTTTGTAATTGGAACTTGCTTTTGGAAACGTTGCTACATCATAATTGTCTCCTACTGAAAATTTTATTGAGAAGTTCAAGTAAGTATTGATGCTATCTACATTTGTAATAATATAACTGTTGAAATGCATCTAGAATATCCAGGGCTGTCACATTTTTTGCTAGATGTATATTAAAAGAAGTATTGTATGCATTATATCATACATTTTTATATGGCAAATTCTGTAGTAAAATTACGTTCCAATTTCTACTGAGGCTGCTTCAGCTTGAATGTGTTAGTTTGATTGTGGATAATGACTTGATAATGACCCCCCCCCCTTACCGGGCTTCCTTGTTGCTGGCAGAGCAGGTGGCCGAGGTGGCCCCAAGAATAGAGGTAGCACCAATGCCATGGGGTGGTTGCAGGGGCTGATGTGAGAATGTGGCCAGCTGCAAATTCAAACTTCAGGCCCTGGCACTTGGACCAGAGGGAGGAGATTTTCACTCCAGTCTGTCCCTTGGCCTTGTAACAGGAGCCAAGGTGGCTCCCCAGTCAGTTTGTTTCTGAAATTTCACCTCAAGCAAAATTCAGAGTAAAAGTGCAAAGTTCTCCTCATATGAAGAACCTAAGGAGTTTTGTGATTAGCGAAAAAAAGGTCTAAGTGAGACTAGTAAAATTTGTTAATAATGTCTCATTCATCCCTAGCAGGCACCTGATTTCACCTGAATGTAAATTTGATACAAAGTTGGAATAGTGTTTTTATTATAGAACAGACAAGGAGATACGTCTGTGTTTGGTTAAAAATAAATCTGTATTTGCATATACGTAGTTTAATTCTACTATGTTCTTTTACTTTGACACTGAGATCTTTCTTCCTTCCTTTCTTCAAGAACCTGAATTGTCCAAAGGTCAAGAACAAAATATTTGCCTAGACGTGAAGAACAGAAAAGAACCTAGTTTAGCTGAAGCAATCTTTACAGTGTTGTCTTATTGTAATTTATCTCCCAAATCACTTGGTAATGTTCTTCAGAATTATATGGAAAAAGAACAGCTGTGGGATTGCTTCCACAATATATCAGGTATGAAAAATGTAGTGAAATTATTTCATTTCTGAAATATCAGGTTTTCTTGATTTATTGATATAGGAATTACATTGCAAAAATTTACAAACAATGTAATATCAGAAGTCTTCTAATGCCAAACTACAAAGTAATAAATTAATAATGTTGTATACTATATCTTTAATGTACCATTATAATCATGAAAGCAGCATTCAACATTGGTGTTTTAGTTGCACTCATAAACATTCTGTCATTCATTTTATCTCTGATGAAGAAGCTGCAAGAATTAATATAAATGTCCAGCATCCTGTTAGCTACACCTACCCATGTAGTCGGCATCAATTTCAACAGTGAATTGCCATGAGTTAAGAGATTCCCAGTGTGATGTAGTGGATAGAGTGACAGACAAGGACTCTGGAGAACAGGGTTCAAATCCCCATTTGCCATGGACAATCACTGGGCAAGTGAAACTGGTAAAACCACTCCTTAAATATCTCATTTACCTTGAAAGCCCTGTTAGGGTTGCTATAAGTCGGTTCCAGCCTGATAGCACAGAACAAACAAGAAGTGCAGGTATCTGTTGTTGTGTGCCAAGTCACGTAACTTGGCACACAACAGCAAATCCTTGTGCTGACTTCAAAACTTGCAGCAATTCACAACCAAGAGTTATACCATTGTGTTATGATGTCATTCCTTCATCAAATGCATTATCCATTGAGAATGGGACAGAGTCTAAAACCCAACATGGGTTTGAATTCTCGGATCCAGCAGACCTTGCACCCACAGATATTGAGGAGGCTAAATCTTCAGATGGCGATAGATACCCCCCCAAACCCCAGTTGTGAGCCACATTGGAGCTAAAGTCAGAAGGGACTGGACTTCTTCCCAGCCCATTCAAAAATAGCAGGCTAAAGTCATGAGCCCAGAGAGAACCTGCAAGATGAAGTGCTTTGCTGCAGGGAAAGTCTCCTCAGGAGAAGGGACTTCCTTGGGACTGTGTGTGTTTGGGGGTCTTCTTTAGGGAAGAGGCTTCCTGCTGGGGAGAGGAAGCAGGCCAAATTCTAGAAATGAATTGTCTTCCCAGCTGAACAAATGCCTACAGGTGAGCTCATGGTGTGGTTGAGGCAGTTCACCTATATATTTGGACTCTTCTTTTTGCTTTCATTATTTTTGAACTGGTTTGACTTGGACTCTGGCTTCTGATCTCTTGCACCTAGTTTGCCTTGCACTCTAATGAACCTTTGTTTCCTAATAGGCTAACCCCAGCTTGGGAACAGGACATATGCGAGCATGAAAATATTATAGGATTCTGCCCAACATGTGGTATTAGGGCATTAGCAGTGTTCATTGGGGGTGGGGGAGAGGTGACAATAGCACTAATTTCTGTTTTAGAGAGTTACTGCAATACTACAAAATTTCTTAGAACTCTGAAGAATCTCTTCATAGTTTTATGTGATTTTGTATGTGCTGTCCTCCGATATTTTGAATGTGAAGTTCCTTTCAAGTGAAATTACATATGATATTATTTGTGTAATTTGCTGATAATTGCTGAATATTTCTTTAATAAACAACTTCTGGAGGAGGCTGGACCAGGATGCAGACATGAGGGTGGGCTTCTTCTTGAATTCCCCCTGAAGCAAAGGGAGTCTGCACCTCATTGTATAAAGTGAATATAGGGCCTCTAATCTGAATTGGGAATTGAGTGAAGTTAAATGGGTTAAAACCTCTTGCTATCCATGACAGGGTCCCAATGCAAATTGCCTCCTGCTATGCTTTTTAATTATAAGTAAAAAGTAAAATTGTATGCTCAGGGGAAGCGCAATGCATTCACAGTATGTGTAGTTCACCCCTCAGATAGCAGCGTTCTGTAGTGCCAAAAATAGTTTTAGTATTCCACTCTTACAAATGCAGGATTTGACATCAGAGAAATTCCAGTGTGGCATCACATACCCATGTTTTCCTGTGTTCTTCTACTGTACATGTGCAGCAGGAGAAAGAGAGACATCTGACACCTCCCTTATTTCCATCCAACCTTCTCATAACTTTTGGTCAAAGGTCTTTTCAGATGAAATGGACTGGACCAATTATGGCCCACCCCGTTATGTGTCTTCTACACTTTTTTCTTTCTGCAAATTTCTTGCCTAATATGGCAAGAAAATTATTATGATGGTTATGATCAGGGGTCTCAAACTCAATTTACCTCGGGGTCGCTGGAGGCAGAGTCTGGGTGAGGCTGGGCCGCAACAGATTTTCCGCAAAGCGCACGCACACACATGCGCACGCGTGCGCGCGCACACACACACACACAAAGAAGTCCAGCAACCTTCCTCTGAGGCACACTCAGTTGGGCTGGCTGGCAGGCTGCACTTCTGGATGGAGGGTGCAAGAGGCGCTTTCTTGGGAGACAGCCAGTGAGCGAGACGAGGCTTTTTTTGACTCTTGACAGCAGAGGACACGTGGGGCAGGCAAGGCAGAGGCCACAAACTATCATCCGGTGGGCCGCAAATGTCCCCCGGGCCGCATGTTTGAGACCCCTGGTTATTATGATCACGTGATCCAATATACATCTTTATTTTAAAATGCCATTCATTACATAATCCAGTCTTCAATGCAAATCAAAGCTTCATCAGGTATTTTGAAGGCACAAAAAAGAAAAACATGTTGGATTTGGGTAATTAAAAACTTTTCACTGAACAAATGTTTGAATAGATGCTGAGAAAAATAATTTATATAAATACAATAGCCAGAATCCTCTTGTGTAGCTATAAATGGTGGAACGTTTGGAGCCAAACTGCTTCAAATTAGAAATCATCATAGACATCATCAATTGCACACCGAGTCACGCAGCTCAGTATGCAACTGACATCATATACACTGATTTCTTAACTTTGGGCAATTCGTTGCCAAACGTTATGCCACCTGTGTTATACCAGCGTAACCACAGGTTTTGGGTCAATATTTAATTACATAGTTATGTAATATAGAAATGAACATTATTTGAAGTTCTTACTGTTATGGGCCTCCAATGCTGAAAAGAGCCTTATAATATAGGATAGACTTCAGTGATGTGGATCCAATATCAATGTAGCCATTATGGTATCCAAATTCCAGTGGGAGAGGGATAACAAGAAAGAGAGTGCTGAAAAACTACAGAAAACTATGAAAAATTCTAATTCTTTAGAGTGCCGAAATTGATCAATTTTGATGTTTAATATTTCATGATTATGATTGTTTTGTCTCCATAGTTTCTAGCTGTGGTGAATCAGAGCCAGAGGTTGTCAGATGCTTGAAACTCACCTTGATTAATTCAGTTAAGGGTATAGTGAAGCAGATTATTTCTTTGATGCACTCATGGGAAGCAACAGAGAACTATGGAACCTATCAGCACAAGCAAATTGTTCCTGAAAGTTTGCTGAAGACTGTTCCAAAGGAATGGAATTACACACCTAGAGAAATGAAGAGAAAAGAATCAGGAAAATGTAGGTGTGCTTATATATATCTGTCAAAATAATTGTTACCCATTTAATGAGAACATATCAAAACTAAAGATTTGGAATTAAGCAGTGTGGGTTGAGAACGAGCACTATATTAACACAATTTCTGATATTTCTAGAAGGTTATTTATAGACTTGTTGACATATCCCAGTGCAGTATCTTGCCTTAGTAAAATGAATAGGAAGGTCCCATGTATGGTGCATTTTCCTTGGCAGAGCATGAGAGAAGACAGATATTAGCTCTGGTCAACATAAATCAAGATGCATCTTATTACTCTACACCCTCCTGGTGTAGAATTGGCTATTTTCAGCTTTAAGTGACAGCCATTGGCCATTGTTTAGTAAGTTGCATTAAAGTACAGTACATCTATTGCATCAGCAGGGTTTGTTGAGTCAACTCCTTGTAGTGTAGTCTAGTAACAGCTTTCTTTAGCATAATATGTTGCAACTAGAGTAGGCCAATTTGAATCACTGGAACTTAAAGATGAATGGATTCACCAAGTTCCCACTGATTCATTGGGCCTACTTTAATTCAAATGATTATGCTAAACAATAGGATTTGAACCAGTGAATTATTGTTATTCACTTTTTGTAAAATAAATAATGACATAGTGTAATATGTCATGTGTTGTTGTTCATCTGAGATTGTATATACCTAATTTTCAGACCTGCTGAGGACCAGATCGACATTCCCTCTAATTTTCAGCCCCGCTGGGTGGAGCTCTGCCCCTCACGCATGTGACTCCATGCCCCTCATGCATATAACTCTGTCCCCCACATGGGGTTCCATCACAACCAGAATCAAAGGGGCTGGAAATGATTGGTGTGGGTGCATGGAGGAGAAAGAATGCTGCGCGGAAGCAGGGAGAGGGGTGCTTGCTCATGTAGCTGTGCATCTTAGAGAGGACCTTGGACCAGATTATTTTTATTATGTCCTGATTAGAGATGGGGGTATTCGTATATGAATACAAATACCCCTGCACAGCTGTACTTAATGAGAGTCTGCCCCTGGGGCCGGACTGTCCACTCATGTGTCTGGCAGCGGTGGCAGCCTCGGTCAGCCTTCCAATCGCTCCCAGAACGCAGCTCTCTTTCTGCTCATCTAGCCAACTCCAGGCAGGGGGAGGGAGGATGAGTCTCCCTGCATGGCTGCCGAGTGGTTAGATGAGCACAAAGAGACTGGCAGTCTGGGAGCGATTGGAAGGCTGACCAAGGCTGCTGCTGCTGCCAGTCGTGTGAGTGAACGGTCTGGCCCCAGGGGCGGACCCTTGTTAAGTCCAGCTGTGTGGAGGTATTCGTATATGAATATGAATACCCCCACCTCTAGTCCTGATACATAAGACTATAGAATTAAAAGAGGGTGTACTTCCTTTTTCACATGACTGTATGTATAAGCTGAATGGCAGGATGTTAATGAGTAAATGTGCCTCTGTGAGCGTAAATGTGTGTATTCATTTATTTGGTTTTCATATTTATATTCTAGCTTTCTCAAAAAGATGAATTCAGAGCATGTCATTTATTAAATAAAGGAAGAATACAATCAAACACAATACCAACTAAACAGAACTAAGTTAAAAGCACAATTTAAAACCAGTGAAAACACAAATTGAAAGCTCATTGCTAAGTCTTTACTGCAAGAGCAAGCAATAGGAAATAGGACAAACAGCTGGTGTTAGAGAGAAATACAGATATTTGCAGTTGGTTTCTCTTCATGTTTCTGCCTCTATTAGAAATGGGCATGAACTGGAAAGCTGGTGGTTCATGATGTTTCATGGTTTGTGACTACCCACAAACACCACCTGAACCCCCAGAAAAATTCATCAGTTTGTTGGTCATTTTTCTGGATTTTGCCTGGGGGAAGGGAACCTAACACCTCCACCCCCTCTCACATCTGCCCGCCTCCTTCCCACTGCCCCGTTGCCTCTCTACTTGATCCTGCCGCCTACATTTACCACCAGGCCTGCTGTCTCTGAACATTCACACACCTGTCAGGAAGCCAATATATCTGAAGATGGTGGCGGAGGAGGAAGAGGAAAAGAAGGAGGCAGTAGGACCAGGTAGGAAGGCAATGAGGGCAGTGGTAAGGGGGCAGGCAGGCCAAAGCAGAATGAAGTGTTGAGTGGGGAAAAGTTTGATGCTTCATTTTGTTTTAGCAAAATGGGTTGCACGAACTGAATCACAAACCAAATCAGAAAGACAGTTGGGAACTGACCAGAAAGACAGATGGGAATAGTTGGGGTACTAACCATCCTTAGAAAATTTGATGGTGGAACAAATTATGGCCTCTGCAGTGATACCCAGTCTCCTCACTGCCATTAGGCAGGCTCCGAGGCTTGAATGGTTGCACCACCAACTGAATGTTACCAGTACTAACCTAGGTGTTGTTCTGATATTTAATTGATAACACTGTGTATGAACTGCACTATTTGTAAAAGAAAAGTGGTATAGAAATGTTCTTAAAGGATGGATGGATGGATGGATGGATGGATGGATGGATGGATGGATGGATGGATGGATGGATGGATGGATGGATGGATGGATGGATGGATGGATGGATGGATGGATGGATGGGTGGGTGGGTGGATGGATGGGTGGATAGATAGATAGATAGATAGATAGATAGATAGATAGATAGATAGTGGGTTGTTGCCTCCCTTGCCACACTACTTCGATCACAGTATGGTCTCAAGTTTCCATCATGGTGGCCCTCATCCTCATATGCCTGTTGGGAACAGGATGTGTAAAGAGAAAGAGCTCCATGCAATTCCCTTTTCTGTCAGCCACAACTCCACCCTACATAAGATGAGAGAGCCACTGGTGGGCTGGCATATGTGATGGAGAGTCTCAGCTGGCTTTGCAAATGTTGGGACAGCCCAGAGGTGTCCCAGTTGTAAAATGGAAGTTCTGCTAGCATCCTTAAATGGCACCTGGGAGGCAAAAGACTCTAGCAGCAATCAGGCAGTATCAGCATCTGCAAAGCAAGCTGAGAGACCACATAAGCATGCTAGCAGATCTTTTAATTCTACTTGCATTATATAGGAGCTGTAGTTTGCAACAATTATGCTCATATGATCTGACCACAATTAAATGAGAAGAAATGTTTATTCCAAAGAATACAGACAGTATCCCATTTTATCTTCACCACAACTTCATATGTTAAATCAGGATGAGAGAAGTTAGGATGTGTCATTATCTAGCAATATTCATAGACACTTAGGTGTTTGAATCCATATTTGCCCAGTTCAAGTCCAATAATGTATGCACTCCAACAAGATGAGTATGTCTTGGTTCATAGATCAGTTAGGGCTATACATGTGAGCACAGTGTGAAGGAGTACATTTGGCCTTCTCTGCATTATACAGATAATTAATCTAACGTGCATTAGGCGCTGTATATAGATACAGTCCATGTAATGAAAGAGTAGGAAGATGTGGTAACTGGGCCTCTGTGTGCTCAGGTGTTCATGTACATTCACTTTTCAGAGGTTTTATCTACATAGCTGATGCAGTGGATTTGGTTCACTCCTCCATCATAAAAGGATGGCATTAGCCATGACAGATATGTGAAATGGGATTATGTTTCTCAGCTACAGTATGTCTTAAAGTTAAATATCACTCAGTGATGACAATTGTGTTGTGAGGTATGAATGCTTAATGCTAATCATACTTCTTCCATTCTTTCTTTCATTTTCTTTTTAAAGGCTTCACAAGACTTGCTGCTCATGCAGTATCTATTGTAATCAGCAAGTTACCTACTGTGATTGCATGTTTGCCTCCCCCAGTTAAGTATTTCTTTTTTCTATCTGAGAAGAAAATGCCAAAAAACTTCATTGAATCAAAAAAAGCTGGTCTTCTTGTCTGGATCTTGATTCTAATCATATGTCGGATATTTGAGGATGGAAACACCACAGAACTTTTAACTGGTACAACTCTTGACAGATGGAGTAAAGAGAAGCTCACCTTAATTCATGTATGTTTGGAAAGCATTTTAGGGAAAAAGAAAAGCAGCCCCAAACAAGTGACACACAAGATTATACAGAGCATTGAACAACAAAGGCCAAACTGGATAGAAAACCAGCTACTAAAGGCAAGAAAACTAAGCATGGATTGGTAAGAAGACATGATCTTTTCTGTTTCCTTGCTTGCTTTTACTTTTTACTTTTACAGATGATGCTGTTTATAATGAAATATTTTATAGTAAAAATGTTTACTGTAGCAAGTACTGTATTCCCATAGAGCTCTGATTATTAGTATAAATAGAAAGCAAGAAACATGGTATTTTCCCCCATTGTAAGTATGAATTGTCATTACATATATTCTGGCAATGGATTTTGCTATGGAGATTAAATTAAGGAGGATGGGGGCCATACAAAGGGTCTTTTCTGATTAGAAACAAATAAGCACATTTAGTTTTGTAAAATAACAGTATATCCAGAGGGAAATTGGGGCATTTCAAAATTGCCAAGAAAAGCATCCAGCTGCTTCCTTTGTGACTAAAATATCAGTCTTTCCAGATTTCACTTCACATTGCCAGCATTTAGAAGATTTTCTAAAAGTTGAATGAAGAAGTCTTTGAAAGCTCTCTGAATTTTGTGGATTTTTAAATTGGTAGCATTTAGGATAAATTTATTACTGGATTATAGTTGTTTATATGGTTTATTGAAAACTTTTCTCTGGTTAGAGTAGAAGCATTTGTTTCTTTCATTCCGGCTTCATAAGGGCCTACACGTTAATTTCTTGCTTCTTGTAATCTATTTGAGAAATGTAGCACTGCAAGATCGAATCATCCATGTAAATGAATATGCATTTATCCAGCACATCAGCTTGTGCTATTTTATTGCAAAGTTATTGGGTTGGCAGGAACTACATTAAACATTAATACTATCACACAAATGCTTATTGACACTGACCTTCATAATCTTTATGGTTTCATTTATTACTAATTTTGAGGCTGTAATCCAGTGATTAAGACTGGATGCCATCTATGATAACAGGGATAAAGAAAAAATAATATTCACTGTAAGAGTACAGTGGTGCCTCACATACCGAACGCACCGTATAACGCCGAATTCGCATAGCGATCCCTTCTCCGGGATCGCTAATGCGGAGGCATAGCGTCCATCCATATGGAGAAAACTCGCTTACTGAAGGGTGCCAGGAAGGAGCCGCCGCCGCCATGAGAGTGATGCGGGGCCGCGCTGGCCGGGAAGAGGAAGGCAGGCTGCAAGGCAGGCAGGCGAAGGGAGGGAAGCCGCGCGTTTGCGCGTCCTCCCCCCCACTTCCCTCTTCCTCCTCGTCCTTCTCCTGCCGCCCCCAGGGACCAAAGCAGGCTGCAAGGCAGGCAGGCGAAGGGAGGGAAGTCGCGCGTTCGCGCATCCTCTTCCTCCTCGTCCTTCTCCTGCCGCCCCCAGGGACCAAAGCAGGCTGCAAGGCAGGCAGGCGAAGGGAGGGAAGCCGCGCGTTCGCGCATCCTCCCCCCCCCACTTTCCCTCTTCTCCTCCTCTTGCTGCCGACCCCCCAAACCTCCCACAGAGTCGGGCGATCAGCTGTTTGGCGGTTCTAAAATGGCCGCCTGACGCCCGAAATGCCCACATGCAGCGTTTTCGCGCCCTCCCCTCGCTTACCGGGCGCGAAAATGGCTGCCGCTATGGAGGAAACTTCGCTGAACGGTAAGTTTAGGGCCAATTGGAACGCATTAAACGATGTTTAATGCGTTCCAGTGGGCTTTTACATTCCGTTTAGCGACGATTTCACATAGCAAGGGTTAATCCGGAACGGATTAACCTCGCTATGCGGGGCACCACTGTATCATAATTCAGCCTGAACATTGTAAGGACTTTTGAAGCAAATACTGTTGTTGATAATATAGGTAAATTGGAAGATGTATGAACTCAGATATTATTTTTTTCAGACCACTTATTCCATCAGGCACACACAGGAGGGTATCTTGACTGCTGATATTGGTGTTGTCAAAATTCAGGCTGCCCTTTGCTACATAAAGCTTGGGATCTTTTTTCCTGCTAGCAGTGCGGGCATGAAATTGTGCAGGAATATCAGGCCATTTCCTTATGTTTCAAATCATGAATACAGGAGCACAATATCCGTATTCATAAACTGGAGTATTTTTTTGCAGAATTGAATTTTATGTTGCTGGAGGTGTTTATGATCTTCATGTCTTTAAATTAAATTGTATAGCTTACTGCAATGAGCTGCTACTAACTCATGAGTTAATGGCCACATTGTGAAGAATGTGTCTACTTGCACAACATAAGGATGTGCCTGGTGATGCAATCTGCACCTTGTTATTTGCAATTTGCCAGAATAAGTTATGTAAATTAACTTAACAAACACATAAATCACCAATAGGATTCTGACCACAGATTATTTTAATTATGAAATACGGATTAAATAAGACTTTTAGTCCCAAGCAGAATTATAACCACTGAACTTCATAATGAAAGTCCTAGTGATTAAATGGGTCTTTTCTAATTGGGGCTAACAATTATATTGGTTGTTTATTCATTTATTTCATTTTATATCCCTAACATGTCTAAAGAAATGCGGTAAATGTGATTTGTCTACGTTAAACTCTCTGCACAGATTTTGGATCTATGATAATTTAATAACTGTAGAATTATCAAGTGATTTAAATGAATTCAAAATATTATGCATCTAATAAATTACTGCCTGAACAAGTTGTATAATTTTAAACCAATGTTGGTACAGGTTAAATATCATTTGATGGAAAAAAATAAGTTGCATTTCTGTTTAATATTGCTTTGGTCATATCAAGTACATTGTTTTAGCTGATGAACATCAATCTAATTTATTTTTATGGAAATGGTGAAAAGGAAATTCAGTGTTGTTTTTTTTTAAAAGTGGCAACTGTATTCATTTCCTGTCTTCCCTAATGCCAAAAGCATTTACTGTACATTAAAATAACCTTCAGTTTGTTATTAGCTCCCAGGCTATAAACAGTCAACTAAAATTCTGGAGAACACTCAGCTTGAAAAGTAAAGAAATATCTGTCTTTGCAAAGTAATTTGTTGAGTTGAAGATTATTATTTTTCATCATGGTGACCCTGAGTTGCCTGACTGGATGCATATAAAGATTAAGATGAATGCAGTTATTCCTTGGCTGAGGTCTGCCTCTTTCAGGGCACATTCTCCCTAATGACATGATTGATAGGCAGTCCCAAATCCAGAGAGGAACTCATTAATCACAGCACTGACTGAATCCAATCATCTGCTTCACCTGCATAGTGATGGACAGGAAAGGATACAGTTTGGGTGCTGACACTGATACACTCCTTTGTCAGAGGGCTGTAACTTTTTCAATGTCATCCTCTAAGCAATTTCACATAGAATTCAGTAGTACAATCATGCAGTTTTTAAAAGCTAGCTTTAAAATTTTCTAGTTATAAACATTAAATTTTCTGGAATTTTTCACATAGCATGTATTTTGCAGAAATGCATGTTCGTTGCATTTCAAACTGTATTCTGCCTAGGACCTTCAGTAGTTGCATTTTGAACCTAAATTATACCTTAACATTCAAGCATTGTGTGGCATTTTGGTGACCAGAATGATCAAATAAATGTAATGTTGGCATATTTAAAACAAATAATTGCAGTTTACTGCTAAATATTGATAATTAAGGCTCTTGTCCGTTTACTATTAATAAGTCTCACAAAAGTCAGGATTAACACAGTAACCCCCATGTTATATTAGTTCTACACAGATGATTGTACTGCACACAGTAAGAGAAGCTTCATAAGAGAAGCAACTTGCTTTATTCATTCACAAAGTTACATTGCAGCCTTTAAAATAATCACCATAAGAACTGTAAGATGAAGATGCCGTCTGTTAGTTTCTGGAGTGTCTAAGAGAATTTGCAGTACAATTATGAAAGTTGAATCATATAGCAATACATGTGTCTAATTAGAAAGATAAATACTGTAAGTAAGCCTTAACTTTGCAAGCAAAAAACAAGAAGGGAGTTTAAGAGTTTGACTTATTTCCCCAAAGCAACAAATGGAATAAAGTTACATTGCAGACCGCTGGAAACCTTTAAGATGCTGAATTTCATTGTACACTTTGTACAATGGCTAATTTTGCAGCTTTTTATCCAGGATTTAAAATGGAACAGCTGGTGAAATCTAAGGAAGCAGCTTTTAGAATCAGAAATACTATTTTGGTTTGATTTATACTTTGTTTAGCTTGTTTTTAAAATTCAAGCTTTATATTTTCTTGTATTAAGTCAAGATTCCACAGTGGCATCAATAGGGAAATAAATACAGAAAAATACAAGAGGGAAAACAAATGGGTATGAGTGGTAGAAAAACGTTGAGTATCCTCACAGTTTTATATAAAGGTATTCAGATATTTAAAAATGACTGTATTTCTTAGATTAATTCTCTTGATACTTATTAGCTTTCATCACTTCTTGTTCCTAATACTTATGTTTTCTTTCTTTTCAAGTACTGTTATTCTTGCAGAAGATGGTAAAAGCTTACAAGAGGAAGCTATTGAGCTTGAATTGACTGAGCAGAAAATAGACATGATGGTCCTGGATATCTGCCACAAACCAGGTGGCTGTGAATACCTGAGGCAAATTTATCACATCATCCAGCTCAATGAGGTAGGGAAACAGCCTTTTTTACCGAGCAATTAGGTGTGTAGTGGCCTGAGGCAGCATCGGCTGGCAGCTAAGGGTTAGTCAAGGAGGTGATAATGCTTCGTAAAGTCAATAGCTAACTCAATATTGCACTGTGTTAGACTGTTCTGTTTAAGCTTTTTTGCATTTATTTAGAAAATGTTACTTCAGAAAAAATTATATGCCTTTTATTTATGTATTTAAAATATGGCATGTTTCATTGACTTGTTTTTGAGCTGTGTTTCACATAACAGGGAAATTAATACTGTGACAAAATCATCTGGGTTTTTTTGTAGGAAACCAAATTAAAGGTAATAATCAGATTTAAAAAATTGAAGAATACACATTAAAAAGAAACTTGCACATGTAAAGTTCATTACAATTTTAAAGCCCTATTTTAAACTGAAAATCAGTCTGGTGTGGTGGATAACATTTTGGATGAGGACTGAGGAAATCCAGGGTCAAATCTTTGCTAGGCTGCGGAAATTATCTGAGAGGTGGCAGAAGGTTCCACGTACATCTCACATACCTTCAAAACCCTATTAGGGTTATCATAAATTGGAAGTGATTTTGTAGCATGTAGTATCAGCAAATTGTAAACTGCAAACTTATAATCAATAGGTTTTACCAATATAAGAACCTCTAAATTAGCAACAAGAAAGTTTCATCTCTAAAACAAGTGGTAAATAGTGACTTTTCTATCAACTGCCTTTTGAGTCAGTTTTGTCATTATGTTATTTTCCCTGAGAAGATAATAATGACAAACTTTCTCTGTGCTTGCAGTTTTTTTCTCCTTTTGTTTCTCATTATTGAAAGAATTGCCAATTTTATTTGGGAAAGAATCAGTTCTATCTTAAATAAGACCCTGTTGCTGGAGAACAAGGTGGGAAAGATTGTCACAGATATAAGAAGCATACTGGAGTGCTCCTAAGTCATGACAGTAATTATAAAATTCCTCAAAAAACAAACCTCTGATTTTTGAATGTGGGATATTGTGCTTCTCTATGTATGATTCAGAACACTAGGAAATGGACAGATGTTGCTGTTCAGTATCGAGCCTACATTGCCAGCAGGAAAAAGGATACCAAATTTGAATAGCAAAGGGCAGTCTGAATGTTGACAATATCAGTGTCAGCAGTCAAGATACCCTCTTGTGCTCACTACAGTTCACAAAGAGAGACCAAGCAAGGGAAAGTCCCAAAACCTTTCTTTTTGCATCAGTTAACCACTTCTCACCAAACACAAAGCAATTGTCAGGGCTGTTTTTCAACAAGTTCTCTAAGCATCTGTTGCTTGAACTTGTTAAAAAACAGCCCTGACAGCTCCTATACTAACATTACTGATCCAAAGCCCAGTTTAAAATTATTGGTAGCTCTGATGATGTTATTTCTGAAATCTGCAACTGCATATAACACTGTGTAAAATTTCTTGATATTGTTCCCAAAGCCCATATGGCAATGGGGACCACTGAGGTATGTTTCAGTCACAGGCAAGATATTTCATTTGTTAGGTCTCTGTACCTTGTTGGTTTTCCAGTTCTTTATCTTCAACTCTGTATCCCCTTGAATTGCAATGTCAATGATTCAGGCATTATTTCGTTCTGTTACTACTATGTCTGGTATATTATAGTCAAGGTATCTATCAGTTTGGATCCAGAAATCCCACAAGATCTTGACTTTGTCATTTTCTGACACCTTCCCTACCTGATGTTTCCATGTTGTTGTTTTTTGGTTTTGCTGGCAAGTTATATTTTTTGCATAATGACTAGTGCACTAATTTTGTCACTTTATCATGTCTAATTTTGTGATCTGTTTGTGCAATCTTCGTGCAAATTTGGACATTCACAGATGAGGTGTGACACAGTTTCATCTTTTTCTTGGCAGAGTTGACATTTGCTGTTAGCACGAATTCCTTGATTCTTATTCTTATTCTTATCATTATTAGTATAATAGCACCACAGTTGCTTCCTTTGGCCTGAAAGTGGAGCAGAGATCTATGGCTCCCTAAAACTTAAAGAATGGGCAGATTTATTTGTGTGTACTGCACAAAAGGTACTTTGTTAAGAATTAGGAGGTCATGTGTAGTATGTTTCCTGTGTGTTGAGGACATTTTGTGGATTATAATAGGAATCTGGAATACAGTGGTGCCTCAATTTAAGAACTTAATTGGCTCAGGAAGATGGACATAAGTTGAAATGGTCGTAAGTCGAAGCACCATTTCCTGTTGGAATGCATTGGAATGCAATTAATCCATTCCAGCCAAAGGAAAAAATCACAAAAAAAAAATCACTGTAAGACCGGTCAGAAACATGATTAATCCCTTCCAGCCAAAGGGGGGAGGGAAGAAAAGCAGTCAGCAGTGCAAGACCCATTGCAAATACAAACAAGAGAAGGCAAAAAGCAATCAAGTGTGGAAGACCCATTGCAAATGCAAACAAGAGAAAGCAAAAAGCAATCAAGCGTGGAAGACCTAATGAAAAGAAAACAAACCAAAAACCAATCAACCGTGCAAGACCCATTGCAAATGAAAACAAGAGAAAGCAGAAAGCAATCAAATGTGGAAGACCTAATGCAAAGAAAACAAACCAAAAACCAATCAACTGTGCAAGACCAATTGCAAATGCAAACAAGAGAAAGCAAAAAAAAGTCAAGCAGATTGTGCAAGATTGTAAATGGGGGAAAAACAAAAATGCAAACAACCCCCCCCAAGACCCATCAGAAATGGGGGGGAATCCAAAAAGCAACAAAAAACCCCAAGACCCATCGGAAATGGGAAAAATAAACAAACAAACCCCCTGTGATGGATGCCCAGGTTGGTCCTGTCAATCACAGCGGAACCTCATGTGCATAAGCCAGTGAGAGGACAGGAGAGGCAGAGGCAGAGGTCTGTCAGTTAGTCACTTGGAGAGATAGAGAGAAGAAGGAGTGAGGTTTGCAGAAAGAGATAGATAGTCAGAGATAGAGAGAGAATTGTTCCTAATAAATATAAACTGGTTAAATTGAAAATAAGTAAACAAGAGGTGATTGAGTGTGGAACCTAAAATATAACATTTCTGTGATTGTGATCTAATGAAAATTAATAAAGTTACCCTTTTATACCCTTTAATAAAAACAAGTTCTGTTGTTGGCAGCAAGTCTCAGAGTAAAGTTCTTTATAGTGTGGATAAAAGAAATCTACTAGTGGCAGCGAGAGAGAAAGAAGGAATGTTGCCAGCGTGGACCCTTGGGTTGAGGGAAACAAACAGGGGCACAGGGTGTACGTCACAAAGTGGTGACCAGTGGCGGGATTTGAATAAGAGTCCAGTAAGACCAAAGAAAAAAAAGTGAATTTTCCTGAGTGAAAGATACCTATTAGTCAGGGAAAGATCTGTTGTGAAGGAGTGGGTGACTCTCTAGAGCTTTTAGGGAAAGCTTAGTAGCGGGACTCCTAAACACAGATTGGGGACTAGGATAGGGAAAGACTCTGAAGGGAAAATTTTTGTTAGAGGTTTACCTTAAGATTTGAATAGACCAGTGGGCTAGCTTTATATCCAAGGCTCCAAGAGCTAAGGGAGCGCTGGTGGACAAAAGCGGAAGCGAGGGTCAGAAACATGTCTGAGGTAAAAGGAACAAGCAGAAGCTTGGAAAAATAATCTGAAATAGTTTTGAGTCTGGAGGCAAGAAAGTAGATTGTCTCAGAACAAAGAAGAGCTTGGCTGGGTGCCAGAAGAAACAGTGTAGCCACCCTTAGCTGCCGAAGGAAAGCTACAGAGTAACAGTAATTCAGAAAAGGGAAAAAGTATTTTTAAACAGAGGCTTGACTATCTGCAAAAGAAATAGTCTCATAAGGAGTAAAAAGCAAATAATGGAGTTAAGTGATCCTGAAGAGGCACACCAAGGCTTATTACCTCAGGAAGAGGATGGAGTCCCTATTTCTGTAGAACAAGGGAAAACTCAGGAGAGTACCTCAGGGAGAGAAAATGTTCTAATCTCCCAAAAGCTTGAAAGATGGAAGCTGGAACAAGAATTTAAATTACAGGAGCTTGCCATGAATAATCAATTAGAAATGGAAAGAGAAAAAGCTAGAGCTGAGGAAAGACAAAGAGAAATGGAATTAAGACAGAGGGAAATGGAATTTCAAATATAAATAAAAAAATTAGGATTGACAGCTCAAAACAACAACAACAACAACAACAACAACAACAACAATGATAATGAAGGGATTGTTAAAATAGATCTTAAGAAATTTCCCCTGTGTAGAAAAGGAAACTGTCCAGAAGCATTTCTTATTTCTTTTGAGTGCACTTGTTGGGACTTTAACATGAAAGAGGGTGAAAAAATGATTGTGTTAAGATCTCAAATAAGTGGGGATTTAGCAGATCTCTATTCACAAGTGCCACTAGATCAAGCAAGAGATTTTGAGGTGTTTAGAAAAGTGGTTTATGCTGAATACTACATTAATGCTGAACATCTGAGGTGAAAGTTTTGTACCTTGACAAAGAAATCTGAAGAATCTTATTCACATTTAGGGGCAAGGTTGGTCCAATATCTGGAGAAATGGTTGCAGCCTGAAAAAGTCACATCTCTAGAAGAAATGAAAAACATAATGGGACTGGAACAGTTTTATTCAATTTTACCAAGGGAGTTGAGATATTTAGTAAGAGACAAAAACCCTAAAAGTGTACAAGAGGCTTGTGAAAAAACAGATATAAATGAAATCAGAAACCCAAAGTTTTCTGAAGTAAAAATTGGAGGGAAAGTGTGGGATGACAGAAGGAGAGGCAATAGAGAATACCTCAGGAGGACACAAGCTGCTGGAAGCTATTTTAAAAACAAACCCTCATCTCCAGAGCTAAGTCACCTGAAACAATATAGCTCTGAAGGAAATATTAATAAACCATATTTTGAACCTAGAGCAAATAAAACATGTTATGGGTGTGGAGAGAAATTTTTGGGCTCAATGCCAGACCACCAAGAATAAAGATGTTGGTCAGCAAAAACGGGTGAGAAATTCCAGTGAGCCAAAGCAGACATATTGTGTACAGCATAAGGGAACTACCACAGAGGCAGTTGAACCAGTAACCATAGCAAGCACAGTGAGAACAGAAAGCCAAGAACAAGAGCCTCCTTTAGCAAGAGTAGTGCAATGTTATTTGATAGAAAGTAACCAGGAGCTTCTTCGCTGCTCTGGTGAAGTTATTTATGTAAATGATAATAAGTATCTGGCATTAAAAGACTCTTGCTATCAGGTAACATTATGTCACCCTGACATAATCCCTAATGAAAATATAATAAGAAAGGAAAACATTACCATTAAAGGAATTGGAACCAAATTAATTACATTACCAATGGCTAAAAAAAAATAAAATATAAAGGGTGGAATGGAGGTTGGAAAGTAGCCATATCCGATCAAATTCCTAGCCCATGCTTAATAGGACTTGATCTATCTGAGCATGTGAAGAGTTTTCTAGTAACTACTCACTCCCAGAAAGGAAAAGGGGAAGCACCTGAGGAAGAATATGATAACCCTAATGGAATAATAGAAGGGAATGAAACAGCTGATTTAGTCTCTATGAGGAATCCTCATAATCAGTCTTTTAGACAAGAACAAAAAGAAGACTCTACTTTAAACAAATGTTTTAGACTAGCTGAGGAAGGGCCACTGATCCCTGAACACCCCGAAAGATACTGTGTGGAGAAGGACCTATTGTACACAGAGGTCTTAGTGAATCCTAAGAGGGGAGGGGAAAGTATACATAAACAACTAGTAATTCCTTTTAAATATAGAGAAAGAATTATTTAAAAGGCACACAAAAATATATTTGTAGCCCATCTAGGGATCTCAAGAACTAAGCAAAGAATTGCTGAAAATTTCTATTGGCCTGGAATGGGAAAGCAGGTCAAAGGGTATTGTCAAAGCTGTGACACCTGCCAAAGACAAGGGACTGGAAATGAAAGGACCAGGGCTAAGTTGTGTCCTTTGCCAATCATCCCTACTCCATTTCAAAGAATAGGCCTGGACATAGTGGGACCCCTACCCAGAGTGACCAAAAGAGGGAATAGATTTTTATTATCCATACTCAATTATGCCACAAGGTGTCCTGAAGCAGTACCATTGTGAAACATTGAAAATCAGACTGTGGCAGATGGATTAACAAGCTATATGTGTCGCATGGACTTTGCTTCCGAGATTATTACCAATTTGGGGACTGGCAAATTTACCTCTAAACTAATGAAAAGATTGTGGCATGTCTGCGGGATTACTCATATTACATCATCCGCTTATTCACAGACAAATGGGTTGCTTGAGAAGTTTAATGGGACCTTAATGAGAATGATTCATGCATATACAGCAGAGAATCCAAATGACTGGGACCATAAACTACAACCATTATTATATGCCTATAGGTTTGTGCCCCAAGAAAGTACAGGATTTAGCCCTTTTGAATTGTTATTTAGACGGAAGGTTAGAGGACCCCTAGATCTACTCCGCCAAAACTGGGAGGAATATAGGGAGGAGGATCCTGAATCAGTGGTCTAATACATAGGTGCCCTGATGAACTCCTTAAATCAATCTCTTGAGTTAGCAGCCGAAAATTTGAAAAACAAGCAAACCAAACAAAAACAATGGTACAATAAAAGATCCAGGGAAAGAGATTTAACCCTGGAGATGAAGTGTTAATGTTAAGACCCATAAAAGGAAATAAACTAGCATGGATGGGTCCATTTAGAGTAATTGATAAAATGAAGGACATAAACTATATAATTCAGGAGGAAGCAGTAGTGAACCTGAAAATCATAGAGGGGGTTAAATTGCACTTCGCAGAAGCAGTATGTGTGAGTTTAGTGCAGCAGCAATGGAGGGATAGGAAACATATTCACTCTGCTGAGATAAGAGCACTTAGAACCTTAAAAGACAAACCTCTACCTAAAGCAAATGAGAAATAGGCCTAGTAATTAAGAAGAGACTCCAAAGAAACTTGCCAGTAAATAGGGAGATGACCTGTGATAGTAGTTCCACTCACAGGGAGACCATTGTAACGAAAATACTTATAAGTGAATTGATGATGAAGAGAAAAGCTTAAGCTATAAGAACACAAAGAAAAAATACAGCCACAGCCATATATGGTCTAGAGAAGGTGAAGAAACTACCTGTTCTTTCCTTAATTAATTAATTAATAAAGTAAAACCACATAAAAAACAAACTTTATTAGGAAACAGAGACTAGTACAGGTCAGATGGACATCAAAGTGCCCAGTGACTGACGAGCCTTGTAGGAGAGCGCAGACATCAGGATCTGTCCTTGTGATGTCGAAATATATCTGAGGGTTCATCGCGAACATCGAGATGTTGTGCGGGGAGTCGAGAGCCGTGCTGTGCCAAGCGGAGGACAGAGGGAACCTACACCATGGGACTCTGATCAACAAGAAAGACCTATGTGACAATTTGAAGGCAGGATTATTGATTGATTGGACATTGCAAAGACTGAAACTCTATGTGAGGTTACGAACTGTGAAATCCAAAAACAACAAACTTGCAAGAGGGACACAAAATCTGAAAGACTGTAATTGTGAGACCCAAAGCAAAAGAAAGACTCAGAATACGATTGCAGATGCCTGGTCTCAAAGACCCAATAAATAACAGAAAGTAATGGGATGCGTTATCTCAAAGATCAGAAGACTGAAGGGTGAAGGAGAAAAACATGTAATGACTAATATTAAAAGTAATACTGTATTAAATGTTCTGGTTATGTTCATATGGTGAAATATAAAGTAATGCAATGTCGTGTTAAAATTAATGGTAAGTAGTAAATAAAAGAAAAAGTAATGTAATTTGTATTGAGGTAATTGATGAAAAGGGTTATAAGTAGAATAAATGTTTAAATGGGTAAAGTAATAAGTCTAATTTAATCAGAAGAGAAATTGATAACAGAATTCTGTATATGAATATATGCTATATAAAGGAAATATATGTATGTAAAATTTTGATAACAGAATATATGGATATATGCTAAATAAAAGAAATATATGTATGTAATATTTCACATAAAAGAGTGGAAATGTGTTAATTAAAGTTTGCGATTGCGTTGTTCATGAGGGAAACAATAAGGTTTCCCCCATGAAACAAACTTTTCCAAGGGGGAAGGTATGTGACGGATACCCAAGTCGCTCCTGTCGATCACAGTGGAACCTCATATGCATAAGCCAGTGAGAGGACAGGAGAGGCAGAGGTCTGTCAGTTACTCAGTTGAGGACCCTTGGGCTGAGGGAAACAAACAGGGGCATGGGGTGCATGTCACACACCCCAAGACCCATCACAGCACAGAAACATAACCCCCCCAGCTCAAAACCACGCTGGAAAAACATCCAGAACAGTTTTTAAAAAGCAGAAAACAGCACCTTACCTTACAAGGCAGCCCGAAGCCTCCCTGCAAACACACACACATGCTGTCAGAAGCAGAAGGAGGCAGTCCCAAGTCTCAGAAGCCTCCAACGACTTCTAACTGCTGGGGCAAAAGAACTACAAAGAAGCAGCCTCTTTGCCACCTACAGTTAGAAATTTGAATTTCCTGCCTTTCCCCCTGCTTTTTTCTGTTTATAAGTGCAAGCTCCGGTCGCAAGTAGAAGCAAACTTTTGCGGCTGGAGCTGGTCATAACTCGAAATGGTAGGGACGTTCGTAAGTCGAGGCACCACTGTAACAGTCTTTTGCTCTTTTTTCCTTGTATGCATTCCTGTTGCACCTCTCTTTCAGATGAACTGGCAGAAATAGCATTTCACAGCACCAAATGCTCTAGTCACCGAAGTTGCCAAATCATTACTCAGTGGTGCAAAATTACATTACTGCTGTATTTACTTTCAAATTAGCAAGTGTTTATGTGAACGTGACTTAATTGTTCTTGCTCAGTTCTACTAGTAATCACCTGGCCTTTTCTTTTAAAGGAATATTTGTATGAACAGCTGTCTAATGAGGGCTCATCAGAAGAAGGCACAGAAAGTATTCAGCCTTTAAATGTGACACCAAGAAACAAAGAACGGCCTGGTTTCGACCCTTTCCAGGTTCACCACTCCTATTGCACTGATGTCTTAGAAAAGGTTGGTGATTATTTGGAGCATTTTCATTTGAAGTGAAAATAACACTCCAGTTCTTGTATGTTAGGATTTTTAAAAATACATGCACATGTTAGTTCACTGACAAAATCTATACTTCCCACATAAAAGCCTGTGTCCATTCTTATGCTCACTGTCCCTAGAGTGGGGAGAAAAGAGTCCTTTAATCAAGGCCCTGCTGTTTCTGTCACTAACTGAAACACTTAATTACACCTTTCTCCCATTATGATGTTTTTCAAATCCTTGTTAGACCTACACTTAACAAATGAATGCCAGGCTGTTTTCTGCATTGTACAGTAAACTTGCAGTTAAGTGAAAACTATGGATCCTCTTCTCCCAAAATCACGCATCTTGTTGTTTGAGCCAGTAAAGGTGCATAAGTTTCTCAGATTATTGTCCAGTCTTGACATTCAGATTTTATACACCTCTTACAGGGGCATTGCCACCTTTTTTCACTCCCAAATGGTGATACTTCTGACTGAGAAAATGTGAACTGAAGAGGGAAGGTAGCATGTACAAGGAGAATGTAAGGGACAAACTGTTTCATAAAAGTACTTTAATTCATTAACGTTCTGGGAAAAGAGAACGGGAATAAGGAAAATCCACTGTATTACATGGGTGCATGCTGTTCACACGGAACAGTAAGCCCCGCTGCCACTTATATCTAGTGAAAGTGACACACTTGGGGAAGGAAATCCTAGGATTCCAGAAAGAGCAAAACAAGGCCAGAGGATGCACCATAAGCATGAAATGGTGTTCTGGTTCCTCATTTTGTGGTTGTGATGATAGAAAACTAGCATGGGGAACAAGTGTTACCTTGGAGAAGATCAACATGAAAGGTTCAGCAACGGTAATATTCCATTTGCACAGGAAAGTTATGTCCATAGAACATTCCCCAAACATCTTGTTTGACTAGCTATTGCATGTAGAAGAGATAATAAAAAGCAGCACAGTTTTGAATAAAGAGAAGCAGCACAGTTTTGAATAAAGAGAATGTTGTGTTTTGTTTGAAGAATTTAGCAGATGTCCAGCAGAAAGAAGCACAATGAACGAAGTCAGTCCTTCTTTAGAGGTATTTTACTTGAGATGATAAGCAGTAGTAGTAGAAAATAACAGTAGATATACAGCAGTTAACAGCAAACGAACACTCCTACACACGTAACTCTTCACCAACATTAACCCACACCAAGTACTGGCGTTTTTGCCTTATATACAATGTCTCTTATCAGCTACAGCTGTGATGTCTTGCAGCTGTTCTTTTAGTAAGTCTTTCCAGAATCTCAGGGAACAAATGCCGGTTTAACCATACCACGACACTCCTCCCATTTGTCTCTGAGTTTCTGGTTCTTATTTATATATATATTGTTTTACAGTTTAATTTTACATGTATACAGACCTTCATTTGGTTATTGTATACTGTACATATACATTTCATTTATACAGTGTACATTTTACATATTTGTTAGGCATATATATATTACATATTCATTTCATTCCCATCATTTGAACACCTTTAATGAATTTTGGTTCTGACAGAGGCTTCGTCAGTATATCTGCCAGATTTTCTTCTGTTGGGCAATAATTTAGGGTAATTATCCCTTCTTGTACCGCTTGCCTCACATTGTGATATCTGATGTCCACATGTTTGCTTCTTGTTTTAACCTTTTCAGAGTTGGCTAATTTTATACATGCCATATTATCTTCATATACAGTAATTGGATCATTTTGGTCTATTCCCAAATCTTTCATCAATTGTTTAATCCATACCAGACTTGTACATAGTTGTGAAATTGATGCAAATTCTGATTCGCAGGTTGATAATGCTAGGTATGCTTGTTTCTTTACTGACCAATCTACCAAAGTGTTTCCAAATATTATGGCATTACCTGATGTGGACTTTCTATCTTCTGCATCATTTGCCCAGTCACTATCCACATAACATTTAATTGTTAGTTCACCCACTGGTGTAATGTTAAGTTTCAGATCTGTTGTGCCTTTTAGATATCTTAACACTCTCTTTAGATCTGTCCAGTTTTTGTGGCTTGGATTATTTGAATATCTACTTAGAATGTTAATTGCATTACATATGTCAGGCCTTGTCCATAAGGCTATGTGTTGCAAACTTCCTAACAATGATTTGTATTGTTCTACATGAGGATATTGTTCAGTATTTTCTTCTGCAATTTGGCTTCCTACAGTCATAGGAGTTCTAGCCGGTTTACAATCTGACATCCTCCATGTTTCTAGGAGTTGTTTAATTTTCTGATTTTGATGCAGTGCAAAACCCTTTGGTATTATTTCTATTTCTACTCCTAGGTATTGCTTTACTGGTCCTAGTGCTTTTAGAGTAAATTCTTTCTTTAGGTTTATTGCTGTGTGTTCTATTTGCTTCATATCAGCACTCATTATCAGTAGGTCATCAACATAACATATCACTATTATTTGTTTAGTACCTGTACCTTTTATGAATAAACATGCATCAGCTTTTGTGGCTTTAAAGCCCAAGCTTTCCAATTTTTCCTTTAGATGTAGAGCCCATCTTCTAGCAGATTGTTTTAGGCCGTATATAGAGCGATTTAATTGGTATACCTTTTGCTCTATGCCTATTTCTGGTAGCTCGAAACCTGGTGCTTGTTCCATATACAATGTTTCCTCAAGTGTGGCATTCAGGTAAGCTGTCTGTACATCATAGTGATGCACATGCCACTGTCTTTGAGCTGCTAGTGCTAAGACATATCTAATGGTCTGAGCTGCTACCATAGGTGAAAATATTTCCCCATAATCTATATCTTTCTTTTGTGAGAATCCTTTTGCTACTAAACGTGCCCTATATATGGGATCTGCTCCCTCCTGGGGTTTGATTCTATATACCCACCTGCAACCTATAGCTTGCTTTCCTGGTGGTAAATTACAAGTGGTGAAGACACCGAGTGTTTTCATGGCTTGCATCTCTTGATGCATTGCTTCAAACCACTTTTTCCTTTCACTTGTTGGTAATTCGAGAATGTCCTCATATTTTTGGGGTTCAAGTTGTACATTATATGCTACAGCTTCTCCTACAATGAACCTTTGGGGTGGTACTCCCCTTGTTGTTCTTGGTGGAAGTTCTCTTCTCTGTACTATAGGGCTGCGCTCTATAGGCGGTGTTGTTTCTTGTTTTATAGCTTTTGGAGTTATGGAAGGAGTTAAAGGTTTATGCTCCTCATCCTCACTATCTGTTTTTGCTGGTGTATGTTGCTTTGTCAACTCATTTTCTCTTTCCTGCAATATGAGGGGTATGTCTGATGTAGGAAAATAATTTTCCTCTCTTTGGGGTAATAGTTCCTGTTCACAGAAATTAGCTGATCTGGAAATCACTATATTTCGCTTATCTTTAGTTAGAAATCTATACCCTTTTGTGAAAGGTGAATATCCAACACATATGAGTTTTTGAGTTTTAGAGGCTCCCTTATTTCTTTGGGATTTTGGCAGATGTACAAAAGCATAAGCACCAAAACTTCTGATATAGGATAGATCTGGTGCCTTCCCATACAGCAAGTTATATGGAATGTTATCTACAGATCTACTATATACCCTATTAACCAAATGTGTAGCACATTGTAGTGCTTCCCCCCAGAATACTTGACTTAGCTTTGATTGATTTAGTAAAGCATCTTTCATGATCTGTAGTACTCCTGCCTTTCTTTCTGCAACTGAATTTTCAGCTGGTGAGTACGGGTTAGTAGTCCTATGTTGGATTCCTGTCTTTTCAAGCCAGGATTTCATGGCATTGCTCATGAATTCTCCCCCTCTATCTGTTTGTAATTGCGCCACCTTGTGGTTGAATCTGCGCTCTATCATATGAACCCAATCTCTAAATTTTTGAAATGCTTCCCTCTTTTCTTTCAGTAGGTAACAGAATGTAAATCGAGAGTAATCATCAACTATTCGTAGAAAATATTTTGCTCCTCCCACCGTGGCTTTGAATGGTCCTACTATATCTGCATGAACCAATTCAAAAGGTTTTTGTGATTGTCTGTCACTCTTCTTGTTTACAGGGGCTTTTCGTGATTTTACTTGCTTACAGGTGTGACAATCCACATATTTATTACATTCTTGCACGTTTATACCACGAGCCAATTCAGCTGTTTTTTGTATATATTTGTAATTTATGTGAGCTAGGCGATTATGCCATAGATGTGCACATGCTTTATGGGTTTCTTTGTTTGTGCACAATGCTCTTGCCACCTCAGCCTTAGGAGTGGCTTCTAGGATAAAGAGATTATCTCTCATTGGCACCTTTATACACTTGTCCCCTTTTGTAATATTGCATGTTTTTCCTTTAAATTGTACTGTGAATCCCTCTAGCAATAAGCATGATACGCTTAACAAGCTTTGTTTGAGTGAGGGTACACATAAAACGTTAGATATTACATCATGCAACCCAGGTACATATACTTTACCAGTCCCTTCAACTTTTGCAGATGCTCCATTGGCTAAGCTTACTTGAGTCCTTTCGGAGGGTTTCAAGTTCTTGTACCTTGTTGGGTCACAGCAAATGTGACAGCTGGCGCCACTATCGATCAGCCATTGTCCTTCCTCTGGATCTTGTGTTC